>NC_061491.1:6350661-6972239 GCF_022539355.2 Hippoglossus stenolepis
CAAGCTTGCAGGAGTCCAGATCAGCACCAGCATGCATGGGTTGACTTTAAAAGGTGGACTCGTTTGGCTTGATGGTTCATTGGCCACCGCGCTCCATCAACCCCTCCATCAGCCCGTCCATCCGTCCGCTCGTCCGTCTGTCAGTGTCGAGATGAAACGCTCTGGCTTCCCGACCTGAGCTCAGCTGACAGACTGAACAGGCTTCACTCCACTGCAGCACAACTATATTGAAGCACTACTACATGTAATACAGCTGTTCCACAACACAACTCAGGGTCACACTGAAGTGTCTAATCATTTCTAATGTGTTTGTGTTGGAAATTGTGTGTGGAGTTCAACACGGAAAAAGCATAAAATATAAATTGGTACTAATTCAAGTGGAGTCAGCAAAATTTTGGGGAAAATGGTATTGATAGATTGATTTTGGTTGACAGTTGCTACTGCATGTCATAGTCATAACAAATGGAAAAAATATAAAATTTTGTTCCATTGCAACAATAAGAAGCAGCAAAGACAGATTTTGTAATTTTACGTAAAAGTATCAGCTTCTGAGTGTTTAAGTCGGAGCGTTAAACGCATGATGGGCTGCAAGAAAATTCTTAGGAGGTGAGCAAAAGAGAATCATGATAATGGCTTTTAATTAGAATTTCTAATAATAATGCATGCATGTAATAATGAGATATGAGAGACATCTTTTTATATTTATCTTCTATTCATAAACCACTTTTAATTATGCCCATTTGAGATTAATTAACTGCAATTATGCGAAAACCACGTACATCTAAAAAAAAGACTACGGTTGACATTTTTTAGCATTAATGAGCTTCACATTGATGGCAAACAATATTTCTGCTGCATAAAATGTATTACTTTTGCACAATTATTTAATTTATGTATATTTTTTGCTGTACAGCTATTTGTTTCTTCACGAATTAAAGGATAATCTCATGTATTAGTCATCTGAAGAATATTTAAGTTAAAAAAGGGGCCACAAGCCAAAAAAAGGGACACAACTGCTTTAAATGATTCAAGTGTGAAGATGGTAGAGTGCAGTGCAGTATAAAGGGGCATAATCAAAAGTACAATTATGCAACCAGACATCACAACAGATCACTGTGTGAATTTCTGGGCACTAAAAAGGCGATTTAATGTATGGACTGAAATAAAAAAGAATGCAAAGCAAAAACTTAATTACCTAAAATGTGTTTACAAAAAATTCATCATTGGTAAAAAGATAAGAAATGCCTTGAAAATACATAAGGGTCTGTCCCTGGCCAGTAGGGGGTGTAAGAGCCCCATGTGTGTGTTCTCTCTCTCCCCTGACCCTTCATCTGTGAGGGCTCCACTATGCCTATGGTTAATGAGGAACACCCTCACCCATGACTATAAAAGTATTAGTGGTGATGGAGGCAGGTAGACTGGAGATGCCCTGCGGGTGAACCTCGACTTTTGATTGACACCAGCAGCCTGTCCGGCCAGTCTGAATTCCAGGCGGCTGTTCACTCGACTTCAAATTGCTGCCCTACTCATTACCGCAGCAAACAGACAGATATTTGTTAATGAATCCATATGCTCCAGTAACCCTAGCTACCTCCAAGGCACTGGGAAATCACCCACTTCTTCTCAGTGGCCTCTTGTTGGGCCGAGTGAGGGGTAAGGTGGAAGGGGTCGGGGCAAAGGTCAAGGACGGGGTCACAGGGTTTTAAACTGCTAGGGTTCATCAAGCAGAGGTTATCTGGGACTAATGGACTGGTTAAAAGCTAAGAAATGCAACAATACTCTGTGTCACTGTAGTACCCAACTCCTCTAAGTTATACAGCAGAAAAGAGAGATCACACACAAATTCTGCATGTGTGTGTGCACATATAACCATATACCAGGGTTTTTCCTGCGTATAGAATTGCGAGGCTGCCAAATTCCCTGCCTCCCGACAAAATTGTAGTAGAGTGAAAACGGCTTATAGTGATCACGTTTGTCCCGAGGCCAAATTCATTACTATAAGCGGCTCATTACTATAGCCGAATTGCGTAGCTTCTGTATTATAGTCCCAGAATTTGAGGGAAAGGTAACGGCGCACACACACACATACAGACTCCACTGTTCGCTGCTCACTGCTCACTTCTCTCTCTCTCTCTCTCTCTCTCTCTCTCTCTCTCTCTCTCTCTCGGTTTGGCTCGATTCAGTTGGCAGTGCATAGACAGCGCCGGTAAAAACTGTAAAAAGTATCTTTTTACAGTCCAAACATTTATGAGAAGACCCAAAATGAAGTCTGTAAACAGGCTTAGTGGAGCTGTGCATGGCTCCCTAGGTGTCTGACCAGGGCTTGGTGGCGCTGTGGCCGGGCTGTGCGCACTCTGGCCTGGTCAGAGGAGCTGTCCAGGGCCCTGGCCTTGTACAACCACCACCCACTTGTCTGACAGCTTAGTAGCAACCCCGCCTAATTTCCGGCCAGGAAAAACCCTGTCTACGACTATACATACAATTTATAACTAGGTTGAGAAAGCCTTTGAGTTTGATACTTTCCTTTGTTTTAGTAATGATAGTTATTCTCCAGTCCAGTCTACATCCAGGACATGGTCAAACGTTACACCCTAAGCCCGTTCACTCCGCTCTGCATCTGCCAATCGGCTTGTTGCTCCCTCACTGCGAGCTAAACACTCAACAAAATCACGACTGTTTGCTGTCCTGGCTCCTAAATGGTGGAATGAGCTCCCTAATGACATCAGGACAGCAGAAAGTCTACACATCTTCCGCCGCAAACTAAAAACACACCTCTTCCGACTATACCTTGAATAAAATGTTAAACTAACAATTTAGTAGCACTTAAATGGCACTTACTTATAGCACTTTGTAGTTTTGCTTTTTTGAAGAAATTGTACTTTCTTGATTCTTGTTGTTCTGGGTTTGTACCCTCATGGTTGAATGCACTTATTGTAAGTCGCTTTGGATAAAAGCATTAGCTAAATGAAATGTAATGTAATGTAACATTCTAAGTTTTTATCTTACTTTAAGTGATGCTACTCTGGCAGCAGATGTTTCCTGACATTCAAATAAATTGAAAATGAACTGAGAGACAGCAGGAGAGAAGCAGAACAGATGCCATTCACACTAAGCTTCATGTTGCTGTAATACGACTGTAATGAGTTTCCTAATGACATGCTTGTGTACTCCTGAGTAGATGAGACTATGGATCCTGATACTGCCTTTTGGTGGACGATTAGGCCAACTCCTGATACCATCTTAAAGCACACAATACAGAGCACATCACATCACATCAAAACAAACTGCTTGTGTAGCACTGACTTATGTAAAGTGATCCTCAAAGACAAGTGCCACTGATTCCAGCCTGAAGCAGAACTGAAGCGAGACTGTTGTCTAATAACAATTATTACATACATTTCAATCAACGGGTGTGAGGTGAGTTTTTGTGGTGGTTCAATGTAATGGGATTACACTACTGGAATGAAAGTAAGCACACTAATTTGATTAATGTGACCACTGTGAATAACGTTCAGCACCATGGTTTGGTCGGTCATCCTGTTAATGATGTAAAGATCTTCATGTTCTCCAGAGGATAAATCCTAATGTCTTTGATGAGCTACACAAGAATTTTCAAACATTCTTAGAAGAATTAGTAATGTTATCGGACTGGAATAACATTTTGTACGAGCATTATTGACGCAATGATTTATCTTACAGACTATGGTGATCCCTGACTTTCCCTTCGAGGGTCACAATTTGTTGTGTATTTGTAGTTATGAATGAAACATCTCTACAGCCATTGGATAGAGCCTTTTTCAGACATGACCTCTGGGTAAAATCCGGAGAATTGGGTCCGAAGGTTACCCAGAGTCGGCCTTTCACACATGCACAACACAGCGGGAGACCAACGCGTTCACAACAGCATCCAATCCTCCACATTATTCAGGCAAGAAGTGGAGCAGCCGGATACAGCAGACAGAGGCAGGAAGTGACGTATTAACTCCACTGCATAGATCACTTGATCATGTTTACCTCACCCCGACACCACTGTCAGGTCTTATCACCACAAACTCTATTTACATCTTCGTCAGTGTCTCCTTCGAGTATGACACCGCTTTTTCACCGGGAGATATTTGTTTTCTTTTAGTTTTTTTCATCTTCTCCTGGATTTGTACTTCTTTTTATATGCTATACATATTAAAACAAAGACTTGTTATGAAGTCTCAAGCAAGCCTTCCATTGAAAACTGTACTTCAGAGGTACTAGCACGACTGTAAATTAAGTCTTGGTAAAGACAGTTAAGTGTTGTCTTGTTATAAATCAAAACAACATTACGTGAAATAAAAGCACAATTTATGTTAAATGCTGATTTATTGCTGTGATACATCTGTCTAATGAGAGACAGATAATAACTAAAACACACTAGAGAATCTGTAGTGTAAAAAATGCCTTTTCAAAGTTGTTTTTCATTTATAGTAAAAGAAAAAGAAAAAAAAAGAACAAATGCCTCCACCAACAGAAACCCATTAGGACCATTCTTCGGTTTCTTCTCTCTCTTTTGAACTCCAGTATTCAGTGTTAAATCATGTTAACAAAACATCCGCACACAGAGGAATAGGTTATTTCAGATCCCTTGTCCTGCAGAATAAAAGTACTCTTTCCAACACTGGCACACAGCTTGGGAGAAGTGGGCCGGAAAGGGCTTTGGTGGTGGATAAGGCCAGACATAAATGGGTACTGTGTGGGTGATGAGAGACGAATCAAAGCCTTGTGTCACCTACAGGCCAACTATAAAACAATGGGGTTTTTTTTGTTCTGCTCAGGCTTTTCCTTGCTGTAAATCATGCTCACATTGACACTGTGTCCCCAAAACACACTGTGTTTTTAATCTTTTGATCATTGTGCCAAATAAATCCATGTTTCACTGCTGGTCTGCAGGGTAAAAAAAATAATATGAAACAGCCCAGATGCACAGTGGGCCACAGCTCACCGATTACAGATATGGTGTATTTATTTGCTGTGCATTTATGTGTACTCATTGTGTTTCGCTGTTTGTGTGAACCACTAAAAGATACCTACCAGAGCTTACAGGCAGATTCATTTCAGAACACTTCTTAAATTACCACAACGTTTGCATGAAGCCCAACACTTGTGTGTCACTTGAAAAATTTTAATTTTTGTTTTTTGTTTTTTAAATGCCTGGCAGCAAAATACGCAGTGCTATCATTGTGTAACGGCTCCCAAACAACACAATTTCTCAGTTCAGTGACTTAAAACCCACACGGGCAAAACTGAGGCTGTTAGAGCAGATTAATGCTGCTTTAGGCTTCATACACAAGCAGATCCAGAAGCTGCATTGAAATAAAAATCTATTTAAGTGCAGAAAGCATACAATATATTAAGATATAGTGATATGCCACAATACAATATGACAGGGCAACAGACACTGAAATGATCGTTGTGTCAAATGACAACTATGGCTACAATCATACACTTCAAAACATAGACAGCACATTACCATGTTCCATTATAACTTCAAAGAAGTCTCAATACAACCACAATGATCATTTGAAAAGTGCCATCAGACTCAAAATCTCTAGTTCCAAGTTTTTACCGTCATCCTTAGCAGCAGGATGGGAATTGATTCACCAGCCTATTGAAGGGATCGCTGTGTTATTCCCATGCTCATAAAAGCAACGGACTATGGATTTCCAACATGTGAGGTTAACATTTGGACACATACGTTTTGTTGCAGATTTCCATGTTCCCCTCAGGATGGCCTGTAATATCTTTGGTGAACCCATAGACTGTATATAAAGATGGACAACGAGTCTCCACTTCCTCCCACGAGGCAGTAATGAAGCCAAAATATCCTGGAGACGAATTGGTTCATGATCAATTTTCTGCAAAGCTAATAATACTTTTGAATTATAACTCATTTCTGTAATGGGCAAATTTGCAAATGTGAGTAAGCTAGCATGCTAACTCAAGGTGATTAACAATTTAATTTGCCCATGCTGATATTAGCACTGAGCTCATACCACTGTTGTGCCTGAAAAAACAGCTTCACAGAGCTGAAAACAGATGTCTCGAACATTTTAGATAAAAAATTTCAGCTGTTTTAGAACTAAAGCATAAAACAATAATAATAATAATAATATGAAAATGGACAAAGACAAAGAATAGAAGCTTTATCTAATAATATGGGATATATTTTAACTTTGAATGTAATTTTCTGTCGTTAAAATTTTAATAAAGTTAACTTCTTTGATGATTATAAAATAAATGTCAACATAATTCTAATCAGAGATTAATAATATTGATCCGCTGTTAAATTATAATTAAAAAAGAACACCAGTTTGGTATATAAGTCTAAATGTACTACTATCAGCTGATCTCTGGCCTTCCCTCTCTGAGTGTCACTCTCTTGGCAGAGCCGATTTGTCTTGGACGTGAGCAGAGGCTGCTGTGGCCTGCATGAGAGAAGTTGGCCAGTTTGTCTTCGGTGCTGAGGGAAGGTGAGCCGGAGCTCTGAGGAGCCAGGCTCATCCATCCAGGTGGCTGCTGACAGGGCCAGATAAGCATCTCACCCTGGGCAAAAATAACACAGCGTCCCATTGAGACCTGATAATTACACGGGCTCACTGCCACACCGGGCCTGATGTATGGCCTCAGATAGCCATCTCACACCAGCTAAGCTGCTGCGCACACACAGACACACACACTCAAACACTTGCACTTAACACACAAGTTGAATGAGCGCATTCTCACACGCGGTGAGACAACATATCACTTCTATAATAGATCTGGAAAATGCATCTATAGCCAAGTTTAGCTGTAACAGAAGAGAGACGTATGATGTTTCACTTTACTGTGACCACTAGTACAAGTGGTGAAAAATAAAGTCTCAGAAGTCTTGAATCGTGCCGTGAGACCGCAGGTGCACAAGACTCTTTCAACACAGACTTTCACAAGATAAGAAATATCACTGACACCTAGCGTGACGGGAAGATGTTGGCGAGCTTTTTTTTCTTGTCACCAAACATGCCACTTGCTAACGCTATACACTCAACAAGCTGTTCAGAGCCTTGTCCCAACAAATAATATTTTTTTGCTGTGGCAAGCATTACCTAGCATTGAGATGAAGCATGAATCAAAACCCCCTCTTCCTACTGAGACTTTCACTGCTGCCTTGAGTTAAAAAAAAAATGGACTGAGTTTTAAATGTAGTTTCTTAAATCTTATAAAAGAAGTTTAGAGAACACTTTAACCTGGATTGTCATAGTGTAAAACTCGTGCATTTTGAAAGAAACCTGAATTTGCTCTGGTTTCTTGTCTACTTGGGGGCATCAGTAACAAACTTAAATAACACTAACATATTATTTAACTCTTAAGTTAATCAGGTAAAATGTGCTAACTTTTGCCCACCCAGCAGACGCAGAGCAACACTGGCAGCAAGTTGGGTTTCTGGACACATCAATGACTGCTAACCTTTTATCAACCATCCACTCCTGAGGGAGTATGACTCTTTAGCTGCTAAATGGTCCACCCTCCTCTCCATGTCGCTAACTCTGTCAATACTGTTTAGAGCTAAGAGGCTAACGAACAGTGGAATCAGAGATTTTTCCCTAAAAACTGCTGCTTGGAAATGATGTGAAGTGCTCAACGCTGCACCCAGCAAATATTGTATATTTAGTCATTTGAGCATTTATTAATGTAAACATATTTATTACATCAGCTTGAAGCCTTGGGCTAGAATCAGACAGTCAGTCCATAATCTGTTTCTCATGCTGTTGATGTGTTCAGAGATCTGGCCAGTGATCTTGTGGGTTTAGCCAGGCTGAGTGAATTGAATAAACATAGCTGTCATCTGAGCATCAATACTGTCATTTTTTTCCTCCCTCTGCTTTGGCAATTTTCGTTCACAGGCAGTTGTTTACATCATTAAGAAAATATGGACGGTTATAAAAGTATATACATATGTTTTCAGTTTACATCACAACATTGATGAACTTCCAAGAAGCAATTAACTGTAGGTTTTTATTGTCTGGGGAGCTAATGTCAGCTAGCCTAGTGAGCTGATTGGCAGCCTTCACAGGATTAGGTCAATACCAATGTGAATGCATTAAGGGTTCCCTCCCCTGTAGTACTTTACATAATCCCCTGAGTGTGAACTACAAGGTCAGACTATTGTACAAACTTGCAGGTGATCCATTCTTTTCTAAAGTTGCCATCCTTCATCTGATGAGCTGACGTGCTGACAGCAATGGCTAACATGGACCATTGTGTGTCCCATGGGACTGACAACACCTGATATGACCACCTGGAGGCAAGTTCACAGAGAGGGGGGAGAGTTCACGGCATGTCTGGCATTGTGTGGTCGTCCCCTGGGCGCAAGCACCTATGATTTATGGGAGCGTACTGTACTGAGATCATGTAGCTGATCACTTCCTGATGTTGACGACAGTCAGGACAACGACCTATAGACTGTACGTCTAAAGGTGTATAGAGGAGGGTAAAATTATTACATTCCAGCAGCACTGACTCGTCTTTGATGAATCCACCTGATATGATATCAGTAGACAGTAGGCAGTGCACCATATATCTTTTTATTTGTGCTGCATTGGAGCTACATATTCCCTTTCTTTTCTTTCTTAATATTGCTACACACATTCCTAAGACATTAAATGCTTTTTTGGAATAATGAACTGAGTGGTTCATTTGAATTGCGAAAAAAAAGGGCCGTTAACAGAAGCTCCAGAGACTCAAATTGTATTAGCTTTGTTAAAATACAGAGAAAACAATATCAAAGTTGTGCAATACTGACACAGTATTGTAAAAAAAGTTACACTTATTTTAACCTAAATATGCTTTTATTGTGAAACTGACAAGATATACTAAAGTCAAGCCTGACATACACTCTACTGGTTTCATTGCATGTAGCCTAGGGTCAACAGCAGGCTACATAAGGCTATGGAAACATATGCAGTAGAGGTGAGCCATCAAAGCCTCCAAGCCACAAAACCCAGCTTCATTAATCTTAGCTACCCTGACAAGACCATTGTAACCTCATAACTAGTCCAGGCCCATATCTGATACTCCACAGTGACGGGTGGGGAGATGGAGGCAAGATGTACAATACTGGGGTTGTACATATATGTGATATTCATCTATACAACTATGTAAGCACACACAGAGAGAAAGTAATATCCCCCCAGCTTCCTTACAAAACAAACCTCTTACCACTTGCCACCCAGTGTCGATCACAAAAGAAGAGTGGATGAGATTACTGCAGTTGAACCTGAACCTACAGGTTTGGTTTCTCAGCACATGTTCTTTCTTTAGCATAAAACTCAACCCTTCAGGAAACAGGAAACAATAGTTGTGTCAATGGTATGTTCAGACAAGACACATCAACCACAGACTAACACACTCACAAATTGCTTCACTGTATGAACGATCCATTGAGGTGAATCAGTGTGACAGGAATTTGATTTAACCAAACAAAAAGTTTATTCATCAGAACATTATGATAATGACTCACTTTTAGGCTTCCTGCAAGCAAGACAAACTGGTTGCATAAGATGTCAATCATATTGATTTGATGTACATTTTGTATCAGCCTCTGTATGAGCTTGTCCCACCCTTACCAGTGTCGCCTGGCAACAGAGCTGCAGATAGATAGGACAAGAAAGTTGTGATAGAACTGGTCTTCAAATGCAGCCTCCTCGGTTGTTAATGCCTACCAGTCAGAGAGTAACAGCTTATATACTTAAGATTGTATCAAATGTCACAATGTTTTTTTGGACCATTTATCAAAAATGTACCAATTATTTTATTAATGTTTGCGGCCGTATGCGTTTCCTAGGTCCTGAACTGAATCACAGCTTCCATTTTCCTGGCGACAGCCTCCGATGCTACTGTTTGCTTTATCTCCTGCTGTTATCATCTTGCAGTTTAACTGAGTGTAACAGCCCTTCCTCCATTAAGAGACCCTCTCCCGCTGTGTCCTCTCCACTCTCTCTCAGCTAACCGTTTCTGGCTGACACACTTCAGCACATGGCGGCCAGCAGGGGAGGACATCCACACCACTGACCCATGAACCTGTCAAACTAACCAATGCTGCACCACCTACCACTGCCTTAATTGTAAACAGGGAATGGATGCAGTGAGGTAGCATTTAGCTGTCAGGAAGAACAGTACAGGTGTCAGCCCAGAACAAGAGGTCAAACACTCCAGTTCATCCTACCTCTAACAAACCATTAGAACAGGGATTCAGAACCTTTTTCACACTGACCTCTGATGCAGTTTGGTGAGGCGTCTGATGTCAGATGGTAGTGATGATGATCATGATGATGATGATGATGCAAATCCTCAAATTTGGTCAAACCATGCATGGTTTGCAAAGTCACTAATTCCTCCATCAAACTTCTTTCTTAGTCACACTCGGCAGCAATGTCTTGCAGTGACCTTCAAAGTTTCTTCAGTAGCTTGTCCCACATCAATAATCCAGTCTGTGATGGGTTTCTTGGGACAAACTGACATTTGTGAGCAAATGAGAAAATAATCAGCTTTTGGCTTCTTAGCCCAGAGCTCACTCAACACAAAACCTGGCTCCCTGTGTCACATTGTCTCCGTCAGGATGTGGAAGCTGCTTGTTGGACACCAAACTCCATGAAGAACGTTAACTTTATCAGCAAGCATTCAAACTCACCCAGTTTAGCATGTCTCCAGCTGTATGGATGCTCTAAAGTGGCCTTTTTCAACACTATGACCACATCCATTAACTTTATCTACACATAATTATTTGTCGTTTAAACTTGAAAAACGCGACATTCAGCATCTACCTCTCCTTCCCTGACGCCCGCCACGATGCTAGGTAGCAACGACACGATGCAGCCTCACCTGGGTTTTCTTCACCGTGACCGTGACCTGACAGGCACACAGGCGGAAGAGACCATTCTGAAGGACATGCTGGTCAACCATTTGAAGTTATGTTCTCTCATCGCAGAGAAATTTATTTACTGTCATGGGGAAATTTTGTATTTCTGAGTTAGCTTTGTTTGTATTTATGAATTGGTTTAACTGGGTCAAACTGCCTTCCTCCCAGGATGCTGCTCACCCCCGCTTCAGCAAAGTGGGGGTGCTGCAAACTTGACTTGGTACAGTCACTAGTGGTGATGACATTAACAAACCTTTGGCAGATATTTCTGTGAAGTTGATTTTCCAGTCACATTTTTATACTTTATGACTCTTATGATACTTTAAGTTGCATTAGCCTTTATCTTGTAACGGTCACCGGCCACAGTTGCAACTGTTAAGAAAATATGTATCTCAAAGGTCCCATGTTTTTTAACCTTAAAATTACAACAAAAAAATTATTTAATGCAGCTTTGGCCCTTTTTAATTGTTTTTGTCATCATTTCTATCAGTTATTATTGAAACATTACACACATCTAATTAATTGCTGAGATTTGGAAACATGGGAATATCACTACAGGGAAGTCTTCATGGGCAAGAAACACAAGAAGTCAGATGTTTAAACAAGTAAAAAACCAAAAACTAGTGCAATTGAAAAAAATAATAACTCAGGATGTTGGTTTACAGTCCTCATCGGTTGTCTGTTCCAAGACTTTGGCCAACCTCTATGATTGTCTGGCTGCTGGTATTTTTTCACCTTGTTTAACCCATTTTTGCACAAGCCTAATTTTTTCTACACAAAATCCTGCTTTAATCAGCTGTTTCTTTGGTTCCCACCAGGAGTCAGAATTCACAGGCCTATAGTTAGCTACAACTGAGGCAGTGTTGGCTTCCCAGGGACCTCCATCCCGCTTTCATTTGATCTTTACCAAACATCTGCAGAAAGCTGCTGAAGTTCACTCTGTGTTTTTAATGGCAGACGTCTGAGCCCCATGCAGAGAGGGGTCAGCTCTGATGGAGAGCCGTGCTGCTTGAGGATAGGCGGGACTGAAGAGGCCTGACTGGACCCTGATGGGTCTTTGGCCCGCAACAGCTCCAATCAGTCACCCCACTGTGCACACCCCCCACTCTAAGTCCAGGAGCAGCATGTCGGGAGCTGTTGATGAACTTGTTTTCCAGACAGCCGTGCTACCTTGGCCTGTGGTTTAGAATGAGGGAATGCACCCAGTGGGACGTGAAACTGAACCACCTGCTGCGCTCGCCCACTCCCCTCCCTGACTCCCAGCCTTCTCCGTTTACCAAACAACAGTTTCTAGGAACTCTCAGCCACCGCTATTTGCCATTTGGCATTGTAGGGGAGTGTTTGACAGGGGGGCGGAGGTAGCGGTTGTATTTGTGTTTGTGTATTGTATGTGTGTGTTTGTGTGTGCATGTGCGACTGTCCATCTGTCCATCCGGAGCAGAGGTAATATGTGTATAAATGTGTGTGTGAGCATGTTATGAGGGTGAGGAGACAAGCAGCTGAGGGCTAATGAGCTATAATGAGGTCTAATAGTGGAAAAGCCATCTAGAAGCCATGACCTTGGCATTATGAATGATTCCCACAACCATAACACATCTAAATACAGCCTGGGAAACCAGCTTAAACACGCTGTCGTCTCACATGGTGGTAAGTCATCGTCCATATTTCACTGGAGGTGTTGAATTACCTCAGAGTAAGCAGCGATTACAGATTTTGTTATATATCCGCAAATGAGACTTACTTAAATGAGAATACCATTTCCACTAGAGAGTTTATGAGAATAACAAAGATAGTTTAGCATGTTAATCATGCTCATGTTGTCACAGGAGAAAGCGTCTTGCTTATAACACCTATAATGCCATGGTGAGTGCTTTTATCCAAAGCTCTGACTGCATTTATATTTAGTATGGATGGCCACAGTGGGAAATGAGCACTGAGTATGGCTGCGGTCATTGTTGGCTCAATATTCTGCCTGTCAAACTACAGGACGCCTTAAGAGACTGTGTTAGATATTCCAGAGTAAATGCTGTTAAACCAAACGCATTTGCAGACTTAAATCTGAATGTTGTGTTTATCATCAGCTAAAATCAGCTTGAAATTTTATCCCAGGCCTTTGAAATAAAAGACAAACCTTCCCTCGTAGTGCACTTATTCACATTTTCCTGAGTTTGTGATTGTATCTAATGGTATTCATCAGCCTCATCAAGTATACTTGCTTGTCATAAAGGTAGATCTATTAACATGCAACCTGAGTAGTTGCTTCAGTTTAATCTGCAGCTCTATTTTAAATTTAAATTAATTATGAATTGCATTCTGGAGCTTTGATAATAATTGTCTTCAACTGTTTTTTTTTCTGGAGCTGTCAACTGTTTCCAAAAAAGACAGAGAAGTATGTCAATATTGAACAATTCAGCAAAACTGCAGATTGACATCCCTGTTTTCGGCATCCAATGCTAAGGTGCTTCCTACGATATCTTTGCATTGCTCAAAACTCAACCATGTATACACAATATTCTTTCCGTAATCCTGCTAAATGATTGACAAACAGCAAAACAAAAAATAACCTCCTTGGTGGAGGTAAAAACACAAATGTTCATTGCTCGTCTGATGGGAGATGAACTTTCAAACCCAGATCAAACCTTATTAACAATGAAATAAAGACATGAAAAACAATATGCCAGATCTATAATATTTTGCAGCCTTTTTCGCTCCTTGTGTTTCTCTGTCTTGACACAGCTCACCATCTTACAGTTTTCTGTCTGTCCAGCAGCAGGTCAGAGATGAGGTAAGGGGTGAGCTATAAGGCCATCTGGACTGCAGCTGATTTTCCATTTACAACGCTCGCGCACGCAGGCACGCAGGCACGCACGCACGCACGCACGCACACACACACACACACATGTTTGACAGACGACTTGAACCACAGTTAATGAGTTAAAACGTCTGATTGTTCTTTGTTTGAACTGGAGCTTTCAAGATGTGCATATACACATTAGAGCAACATTTTTTTTTGGAACTTATTTTTTATTCAACACAAATGACATCTTTGGGGCCTCTGGCGGCAAAGATGGCTTTGGGGCCTCTGGTGGCAAATGTCGCTTTGGGGCCTTTGGTGGGTCTTCCATCAGCAGTGGTACGAGATATTCCTGAAACATATTCTCATGAATTAAACTAAATTAATTTTTCCTTTATTAATAATAGATATTTTAGCTTTACATTATTTGGTGTATTTTCCATTAGTTGCAGAGGGATTCTAAACATGTCAGACCCCACTATCTCTCCATACACAATACCCTCATGAACACATATGGTGACAGAAAGAACTTACCTAAAAGTGGTCATTGGTAAGTATTTTGTGTTGCTGAGTGAATGGTAGGGGTTTCTCTTTGTTGTGGTTGAGACGATAGTCTTATAGCAGCTTGGAGGGAGGAACTTCTCTCTGTACTCTGTGGTCATGCTGGGCCCTCTCTTGGCCTTTGGCGGCAAACATGGCTTTGGGGCCTTTGGCGGCAAATATGGCTTTGGGGCCTTTGGCGGCAAACATGGCTTTGGGGCCTTTGGCGGCAAACATGGCTTTGGGGCCTTTGGCGGCAAACATGGCTTTGGGATCTTTGGCGGCAAACATGGCTTTGGGACCTTTGGCGGTAAATGTGGCTTTGGGGCCTTTGGCGGCAAACATGGCTTTGGGGCCTCTGGCGGCAAACGTCGCTTTGGGGCCTTTGGTGGGTCTTTTATCCGTTTGCAGGGGATATAGTAATTCCTGCAACATATGTATTCTCATGAATTCAACTTTTAATTTTTGCTTCAGAAATCATAGATATCTTAGCTTTACATTATCTGATTTATTTTCCATTAGTTACACAGGGATTATACCCCATTATCTCCCCATACACAATACCTTCATGAACATATATAGTGAGAGAAAAATAACTTACTTAAAACTGGTCATTGATAAGTTTGATGTCCCCTTCAGTTGATGCTTGTCTGGTTGAATTATGGTTGAGACAATAGTCTTATAGCAGCTTGGAGGGAGGAACTTCTCTCTGTACTCTGTGGTCATAGGGGGCCCTCTCGGGGCTCTCTGAGAGCCGGACTGCCTCCTAGATATCAGGTGCACAGAGTGGATACTATATAAGTTATATAGTTCGAACTGAATTTTAGCAACAATGCCATTCAGAATGTTTTGCACAAGACATACAAAGCTCATGTTGAAAATGTATAATGCAACATGTGTTGTATTTAAGTCTGTATAACTTTTTATCAACATTCATATCATTGGATAACCTAATGTTTAAGCATCATGCAGGAGTAAGTCTGATCACACCTTTTTGCAGACTCATTACAACAAACACTTACTTCCTGTAACTGCAGCTCAAAGAACTCCATTGAAAATAATGTCAAATTTTGCAAAATATAAGCAGGTTTGTAACTATTGTTTTGTCCATACACAATCCCATGAAGAAGAATATGGAGATAAGGATCATCTCACCACATTGATGGGCTTTGTGGAACGTCTGCCAGAAAGTGATTGCAGCCCACAGGAGTGTGCGCAGTCTGTTAAAGTTGTATCGTCCGTTTATCTGCGTCTACAGCTGCTTTTTTCTGAATCAAACTGTCATAACGTACAAAGTATACACATTAGTTAATTTCCACGGTGAAAACGAAGGTATGTATTTGTGAAACATTTAAAGGTTCAGTTTGCAGAGTTTAGTGACATCTAGTGGTAAAGTTGCATGTTGCAGCTGAATACCACTCATCTCAGCACCCCCTTCCAAACATGAAAGAGAACCTGTGGTAGCCTTCAGTTGTCATAAAAACTCAAAAGATGTTTAGATTGTCCAGTTTGGGCTACTGTAAAAAACATGGCGACTTCCGTAGAGAAGACCCGCTGCCAATGTAAATATAAAGTATTTAAAGGGCCCATTCTAGGGTAAAAAAACCAATGATATTAATAATACAATTTAGATCATTTCAAAATAGTGAAAATATCACAAAGGTCATTTTATATTCAATTCCTGCTAATAGATCCATTTCAAATAAATCTCATACACTGAACCTTTAACAAAATCACAATTTAGGCCATCAGAGTTAATTGCACAGACAGTACTGTCTATCAGTAGGTGATCGACAGTATGGTGATGAATGGCAATACTATAGTATTGTCACCGATTTTCATTTCTATTTATTATGTCTATTATTCATGTTTAAGTAATATTTGGAAACTAGACTGTAACTAACAGGATTTATGGATGGGTTACATATAAGATAAAGAAATGAATATATTATTCTTACCTGCTCTGGGTCTGTAGGAGCAAATGGATTGTTATAGATGTTTGATATACCTTTTCCTCTTGCCAACAAGTGAATGCAGCTCCTGTTTAGTCAAGTGTTTTTCTGCTTCAAAATGCCTTTGGTACAGTTCATAGGGAGTGGAAAGGTGCAAGGTGTAGTTAAGATTTAGATCAAAGGCGTTCCTTTACCTTCCCTTTTTCCTTTACTTGGGAGCCACCTTGATGTCATAGATTTCTGACTGTTATACTGATTGTTGCAGTATATAATTGATAATTGATTCTTTTTTGGGAGAAGCAGATCCAGTAGATGGCGGTCATCCTTACCACCATGTTTTCTCTTTCCAGTAGAGGTCAAACATGAACACAGCACATCTTCTATGATATATCTTCCTCCTCCTTTGCGATTCTTCAGAATTTATTAACTCCCCTCTGTACTCCACAACAAATTCTCCTTTTTGGAATGGGGCCTTGGCAAACACCCCTCGGCCTAGTGAACAAATACATATACCATTGTGCTGTTGAAAAGCTTTACTGTCAGATTATTTAATATCCCTAGAAGCTATATAAGTGGGTGCTATTCCTTTCATAACACATCAACATAAGAGGATATCAATAATAAAAATTGAACGCCACAGTAATGCGTACTCAAATTGGCTTAAAGTAATATATACAATACAGCAAAGGATTCATAAACTGTCTCAAGGTCATGGCAAATAATCAGTCAGGGTACCACAACAGAACTGCTGCCTTATTTTATGTGATGGTCCTTTTTTTCTTTACTAAACCTGAGTACTAGTCAGAGGTAAACTCAGAGAGAACTACAAAATATCAAACCAAAGTATAATAAAACACACACACCATACCTTTAAAAGAGTTGATGAACTTCACCTCCAACTTTGCCGTCTTGTCGAGGGACTTGGCTGCATACTCAATTGCATCCCTTTGAGGAGGTTTCCTGGGTCTAATTGTAGCCATTGATAATCCTATAATAAAATATAGTGCACTTTTAATACAAACAGATATTAATCTTGATCTTTAAAGCAATCTTACACATAGTATACAAAAATGTATATGTTAAGACAATCACATCTAGACCACTGCAGGGTAACAGGATGCTGCTGCTGGTTAAAAAAAATCTACCCATTCCCAATCACTGAAGCCTAACTTGGAAAAAACAGCAGGATGACAAAGATGCAACTTGATGTGCCACACCCTACCCCATCATCACGTGTCATTAAGTAAAATGTCTGCCTCGCGTCTGAATTCAACATGAACTTTAAACACAACCCTCAGCAAAATGCTGTTTTTGGATAGATAGCATGTTAAACTTGAAACAGAGTTTCCTTGTGTCACATTCATCACACTGTTTCCATGTCTTATTGATTCAAGTAACTAGTAGCTAATGATAAAACAAACCAGACTACCCACCATGTTTAATCAGCCAGGTGCCGGCTGATTAATGTTAGCAGGTGGCTAACGACCTAGCTAGTATACGTAGCTGTCCCTCCTGGCTATTCCTTTTTAACGTGCAAAGCATTGTGATAATTCACATTTAATTTAATGTTAACTTAAGTTAAGCTACCAGGCTCATGTTTAATGTGGCTCATGTAAATGTGTGTTTTTACCAGTTTAAAAAACGTTTCTTTGACCACATGCTGCATCTAAATCAAATTGGCTCAGCTCACTAATAATAAATCACAATTTAATGTCAGCATAACTTACCTTTTTATTAGCACCTTCTTCATCCACCTGCACACGCAGAAGTGAACTTTTCTCCGATCTGTTCTGTTTAGTGAGCACGTCCTGTAAGGGTGGTGATACTATCATACCCAGGACTCCCGTGTCCGCCCGCCAGGCATGTCACTATACATCTATCTAGGCGACCATTCGCTCATATAATCCTGGCTATTTATTCACAAATTGACTAAGTAACCTAATTAGTTTGTTGATTTGACTGCTGAGAAATTAAATCCCGTGGCTAAGAAAATCCAATAAATCGACACGTTACTGTTAATGTGGTTCAACATAAAGATGTAAACATTGTCCCCTCAGCAGCTAAAGGGGAGTAGACTAGCTAACTTAAGTGAAAACATTTGCATGCATGCATGCCTGCAAAATGCTAACACCAAGTAACAACGAGCAGTAGTTTTGACTTTGTTAGGCTTAAGTCATTTCAGCAAAAACAAACTGTCAATACAATGTAAATTCCACACAAAATGACATAACAGGGCAACGATGACTTTGATAATATCACAATTACCTTGTTAAGTTAACCACAGGAGCAGAATGGATTACGATGCGTGTTCGCAGGAGGAAAGCAGCAGGTGGTAGTAGATGCTCTTTCCACTTCAGTGCTGGCAGGGTCAGACTCGGGGTGAAAATCGTCTTCTTCAATTCTTCATCTTATTATTATACTTCCTTCAATCTTGAATTAAATCACTGATCTACAATATTTTACACCAATATTTTGAATTCTTTGCGTTAACTGTGTGCTAAATGAGCCGGTGGGACTTGATGGAACATGATTTCTTTCAGATGTGTTATGGGCGGTCTCAAGCAACAAAATTAAACTCAAATCTGACTGAACTAAAAAAGAAAAATACTGTATTATACGGTGAAATTGTACAGTAGCTTGCTGAGAATTTTTACTGTATTTACGAAGAAAGATATTTTACTGTAGCAAATTTCCTGTATTTTTAAGGAAATTTATTACAGTGTCAATATGTAAGCATTCTTACAAAAAATTACATACAACAATATTTTTGGTGTGAATATTATGGATATACAACCACGGGGACATTTTGAACCATTTATGATACAATAATTGATCTTGACCCCACAATATAGTTACTGCATTTAAATTGAACCTACATTTAGCCATTATTCCTGATACTTATTAGCCTGTCTTTGCAGTGAATTTGTTCAATCACCTTAAAATTTATGTTAGTTTAACTTTATGTTAGCAGATACAGTTACAGAAAAAAAAAAACTTGCACATATGCATTTTAGCCAAAATGCATGGTCTTGACTGGTGTCCTCACAATATCACAAAGACAAGGATGTGTTTGTGTATGAGTGTGTGTTGAGGTAGTACCATCCCCTGCCACTAGGGGCCGGTACTGAGTTACCTCGCCTAAGCACACCTAAGCACAAAATGTTTGTTTTTGTTGATTGTGGGGTTAACCCTGAAAATCATACAGGGCATTATCCTGACCTTCTTTTCACTGAATTTGAAGTAATTTTCCTGGGGTCCAGGTTTTGGTCCCCACAAAAATTTTGGACCCCACCCTGTGACTGTGCTATCGTGTTCCAGACCCCACAATGTAATAAAGACAAACACACACACACACACACACGCACACACACACACACACACACACACACACACACACACACACACACACACACACACACACACACAGCCTTATTCACTTTTTAGTTCGCACACTGCTAAAGCTGTCGAGGTGATGCCTTTTATGGGGCAGCTAACACAAACAATTCACAGGCCATAAGTCCTTGTCTCAACTGTTTCTGTTTGACCATAAATTACATAGTAGAGCACCCGAGGGAGCCTATTCATTTAACCAGGAATATAGAGGAGATCTAGCAACAGAGCAGTTTGAGTGGAAGGTTATCTTTGTGCCGGGAGGTTACATTTCACTTAAATATACATTACAAATACTCACTGTTTGTGTATTTACATGTATATAATTGCATGTAGCTTGTCATTATTACACAAATACTGCCTATATCCAATGCTGATATTCAACATACAATGAAACTAATCATGTCTGTGCTGGTTCTCTACATTTGTTTCCTTTCAGGGTCTCCCTGAGACTTTAAGATAAAAATAATTGGATCACAAGCATAAAATGTAGAGGCATATTGTTTTACTGATATTCCTATCATGTTTTTTCCTATCTTTATTGAGAGTATTGTCTTCCAGTTTGAGAACAGGCCTAATTAATTTCATATTTTATTATTACATTATCGCCCCTTAACTCATACTTATACTCAGCTTGAGTTTACTTAGAAGTTTAGATTTTGCTTCCAGCAACATTTTTATCTTTTTAATCAAAATTACAAATTTTGAAGCACAAAAACGCATGTGTTCTAACCATGTTCTCCAGGAATGGCTGCCATCCCATATCCCACCAAACTATTAATATTTGTGTGAGCATATATTTGTGTAATTGTGCGTGTTGTGTGTTATTGGGCTGTGTTGGTATGCACTGTGGCCTGCTGGTTAGAGAAGAGAAGCCCTGTCTGTGTGGACTGAACGCTGCAGGAAGAATAACAGCAGTCGCAGGTTTAGCTGCACACTGGGACATATTAAGACTGGGAAGGGGTGTAGTTCATTGCGGTGAACACTAAACAGCCCGCATCACACTCTCACACATGGGCTGTGTGTATCTATCCCTCTCTGCTGTTTCATAGCTCTGTCAGGGGCCAGTGAGGCCTCAGCAGTTCACTTTATTTCAATCAGTGCTGGACAGGTATGCTGAGCACTGGGAGCGCCCCCTGCTTGAGGCGAGAGAGGCTCCTCCACTAAATTAAGTTTGACTGGCAGATGGTTGTGTTCGGTGCGCTCCTGAACGCTCAAACAGAGGAAGCTAGCTGGTGCATCATCTTTAGCATCAAAGGTCGTCTTTGCAACAGATCAGTCAGTCAGACTAACAGGAGGAATGTAGCCTCGGGACAGACGTATTTTCCCTTCCTCCACCTGTAAACATGCCTCCGGTGGTGGAGGCAGTTACACTGTGACTTGAAGGCAGCAAATTCAAACCACTCAGCAGTCCCCATCTCATCTGCCCGCGTCAGCTATCAAGATGCTCTTAAACCTTCAGTACCCAACAGGAGCACCTCAGTCTACTGCTTGAACAATTAGACATGAAAAAAAAAAAGTATTGGGGGGTTATTCATTCTTTGCATACTATAGACTGCAATCAGGCAATGCTAACTTTTTTATATTGTAGCCTAATCATGCCATTTCACAATAAGATCATCATGATGTAATTTTTACAATATGATGATGAATGATTGGTCAATAAGCTGTAGATTGTATCTCTAATGTTATTGGTTGCATAATGTAATGCATTACTGTATATGATGTAATTATCTGACTTCATGGTGATGTCTTAATGATATCCATCCGATCATATGATAGATTAAAATAAATAAATAAATTATAAGCACTGTGCATGTTGTCATTTTCTGAATTTAAGATGACACACACACACACACACACACTAAAAGTCATTCTTCAAGTTTTCTTTTTTTGTCGAGTTGAGGACCGTGGTAGAGGTTAGTTGCAGATTTTGGTCAAGTTTAACAGAAACCAACACTGACTGTTGATAGGAGACGGGATGGGAGTCGCCGTCATACGCAGCACAGCCTGGCTTTGTGGTGCTCTGTGGTGCACTTCAACAACATCGTAGTACTCCCACCCTCGCTTCTGAGAGAGGATCGTCGTTTTTTTCTGTGACCATAACTGGTCACTTGTCAGTAAATCATAATCATAGGTTGTCTTGAGTGTTTGAACAAGCAGCCAATGTTATGTGTTTAGTCATGTGATTTTAACCCAAATCTAGATACTACGTACTCAGTTTGTCCATCAGCCCATTAAACCACCGAAATGCTCAGAATGAGGAATGTCTGACTGCAGACCGGTCACACATTTCTCAAAGCTTTCCGTTTTTTTTACCCCGACTAAATGATAGAGCAGTCACTCTTACACTCCATATAAAATGACATATAGCCCCCTGCTTGCTCAGAATACTGCCTTAAGGGGAAATCTCAGAGGGGCCTTAAATATTTCTGCCTGCTTGTGTAAGACTGTGTGTTTGGCCCAAAACAAAAGATGCCTTGGGCTTAATGTTTTGGAAAAGAGGGGGGGGGGGGCTTTCTGGAGCTGACCCTTGGTGTTCTGAGTTGAAGACTATTGCTCATTAATCCTCCTGACTCACAGTGTTTTTTTTTCTGGAAGTATCTATACGTGCCACAGTACTGGTCCTGTTATGGACTCAGGATTTGGGTGCGTGCCTCATCCATGGATTATTGAACGCCACAAGGCTGCTGTTCATTATCATAGGAACAGAGGGCGAATGGGCCTTGTTAGGCCACTGTACCGCAATCCCTGTGGGGTAGACGGCAGTACCTGAGGGGTACCTCCTCTGGGCCTGCTGGTGCTGGGGACAGACAGTGATTGAGATCCATATATGACTGTGCTCATTCTCTTATGGATGCAGCGTGTTTGATCTGCAGGCTTTGATCTTAAAGAGATTCTTCAGCGTCGTCCTTCAGATACCAGAGAAAAACCAGAGATCCTTCACATCTTTAGATGTGACTGTGAACCCTAAAATAACCTCTGAGCTCAGCGTATCCCCTTACAATGAGATAGCACGATGACTGAAACCAGTGACTGGCACTTCATAACAATGTCGACCCTTTCCTTCAGGCTGTCACACCCTCCTGCGACTGAGCTGTTTTGCAAAGTGGTTCATCAAAAGAGAAAAGTTATTCGTCCTTTCTTTTCCTCTGTGATGTTTGGGCGAGTAGAGGACAAGACGACTGAATGAAGTAGATGAATCAGATGTTTGTCTAATCACAAAGAAAAAGGTGTTGCTCAAGAACATTGCTGCCACTGATGTGTGTAAAGAGACAAATCACAGTTTGTTGTGATTCACTTAATATTTTTATATTTTTTAAAGATTCTATCACAAAATCAAGTTTTATGCAGATGTGTTTTATAAATAGGGGGATCTGTTTTACATTCTGACAGTTTAGTGTGTTTTATTAAGGCAGAGTGAGCATAAAAATACTGTACTTTTGTCAT
Source organism: Hippoglossus stenolepis (assembly GCF_022539355.2). Classification (NCBI taxonomy): domain Eukaryota; kingdom Metazoa; phylum Chordata; class Actinopteri; order Pleuronectiformes; family Pleuronectidae; genus Hippoglossus; species Hippoglossus stenolepis. The sequence continues at coordinate 6,373,712 of NC_061491.1, forward strand.
AGTCATATCAGTACAATGCTGCAAAGGTTGTTTCTTGGCCCATACCCCACCCCACGAGTTTCAATAAATTCTATTGTGTAGTTTTTACGTCATTCTACTAAAAGTCAGAGAAAAAACAAACTAGGAAACCTCAGAAGTGGTAAAAAAGTCTAAAACAAAAGTATAGTTCACTCCATCCATTATTGAAAAATTAAAATTCCATGACAAAGCAAAATCTTAAACCTTCAACGACTGCATACAAAAGATGTAGAAGTGCATGTTGTAGTTCTCGCACACAGGCAGGGAGCTGGCCAAAGTCTGCCAGTGATGAACAAATGATCATCTGGCAGACTTTTAGCAACAAAAGATCAAGTATATCTCAGTCCAGGCACCATAGTGGGAAATTAAACATTGTGTATCTTTATATACTTTTAATATTGTAATTACACAAAGCCGGTTCTGCAAAGTTCAATGATTGGCCTTCAATCCAGAATGCAAATTTACACTTGTACATACAAATCTTAAACTCGGGTTGAAGGTGAGTACAGAGGGACTTTCCTCATTCATTAGAACACACACAGTACAGTAATCTTCACAGTGAAGTTCAAACATCCAGATGAAGTAACAATGAGCTTTTATTGAGTGGAAGGTCCTGAATCAAGTGATCCTGATAGACATATACTGGACTAATAGCAGGCTTTAACCATAACTTACAGTAGTGTGGGCAGAAGCCTGAGATGTTGTCTCTTCTCTTGTGAAAACTGATCTCCTGTGTCTTTGCAGAGATCGTTGTCAGTATGAGTGGGATGGTGTCCCCTTTTTTCCATAGATCTTTGTAGATTGAACCCAATTGCCTGTCGTAGAGCCTATTGTTACTCATGCTTACTTTACAGTTTCATTGCTTTGCTGCCTCTGCAGGAAACTTAAAATCTATAATTTTCTAAGAAGATTTTCCAGGCATTGCTTTACCAACAGATCAGGCATTTGGATCACTGCTGTCTTATCCAAGCAATACAGGCTAGAAAAAGTTTGAGATACTTCAACCAAACCAAACTGCACAACACTACGGAAAAACATGCCACACTGTGGTCGTCAGTATGTGTCATGCTACACTTGTGCAGTGGAAAAAACATATCTGAGGAATCCAAGATCAGGCCATGGGAGGCTGGCATCTGTCTGCTCCTCGGGCCATTCACAACAGCACGCTCCAATAGGACGCCTGTCATAATATTAGTGGGAGCTTTTTTTAAGGGCACAGACAGCACCAGAATAATATAATTTTCTTTAGAAAATGATACATGTCGTCTAAACCCTATCTACACAATTTCCTCTTTATCTACAACAAGAACTACGAAACGAAACCTGAAGGAGAGGTCATCATAGGAGACGACATTTCATTAGATGCCTCTACAAATTTGATTTGATTCGTTTAAGGACTACTTCAGTATACGTGGGAATGTACACTATATTGGATTTTTTAATGATCAGACACTAACCAGATTCAATTACAGGGCAGTGACAGGTCCGGAGAAAGAAGAGATCCTCGCTCTTCCTTCTCAGTTACCTGTCCATCCTCACCTCTGCCGCCCCTGGTATCAGGACTCCTCTGATATTCTGACCATGAATCAGACCTTCAGTGCCCCGCCATCTAAATGACTTCCTTAGGTCAGGGGTCAATGTCCCATCACTCGCTAAACCCTGGTTGATGAGTTAGTTAGGTCAATGTCCCAAGATGGTTATTTGCTTAATGGAATCCTAATTCATATTCAATTTCCAGTTCTTTAATTATGTGAATACATTTTCTGTCGTCGACGTTCATCATGATGAAATAGATATTTCTTTTTTCAAGCTCCTCAAAGTGCTGCATATCCTAACAAGTATTGTCACACATTAATTATCCTACTCGTTTTATGTATTTAATAATGCAAAGAAAGTAATCAACACTGTTATAACACCTATAAATTATAGGCTTTTTTTTAAATGAGACTTTTCAGCCATCACCATCTGTTTTCTGCAGTTATTCAGAAGCTTTTTTGTTCCATAATTTAATTTTCTAAATGTGACTCAGCATTTGTCCTCTGCTCTGCCCCGTCTCTATTTTTCCCTGATGAATAAGTTTTCATGTGAACTGCAGCATGGATTGTGGCTGTGTTTGTGCTCGATCTGAAAGGCTCCCGATGACACATTTGTGGCAGGAAGTACCACTGAGTACTATTCACAAACACAATAGCACGTACGAGGCAATATTTACATCAACAGCAACATTTGAGGCTGCAACAATGTAGCCCCCATACGGCAGCATGTGTCAACAAAGTGATGATACAAGGAGTCTAAATCCTGGGTTAATTTGCCCCCATTGAGTCTGCTATGGCCCGGTGGGGTGGGAAGAAAGAACCAGCGACTGTTTTGTTTTTGCCTCCAGCTTCACAAACAGTGGCGCTCACAAAGTATCCTTTCTGTGCCATTTCCTTCCACTCTGATTGGACTAATTGGGACCTGTTGACAGCGAATCCCATCCGTGCAGGAACAGGCCAATCACGTCTCGGCATCTGTCATCCCCAGCACACAGGGCTTCCACCCCCCCTCATAAAGGCCTTTGTCTCTGTGACCTCAGTGACCTTTAGCATTTTTTAATATGGAGGGGCTGATTAAGTCTCCCAAAACAGGACATGAAACAGTTTGGTGAAGAGAATTTGGTACAAAGGATTAAGGTTGTACCCTTCATGAAGTACAGCTCACATGCTCTGTAAAAAAAATGTTAAGAGATCTCAATATTTTAAGATGATAAACATATTAACTAATATAGTATAATAAACCAAATATAAATTGTATCAACATGAAAAGTTTACTTTTTACTTACTGTAATTTCCAATCAGTATTACTTGGTTGTTGAAGTATGACTTCAGGGATTTGCACAGAAGTGGGGCGGAGCTGAAGTGGATCGTCATCATGGATGAAGACCATGTGACTCATCTGAGAAACATATAAACAGATAAACAACACAACTACAATGCATGCTAAGCTAAAAGAGTTTTGAAACAACTTAACTAAATTATCACAACTCATGAACATAAGTTATGAAACTGGGCAGATTAAGTTGACTCACTATAACCTGACTTGGTATACCTTATTACCTTAAATTACATTTTATTATAAAAGAAGTGAATATGAGTTGTTTAAGTGTAGCTGATTAAGACATTTTACAGCATCCAGAAGTCTTGAAGGACACAAGTTAATAGAATTTTAATATAGATGCTTAGGTTGTGTTCAGACAGAAAACATTGTGAATTTCTGCCTTACATCATTTGCATTAATATCACATTTATTACTACTGTTTGTGCTGTCTGTGTGTATTTACTCGAAACAGCCAATGCAACAACTGTACAAATCTGATGTTCTCAGAAAGTTTGTTCTGCTATTTATATATATATATATAGAGAGAGAGAGAGAGAGAGAATTAGAGAAATTAAATCAGGGGAATCTCATTTTAAATGGAAAATCAATAGTGAATAATATCTGATATGGGCTGGATGTTTCTTTGACACACATTTCATTTAGGCCCTGCTAAAAGTCTTGGATACAGCTTAACGTTAACGAGGAGCTTTTTTCCCCCTATGAGACTAAACTGGAGAAGGTTTTTTCTTCCTCTGCTTTGAACATGTGTAAAGTGACAAGGCACAACAGCACCTTTGCTCCAGAAGTTACAGCCCGAGACAAATGAGCAGAGGAAGAGTGGGACTGGAGAGGCTGAGGAAGCAACAGAGCTCCCTCCAAAGTCTCTGAGAGCAACTTATCTGTCAGCACCATTATGAGCCTCTCATATCTTGGCCTGCACCTGTCTTTGGCGGTCCAGGAGCTTGGTGAGGCCCTCCTCCCCCACTCCAGACTCCCCACTACCCTCTCTCCTGCAGGAGCTGAGGTGAGGCCTGGGGATCCCCATTCATCCAGAGTGATAGACAGAGCGACAGCCAGAAGAAAAAGGCAGCTGTGATGAGAGAGAGAAAGAAAAGAGTGTGTACCATGTCCCCTTTGTGCTTTTAACCACCTCCTCTCTTGTCTTCCATGGCCATGTCGACACAATAGAGTCTTAACAGGAGCTGTCAGCAGACGACACTCGTGCGACCACTGTGGGCACCGGGGTTAGCTGGGATCACATTAGCTCTGTGTTTGTACGGCACTGAAAGCCGGCTAGCTACAGTTAAAGCAGGTTTTGTAGTGTTTTCTAAAGGAGCCCACGGCAGCTTTCAGCCTCGTGTTTACCGACACTGAACTCCAAAGAGGCAGGAGTGTCACATCACTGAAGTTACAGGGACAGAGGGAAAAAAAGTTAGGTAAGGTGTCTAGCGGGCGGCTCTACTTTGCACCTGAGGTTTGATCAATATAGTCAAGTGATGACATGTCAATTTGCTCTGGCAGAGAAGAGATGGTGGGGGTTGTGAATGGCCGCGCTGAGAGATGGCGGCAGGTGAATTGTTCCGACAGCGGATACAGTGTATCAACGTGCTGCTTTTAAGTGTGTGTTTATCTCCCCGCCGCCACTCAGTGTGTATTTCCTTACATTTGGAGCGGTGTTTAACCGGTGCTTGTGAAACTGATACACTTCGCTGTCCCCTTTGTGCTTTTGGCTTTTGTGATAATGCAATGTTTGTGAGCTAGTGCACTGTACACACAGCCACGAGCCAGCTGCAGCCTTTATTTGATGTTTGATACATGTAATTAAGTCACAAAGGCTCATAAGAGCCGTAAGCCGCAGATACACAAGGAGGTGGGCTGCTGTGATCAGATAAGGTTGAATCAGCTCATGATTTTAGTTGTCACTAAACAATGATCGGGCAGGTGTTTTAGCGGAACACAAAAATACACACGTAAAAGAAAATGTTGTCAGTAAGAGGCTACTGCTGCTGCATTATGTGGAGCTATGAGTTCAGGACTGTACTCATTATTTCTTTAAACGGCAAATAATCTTTCTGCTAATTCCACAGACGTCTTTCTGTCTGTATGTGGAGCGTATACCTTCACACTAGGCATGTATATTACTGATGGCGTGGGGAAGTTTAGTGTTTAGTTTGGTTTGATTTGGACATGCGATATGTTTAATTTGAACACATTTAATAAACAACCAGAGCTCTGCTGTCAGTGGGGGGCGGGCAGTGTGCCTTCTTCTTCTTCTTCGTCCTCCTACAGCAGCAGTCGACGGTTGGGTCAAACTAAGGGTCCAAATCGCAGACAATTTTGATGATTTTATAATTTTTATTTCACCATATCGTCCTGAGACAGATATTCTCCAGTGTCGCTAGTGCAGATCTCGGTGCATTAACATTCATAGAATCCCTTCCTGCTTGGCAATTGGACTTCATAGTAAACATGTTTGTTATGTTGCTGCAATGCTTTGTATTGAGCAGAATTACAGAGATGCTTTTTAAAAAGTTGTAAACTTGGGTCTTAAGATTTTTTTTTAGCTTAACACTCTTACGGCGACATGCAATGTATGAAAAAATAACTTCAGTTAAGTTAATCAATATAATAATAATAATATTATATACAAACCACAGACATGACCAGTAATAAAACAAATTCAGTTCCATTCGATGAAAAACATTGAAAATAAAATCTTCATTGCAGATAAACCAGGTAGGAGTAACACAAAGTTTTTAAACTTCGCCCTGCTCCATTGACTGTTTATAAATAGCTCTGCACACAAACAATTAAAAGTGACAATATATTTAGCACTAATGACAAGGAACAATTCTGAAGTAGCTCTTGAACATTGACACAGGACAAGAGAACAGGCTATTCCAAACAGACAGGTTTAGAACAGTGCCACACTAGTTTCTTTAAAGGCCAAACAACAATTATAATTAAAACAAATGTGGACATGTGGACCCTTGTGCATCCCATATTTATTCACCAGACTAGGGCTTATGTAACAGCTGTTTCAGTGAACAATATACTGAGTTGAGTGTGTGATGTCAGTGTTTTATTGCTCCCTGACCATTAGATGGCAGTAATGCATAGCTGAGCCTGCTAGTCTACTGTGGCGGGGGCTGTAATTTTCTGCTTTCGTGGAAAGACAGAAGATGTTTGGCTGATGATTTGTGTGTTTTAGAGCCGTGAGTCAGCACAGCTCAGTTTGGGTCCAGTTTACATTCAAAGAATATGAAAGACAGACTGCTTCAAACCCTCTGCCTGCTCCCACACTGTCAATCTGGACATGAGCACTTAGGAAAAGTGAAATATTTCTGAGTAGAATTAGTCAAAATCAAATAAAAGTTAAGACGTCTGCCACCAGTGCATCTAAACTACATGCACAAAGAATTCAAAGTTTGGAAACACTTCAGATGCACAGATACACAACCTGACTTCACATGTTAATTATCCACAACAAGAGCATATTTCTTCCCTTGATCTTTACCTGTGATTTCCAGACAAAGAATCAAACAGGCGAAACCTGAGCACTTCTCCCACTTTGTTGCAGGGTTTACTGTAAGCATTGGATCAGCTCTCAGATTCCAAACGGGACAAGCCACCAATAAACAAACAAGCAAGTCCACAGCAAACATGTTTGACAGAGAGAATAACTCACCGTGGTAGTCGACAGCAGCGGCTCTTTTTCTCTGTCTGGCTTTTATCTGTAAGACAACACAGAGACAGCATCAGAGCTCCTTTGGTCTGCAGCGCACACAGTGGATCAAACCTGCCTTATCTGCAGCTGTTTGCGTTCCCTTAGCTTCCCGTAGTTAGTCCACCTTATCCCTGCTGAGGATTTAACCTCATACCCCTATTTATTTAAGATTAAGATTATTTGTATACTCACAGGAGTTTACAGTTTGACTCAGTGCTCATTGTCAACACATGCACATAACTTTAAACTATCATTTTCAACCATTTCGCCAAGCAACACCTAAGAGACCACTGTGGTTTCTTGGGTTTTGCATGGTAAAATTATATGGGGATGGTCTTTTCTGTGTAAGTATGAATATTTAAGTTAAGGACATGTGATCTACTACAACACAACTGTTTTCAGATGGTCTGGACACTTTTTAGGGTTTGTCTTTCACATATGAAGAAGGAGATTGTTCAGGTCAGACAAGTTGATATCAGGAGGAAAATGTCCTAAGTGTTCAGGCGAGGTCTTGCGTCTGAGGACATGCAGGAGGCAGGAAATGATGTAGAAACGCTGCTTCAGAAATCATAGTGTCACATCAGCACCAGCGTCGGACCTTATCACCAAAACCTCTCGAATCTTGACATCTTCGTCTGCCTCTTCCACATGTTTGGCTCCTCTTTTTTCGTTTTGTGTTTGTCGCCTGTTAAAAACTTCATTCCTTCATCCCTGAGCAATCACTGTGAATTTTCCTGACCTTTTTCTGCTGTAGGCGGGCTGGAAGGAAAACGTTCAGGAGAATGTAGGAAGCAATTGGAAATATACGTTCTCACATACAGCCCCTCTGGATAATTTCAGGAAAATGTCTTGACTCCAGTGTTTGTCAGCATTGCTGTATGCACCATAACAACCAGAACTGAAATGTTAAGGATGTGAAGGTGCTAAACTTGTAACTTTAAAAAACAAATTCATTTTAAATGATGAAGTGGTAAAGATTATTCATGTAACACTACTACAAGTAAAAAATGCCATACAGTGTCCATTGACACACAAATAAAGATATATAAAAAGTGGAAAGTCTCAGATTTCCCTTTGAAAAACCTTATCATCATATCTCATCTAAAGTAATAAAGTGCTATTATCATGAGATTGATTGTGCATGTGTATTGCGCTCATAAAAATTTGTGTCAGACTAAACTCTATCCTGCCAATAAAAACACGAGTGTAACTTTATATGTCGGTAAGGTTTTATCCTCTACCACATCTCTGACTGTCTGTCGTGCTCAGGGGCAATCTGCTGCCTCAACCTGCCACACTTTTTATGACTATTATATGCACATGCTATCAGGGGGGGTATTTATCCAGACTTCTTTATAGCCGTATGAATGCATGCAGCAGGCCCAGTGCTTTGCTCTGTCATTACTACATTTTATTTGGAAGTTTGTTGATTGCATCACGTGAATAATGCTGTAGAAAGTGCAAATTTAAGCCTGCAGATAGAAGACAAGCTTTGCAATTGATGGGATGCAACTTACCCTGACCTGATTAGGCTACATCCATACCACTACAATTTCAATTGAAATCAGCTCTGCTATGGATACGCCTGGCGCCCACACTATTTTGAGTCGCTAAAACGTAGAAGTTTGGAAACACTGCTGGCCCCGTTTTAGCTTGAAAACTCTATTTTTAGTCTGAACGGGCAGAATGAGAGACGTAGACACTCACAACCGCTTGCTGATTGGGTCTTTCAGGTCATGACGTAGCCTTTGCTGATTCGTCAGGCTCCTATCACATGACCCCATTCTGAACGAAAACAACCAGCATTAGCCTCAACTACCAGTGTAGAACAACATACTGTAGATAATCAATTACAAGCGTAGCTGACCCTGTTGTCTTTGCTAACAGCTGTTGTGCAGTTAAACTCTGCATTTCACAGTGATACAACTGCTTGCACATGCAGGAGACGACATTTCTGCAACTAACAACCAAAGTCTTGCACGAGAGTTGTCATGTGATATGCATTTTCAGGCTTTCCAGTATATGGACGGGTAATGAAACTGATATGGAGCCAAAACGCTTGTGTGGACAGATACAGTTTTATTTTGAATATGCCATTTTTCAGACGAAAAAAAGATAATGTTGTGGTTGGACAAGTGTTGCATTGGAGCGAAGACGTTTGAAGGGCTGTAAGTATGAGGGATAAGGTGGGTCTGTGTTTCTGTCACATCACAGCTCCACACATTTCAGTTTTTCTAAAGTGCAAAAGGGAGACCAGAAAATAAAATGTATTATTTCTCACATTATTCACTGGAGGCTGCCAGGTAGCAGACAGACAGAATGACAGGCAGACAGACAAACGGTCAGATGAGCAGCAGTGACTGACATCCATCCAGCGCCACGAGAGCCACATGTCACACTCCCTCCCATCTCAGCCGGACAGAAAAGCACCACTCTTGTCTCCGCAGGCTTGAGCTGCCAAACGCTGCAGCGTTCCTCCTCATGGACAAAGCTCTGAACCCAAACCCTTCGGCCAAGTGCAAGAGAGGTATTAGTGCCTGTGTCAAAACAGCTTACAGCCACCCGGTGGGCTATGTAAGGGCCGTGGCCTATTCATGGAGTCATTCAAAGTGACAGCACCCTGAACCTCCTGCTGTCTGACAACTCTGCAGCGAGGAGGGCCGGTGCCTGGCTATAATATCAGGAGACATGGTGTAAGCGTTTTGTTAACGTTGGCAGCTGAGGCCTGGTTCTTGAGCACAGGAGTTTTCCTTTAAGAGCAAAGCTTGTCACACGTTGCTGGCAGCATTCACAGGCATGGAGGCAGCTTGGCATTGACTTCTCTGGTTGAGGTCTTTGCTTGGACACCCTGTTGGTGAGTCTCCCTGCTGTCCTGAACAGACCAGAGACCAACCGCATCCGTATGTGAGCAGCAGTGGGTTGATCCACACAAAGGAAAGAAATAACCACTGTAGTCATGCGTGCAGGCTCGCTGTTTGTTGAAAACAAGTTGTGCACAAAACCTTTTGAAACCGAACACAAAGCCTGACCGACAACAGCCCTTTTACTTGGATGTGAATCACGTGTTCTCATTAACAGAGCACGTGTCTTACCTGGTTAACCACGTTATGATGTGCACACATGTTGGCTCAAATTCAAGCTATTAGATTTAGAAAGTGTGTGTGTGTGTGTATTTATAAGTCATGCTGGCAGTTCTCTCCTGCTGCGAGGTATTTTTGCAGGTGCTCTACCTGCACTTATGTATTATTGAATTATGCAATTTTACAGTAATCATAGGGTGCCCTCATGTCAAGGGTTGACAGCACTGACAATGAAACTCAACATGTGTGGTGTGATTACAGATATGTACTTTTGTTATGTCATTTACCATCTCTCTCTCCTTCTCTCTCTCTCTCTCTATCTGGTTGTTTCCTGTCATCTTTCTCTTGTTTCTAGAATAAAGACAGAAAAAAACGATAATCGTCACTTATCCAAAAACCACAAATTTGATAAAGATTTCATGTCAAACATTTCACTGTTTTTTTCTGGGTTGAAAAAAAGCTGGTGGGTGGTTACCGAAGGTAATTCCAATAGTTTATTATTGCACTGGAAATACATTTGTGGCAAATATGGTCAAAATAAAAGCAGCAGAGGTCACACTTCTGATGACAGCAACTTTCATTTAGAAAGCCTTTTAGAATAAATTTATCTAAATGTGTGAATTTGGTGTATTGGCCCTTTAATTGTCTTAAGAGATAATCTGCTAATGATACAAAATATGGAAGCCATGATATTCGGGCTAAAACTACAAAAAAAACAACTTAATCTAACGTATTATATTTAGTGACTTCATTATTTGATGAAAGTTTAAACCAACCTTGATCAAAAAGTGATCAACTGTATTATCCTGATAACACGATGTTGAATCGATACTGTTCCATCCTGTTCAAGAATATTTTCATCCTTTTCCATTCGTCGGGCTCCTGTTTCTCTGACCCTCGACCCTTCAGGCTTCTTGTACAGTTGCTAAACAAGATGTTGCGGCTTCTCCTCCTCGTCACTCTGGTCTCTCTGAGTGAATGAGAAGGGACACAAAGGCACCTGACAAGTAAGTTTCAGTGTGACATTACTGGTATGTGCGGCAGAGAGGATCCAATATCACTCTCTGCTGAGCTCGAGGCAGATTGTCCGGGCAAGCTAAATAAACAGTAGATTAATCTGTCTCCATGCTGCGAGCTGACAAACTCAGTCATGGATGAAATCGAGGCTTTTGACAGGTAGACTTTCGAGATGAGGCGCTGATAGTGAGAACCTGAGAAGGAAACTCTGAAATGTGAGACTTTCTGTCAGACAGATAGGAACAAATGACACTCGGGGAGTCACTTCTGACATCGCTATTGTTCTGTGGTGGCAAATAACAGAGGGCATGAGTTCCAGGTGGTAATTTTGATTTAATAGTTGATTTTATTTTGAGAGTCGTTATTTTTAAGGTCACAGTGACTATAAATCAGCCACCAGTGATTGGTACCTTTACACATGTTTAGTAAGAGTAATCGGTGCAGCTCAGGAGGGTACATTCCAGTCCACACGTTTGCATTTCCAGCAGGAAATGTTGGTCAGATAATATCTCTGAGAGCCTTGAGCTGCAGCAGGTGTCGGTGAAGCAGTGCAGGGCCGGCCAGGCGAACAGCAGGCCGCTCTTATCAGACAAGGCCTCGTGTTGTCAGCACAGCAAGTGTTGAGTCTGCTGCTAAACACTGAAATCCTCCAGACACACACAGACTCTCAGAGGGAAAGGACTGGAAACTGTCCCCCAAGAACCCTTTCTGTTATGAAACGGTCTCCGCCATGCTTTACTGCCTGAGTGCACGCTCTTACTGAACGACACATTTACACAGGACAACAAGCACAGACTATGTTTTTAAGAGATCATATGAATGTGTTGGGGATGGGCAGGGGAGATCTCCACTTTCACCCTCTAAAGCAATCACAACATTCATATTATTGGTTTGGAACTATCTCCTTAACTCCTAAAACTGCGATAAATTTAAAAATAAGAATTTGATCTGATATCCAACTTTAAACTTTCAGTATTATAAGAGATGATTTTGATATAAATATTACTGAAATTACAAATTTGCTAAATAATGGCAAACATAAAAAGCCATTAGAAGTTTCTATCTTTGAAATAATAAATTATATATTATAGCTAATGAACAAGAGTTGTACGAGCTCTGGTTTCTCAGTGACTTGAGCGTTTTAACATGTTTTCTTTGTTCCCTGATTCCAAATCCAAATAAAGGTTTCCATGGCAGCACCACAAGAGATTATAATACATCTCACACGGGAGGGTTGAACTGAAATTAATGAAATAAACAAATTAATTAATTCATATTGAAAATAGAGAAGTTATTATGAGACCATCTTCCACAGCTTCAAAATATGTGCTGAAACATTACTCAATTAATCGACTGACAGAAAATTAATTCAAATCAATTCTGACAATTGACTTTGTAGTTCTTCCACTAATTAATAAAATATTCACTGATGTTAGGCTGCCTTCCACTGCTCTACACTCTTATAAAGAAACATGTTTGCTTGTTTTGTGCAACCAAAACTAAAATTCACCTTGGGAGGGAGAGAAATTGTTGTGGGCGTTGTTCACAATGTAGGTTTTATTTTTAAAGCCAGAATAATTATACAGATCATTTAATCCCCACTTCCAGCCTATTGCTGGGATTGGGCCAACATGACTCAAACTCCAACTTCCTGCACCTCTAAAATTCAGAAATTAAAATGTAATATTATGTCTGAACCAAGTGGAAGAAAGACAAGTTGTGGTTTTTACACGCTTTACACGTTATATCCATGGTTAGGATAAACCAATCTAACCAGCTTCATCAGTGGTGGTAATAATCCTCTTATCTCAATGTTATTCTGAAAGAATCAACTACTACTTATACTACCAAACAACTGTCTTACATGTTAGCCTTTACTTTACATTTGGTTAAATAACAAACTTCTGTCCATAAAACTTAACAGGGAAATTATGGACATGAGAAATGATGTGGAAAATACGCATAATGAAAGTAATCACGAGTTGCAGCTGCAGAATTTTGAGGTTATGTTGGGAACTTTATTGTCCACATTGTGTGAAATTATTTTGAATTCAATGCAACATTAGTAAACCATATTAAACAGGGGAACTCTCCGTACAGGGTGATGGTGTGGGCAGGAGACACAGATGCAGGATCGACAAACAACATAACATCAGTTATTCTTTTGTTGTTATTCAGTATTCAGTTTGTAGTGTCAGATGTTTTTTTTACCACACCAGCATCACACTCCTAGAAAATAGCTAATATCAATTATGATAACAATACAATACAAACTATTATTGCACACACTCACACCCTGTACACCACAAACATTAGAAGACACACACAGTCAGAACAGCACATACACAGCTGCACTTCAAACCTCATTCTTATAATTATTTAGTCGTGTTAAGCAACACACCAACACACAGCAGACACATGTTGTGCCTCAGTGCTACTCTATGAGACACTGTCATTTGGAGGCTTAGCGGAAGGGAAAAGCACATGTTACAGTGCAAGCTAAATTCCACTGCAGAGGATGAGAGAAAATACCGAGCGGACTCAGTGCAACATGTGTGCCTTCCATCTGGTATGCATGTTCACTGTAATCAGCACAGGAGAGTACACTGTGTTTCCACGGCTCAGCCTCTTATTTGCACGGTTACCTGAGGAAGTGGTGTTCAGCTGTACATCCTAGTTCCTCTGCTTCCTGCAGCAACTGTTCCTGCCTGTAGACCTACTTTAGACCTGATGGCCTCAGGCTACAGCAGCAGCAGCAGCCAGGGGCCGGGAGGGTACAGCCTCTGAAGCTGTAGCTGAGGCTTTGGTAATAGAGGAATATTTGATATGATACATGGACAAAGGATTTGTTTGGTGATTGTCTGTACATTTCTGAACCAAGACCAAAATCAAGAATTAATTGGTCTTAAAGGTTTTGTCTGTGTAGTTCTGATTCTGCAAAAAGTCAGTGGTGCACCAAATGTGCGTAACAGCGTAATATGATAATAATTTGACTTTCATTAGACTGCGGGTTTCATTTGAAAATTAAAATGTCCTTTTTTCGAAAAATGTCTAAAACAATTTTATGAATATTGATTAACACATTTTTTGGTTAACCGTAAATATGATTGCAGTTGAACAAAATACAGAAATGTTCCTAGAATCCTAGGAGAATCCTCACCTACCTGTTTTCTCTATTTCTTCCTCTTTGGTGGAAATCAACTCAATACATTTAATCTGTCACTGTATTTAAGTAAATGTTTCATTCACTGTCAGGATCAAACTACAGCTAAGAAGGTACAATTTGGTTCTGGCACAGAGAGCAACAGCACAGTTTCACTTTTGTGGCCCATCAATCATCTTATGATGCCTTAGACAGATCTTGTGACTCTTTAAAAAATCACCATGCTGAGAACCACTAGAACATAAAACTAATTTAATTTACTACAACCAGCTGCAACAGGGAAATGCTGCTTTCAGTATTAACATACTTATTTTCATATATATATGATACAACAGGAGCCATAATTTGGATACATTATTTACATTTATTACATTACACTCATGTACTTTGACTTAAGCAGGGTTTTGAATGTAGAACTTTTACTTTTAATGAACTGTGTTTACATATTGATGTAAACACACTTTACTAAAGTACTTTCACTTTAGTAAAGGATTGGGGTACTACTATCACTACTCACTCTCTCATTCTCTACGCTCAGTCTTAAGCCGCTTGGCCTATAAACCACCTGACAGACATGTGATAAGTCAATGCACTGACCTCATCTTTAGATTTCATGCTGTGTAAAAGATTTGGACAAACCCCCCCAAACCTAACACGAGCCTCCAGAGTATGTAGCGACCGCTGTCATTGTTCACGCGTCCTGACAAATCAGGACAGGTGGAGACATTTCTCTGTCTTTGTCCCCTCCCGCTGCTCCGCCCTGCACCGTCTTGAAACCAGATCTGAGAAGTTGAGTCATGCACCACTTTTCTTCATAACTCACTACTACTGTTGCTTGAAGCCCAGTTACCCAGCAACCTAATGTTTTGCCGCTGTGCTTGTATTTTGGCTTTAACCACACATACACACACACACACACACATACACGCAAACGCACATTCATACACACTCAGAGATTGGATCACTGAACTCCCATCACAAGGCACACAGTCCCTCCCCTTCTCTCTTTCTTTGCTTCCCTCCATCTGTAGGATAGATTATCATTGAGTCGTTGAAACCAACTCACATTCTCACCATCTTTCAATCCTCTGTTTCTTTCTCCATCTTCTTTTTCCTCTGTTCCCTCTCTCTTGGTTTGCACCTCAGGATACTGTTCACCAGATTTGCCCAACCCGCCACACTTGTTGAGTGACAGGTCTGAGAGCTGTGGCTAACCAATAGGGAGTGATTCATTGGAGCCGCTCGGTAATGAACGCAGAAGCTTTGCGATAAAAGAGTAATTCCTCAGTCGGCATCTCGGCAAGGCTGAGATGAGTTGAGAGCAGACATGATGGGATGAGAGAAGATGAGCAAGGAGAAAAAGGCCTCCCAGCCTATAAATACTCTGAGGCTGCCGCTCAGACAGCACTTCAAACAGAGCGGCCCTGAGCTAATGATAAAGACAAATATCTTGGGTAGACCGAGGCATTATTGATTCTATCCATCACGCCTGGAGAACAGCCTCGATGGGAGGTTGTGTTGATAGCTCGCTTTGCCTTCTGCAGAGGAATCAAAAGAGCCGAGAGAAGTTGAAATTCAACTCCAAAGCGCAAACCGCAAGCTGTCTTCCGCTGGTAACGGCTCCTGTTTACTCAGCAGCAAAACACAGGTGGCAAGCTCTGTGAGAACCCTTTTTCTTCTTTAGCCTTTTCTTTCTTTCAATTGACCAGACAGGACAGATAAATGATGCACACTGATGCTCTCTCTCTGTTACACACACACACACACACACACACACAGCTACTAACATGATAACAATGCATAACAAGAAAAAATACTGAAAAATCCTATAGATCAAGAGCGTAAAAACCTGCAGAAGAGAAAAGAGAGAGCCGTCTTCATCGAAGACGTCGTTTGGAGCTATAGTCTGAGCAATAGCGACCGGGGATGGAGCCGCAGTATCAAAGTCTCACGGATTCAAGTACTCAACCAAGTGCGAGTCACTGTCAGCTGTCAGTCATGATGTTTCACGCCGTTTTTATAGAATCTAATAACTAAATAAGATAGAGGAGGCAGGGTTTATGATCTATACTGCAGCGAGCCACCAGGGGGTGATGAAGATGCTTTCGCTTCACTTTTGGGAAGGCTTCATGTGATCAATCTTTATATACAGTCTATGATACAGTATGTAGGCTGAAAGGAGGAATTACATTAAATAATGGGATAGGGTGAACAGTGAAGGACTTGGAACTGAACTTTGATGCTAGTTCTCTTTGTCCTTTCACAATATGTCATGAAGAAGCGCTTCACCCTATGTGACAATTTCATTTGTGAAAATGGACCGAAACGTTTACCTACTTCCTGGGCTGTAATCTGAGGCATTACCTTAGTTTCCACTGCAGGCCTGAGCTGTGCCTGCTCAGTGCTTCAGACGGGGGGTCTGTGCAAGGGTGAAGGGGTATCAGGATGGAGTGATGGGGGAGAGGGAGGATGAGGTCAGCGGGAAACGGATCCATCCATTAGGGCATATAATGAGAGGGAGCAGCTGCCTGCTGCTGGTTCAGACAACACGCAGATGTGAGGGAGCCTCGGGGCCACGACAGAGCTGAGGGAGACTGGTGGAGTCCCAGTGCCATGACCTCACTCTCAGAGCCAGTGCTCCCAACAACACCAGCACGCCTGCCCTGCAATGCCAGGCCCTTCACTGGCTGAAGAAAAAGAGATTATCCATGCCTTAAACTCACCTGAGAAAAACCCTGCAGAACCCACAACATTCAGGGTTGTTCTGCTCCTGTGTTCCTTGGCTAAACTCTGGCTGACCTGGAGGTACACAGCGTGCCAAAGACTGATCTCAGCATCACCTCCACTGCCACTAGCTGCTGAATCAAATATTCTCATGGGTGGCTGATTTTTTTAAGCTTCAGTAGTGTTAAATGGGCTGTGGTACACATTAAATATTCCGTAAAGCCTATTTTTTTCTTTTATGTGAAGAGGTCAACAGAAGTGTCAGCTGGTGTCATTTTCATTTCTGGACACCGTGTCCTAAAAAAGGATCAAATCTACCATTAGAAAAGGAGAGTTAAATCTGAAAGTCAAATCTTATTGCTTCATTATTGTAGTGTTTTACAAATCCACTCTTTTCTTTAGTAATATACAGATCCTACAGATATATTTTATTCCATGTACTGTGAGTCTTCCTGCTTGCAGGAACAACAGCACAACAGCTTTTTATGATAGCTTTCAAGTTATGGAATCCATTTAAACATATTTGCATGTAAAATATTTACATAAATTTATCATATCGTGAGTGGTGAGTTTTAGAGCCAGATTATAGTGTCGGAATAGCAGCAGGAAGAGCCCTTTACTATCCTGATGAGAGCAAAGTTCCCTTGGCAAAACCAGGAGATGCTCCCCATGGTTAAAATGATGAAGCAGCAAGAGAAACACAGAGAGAGCCGGTGTGTGAAACTCATGTCTGCAGTGAAAGGGGAAACAAGGAGGGGAACTCAAAGCAATCCAACCTTTCAAACCCATGATCTTTTTTTTCAAAAGACACTGTTGCCAAGAGATAATTAACTTACGTTATGCTATAGGTGATTTGTATACCATTGGATGGAGCCAAAATTGATTTTCCACCCTGCCACCAGTCTTTATGCCAAACTAAGATAGTAATCAGACACCTGAGTGTAGCTTCACATTTGATGGGAAGCTATGGGAGTGTTATCAATTAATCCCTCAGAAAAAAAGCTAATAATCTTTCCCTGCCAGTATACTAGTGAAAACTGTAGGAGAACCACAAGGCTCCATACTAGGGCCATTGTTGTATAGCTCTTAAATCGCTCATCTCCCAACTATGCTGTATAAATCCCAGTGTAAGCAGATGGTACAGTCATATATACTCATTGGGCAGATGCTTAACAACTGTTAACGACTGTTAAGTTTTCCAACGATGGAGAAAAACAAACTGGTAAAATTTGTACATCTTACACTGAAAATTGGGGGAAAAGGAACTTAAGTATAAACAAAAGATGTCGAGAAATATTTACGTAAAGGGTCAAAATGCAAATAGTGGATTAGGTTTAGGACTTGATCACACTCACACCCAGAAAACACAGTATGTACTTCAGTATAATATTGCTATCTTTAGACACATCAGAAAGTTACTCTGTGTCACCTAGTTACTTCGGCTAAAGGTACATGTGAATTCAATGATATTTTGTCTTTTCAAGTGCTGGTGGTTGACAAGCACAGCATTAAAACTTGTTAGGTTGTAAGTATTACCCAGGTATCATTATCGTTAAGATTTAGTAGTAGCATTATTAGTCGTCCTATTTTTATCATTAGCCTATTTTTACATTCTATTATACCAATTAAAATCATAATCACACACTGCTAATAACTTATGCGCAAATACACACAACCACGACACAATTACACATCTGACTTTTACACACACAAACAATAATAGATGATGTACATGCATGCACATACAAATACAGTTATGCAAAACATACAGATTTATGCTCTTCCGGTGACTCATAGGTGTTAGTGCTACACACACACACACACACACACACACACACACTCTCTCTTCTCTCTCTCTCTCTCTCTCTCTCTCTCTTACGTAGGAACAGCGATTCTGGGAGGTGTTGACAAATGCAAACATTTCAGATGACTGTGCGGCTGACAGTCGCTGGTGAGCTGAGTGCTGTTCTCTCTGTTGTTACATGTCCCTGCAGTCTCTCTTTCTCTCCCTCAGACGATGACATCCAGCTTAGTCACTCAAGAGCTGCTGCTTTGTAATGCATGTTCGCTCGTAGCTGCAGTGCTCCCCAAACACTGTCTTGAAGGAGCGGGCCACTGTTGTGATGCTTGATCTCACAGACATTGTAGGATGGAGGCCTTTGTAAATCCTTAGTATATTTTCTATGCATATGTGTCACCTGCTTTTGATCTGGTCAATAAAATCTAACTCTGGTTCTACCCACATTTAATATTGTATGTATAGTGAGTTTTTATGTATAAATGCATGTGACAAATACTTTGTGGTTCAAAGTGCTTTTGGCCGATGGATTTATGTTCCAGTTTTGTATATTCTTTTATGTTTTATGTTTTCTCTCATTATTATTATTATATTAATTATTGCTACTAGCTTCAAAATTCTCATCCTATTATACACATATGCATTAGGAATGAGATCTCCAGAGAGCTTTAAGACATTTAAAGTAAGTAAGTAAGTTTTGCAGCTTAGTCACAGTTAACCATGGGTGCAAAAGAATATGATCCACTGGCTTTTATGTCAAGAAAAATATTCAGGTATGTTGTTGCTGCGAGGGCTGGATATGTATGAGGTTGCGTGGCAACATTACAATTCAGAGTGACACAAGCAAGAAACACAAGCAGGGCTAAAAGACTCCCAGAGAGCTCTGTTTGGGTCATTGAATACCTGTGTGTACCCTGAGCCGAGTGTGGGATTGACGCTTCGATCCCCGCCTCCTCCTGGGAGTTTTTCCACCCTGACATGTGCGATGGGGAAACTTTAGCCTCAGCAGATCTCCCAAACAGGAATTTTCACTTCTCCTCTTTATAATCCTATAACCCCCACAGCCTTAAAAACCGCAGTGTGTATGTGTGTGTGTGTGTGCATGTGTGACAGGTCTAAATCTTCTCCAAATAGCAAATCAGTACAACCCACTGCTCGGTATAAGCACCCCGACAATGAAGAGCAGGCAGCCGGCCAATCAGCGCGGGGCTGAGTGATGATCGGACATGTTGCTTTATGACCTTTCAGGTGAATCACACAAAGACGAGTGAATATTTACTGAATACCAGTGGAAACTGCCTGCATTGCTGCTCTTGGCTGGCTGCTAAGAAATGCTAATGCAGTGTAAACATGTCAACGATGCCACGTTTTAATGTAAGAACTTTATCATCTTCTTTTGATGAAGAGTCCACACACGGTTCTTTCATCTGGGATCATTTGAGTTGGACTATGCTAACAGAGTGGCACGATAGAATAAAAAAAAAAATCAGTTTTGGCATTAATATATATATTTATTTATTTTTACGTAAGAAAACCTTTTAAACTTAAGTTTCATTTTAACTTAGAGGAAATAAAATTGTCAGGAGAATTCCCAAAACCCTTTTCCAAACATGCCGTGATTTTTCTTTTTGCAGTAGATCTCTCACGTTGGTATGCACTCAATCTTGCAGGTTTATTTTTAGAGTGCAAGTAGTAATGTTGCCCTGTAATAAAATTCAAAGAAGTTACATTTGCAGT
The DNA here is from genome assembly GCF_022539355.2 of Hippoglossus stenolepis. Classification (NCBI taxonomy): domain Eukaryota; kingdom Metazoa; phylum Chordata; class Actinopteri; order Pleuronectiformes; family Pleuronectidae; genus Hippoglossus; species Hippoglossus stenolepis. The sequence goes on from NC_061491.1 coordinate 6,393,832, forward strand.
GCATGGTCATTTTTCAGAGACCTTGAAAAGACAACTGTGATTTGGCAGCGGTGCGAGAAAATCCATCCTTCACATCTGCCCGGACTGGCCAGAGCTTACACAGCTCGAGTATAAAAACACACATCACAAACTCTCACTAAGCCAGAGTGGACGCCAGAGGAAAACTCAGCTTTCCCTCATTTACAAAACATTATCAGGCATGGAGGCCAGCAGCTCAATAATGTTTCTCAGAGGGTGCAGTGGGTTTAATCTCACTGGTACTGTAGATCTATTTATTTCCTTCCAGGGTGCAACTAAAGGCTTTACAGTGAAATGTAGGTAGAAGATGGCTGAGAGGAAATGAGGTGGAAAACAGAGCTGCTTTTTTCACACACACAAACACACACACACGCACATACACACACCTTTACGTAGCTATCTTTGCTAAGACTTTAATTGACTTACAGTCATTGTGGATAGCCTAACCAAACCTTAATGTTAATAATGAAGTGTCATATTAACAAGTCTCATCTGGTTTAATGTAACACCTGGAGGAGTGGCCTGGGAGGTCGGGAGTATTTTTACAAGAAGTAGTTTTTAAGAACTAAAGCTCCTGCTGCCTCACCTGTGTCTGAGGTCCTTTAAACCTACTCTTACTAATCGTATTTAATTATTTTATTTACTTACTCACTCATTTATTCCTACTAGAGTGGGACTGTAATAGTGGTTTTAATGAGGGACTTTTAAAATGTTTTGTAACATTCATGGTCCCTGCGTGCATGTGACACATTGCTGCATTTTAACCCCAGCCTATCTCGGACCATAATTTAACCCTAACGTTAACCCATCCACCATTCCCATTTTACCACTAACCTTAACCAGGACCTCAGAAATTACGATTTGCATCATGAGCTTTGGTCCCCATGAGGTCTACTGGTCCTGGCAAGTTCAATGTTTATGCTGGAAAAGGTCCTTAAGTACTCACACGCACACACACACCCACACGCATTTATACTGTGAAACCACCTTATCCTCCCCCATTGTAATAAACCAGTATACCTCTGAATTACCAAAGCCGAAAAAATGTGTTATTGCTCCAGTCTTTCTAGCAATATGCCATTTAAATTTAAATCACTACATTGGACTTTAAAAACATGTCACCCACCTGTTGCAGGAACTGGAAATTACACAGCACAGCAAGGAAATTGGTTGTTTCACAGGAATGGCTGCTGACAAGAGAACGTCTGTGCTTAATGTCATGAAGTTTAACGTGCAACATTTTTTAAAAACATTATCATCGTGAATTAAACAGTGATTCTTCAGAAACCAATGAGACCATGCCAGTGGTAATTTGTTCTTACAGCAGTAAAGAGATCCAGGGGTTGTTTTTTCCACCTTGAATTCACATTTGAAAATCAATTTGCATTGATAAAGTTGACAGGAAAGCATTGCACATAAAAACAGAATAGTTTTATAGGCTAATTTAAACATTGAAGTGTGTTTACAAGTGTAGGGAAGTGCTACTGCATAAGTATAAAGCTTTTTGAGGATGAAGAGGAAGCTGTGTGAAATCTGATAGATTGCCTCAAGTGATGTCACTCAAGTTGCGTTGTAGTTTTGACAAGGAAGAAGAATGTGTGTTGCAATGCTATATTGATTTGGATATTTCTTTTCAAAATGTGTCACATTCACCGCTTTCTTACATATGAAACTCAAAATTCACAAGCTGTCCAGACTAGTTGAACACCTTATATGCACATATTGCACATACCCATAATTTTAGTTTAATGTGACACAAAAATTAAATATAACCTAATGTACAATCAATATAATTCCCTGCACCAGTGTTATTACTTATTTACTAAGTAGTTTGACAGGGAATATTTTACAGTTGAGTTACAAGAAACAGTGTGGAAACACCAATGGAAACGGAGAAGCCAGCGCCTTCGTCTGTGGGTCCACAGGCCCAACCAGAGTTTCCAGTGCTTCCTGAGTAGCCACTTTGATGATCTGCTCGCTTGGGTGGGTGCTAGGGCCTCTCTCCAGTGATTTTTATTCTCGATGCTGATTAACTTTCGCAACATCCCACCATGCAAATGTTTAGATCATTTCCAATATTCAACCTCCATCGAATGGTGCAAAATTTGTCTCTTGTAACTATTGCATTGCGTCATTCGTGTCTAAATCACATCTTCGCACTGACTTTGTATGTAATCTCAAAAAAATTTTTTGTGTTTGGTCTGAACGCACCATTATACAGGCAAGCCACATGGAAAAGGAAAAAAAGGTAAATGTACCTCTACACAGAAACACTGATCTCGTCGATGATTTCAAATACAATCTATCTTCAGTTTGGCGAATAATTTTGAAATAAAACTACAATTCCCATGACCCTGGTTGCAGATGCTTTACGTACCATTTGTCCACATGCTTTCAGGTAGATGCATATCTCTGCAAACAAATCCACATGCCCAAAACATATCTTTACGTGAAATAAAATAAAAACACACAGATGCCAGAGCAACACAAACTGTTTCACTCAGACCTTGTTGAGTTGATAAAGATCCTTTTCTGCGCTCATCAATGAACCAATTGATGTGTTGAGAAAGGATTACGATGGCTTTCAGGTGAAAAACAACGTCTCCCACAGTGCCTCAGAAGCGCTGCTGTAGAGGAATGCCACCTGCCATTACCAGGAGATTACCTGCAATCTCTTATTACTTAAGACAGGGTGGAGAGGCTTTCATTGCAAGGCATCTTAAAAAATCAAACTGTGCTGTCAGCCGGGATTAGGACTCAAGTTTATACACCGACTCATATTAGCACAGAAACATGCCTGCATTTGTAGCCGCTCACTACTTAGCAGCACAGAGCCTGGAACAACCGCACAGACACGGTTTCCAGCTCAGACTTTAGAGTCAACAGAACTCAAAATGAACCCCCGTTGTCTTTGGGGATAATAGCAGTCTCTCACTGATGGATCAGTTCATAAAGACCTTATGATCATCAAAGTGTTAAACTATATTTATGCAAACACGGCAAACTGCCCGGAGTTTACGGCGCAAATCTGGGCACATTTACCAGCAGTGGAAACAGTCGCAGCAAACATGTAAAGACAGAAACAGTGGTGAACATGAAAATAGTGGTGTGTGAATGACATTAGCTCTCTTTCTCTCTCTCTCTCTCTCTCTCTCTCTCTCTCTCCTGGATAATTGCTGTTTTGTCTTGACTGCATGCGCTGTTATTTATTTGCACAGGAACTGAGACAGTTTCCCTCGGGGCAAGATGTGTTTTTCGGCGAGGAGTGTTCCCGGCGCTGTCCAAAAAACTGGAAGAAGAAAGGTGTTGATATGATTTCCAGCTTTGTTGTAAAAACACACACACAAACAGCTATAAAAAAGATTAACCAAAATATTACATGTTGTACCATCTGTTAACCTGATACCATATAGTCTGATTAAACAACTTGTAGCTGCAAAATGACTCTTCCAAAGTCAAACCACAAACATTAAAAGTTGCTGAATGGACAATGGTTTCTTTACAACTTGAAGCTTGGTATTTTGAATGCAAACACAAAGTGCTGGCTGCAGACATCAGTCACGGCAGCAACAGGAGCCTGACGCGCCGGTTGGAGAGGTCGCATCTAACTTTCACTCTGCTTGATCCCCATAAAACCGGACTGGAAAGAGGAGGCAGGGGAGGTTGAAAGAAGAAGAGAAGCTGTTGGCAAGTAATCCAACAAGCATTTTAATAAAGGTCCATAAGACAGGATAAAACAACAAAGAAAACCTGTGTAACAACAAATAGAAAGATGAGCTGATTTCGGTATTGTTTTACAGCTGCGACCTTGACTGTTGTGTAATCTGATAAATTTTACTCCAGCAGAAAGAAGAACTACATTAGATTGAACTATTGTCTATATATATATATATATCTATGTCTTGTCGCATCACTTTCTGTCATAATAAATCGTAACGTAACAATTTAATTATATTCTTTAGAGGAGAATGTGAAAGGGTCAGATGGGTTACATTGATTTATAGTAAATTTATTGCAAGTCTTAACATTTAAAACGTTTGTCTAAAATTGATTGTGATTTTGATTTTGTTTGTGTTTAAATGCAACATTTAGTGCTAGGGTTGGGTACTTTTCACATTTGAATCGATTCCAATTACACTTTACTCTCTCTATAATACCATAAATTGTAATTTCAACTCCCAGAGTAAAAAGCGTATTGATAAAACAGTTATACTAAATGGCGGCATGCACCTTAAATTTGTTTGCGATTTATACAAGCTAACCAACACTGAACAAGAAAGCTTATCCAATTGTCGATGTCTATGTAGCTGTCAATGCTTGACGTAAAGTTTTGTCAACCATGTACGGTTCAAAGCAAAGTCTTTGGCACTGGGTGCTGGCGTGCTGCTAACGCGTGCTGAGCCTTTGCTTTCAGGATATCAAATACTGTCCAGTGTTCAGCTTTTAGATCTAGTTTGTGTTTGACCAGGTGTCTCATCAGGTCAGATGTGTTGCTACGGGCAGCTTTCATTTCACTTTACAAATACTGCAGCGTTTTCTCTGTAAACTTTTGAAAAGTGTAACCACACTTGAGACGGCTTTTGTAGCCTGATGCACACCTTCCCAGAAATGTAGCCCCGCTTGCTACACGGATAGCTCACAAGTATTAATGGGAAAGCCACTTGTGTAGACACACTAGATTCTACTTGCTCTGGATTACAGATGATTTACCGATTCATTTTATGTAAATCAGTGCTTGTTTGAACCAATGTAATGTGGTCGGTACCCTTAAAAGTACAGAGTTCAGAACCCAACCCCATGTAGCACTGCCCCTTTAACATGAAGTAATGTACATGAAATAACACACAGAACAATCCACAGAGAAACCTGACCCATGTTTTAATACAGTATATTCAACATTTCACAGAGAGTACCTCTTATGATTACCAAACAGTGCATAAATCACACAGGGATGGAATTGGGTAATATTCATTCACAGTGACCCAGTGAGCCGGGCTTGTTTAGGTTTCCTGGATGATTTATCATAATAACAGCTGCTTGGGTTAATGGTCTCAACCGAATAATCACTTATATCATTTGCCACGCCTTGGCTGACACTTGCGTCTTAGTGGAGCCATTTTTCAATTGGGTGATTAATTTCATTGAGCTGACAAATTAGTACCTCCTGTGAAGAGCTTCCCTGAATTTGTAAAGCTTATTGAGAAAGACTACGCTTTATTGCACAATTAATCCGATCTTGATGAATGTATCGCTGCGGCCATTTGTTATCCGGCAAGGGAGAGAGTGAGAAAAAATGAGAGGCTTGACTGTTCCACTGTAAATATGGATTGCGGTTCTTATTTTTCACGATGGTGGTTAAGCACTGGAGTCTGAGAGGGACCACCTGGGCCAGAGGTTTGTAACCAGAGTACGTTTTCAACTCTGCACACAACCAGTGTTTCAAATCTCATAACTCTCACATGCACAAAGCCAAGATATCAAAGCGGTAATAGCTCATATGTAAAATGTGAGGTGAGAACTTCCACATGGCCTCAGGTAGAGTAACTTTTCCCTCATTGTCAACAAACTGCTTGTTCACTTCTTACTTCTTCGATCTCACCAAACTGCATTTTTAATGATTCCAAAATTTAAAGCTCTACAGAGGAAAGCTAGAATGTTAAATACGCAATAAGAACAGAAACGATGTACTGAACAAACAGGGGTAATGCCCTCAAGTAAACCCAGGTCTCAGGTTGTTAAAAGAAGTCAGCACAACCATACATGAGGGTGTTTTATGACTCCAGTCCACGTCCATCACAACTAGGACTTTAGTATAAAACCCCTCTGGCCTTTTCTCTCTCAGCCATGTAGTGTGTAAGATAGTTCATCACTCAGACAAGTGAAAACACAGGGAAGTGTGTGTTTCTTCACAACGCCTGAAGCTTTTAGTCTGACCTTCTCCCCTCTCCATCTCCCTCTCACCTTTTTCCTCTCTCTCCTCTGCCCCGAGGGGGTCAGTGGGCGGGCCTTTAGGAGAAGCGTGTGAGGAGGGGCCCCCTTGGCAGCACCAATACCTAGACTTGAAAAAAAATGATGGCTGGCCTCTACGTTGTTGAGACAGTGGTTGGATGTGGAGAAACAAGGTAAATATCAATGGTGGTGGTCTCGCATAGCTCATTAGTCAATGTCTGTTGCTCTCTGGCCGAGCATCAGCAGAGAGCAGCCCCAGGGTTAGCACCACCACCACCACCACTGTCCTCCTGGAGAATCAAACCCAGGCAAAAATAAAGCAACCTGAGCCGGGCATAAATCATAAGGAACATTTGTTACCTCGGGTAATTGTGCTTCATTTATCTTCAGGCCTTTTTCCATTTGTCAACCCCCAGAGGCTGCTGGGTAACAGCTACACAGGTCGATGCTGTAGGTTGGACTGACTGTGTCTAACCAGAACTGCAGGAGAGGAGGCCAGCAGGAAACAGCAAACACAACACAGTAGAGTTAGACTGATACCACACTGGGCTGATAAGCAGATTCTCTTACACAGCAGCAGGTCAGTCAATTGACTGTGATGCATTTGACTTTAGAGGATCAGCCCAATGACACATTATAGTTTGGACATGTGATCATATTTATTTAAACTATATATTTATTTATATTGCAAGACTTGATTATAGTATGGTATAACGTAGCAAGCTAAAGGAGAAGTTGAAGCAGGAGAAATACTGTATCTTACAGCACGGATCCACTTTTGCAAAACTACACCTGCAAAGACCCACAGTGGTCCCGACCCGTTAACCGAAATTATTCCCAAGTCAATTCCGGACGTGTTAACATGTGTTAATCACCCGTGATCCAACACACATGCTACTTACACAGTCACTCATATCAAATGGGTTATGGCATCCTTGTCCTCTTGTTTTAGTCGTTGAGTTGTGTTCTATGAATTGTCAGAGGACCTGTGCTCCTGCAGCTGTAGTTAGCTTGTAGCTATCAAAGCTAATACATTGTGGCACTTTTTACAAGCAGCAAAGCCACTAAGACCATATTTACCACTGGCTATATCTGTCATTGCAGGATCCATTGTGATGTTCTAGCTAGTTTGATGGTGACTGATGCTTATCTGAGTGGAGGGTAGTATTGTTCCCTCAATAAAACAAACCCTTATGTCCACATATGTATTCTCCAGAATTCAAAAAATGTTGTTTCCCCCCCTGAATCTGAATTTAAATAAATGTGTTTTTTACCCATTACACTTCAATTACTTTACCTATGGGTACCCGGCCAGTTTTAGGACTCTGGTACAGACTGCACTTATGGTTAAAATTACTTTTTCCCACATGTTAATCTGTATTAATTCAGGAGACTTCCTCATATGATGCAAGCATCGTCTCTGCTTCTCCCAACGTTTAGAGCTGAAAACACATACTCCACATTCTACCACACACAGCAGGTGAGTGCTCCGGAGCCTCATGCTAGCTGCAGAATCAATCAAATAATTTGTGGCTGACACGTAAACACACCCTGAAAACGCAGCTAAACTCAGGCAGAGAAAAAGCTGAATGAGCTCAGGCTGGGGATGTGTTTTAATGTGTATTGTGATCCGCTCTTTAGGCAGACGTCTATTAACACCAATTGTAACCTCACTGCCTTGGAACCTGTCTCTAGCTGTCAGCACCCTGCCACCTACATTCACCTTAGTGACACACACGTCTTTAACACACTGTCATTTCATGCACACACACACATGCACGCACACGCAGCATAACACCACTCTACTTGACAAAAGGCAATCTAAGATCTGATGACGTCTCTCAGCCGCCTGCATCTATTATTGAGAGTAAGACACACAACAGGAGGATGTGACGCCACATGAAGAAAAGGAAAGAGGAGGTAAAGAGAGGTTGAGAAATCATGAATGGTGGAGTCCCTCTTTGACATTCTCACACTGAAAGTCTGCAATCAACTGGCTACATTTCTGGTGTCTGGGGTCTGGAGGGCACAACAGCTCCCAGATTAAAGAACAGGCCAGAGATCCTGAGAGAAAAAAGATTTCATGTGGCGGTTGTCACTTCTTTGCCATGAAGCATTGCATCATGCTACAACACCCATAGCACAAAACCAGATGCACCATACAGACAGGTAAGGTTTAGTATTCGGTATTTGTAGTATTTGTTGCTGTAGTGGAAAGATAACGCGTTAAGATTTGATATAGAAACCGAGGCAGGTTCCCAACATTCATCCCACACTGTGTTGTTGAGTCAAACAAGTTCACTTTGACTGTGTACAATATCAGCAACTCTACTAACAGCAACATTTCAAGTCATACCATTGAAAAACAAATGGACTTACTTCAGTTTGCATTACAGACACGCTGCCAAACAGGCTCCTGCTTCAAGTGCAGGTGTGTTTTTGGTTTGCCCAGAGTTAAAGCCCCTGTGTGGGTCTAAAAAAAAAACAATTGTCAAAACTGATTCAGCTGAAGTGGAGATACCCTGAAATTTAATCCCCAGTAAAGGTAAAGCATTTTACCCTTAAAGCAACATTATCCATAATGCAGCTCAATAGTGTCTATTTGTTCGACCCTCTCTGCCAAGTAAATGTCCACATCTTTCAGGCTCCAGGGACCTGCAGCATGAAATGAGTTCAACGCAGCCAGGCTCTCTATGGGTTACCTGGCTTCACTGAGTCCAACTCTGACCATCATGGAGAGGGGAGGAGAAAAGTAGTTTACGACTGATAAGGTCAATCTGATTAGCATGATGCATTTGATGCTCTGCAGCAGGTCTCTGTGTGGCACAGCTTACCATGGTGACCCATACTGGTTAAAAGGGAGCCAGCTTTGTGATCACAAAACCTGAGTTAATCCCAAAGATTACTGGATAATCCATTTATCTTGCATTTTGGTACAGGCCCCAGGACCCTGTATGTAATACAGCTTTTCTTTTCAAATGTGTCGTTGCCAAACCCCAGCTGAGATAACCCCATGACATCATCAGGGTTGTTTTCTTGACCTCGGCAAAGCTCCTACGCAGCCATAGAAGATTTACACAGCTGTTTTCACAGGCTGAGGAGTTTCCCCCCATGACAAGAGAATTAAATGTTATGTGTAAAGTTAGTGTCATGTACTTCCACAGCAGAGTGTAATGATAAGATACGTCTTGGCCACAAAGCTATTAATATGAATCATGCGTGGTGATTAATTAAGTAAATAGAGTTATCTGAAGAGAGTTGGTCGAGTCATGTTCATTTATAAAGCACATTTAAAGCAGCCAGAGTTAACCAAAGGGCTGTATAAGAAAAGACATGAAGATAAATACAACAATAAAATAATATAGAGTATAATAAATTGTTAAAAGCCAGTAAAAAAACTTGATTCACTCAGTTTACCCTTAACTGTGGCAATGGAAGACAAACACTTCGTCGTCAATTGTAAACTGAGCCAAAGCTTTGAGACAATTTATGACCAGAATGTAAAAGATGTGGGATTTAGAGGAGAGGAGAGGAGACGATAAACAGAGAGACACATTCATCGCGTGCTTTCAGCTCTTCTAAGGATTGGGCCCTCGAGTATCTGGGTGGCTGCTGCTGACAGGTGAGGATGTCTTTTATCAACAGGTGTGAGGAAGCCAATGAAGATATGAGGACAGATAGCGCGGGCGGGCAGGAGCTACACACAGCCCAGGAAGAGAGTCGGGACAAGGAGGATGGAGAGAAACCACAGACAAGGTGTGTGCACAACCACAGACACATTCTCTGCCTGCAAACTACACACACACACACACACACACACACTTATCTCACCCAAATCTGAAAAAGGCGGATGTGCTAAGCATCTACACATTGCCGGCTCCAGTAGAAGACATGCAGCCTGAGCTCACTAACACACGTTCGGTCTCCAAACAATGAAGCAGCGATGGAGAACAAACAGTGCTGATGGCCTCAAGTCAACGCAGCCAATCATCAGCAACATCTCACACTACAAAGCACCGTGTGTTGGATTGCATCATTATAATGTTACATCACATAGCTACACAAACAAACACACACAAAGGAAACAGAGGAGCAAGTGTTTATGAGTTCTTCCTATTGTGGGACTGTTTTGAAATCAGGTCAGGTTTCACTCAGTCATTTATAATAGATAATAATAACTTTATATATACAGAACCTTTCAAAACAGCTGTTGCAAAGTGCTTCACAAAGAGAACAAATAAAAACAATACAAAACATCAAAGGCAACAATCAATCAAATAAAATATCATTTAAAATCAAATACAGAAAATGATATAGTACAAAATCTAAAATAAAAGACAATAGGTACAATATTACATTACTTAAAATGAATGGAGAAGGAAAGGAACACATAAATAATATCAACAATAAAACAATCAAGTAAAAGCCATTAGTTTAGAGAGAGGATTTTATTGGGTATTCACATCTAAGAAATGATTATTTAATATCTAATGCATTAGGGACAAAGCAAAGTTACATCTGTGATGAGGGGATCCATCCAAAAAATAAAAACATGTGCTATTGATGAAATTAAAGAACATGGTGTAATATAAAGGACCGGATGGATCAAACTGCAGGGAACAAGGCTTCCTGTCTGCCCTGCCAGATGGGCAACGTCGCCACTGTCAGAAGTCCAAGCTGGCTTTAGTCCAGACAACAGGCGCAACCGCAGTATCTGTCCCCGGGGAAACAGGGCTATCTCTTAGTGTTCAGGTAGCGGAGGGGGGGGGGGGACGCTGAGGGTCAGCATCCTGCTTCTAAACCTGGAAAAGGAAACTAATCCGGGTCAAAGAGGGCCACAGTGTTGAGTGAGACTTCACATGGGGACGGTTATTCAAAGTGTATTCCTCCACCATCTTCATTAAAACCCTGCACCTGGGCCTAAAACTGATCCATGGGGAACCCCCTCATGGCCACCGCCGGTCAGACCCCTTAAATCTGTCCCCAGCCCTTTATTCACTCCCCACTTATCCCCCCCTTCTCCCTATGCTGTGCTCTCTGCCACTTTGGGTCAAGCTCAGAGCAACAACACTGAGCTGATGTGGACAGGAAATGGATGAGATGGGATTAGAGAGATAACAGAAGGCAAAAGCTGTGTTTGTCGCTCAGAAAACTGATCGCTTCAGTCTCTGCTTGTTGCTCTCACAATTAATAATGGCTTGTAATCAGAGACGTTTTTCAGCAGCTCTCCTGGGTTTCAGGATTTCGGTTGCCAGTTGTCATCCGGTGTTGAGAGGGCGTCACAGGTCCGGACCCGGCTAACACCTGATGAAAAGTCTCTGTTGGCATCGATCTTATGTGCACACGCGTACATGCACACACACACATTCTTGTACTTGTACTTAGTGAGGACACTCATAGCTATAATGCATTCCCTAGCCTCTTACCCTTACCCTAAGCTAAACCTAATTCTAACCTTAACCTTAAAAGCAAGTCTTAACCTTCAAACAAGCCTTTGAAAAACTGAGGACCGGCCAATATTTTCTCACTTTCCAAAATTGTCCTCACTCTGGAAGCACTGATGGTCCTCCTAGTACAAGTACACACACACACACAGAGAGATAAATCCACTTTCAAGCCATTACTTGTCATATGTAACATTGCTGGCTTCAAACATCTGTTAAACAATGGCTTTTGGTCATTCAGACCGACCATTTGGATATACAGAGGTTCTTAGTGATTCAGACATGACAGGACCTTTATGGAGAGAGCGGCAATGCTTGCATTATAAATGTGTTATTCTCTCCCAGGCTCCACGAATTGGAACGCACCTGTGACACACACATATGTGCATGTGCATGGTTAGGAAGTGGCTCATTCTGACGGTTATGTAACCACTGTTCCTACAGTGGCAAGTTTACATGCATTAGTCAACTATAAGTGATTATCTAACACATGATCAAATCACAAAAATCTAAATGCATTCCAACTGGATTACACAAACTGAAAATAGTTTCCAAACTAGTTTTCCACACTTGAAGGAATAAATTGGCGGGTCATCTGCAGCATTAAGTCTAGTCTTGCCTCAGCGTTTGATCATGGACTCCTGAACCTAATTACGTCATGATTTCCAACAACCCTCTTTTTACTAGATAGAGATATATGCCACATTGTTGGGACTAACATGTTGTATATAGTGTTTCTTTTTCTGTTTTTTTTGTACTTTTACAAAGTGATACATTTAGATAACATTAACAAAATGTGCATTAAATTTCTCTCTGTGCACGTTTTATTCTTGGGCTGTTGTAGCCCTGACATGTGCAGCAATGAAGGTGTTACATAAAAGTGTGTGTATCAGGTGCGTATTCAGACACATGACACATTTAATTAGCATCATGTTTAATCAATGAGGTGGAGCCTTCACTCCTTGATTGAAAATACCTTTGTGTGATTACATGAATATTAGTAAAATTATTGTGTGTGTGCCATCGCTTACTTTTACAGTAATTGCTGTGAATACAGTGGTGTTACCCAACACTGCCAATGTTCTTTGTATCTGCTAATCTGAAAATGACAAGTGTTATAGGTGTGTATGTTTATTGTGAAGCATTTTGTAAAGTTATGTGTGCTATGAGGTGAATGTTATTTAACTGCCATTCCAGCAGGTTTGTTTGCAGGCTCATGTCCTGCCAAGAGTGTGTTTACACCAGAAACCATTCCCACTGAGTGGCTCTGTGCAGCAGACCAGGCCAGGGGTGGCGTCACACAGCTGCTCCAGCCGCGGCCCGCTCTGTATCTGTGTTATTGTTACCGGTAGCATTACCACGCTTAAGTGCAACAACTTCATTTGTAACAATAAGGACAAATTTCCCCGATGCCATGTGTGTACAACGTGCACATATAGCTCTGTGACTGGAGAGACGAACCACACAAACACAGAGGTAGGAGCACACACATAAAACATGTGAGCACAGACTCTACAGTTTGTCCCTCAAACGCAAGCGGGCTCAGATTTCAGGTCTTGTGGTCTCCTACAGATATATCGAAGTACACATCAGGCTGTGTGTCACTACTGTTTACAGGAAAGTGATTTATGGGGCTTTTTGGGGAGAAGAGGGAGGCTGATATGGTTTGAATGAGTTTCAGAAAGAAACTGAGAAGAGGTCAAGCTACCTTTTCAATAATCAAGCTGGCCTTTCAATAATCGCCAGAAAATTAATGTGGATTATTTATCAAAGAAACGCATTTGAGTGAAATTAGAGTATTCCATGTCCATTTAGGACGAACAAGCACATCAAAGAGCCATTAGTGAATTAATCTACAAAGTTAGGTTTTTTTTGTCTTGTGGTTTGTTGGATGTGGAAACCTGGCATAATGCTCGTGCAAATGCCAGGCATAACTGCAGGGGAGTAAGATAAACATAGTTTGCATGTTGTCAAATAAAGCAACTGCACCAGACATGTGGAAGATCTTTGTTCCTCGAAGCCGTCTTCATGTGACAGGCTCTTTGTGTTGGATGTCACAGACAGCAACTAGTCCAACGGGTACGGTTCCATTCTATTTAGACTACATGTGTCTCTTCATGCGAAATAATTTTTGTGTGTGTGTGTGTGTGTGTGGTAAGTCTGCATCCGTACATGTCGAGCCATAGCACACATGCACATTTCAAAGGTCCCTAAGTGTGTACTCTCATAACACTGACGTCTTGGGCAAATATGCCATTATGGAGGCATAGTGGTGTATTGTGTGCAGAGATACAGAGAGAGATAAAAACCTCTTGCACAGGAAAAAGAAAAGAAAAACTCCTCTCACAGTTCAACAGACGTGAGAGCATCCAGCTTGTCACATGCAGGGTGACACATTTAAAAAGCATACTTTTGTCTGAAGAGAAATAGAGATAGATTAATATGGTGAGAATTTATCTGCTCTGCTACAAAGGAGCGGAATAGAATCATAGCAATACAAACCAGCCTGCAGTAGCCAAAATTAAATGTGTGTTCTCTCTGCCTGAATAAGTAAATATTACTTATAATGACACAGTAGCTATCAATCGTCCATCCATCCTTTATCTTTGACCACTTTGAGGATCACATGGGAGCTAGAGCGAAGACCCGCTGACATTAGGCGAGAGGCGGGGTACAGTCTGGACAGGTCGCCGATATATCACAGGGCCAAGAGACCAACATCCATACACCCTAACATCTCCACTTAACCTAAGCCCAATTTGCAGGTCTTTGGTCCGTATGAGGAAGCTGGAGTACCCGGGGAAAACTCAAGCAGACATCGAGAGAACATGACCCACCGAAACCTTCTTGCTATGAGGCTAATCACTGCACCACCGTGTCGCCTGCTATCGGTCATGTTTTCCCTTTTTTAAAGGGGATAAAACCGAACCCATTTTTGGACACACGTGCAAAGCGTGCCTGTTGAGAGCTCTATGATGGCAGAAAAATTAATAAGGCATAAATTCCCTCCTTTTATTACATATACATTTTGACAGAGGATGTATATTATACAAATTTCTTCTCTATATAAATTCTAATTTCCCATTGACTTCAATGCTTTAATTGTTTTGCAATTTCAACAATATCAACACCATTTTGTATGACAACTAAATTAGCCTCCATGATTGCCTACGTGTAGCTTTAATGAAAAGCGCTCTGTTTATTTTATATCAAAACCAGTAACATGTGTTTGTTACTAAAGGAAACATGAGGGCATGTCGTCAATTTAACTGTTTGATTTACTGCATTCAACGGTTGAAGCACCTTTAATTCTGATGATGGTTTAAATGTTAGTCGAACTGTGAGCTGAACAATATGTGCTTAAAAACCACATGAAACAAACAGAGGTGGGGGGTGAGAGGGGGAGCGGGCCGACAATTAAGTCCAGATATATCCAGATTGGAACAGGCTCAAACACTGGGAGACCACCCCCACAGTCACCCTGCGGTCTGACCAAAGACAAATGGGCCGGTGAGGCTCCGTGGCATCGCAGAAAAAATGATACTGTGAAAATACAGCAAAACTTGTTCTTACTCTACCTGCTGTTTTGATTTTAATTGTTGTGTTGCACGTTGCCAGGAATGCAAGGAATTACAACAAAGAAGAAACAGAACTGGAGGAGGAAAAAAAAAATCAAATAGACCCATAATGCCTTGTATGCTTTGGCAGAGCAAGAATGGCATTTTTTATTTCTTCTGAGAGGGTGAGACTAGGAAGGAGGGTGGGAGGACGGTGTTTATTGGTTTCTGCCAAGCCAGTCCGAGAAGCAAACACAACCAGGCTGAAATCGGATCGACTGGCACCATGCCTGGACCGGTGGTGGCCCAGTGCAGCGTCAGGGGGGAAAAACACTGACAAACAAACACAAGCACAGGACCCAGGTCTCCACACAATCACATGATGAGCAGGTCAGATATACGACCGAAACCCCCAAAACTGTCTCAGCAAGCTTCACGGAGCAGACAGGAGTGCTGAGGATGACCTTAAAGTGTCTCCTCGAATGCGGGGAAGTTTTCCAATTGAAGTTTACTAATTCCATCCCCTTGATCCCATCCCACTCTGCTCTCCCAACACCCCCCATACACACACACACACACACACTCACACACACTCATACTCTGACCCAGCAGGAAAATCCCTCTGTGGCCAGGCATTTCTTTTTAACTTGATATGCTTGTGAATCACCCCCAGTGCTGCAGTGCTGCTCCACTAATGAACACAGGGCCCACAGACAGAGCTGTCCATGCCCTGCTACGCTCCCCGATTGCACTGGAAAACAGGATCCAGCTGCCCGGCACCCTGTCATTACAGAAAAAAACCCTCTCAGAACACCCTCTGCCTGCCCCTAGACCCCTCTCATCCCCTGACCACAAGTCATACTCACCAATCACGCCTCCTGCAGTTAACCTTGGTCTGGACTTCAGGAACCTGCCTTCATTTTCAGCTTTGCCCCGTTTGTGGCAATAACAAAGATCTCACATTCGTGGTTTCTTGTTCTGAACACTTTAATCAAATAGTCCTGTGTACTTCTAAATAATCACAAACAATTCACAACACAACTCCTGAGATTCAGTCAAGAATAATCTTGGCAGTGCAGGAATTCAAGTTTGCCGCTATCTTCCTTTTCACGCGAGATGCACACAGATGCTGATAGGTGTCCTTATTTTTGTTTATGCAATATACATACAATAGTGAAAGCGATAAATCTGCAGCGACAGTCTTGGATCTGTATCTGTACCAGACACCAATATAACTATGAGAAGTAGAGGGGTTCAGGGGGTTGGCATGAAATCCTCATCTGATAAACTCGTGTGTATCTGAGGTGTGAGTCTTGGCAGCAGGATGACACACACACAAAAGGACGTTCGCATATGTGCACACAAGAACGCAGACAAAGGCACACACATACCCACACACACAGGCCCAGCTGATACCAGCATAAGGGTCGAGTGAAGCCATATCTAATATGCTGAGTGAAAAGTAAACACAGGCCTGTGGCATCAGGGCTTCCCGCTTACTGACAAACCATCTGACTCAAAACAAGCCCGGGGCCGAATGCTTCTAGGAGTCCAGGGTGTGGCCGGGGGGAGGAGTAGGCGGCCCGGCCATAAAACACACACAAGTACACAATCGCACAAAACAGGAGCAGGAGTCAACCAGATATAATTGCTCTGTTGTTTTTCTGTCAATAGCAATTAGAGCAGAGTTGCGCCAAAATTATTTGCAAGGGAGGACGGGGGATTTGCAGAAAGTGTGTTTGTGTTTGCACATTTAATCACCACTCAGCCAGAGTTACTGGTTGTTAATAAATGTGTAAACTGTGTAGATGCATATACACTGTGTTCTCTGTTACACTGTATGCAGAATGTTCCTGTTGATAATGTCTGCAACCGCTGTGGGAAGGGATGCTTTTTGCTAATGTAGATGACGAGAATAATACACTTTATTGGAAAGAAAGAAAAGAAATCAAATAAAGTACAATCCTGAACTTCAAACTAAAAGCAAATGTAGCGGTCAAAAGTTTAGTGTGACAGTTGAATGCCAATTGGGTTCACCACATATATCCAGAATAAACGGGACGGGAGGCTGATAATTCCAGAAATAGACAATTTATTCAAGTTGGACAAAGGATTTAAAAAGACTGATCAAACAGCACAGGATCATGTGCAATGTAGGGAGTACTGGCCTATACTTGATATAAATAACAGATTAAAAAGAGAGAAATTAAAGGCTCCAGACCCAATTTAACAAAGCTAAAATATCATGCATAAAACAAACACAGCACACTTTAAGAATCCCAATACTGGTGTAATTGCACCAGTGGATTATCACTGCAAACGATATTATACAATTAACAGAATAATATTCAAGCCATTAAACCAGGATTGCACAGTACCCGTCAACCATATTGCACATCACCCATAGAACAAAGAACAAAATAAAATGAACAAAGAAACCAGAAATCAAACCAATTAATCAGAAAGAAACTAAATCTAAACAAGGCCAAATAATCTAAATGAAATCTAAATGTGGGAAAAAACAGTGACCGTAAATATTGTGCCTGAAGGCAGCCCTTCAATTCATTAAAATAAAGCAGAGACCCACGCTGTCCTTATTGTCTTGACGACAAGTAAAGTATCGTTCCCATTAGTTTGTGTGTACACGCTGACTGGAGATTATTACAGCGTGCCTGTATGGCGACGCTGATGCCGTCTCTCACACACACGGGCGCGCACACACACACACACACACAGCTGTACGCTGGGCTCGCAACAAACAATTGGCGTCCACACCTGCTGCGCCCACGCTACACTTCCTCACAGGACCGGCAGTGCAGAGAGAGAGAGGAGCGAGAGGGAGAGAGCGACTACGGTGTCCCTAAATAAACTTCGCCAACTCCCCTCATCCTATAGGCATCGCCGTCCTGTCAGGTTAATTAGAGCTGTGATTTTATATCTACAATGACATGTAAGCATAACTGGTAAAGTAACACTGCTAAAACTATCCTGTTTTAGCTAAAGCTTTTTATTAAGGATTGACCCCATTACACAAAGATCTAAAACAAGCATACACACAGTTTCTCCACACTTCCGACTTCCCACCCATTGTAGCTTTAAAGCCAGGCTTGATAAGCCTCGATAAGTTAGCATGACTAGGCTACAATATGCCTACTCTCATCAGTCCTCTCGTCAAAGCTCGGCCCCAAAACACATGAGCATGCACTGACAACTGCTAGAGGCCGAGTTTACCCTGACACGCTGGTTAACTTCAGGCTATCGTTGTGTTTCAAAAACAAATACTGACCCTAACTTTAAGTTAAGCATTAAGAGTTAAAGCTACATCATTAAGTGGCGCTTGAGTTGGGAATGTACTATTTCCAAGGTCAATAGTTACTTTAATGCATGAATGGTGATGCAGAACTATGCTGTTGTTGCTGTTCCTTATCTGTTTAATAAACTTAGATTTATCTCGATCTCTTGGCAGTTCTGACCTAAAGGATGTGAACCAATGATGCAGAACAAAACTCTGCTCCACGATAAAGACTGACCCCAAGACGCACATCATACAGTTCGATTTATTAACGTAGAAGTGTTTATTTCTGTAAACATTATTAATAATATCATTGAGGCTTGTAATTCTTTAATTGGTCGACCAGGGAATCTGCCCTGCACTGGGAGCACTGGTCTCGGTCTGAGCAGTGATATCTCCTCAGCTCTGTTTGTTGATGTGTCAAGAGCAAACACCTTGCTGCTCGGCGTTATTTTGACAATGAGCCTGTGTGTGTGGCTGACTGGCATTTAACAGACTCCCCTGCTGGCTGTGTTGTAGACACAATAAAGGAACCATCAGACGTGGCAGAGGGGGATCTGACTTCTCCTCCACCCACACACCGTGCAGCCCTCCGCTGCAGTCTGTCTTGTGGTCAGAAAAGTTTCACAAATCATGTTAACAAATATCCCCGGCTGAGTATCCTGTGGTTTTTCCCTCCAGAGTACAAGGAGCTGTGAGCGTTTGTTGTGGCCGTGGAGATTGAAGATGATCCTGGAGAATGCCGGGAGCATGTGAAAAATATTTGTAGCCATAAAGAAAGGCCAATTGGTATTAATGGGGTGGCATGGCAGTCGAGGCCACGGGAAGTGTGTGTGTGTGTGTGTTTGGTCTGGGTCAGTCAGACACACTTGTTTCCCAGTAGGATGGATCTGATGGGGGCCACAGGGCAAGGAGCAGACAGATTCATCAGAGTCGTCAGCTCAGGGTGTCCGGTATCCCAGAGTGCAGTGCTGCAGCTGCTCGGCCTGCACTGGCAGCCATGATGGGCTCCAGGTGGAGAGAAAGGCGGCTTCACATGCAGAACCTTCAATTCGGCTGATCAGCTTTAACGTGATGCAGAACAGTAAAGGCAGCTAAACTTCAGCATATGGCAATACAGGGGGGGGCTAAAACTTATTTCATACAAGGGGCTAATATTTTATTTATATTCTGTTTTTTTATATAAATTATTCCAATGTATGGTAAGTTTATATTGCACTATTGTACATGTATTGTCCATCATTTTATACACATCTTCTCCACAACATAACCTAACCGACATATTCTGTGTTGTTGTTTTTTGGAGTTTTGAGTGTGTATACAGGGCTGTGACATATTCTATGAATAAATATTATTCTTATATATTTATTTAAACTAAATTCATATTTGGTGTGACCACCCGTTGCCTTTAAAACTGCACCGATTCCACACCTGCACACCATTTTTCAAGGTACTTGGCAGGTAGGTGGTTCCAACCATCTGGGAGAAGTTGCTAGCATTGGATGTGGATTTAGTCTGTCTCAGTGTCTTCTCTCTTCAGGTAATCCCACACTGAATCCATGATGTTGAAATTAGGGCACTGCGGGGGCCGTAACCATCTGTGACAAGACTCCTAATTCTTGTAGTCGCAGAAGAAGGTTCTTTAAGACTGTGGCTGTATGGGTCAGGAAACAGGTTGTTGGCCCGCTGTTCAAGATTCAAGTTGTTGCAGATTCTCCTCAAGATGAGGAGGACGTACCTTGGGCAGTCAGAGCAGCTCACCCTTGGAACAGTCTGCCAACATCCATCAGAGATTGTTGGACATTTGGTTAATTTAAAATTTGTTTAAAATCATGGTTGATGATAATCAAACATAATGTTAAACATTTGATGTGTTCTTATGAAGTGCTAATGTCTTGTACTGTCCTCTGTCACTGTTTTCACACCTGCCCAGGGACTACAGTTAAACATTAGCCAAGATGGCTAAACTGGCTCATAAACAGAAATGTGTTGTCTCTGTAATTTTAAACCTAATAAATAAATAAATTCATTGAATAATGAAAAATTCCTTTATGCTCATTGCAAAGAGCCACAGCGTCTCCATGTGCTACCACCTTGATTTGTATGATGAATAAGAATCTAAAGTTTGTTGAATTTTTTATTTATTTTTCATTTCATGTATTTTTACAGATCTTTTGGTCTTATTCTTGCAGCTCCAGCACATATCCTTTGCCATTATAATGCAACAATGAAATGCACTGTGGCCTCAAGGGTTAACTGTTAAAGTAAAGTAAAAAAGAGAAAGAAAAATGAATCCCTCAGCAATCACCAAACTGGTTTATTCTAAAATATGAAGTCCTGATTATCAGTAGTGAAAATCGAATTGTGTTTTGAACAGCGTGAACCTAAAGCCCCAGTAGAATAGTAAATCCACTAAAGGAGACTCGACTTGACCCGTGTGAACCTGTGACAGAAAACACATTGGTCATTTCTAACCATTCATATCCACTCTACGCCCTGCTGGGTTTCTAACAGGAAATATGTACACAAGAGACAAAATGTCTGCCTTGAAAAAAGGTCTGTGATCATCAAAATGTGCAGATTAAAGTATTTGGAGGAGTTAACATAACAACACAAATGAGTGGGTTAGTTTAAATGGTTTCTTGTGTAAAACTACAAGATGTTTTTGGAAAGCCGTCTGCGTCCATTTGTTATTCTCACACTGTGTCTTTATCAGCTGAAGTCAAATTTATCCATAAACACTCAAGCAGCTTGTTAGTTTGTCTGCAGCACCAGGGTTTTTTTCTAAGATCCTTATCACAGATGTGAAAAATAGCCCGCTGCAGAGTTTGCTCATAATAGATTTTTGTCTCTCTTCTCCTTCAGTCCGGGATGCCTTGTTAAATCCGGAAACTTGTGACAAGTTTGATTTAGGGCTGTTTGGACTGAAACAGCAGAAGCTCCTCTTTGCAATCAATCAAATCAAACTGAAAGCAGTTATTTTTCTAGCCTGACGTGCATCGCAAAGGTATGAAGGGAAACCTATAAATATACCACTTCATTCAGCTCCGAGACAACTTACACTGACTCATAGAGTGATTTGTCTTTCTCACAGTTCATCCATGATTCTGCACAGTACAGTCATCCACGCCACCACCACCTGTAAAGGAAGATAATAGCTTAGTGTTAATTTGCACATGTGTAACGAAAGTGTAAATATAGATACAACTGACAGGTTATAAATTTGACTTTTAAAGCTGATATTTACTCTAAGGAGTAAAACAAACAGAAAAGTGGCGGCCTTTGCGTACTTTGAATTCTTAATTGGTATAATTTGTGCACATATGCAACATAATTTATGCCCTGAATTCTTACTCTTTTGTGTAGCACACAATCACAAACGCATGAAATAGCTGTTCTTTCCAACAGATGTACTGCAGAGTTGTATGCACTTTTATTACTTTATTAATCACTACGTATTTCATATTTAGAACGTACCAAATGTGGGAAAAAGTTCTGACTTTACTGCTATGGCCACACAGAAAACAGACTCAGGCTACCAGAACCTCACTATCCCGACTTTGCGAAAGGATAATTGATTTCATATTGCAAACTTGTTAACCATAGCCTAACCATAGTTTCTTTAATGTGAACAAAGTTGTACTTGATTTTTCTTTCTGCTAGTTTGGACCCGTCTCGAATTCTGACACCCACGTATTTATTTCTTATTTTATTTATATTCATTTATTTACTGGCCAGGAAAAGAAGGGAGGGGTAGGAGAAACTGCATTGAAATACAGTTTGCTACATGTCTTAGGCATTCAACCCCCGTACTGTACATATATAAGTAAATTCATTGAAGGTGGGTGGATTTTCTCCATTCATACTTCTGAAATACAGGTAGCCTGTAGACTGATGGATCACAAAAACCATATAGGGTGTTTGCTGTGTTATATTGTTGTACTAGAAGAATAGCACTGGAGATAAATGAGAAATACTATGGCAAACAGCATGTTCCATCATCTCATCACTGCTTTTGAATTTCACATTGTTCACCTATTTGGATGTGCAGGTGTCCCATTTTATATTTTGTCAAAAGTGAAGTTTTAGGGTCTTTGTAGCTCCTGCTCGCTCGTGTGTGTGGAAGAGGATCCACTAAGAAACACTTGTCTTGTGAAGAGAAAGAGAATCAGCGAGATTCAACAATCAACAATGCAGCAATTAATAGCTCAGTCACTTTGACAAAGATCAAGAGAAAAGATCCTGGCTTAAACAAACAACTGTGACATTTACAGTGTGGATTCTCTAGGATATCCTGCAGAGTGACTGAGCTGGATCAAGGACGTGTTCTGTGTAAGTGTGTTGATTTTCACTGTGTGCTTTTTAATTATCATGAAGTAAAAGCACGATATATGGCTGAAGAGTGTGACACAGTGCTTGCATGGCACGGCATAGCACATGCCCAAGGCCAGGCGGTGTGCGATGCCCGTGTGCAGGATGCTCAGCTTCCTGCCCCTCCCTGAACAGGTGCTGAGAGATGTCTTGTAGGTATAAATGTGATCATTGTGCTCTTAAGCTCACAGAGCTGATGCCAAAGCTTTGGAGAGCAGCAGCAAGTGAGGGCAGCTTGTAATATACAGTCTGGTGTAGTCAGAAATGTGAAATAACGGAAACGTTACAAGTCAAATACAGGAAAAAAACAATAAAACTATAAAAGTTACTGTATTTCCACCAGAACAAGCCCATACAACAGGCAAGTTGTAGTTCCCGTTTTTTTAGAACATGACTTTGTCTCATTGCTGCCTCACTGTAATCGGATCCACAGTCACAAACCACTTCGATCCAGATGGGACAGATGTGCTTCGGGAGGCCGACAGTGAAATGATCCACAACGACTGAAGCTGAGATGAGAGCAAGGCGTCTTCGAACAAATGATTAAAGCCTCAAGATCTCAAATCCTTTAAAAGCATTTTTGGTTTCAGGGTAATCCAAATATTTGTCAATTAAAGATGGCATTTTTATTCAAACATACTGCCGAAGACATTTTTTTTTATTTAAAAAAATTAACTGGGAATAGTTTGTGTAGTCTCCATAACAAAAAAATAATGGAATTGTTTATTTTTATTTTTGAGTAAAGTAGAGAGTTTTCATATATCATACGATATATTTACTTATACATATTTATATATTTATACACACTGTAACACACTCTTGACTCTTGTAAGCACAATGTTCAGTTTGTTTTAGTTCCATATTTGGTCTCCACCAACTCATGGAAATATCTTTCTCTTCTGAGTCTCTTCATTTTCACCTGCTAGACTCTAAATGATGGTTTTGAGTTGAAAACAGCTAGTGTACTTCATCTACAATAAGTTAAAAGAAGAATCATTTGCACCATTGCCACCTATGCACATATTTAAAGCAGTATTTTAATCTTTATCTTTTTGATGCATGAATCTTCCTGCTACTTTATTTTTTTGAATTATGATTTTCAACACGTGGTTATAACTGTTACTAAATGAATGACGCGGGCACTAATGACTCGAGCATCAACAATCAGGTTCAAAGTTTTAAAGATAATACAAATAAAATGAAAAAAAATACCAGCCTGCATCGAGATGAATAATAATACTTTCCCTTCAGCAAAAATAAAAACACAACCCCTTACTGAGTCCTCACTGTTCTGACTTTCATTCGTTATCAAGATTTCCAAATGTTTCCCTGTGCCATAAATGACTCCTGTCGCTGCAGGGCTGAAGTTCAAGAAAAGTTATGACATACAGCAAAGCATTAAACATGTCCGTTAAGGTGCACTGCCGGCGTTTTTTTCTGACAAGACTATGGCTGTTAAACATCTACACCTCATCACCTTCAGGGCGATTTGACAGAAATTCAATCAAAAACAAAATGTGTGATACATCAAGATAATATATTACATTTTGTGGCATTTCTCACTATGAAGAATATTTTCAGACCTGTGCTTATCTCCTCGGCAGCTGCGGTGCCAGCAGTTTTACTCAGCGGAGGAAAACATGCGCTGACATGCCATCGTGATACAAACACAACTGCAGTGCCAATGCAACAGCAGCTTGTGTTTCTTCTCCTAACAGGCTGGATTTGTATCTGTTCTGAGTGCGAGCAGTGTGTGGGAGCAAGGCCTGAAAAGGGGGAAGGCATACGCATGTGTTTGTGTGAGTGCGAGACAGAGTGGGGGAAAAAAAGAGAGAGGATCCTGATCTCTCTGGGACTTACTCAATCCCAAATGTAATGTAAAACCTATGGGACAATGAGGGGCTACAGAGTGCTGAGCTTTACCCGGGCCAGAAAGTCCACCCAACATGTTGTCAAACCATGAGGAATTTATTACTAATGTTGGTCAGCTGTAGCCACAGGGGGGGCGGGGGGCATTTTTTTTTCCACAGAGGAAAATGAGAAATCATTAATTATCTCCACCGCCACCCTTGATCATCGGCTGAGTTTATCTCCAAAGCGTGCATTTCCATCCTGACAGAGTCTCTTCAGCTAGCGTGTCCATTTATAAAGCTGGTGGCTTAACAGCGGGGTCATACACTAACCTTACAGTTGCCAGCTGATGGTGTGAAGGATTGGAGGTAGAGGAGGCAGAACAAAGCAGACATGGCAGCAGTGAGTGTGCTGGGATCCAGACCTTGGCCTTCAGCCTCTTTCCCAGGGGCAACCAAATCAACAGACTACGGAAGAATGTGCTGCAAGTACAAGAACAGCAGAATAACAACTACTCCAGTAAAAAGTCTCACGTTTAAAAAAATAATTTGCAAAGGGAAAATAAAATCTTTATATGTATGTATGTTAAAACAAAACTAAAAAAACAGATAGATGTGAAGTAGCTGATGGGTACAGTATGTGAGCTGCCATTCTAACTCAGTGGTGAGACTCAATAAAGAGAACAGCGTGCATGTTAGTGGGTGTTTTGGGATCTATTTAATAATCCTGCATGCATCCAGTGTAGGGGCCAACGAAATATAGTCCAGAGGTTATATTTGAGTAATACCGTGGAAAACAGCTTATCACTTCTATCCGGGTCAATTCAAACACTATATGTGTCTCTCTCTCTTGATCCAAGTGTGATAATAGGCCAGAGGGAAAGTGTTAGCATCCACTAACATCAATGCTGCTGGGAGAGAGCGGGGATGGTAGCTATGTACTGTAAATGTACTAAACCCAGAGCCGAGCAGCAACCGGAGGGCAAAATAACTCACTGAGCCCCGGTCGTGTAAGTAGAGGAAAATATTACATATACATACATAAACACACACATAGTTACCATATGTTGGGAGAGCAGGCACAAAACCCTTGAACAAATAATTTAGAGGACATTCTAAGCATAGGACGACGTTCAGTAGTAGACGTCGAGAGTTTTACATTTTTGTTCCACATGTCGTCATGCATAAAAAGACCCCGACTGAACACTGTAAGTGGACAGCTTCAGTTCTACAAGTGAATGAGTTAATCCCCATTTGTATTTGGGAGATTCCGTCCAACACTGTTTGATCCACATAAGCAGTATAGTTGATCACTGTGACAGTATTGGCACACTATTAGAGAATTCCACTGCAGATCTATTTCATTTGAAGGTTTGGATTTTAAAAACTCACGAGACTCATCACATTATGAGAATTTATCAACTCTCTACTAGTGCCAATAAATTAAAGTTTAGTGTAAAAAGAAGAACTATACTCACATTGCATAGTAATGTACCAGGAATGTGCTTTGCCAACATGTAGCATCACCGGAAGTCGTCATTATACATAACAACAGAAGTTAAAGCATTTTCTACTAATTAACAGGACAATGTGATGTAGTTTTTTCCCCCAGCAGCAGCACATCCCCTTTGCAGCATCACTCTAATAACACAGTGCCCCCATTCAATTCATTCAAAAGATTGAGGGAGCTGTAGATTTAGCAGTGTTGTTCTCTGCTCTTTTTTTATTGAAGAAAATGGAATTTAGGGATCAATGGCCACTTTCAGAAGAATATACTTACATACTTACTAAATCTTCTTTGTTTCTTGAAGTGCATAAAGTATCGACATCACAGTTGGCCACCATGTTGTTTTGGACCGACCTTGTTTGCATTTTCCAGGTGGTGTCCATCTTAGTTAATCTTTCTGGTCCATTTTGAAAACACACCCAAACCGACGTCTGATCTCAGCTCAGCAGGATTTCTGATTCATCTCAAATCCCATCTTGAGACACCCTCTGGTCGTCCAATGGTCCCTGTCAACAGCATCATAGGAGAAGTAATAAGAAGTCAACTCTGCAGTTCTGACACTGACGTGCTCCAGTAAGCCATTACATCAAGAAAGTATCATAAAACAAATACACCAGCAGCCGTGCTACAAACAGTGTGCCGGCGAGCATGCAGCAGGCAACTTAAAGCTAACAACCCAAGATATACAAAGTAAACATCAGCCTTACAAGCAACTCACTTATTTAACCATGATTTCTGAGTCAACACCATTTTGATAATCATATTGTGGGTGGGACAGTACTCCTCTCATGTTGCCTGTACTTCTGCCAACATCATTTCACAGGTTGTTAGATACACAGATAGACTTTGAAAAGCCAGACTAACTTGCGTTTAGTTAAGTATTAGATAAAATAGAAAGATTAGGCTATTTCTTGTATTTAAAAAAGGGTTAAACCAGGATTTAACAAGTGACCTCTCTGGTGTACTCGAAAATCTATTGTTGTAAATCAAAAATCATTCTGCAGTTGTTATTCACAGTTTTACGGTTCATTGTCGTCACCGTCTTGTCATCTTTCACATTTACACCCAGATGATCAAACATTGCCCTTAAGCTGTTGTGTTACACTGTCAGTAAACCTGGCCCAGCTTTTTATGGGCTGCTGCTGAACCTGGCCGGGCTTGTTTAACTACATCCAACGCTAATTTGTGCTCATGTTGGAGCAACACTGTTTACTATCATGATGTGAGTTTCCAGGTTATTGGAGGCTGTTAAAAGAAGAGGAAGAAGGGAGTGAAACTGTCTTTAAGAAACGTCATTCAATTCACCCTTTGTATGGGACTTTAATACTGTGCATATACTATGATGAATATATTTGCTCTATATTCCTGTGGAAGTGCTCTTCATGTATATTGGCTACAAAGAGGACTATGAGGCTCTGGCACTATTTTGTTAAACACATACAGACAGTAACCACATTTTGTAGGCTTCTCTCAACTTTTATTAATGGAATTTTTCCATGGAGAATACCTTATTCCGATTGGCTGGAGGGTGCACATCTATTTCAAATACCCACAAGACTCTGATATAGTGTCCTTGACACAGGGGCAGCAGTTCTATAACACTATTTATGACTCTGGAGGAGCTTGGGCTTGGAGACTACAGCCTGCATGAGCATTCACTGGGGGAAGTATCGTCCAATGACAATACGCCATTGAGTTGCATTAGAAGTGTAGGATCTAGTGACCCAGAGGGAAGGATAAGGATGTAAGGATACCTCGGCGTCCACTGAACTACCCTCTGATTAGACATATATATTCATATATATTTGTTTCTCTATGAATCTCTCCTGGTTGAAACAATGATAGAGATGACAGGGACAGTAGATGTTGAAGTGGAACTTCAGAGTGCATTGGTAAGGTCAGTATTTTGATAAGGCCTTGTGGATACTTGAGCTTAGAGTATAGATGTCATGTAGTATGTTCAAAGTCTCTCAAACTGTCACCCTGCTGAAGTGATACTGTTAATTAACTTCTCCTGCACAAACAATAAGTTGCAGCTCTAAATGTGTTGACTCAGGTAGGACCATCGCCAGCCAAGTGGGCAAACAGGTAAGTCTGTGGCTGCTGTCCAAAAGTCTCCGATCCCAGACAGCAGAATGTGTGACAGCACGGCTCCTTGTTAACTTTGGCAGAGAAGCACTGGGCTCCTCGCTGGAACCCGATGCTACACACAACGCCACCAACTGCACATCATAAAAACACAGTCATAAATCACAAGGAGCCTGAATAAAGTCAAACAGAAAGAAAAAAAAAGAAACAGTGTGAGAATAAAAGTTACGTTTGGACTCCAGAGAGGGGACAAAGAAGAAGAGAAGAGAGTGATCATACAGAGGAGAGATAATATTTTCTTAGCAAGTGCACATGGCCTGTGTGTTTAGATCTTAATTTGTTATTGTTGCACATTGCAGTATAATCTTTGTGCAATCACAAAGACTTTGACAAATGTGTCTGCCGCACACTGCCAAGCTCACTGCTCACTTGCATAACGCTCACTGTTCAGATTCATTAATAGCCACGTAATGGAAAAGCAGGGAGCAGCAGCGGCAGCAGCATTACACTGCAGTGACGGAGAAATTAAGCCTTTTTTTCCTCACTTGACATCTTTGAAAAGTCTCGAGACAAATACGGTGCGTAAATAACCATTGTGCTTCGGGCCGACACATTCCAGATCCGACGACAAATAGCCATTAACTGCCACGTTATCAATCACACAGGTACAGTGCACTGTCACTGGGTCTTTTCACGCATTCCAAACGACAGGCATAACTCTGACCTGACAAACCCAGTCAGCTTGAGCAACTTCCCCAATCTATCACAGCTGTCAGGAGGCATAGCACGGCTTTGTTCTGATTAATTACACCTTAGCTGCTAGGGAGCTGTCATTCATCCTAGCAGGTGATATATATACACAGTATCGAGATGTTGTGAATGAACTTGAACGACTGTGAGTGTCATGAGTCAGCCGCCAAACATTCAAATGAACATTATAAGACGGAGGCAGAGGGAGAAACTAAACAAGGAAACCATTTGGCCGCCCTCAGGCAAAACTATCCAGTCTTCACTGTCCCACAAAGCAGAAGACGTGCTACCAGCGTCAGAGGATCAGAGTTCCTGCATTAGAGTGACGAGTGAATGCAATTTCCCCTGAGAGAGATTGTATCATAATGATGTCAGTGTCTCTCTGTACACATAATATGTTTGAATAAACCTGTGGGGATCTCGAGGGAACTCCAGCATGCAGCAGAGTTACAGTAATGTGTTTAAACTGGCAAAACACACATCCAGCCATGAGTTTCCCAGAGACACATTTCAAAGCGCATAAACATTACTTTACATACATTTCCTGCAGATCATGGTAGATTGTTCCAAATTGGACACATTAGCACAATAAATGTCCATTCTGCTTGTGCATGCATGTGTTCACAGATGAAGTAGTAACATTGTACAGTGTGTGTGTGTGTGTGTTTGGGGGGGGGGTAAGCATGTGTGAGTATTTGATTCAAGAGCTTTTGGAAGCACTCTCTGAAGCAGAGGAACCATTCTACAGCACATTGACAGGATAAAATAAATGATAAATGATGGATTGTCAACAAAACAGTTTGAGCTAAATTCAGCGAGCTAATGTGATCACAGTGAACAAGCTCGATTTTTACAGTTATAATGTTTTCCATGTTTAACATCTTATCTCCGCTGGTGAGGTTATGTTTTCAGTGGTATGTTTGCCTGTTTGTTTGTTAGTTAGCACGATCACCCAAAATCTACTGAAGGGGGATGTGGAGGGATGGCTCATGATCCAAAAAAGAACCCATTTAATTTTGGATCAGATCTGGATAAATAGTCGGATCCAGTAATGTTTTTTCATTTTCTTAAGCATTGCATAGAATCTGTAGACGAGGTCAATATTTTGAGGCAGGAATCATTTGGATTTCTGTTTCTAGTTTGACCAATCACGTTGGAGCAGTCAGTGTGGTAGGTGGTAGGGAACCGCTACTTCGGCTTGGTACCAAGTATTAACTTTAAAAACGCCACAGTACTCAGTACAGTACAGTAGGTACTTGAAGACGACAACCATTGTTGTTTATTATATGTTCAAATGTGTGTGTTGAAGTAAATGGGATTTATTGTTTTGCTTTTGTTTTTTTGCCATGTTATCGAATCATGGAAGTATCATGGTATCATGACACCCCTAGTATGAACCAATGCTACATGAGTCTGAGCTTCCACCACTGTCAGTGTCTGTATGTCTGAACACTTGCTGCAGTGAAACATGATCGTGAATCAATAACTCAGCTTGTACTAATGCTGAAGAGCTCTATGTGAATCCAACACACCTTTCCATGAATCAACAAGAACTCCCAAGGGTAATTACACCTGTTATGTGTGTCCGTGTGTGTGTGTGTGTTTAGGTGCCAAAGGTTTGCACATCTCACTTTATAACTGCATCGTGGAAAACATGATGTATGGGCGTGGAATTTGTATTTACAGCAGCTCACGCTCACCCTCATCTCCTCGTCAATTATCCACAACATCCCAAATGTCGACTTCAGCCTCCACTGACACAGACGATACAGGACGGCTCAGTGGCGGCTTGCACAAGGAGCAGCTGCACACGCGCTTAGTCTTTTACTCTCTACTGCACTTTCCACAACACCAGCATTCCTACAATAACCATATTCTCATGCCAACACCCTTCACCCTGTTAATGTTTCATGGCTTGCAATCCTACGAGGAAGGGTTTCAGTGAGGCAGCTGCTGAGGGAACGTGACGCGAAGACTTCTGTCCAAGGACAATGTGTCTCAGTTGACCATTACACATAAGCACAGTGGTCTCCAGAGGCTAAATGTAGACCACCATGATACAGCCCCAGAGAGTTTCAAGTGTTAAAACATGTCTGGGAGCAAACTGAGACACTTTACTCTGTGTGCTCAGGTTGACTCGAGGGCCAGTAGGTCGTCTGCAAGCTAACGCTGCAAAGCTCACAGTACAATCATGCCTCCTGATCGTTATCTGCGCAACAGTGATGCAGACCTGCTCTAAGGAGCTTTCCTGTGCTCCGCTCCACAAGCAAAAGCTTTTTAAAGATTGACTTCTTTGTGCAGGGGAAAATCTCTGCAGCTCAAAGGAACAGCTCCGGCCGGTGTTTTATTACATTGTGTTTCTTCAACGGCCTCGCGCTTGAAAACAACTTTCCAGCTGAGCAGTTCTAGCATTAACAAGCCGTTCATCTTTGATGAGCTCCATATGCAAAAAAACAAGAGGAGGGAAGTAAAGAGCCTGTGATCAGAGAAATAAAATCATATGTATATTCTGTCACGCCTCACATCCTGTGGAGCGCTGCAAAATGTGGTGTGCTTGAAGGAAAACAAATAGCATGTCCCAGTACAAGGCTGTGTTTGTTTCTGCTGCTTTCCTTGGAATCGCAGGAGCGAATGTGAGCCTTGAAAAACGCATGTGCCGCTTTAAAACAGTTTTTACATGATTTATTTCTTTTATGGCAGATTTCAGGAATACTTTGTCTTATCTTCAGGAAGTATTCCAGCCTGCTGCAGGGACATGTCAGGAGCCAAGATCTCTCTTGCTCACAAGCAGTGTTGTTCCCTGCAGCTATATTTCTCAACCTTGGGTGGTCACTTTACATTTCCTTGTTCCATTTTTTCCACTCCCACTGTTTCAAACATTGCAACAGAGGGATGATCAGCAGCGTTTCTTTTCTGAGTTTGACAGGCTCTGTTGTATCTTTGTCTCAACTGAGAACACCCCAATTTTCCACACACACTTTGACACACACATGCACACTGTCTGCAATGACGACAAACACATTCATGTCATACTGTATCTGCAAGACAAAAAGCCTCCCATCGCCCCACCCCACCCAGAGTTTCACAGTTGACAGTCAAGTTCTGGGTCAGTCAAGCTCGTGGGAGCTCACATCCGTCTTGCCTCTTGACATGACATCACCAATGAAAAACAAGACGAACGAGATTACTATTATAAAGGGTTGGAGGGCTTATCTCCGATTACTGAGGTGGATTGTAGCCCTAAGTTCACCAGAGTACACATGCACCAAGAGACGCACGTACAAAACTGACTTTATAACGATTTCATTTGCTGCATTTTCCACCAGCGCCTATTCTGTGTCAGATCGTATTATTCCTTTCCACCACTATTTAACCAACTAATCTGCATACACTACACACTGTGTGTGTGTATGAGCCCAGTGAGAGTAGCAGAGCCCAGGTCACAACAGCTCTGCTCCGTTTAGCTCAGCGATGTTAAAAGTACATCAGCAGCCTGCGGTGAGGTTTATGCTTTAGTATTGTATACAATGTGCCAGTGAAAGGGGAACCGGCGATGGAGTCATCAGGATTGTGGGATGACCCTGAGTTCATGGCGTACCCCCCCGCTGCTCGTCCCTTTCATCAAACAGCCCAGTTGTTGGTTTAGCTCAGGCCCTTCTCAGCAGGCCTTGGCAAGGGGGAGAGCCCGTGGCCAAAG
Source organism: Hippoglossus stenolepis (assembly GCF_022539355.2). Classification (NCBI taxonomy): domain Eukaryota; kingdom Metazoa; phylum Chordata; class Actinopteri; order Pleuronectiformes; family Pleuronectidae; genus Hippoglossus; species Hippoglossus stenolepis. The sequence goes on from NC_061491.1 coordinate 6,426,355, forward strand.
AGGATTTGGTCAGAGGAGGGGGGCAAGTCTGCTCGCACTCAGCAGCAGCTTTTCCACCATCAAGCACCACCTACTTCCAATCATGCGTTACCCCCAAAATCCTCCCTGTGCCTGCAGAACCGGCAGGGCCAGATCGAGCAGAGAAGAGAGCTGGTCTAAATATACCCTTAAGTTAGCACAGGGAAACAAAGGACGAAACGCTCACAAACGCACCATCACACCTTTCAAAACACTTGTGTTGGTATCCCACAAAGATAGCAACATCAATCACGTTCCCTTAGAGACGACTTATATGTTATTAGAGCATTTATCTTTTAGTGGTGTAGTGGCACATCAGAGGCGAGGAGATAATGACACGCTTTATTGAAATGGAGACGAATGCACCCTCTCCTCACCATGGGTGGTCTAGTCAGGAGAACTGCATGGAGAAGAGCCCCACAGGCAATTAACATGCAAGCCAGACGGAAGATCTATGGTTTACACATTACACACAGCTGGGCTCAAGATATCAACCATGTACATCATGCTACACAGTGTGTGCATGTTTTTAAGCTGTAACAGCAACAGTGCATGTTTGTGAGAGCTCTATGTGTCTGACAGTGTAGAAGCAGTGATGGTGAACGTAAATCAAAAATCATTCTCCAGTTACAGCAGCAAGTCTCAACCAGCAGAATCAGTGAGCCCTGTGGGTAGATGCAAAGTGGAAGACAACACCAAGCACAGAGAGACAGAAACTAACAGTAAAGGCTTTGTTTTCATAAAGATCCATGAATTGGGAAACTGGTCAAATGTGAAAAAGTGCCTCACAATGTTAAAGGGCCAATCCAAAGCTAGTCTTTGCATAATCCTGCTGATTGACCAAACATCCAAACAATGGTGAAAACATGACCTCCTTGGTGGATGCAAAAGGATTCCCCACATGAACTCATCCGTGCGTTGCAGTTTAAGTCAGTTTGAAAAGCTTTTCAACCGGAAAAATCTCAGTTTCACATTTAAAGTGGCGCTTTGATGAAGCTGGGGTAGCAGCCAGAGACTGATTAAAACAAGGTCAAATTATGTGGGTCTGAGGTAAGTGTAGCATGTAGGTGACATTTGCTAATTTCGCAAAGGTAAAGCAGAGATAGTACAGGATCATTTCCAATGTAGTTGATGATGGCACTAGATGAAGAGCTATGATAATCGCCAAACTCATTACAATTTTCATGACAATCTAGTCAAACTTGTTGAGGTATCTCCATCTGGACTAAGGTGATGAACCAATGGATGAGCTGGACAACCAACCGTAGAGCCATGCCACGTGAGTGGCTCAAAAGAATTCCAAGAAAACCCGATATGAGATTACTCAAGTGATGTCACTTGACTTGACAAAGCTCCTCCAGAGCCACAGACATTATGCAAGTGTTTTCATACAGGCTGTGTCGTACACCCTGTTACCATGAATGACACTGACATGTAAAATCTGTTGAGAAGACCTCATAAGTGCAGCATGACATATGATTTGAGAAAGAAACAGAAATTTAAAGACTTTCATCGTGTCTGAAGTGTACTTCCACCAACTGCAGAAAAGTAAAAATGTGGCTAAATGAACAGAAAAAAACTATAGTGTGCTATTAAAGCTGTATCAAAGGGTCTCCATTTCAAATGTCCGTTATATATATAACTCAACCACTGCCAGAAAGAGGAGTAATATAACTTAAGATCTCATTATTGTCCAGATTACCTGATTTTGTCTTTTTCTCTCATAATTCTTATATTAACAAACAAGAAAATCAACTCTTCTCTCCTAATTCTAATACAGTGATCTTTATTTCTGTCCCCCATAATGTGCTGCACAGTCTCTTGTTGGTTTTTGAGATATGTTTAGGATCCAAAATAAGATCAGAATATCACATATTTGTCTGAGTGATCAAATTCGAGTTTTACCAGCTGCAGAGTCTCCATGATACAGCTCAAACAAATATAATCCAAAGAGGGAGCTCCCTGTTTCATTTTAAAACACTTGACACAGTTGGACACAAAAAGAAAACTCTAGTTAAACTGCAGTACAACAGACAAATGGCCTGCACAACTGCCTGTGACTTCATAAATCCAAAGTAGTAGGTTTGTGTGTGTGGCCATCCTGCTGGGAGATACCACATCATTCATCATCTCATTAAAGAGGCTTACAAAGAGGAAGAAAAAAGGATGATTGGAGAGTTATCATCATTGGATGAGAGGGCCAAGTGGGAGGGACGTTCTGAGAATACACTCATCTTCATTGGTAGTCTGCTGGTGACGGGAACTGATCCTGGGGATTGTGCACAGTCAGGTGCAGGAGTCAGTCAAAGCTCTGGGTCCCACTCGGCAAGTTGGCGAGTTGCCCTGAAAATGTTCACCCAAAGCCACAAGAGATACCTGCAATTTGTCACCCCTATAAAATAACCTTCTCCATCTCAATTGTCATTTAAAGGCAGTTTATGCTCCTACGGGGAATGGCTCTTAGCACCGGATCTGTGTTTCTTGCAAAGCATTTTATTATCAAGAAGCCCCCACCCTCCGCCTTGTGTTTTTGTGGCAGTTGGCAGAGTCAGAGGAGGGTTTTAAAAGAAGACATTTAATCTTTCCTGGCTGCAAAGCTTTCATACAAGTCAGAGTAAAGACGGGCAGGAAAAGCCTAGAGGGCAGTGCATCAGTTCTTTGTTTGACGACTGGCTTGGCAGATGGCCAGGGCCTGATTTCTCACACCATGCATGCCACAGCACACCTCGGGCTTAGGAGACAGAGAGACTGATGGAAAGATTGAAGAATGAACCAAGTTCTCCAAATTTCACTGTTCCATTAACAAACGCTGTGGATCCTCACAGACATCGTGTAATCCGACTTAACATATTTATGTAATATCCTCACATTTTACAGTTGTGTTCACTGTCTCAATGGAAAGAGGCACGTGGATGAGAATGTTGTCACCAGTGCTGGGACGTTGTTATGTCACCCCAGTACAAACTGGGTCAAACCTTTCAACAGATCAATCCTTTGAGTTTTCTAAGGATTTAGGTTTAGATTTATGAGTATTAGTGAAAGAAAAACAATTTGCTTCATCATCCTTCCACATTTAATTGTAGATGACATTTAGCCTCAACAAAAACAAACCATGTTTTACTTTACTCAACATTGTGTTTATTTTACACTAAATACAGATATATAAGTTGGAAAGTGGTCTCAGTCTTGTGGACACTACTGTATGTATTATGGTAGAAAAATAAGAAATAAATAGAGACAATATTTCAGCAAATATGCAATCTAATAAGTAAAACTAAGACCACAAATATTCAAACTACCAACCAAACAGCAGCACACTGAAGGCTGAGAAGCACAGATCAGAAGTCTTAAAAGATGTGACACAGGGGGCCAGTGGATCAACTGTATGTGTTTCGTCAATGCAAAAGCCTGCTGGATGACATTGTTTCTCATTGTGGCAAAGGTTGAGCCAGGCCCAGTCTTTATTCAGAGGGTATTTATTTATTTAGGTCCTTCTGAAAGCAAACTGGAGCTGAAATGCTTCCATCACGATCAAAATATGAAACTATAGACAGTGAGAGTTTTTGTCAATATCTGACAAACTTTGTCTCATTAGAAAAGTCTAGTTTGTTGTTTTTTTACTTGTCAGTACCAGAAGTATGTTAGTTCCTGCAAAAAAAGATGCTTATCTCGATCCAGACCAGTAGTCGACCAGTTGCACAATTTCAAACAAGGAAGGCATTGAGAGATTGTTGTTGTGCCACTGTTGATAAGAGTAAGAGCTATTTCCTTAACACATGATTGGATGAGACAGCTCTGTGTGGTGACATCATTGTAGTAAAAGACTACCAACAAAAGACAACCAGTGTTTAGCAACCTATGATGTCACTGACAATGAAAGGCTGATAATAGAATCTAAAACCATTTTCAAAATAAACACTGAGGCACTTGAGGCACTTGAGGCACTACTGAGCTTGCAGAATTCGCTGGACTGCACTGTCCTCTGGAAGGCAGAGGAGCTGGTCGAATTTTTGAGAGATCTGCATATTTTTCCCTCTTTTGTGCTCGACCTCTACAGTCATCAGCCTCCGCTGGTTTCCACCGGGGATCAGTTACCATCCTGTCACTGTGAGTGAGGTTGCACGTGCTGCCATTCATCTCCTCGAGTGTTACCTCACACATCTGTCACAAAACATGCCGAGCCATCGGGCAGTCAGACAGGTGTCACTGTATATGACATCCCTCACTCAGTGGATACTTACCTGAGGGTAATCTTACCTCTCAGCTTATGTTTCATAAACTGCTTTACTTGTGGTTTCAGAAGCACAGACATTATCCTGTGGATTGTTCTATATGCTTTCCTCAAAGCACACCTTGCTTTACACTGCGGCCGTGCTGTTATTTTCCTTAGCGGTGGCGATCTCCTATGCTGGTATCATATCTGATGTGTGCTTGTAAATGCATTTGTGTGAGAGCACTCAGGTGTGACGCCTCTCTGCTTCTGGCTTTCATCCTTGCTGTCAGCTGAATTCTGCATGATCAACATTTACACAGCTTATTATCTGTTCATAAACATTTGGCTGCACACTCTATTGTCCCAGACAGATTCAATGTGAACAATCGTGTGAACTGTGTGACTACAATGAGCTTCTATTTAATACTAATCAAACAGCCGTTTCATGCTCCCAACTGTCACACCAAAGCACACACAGAGTCGAGTCAGTGCAAACAGACAGTCCGGTTTTCAGATAGGTGGACTCTGGGTAATGGTGACAATGCAGGAATAGTGTTTAGCTAAGTCTCCATGTGCTGGAGGCAGCAACTTCTTCAGTTCATCGGAGCATTCCTCTCTGAATAATGTTCTTACAAATCCTGGCATCTGCATTTACTGTGATTATTTCATATGCAAATGTTGGATTGTGCATGTTTCTATTTATCTGACAATGGCTGCTTTCCATTACATTACATTTCATTTAGCTGACGCTTTTATCCAAAGCGACTTACAATAAGTGCATTCAACCATAAGGGTACAAACCCAGAACAACAACAATCAAGAAAGTACAATTTCTTCAAGAAAGCCAAACTACAAAGTGCTATAAGTAAGTGCCATTTAAGTGCTACTAAATTGTAAGTTTAAACTTTTATTCAAAGTATAGTCGGAAGAGGTGTGTTTTTAGTTTGTGGCGGAAGATATGTAGACTTTCTGCTGTCCTGACGTCATTGGGGAGCTCGTTCCACCATTTAGGAGCCAGGACAGCAAACAGTCGTGATTTTGTTGAGTGTTTAGCTCGCAGTGAGGGAGCAACAAGCCGATTGGCAGATGCAGAGCGGAGTGAACGGGCTGGGGGGTAACGTTTGACCATGTCCTGGATGTAGACTGGACCCGATCCGTTCGCAGCACGGTATGCAAGTACTAGTGTTTTAAGAGATGAATTAAGTTAATTAAGTTAATTATGAATCCACCCGTCCTCATCCTCATTTTTCCTCCTGTCTGTAATCCAGAAATCAAAGTTTCCAATAGTCGAGGATGTTCCATTTATTAAAATGTGTGTCAGAAGAGATGAGGCCTGTAACAGAGCCTGGAGCAAGCAAAAAAACTTTGTGTCTGTTGGAATCTGTTGGAACTGATGGAACAGTAGACGGAACAGCTGGGCAGCTGTAGAGGCTGTAATGTCATTTACTACTGTAGGCTTAGACTAGGCAACCTATGGTGTTGAGAAAACAACAGCAAATACAGCTAGTTATTTTCATAAACTTGAATTAATAATTACTGGATGTGTGTATAATCTGGAGGAAAATTAAGAATAAATAAGAACAGCAACTTTGCTTTTTAACCTTGCTCATGTCTGTTTATTTGCCAGATGGCAATTCTTTTGTTCATCTTTTACTTTTCCTTCCATGTGTGTTGGGCTCATTTGAGAAAAATTCAGTAGGTACCTGATTTCATAGATGCTTGTACGCTGATGAATATTGAATTGTTTATTGTTGTCACATTGATTTTGTTATATTCCATGAAGCCTACAACAATATATCTGTATGTTGTCTGTAACTTTTATCGTAATCTGGATTGAAAGGGATGATGGATGCTGTGCATTAGTGTAAATTCCTCTGCATGCCTTGCACCTGTCCCTGGCACAGAGCTGTAGCTGTAAAGGACACGGGGGTCATGTCTTGTCACGTCAAGGGGAAGATATTTTACATTCCACAATTACACACAAATTACATTTGTTGAGTTTTTAAGATTGATGGTACCGACTCTTTAGAGTCAGTATTTTTTTATATTACTGTTTCTAGACAGAGCACTATTTGAAATTAAAAGTGAAGTGAGCAATTCTGGAGAAAAACATGATAGTTAAACTAAACAGCAAAACAAAATTACTCCTCCCTTCAGAAGCTCCGCCCCCCAGATTCATTGGACATGCATTGCCAAGGCAGCGTCACAATGTTGGAACACAGAGTCTTATGGAAGTGGAAGTCTCTTATTGCTGAAGCAAAACAAACCTTATAATATAAAATGTCATTAAACAAACAACACATACACAAACACAACATTCACAACACAACGGGGTAAAAACTAAGTCGTTAAGATTTTCACAACATAACTACAATGACAGAAGCGAGGACTGTATAGCCTAGCATTTTGAATTATTCATCCAACCAAAGGTCCACTGGGCTAGCTTTTTTGGGCTAACTTTTTGTTTTGTGTGTTTTTCTTTTTTAAATTTTCATTTCTATAAAACCAGGATGTACAAATAAATGCTATGTTATAGCATACTCAAAGTTCTTCTGCTGCTCTAGCGAACATTAAGCTAATATCTTGAAAACTAGATATTAAATCAAATATCTGTCCACCGAACACAAACATTACACTGGTACCTGCTTACTTACTAATGATTAACTACCACAAACATCAGCAAAAGGATAAAAACAATATTGACTTTTTAGCTCTGTGAGTCATAGCAAAGTTAACATTACCCACCTTAGAAGCAGAAACAGAGCATCCTTGGCATTGGTTTTAAATTCTCTGAGGTCAGGGACTACTGGGAGAAGACCCGGTGGGCTGTAATGGGGGCCGCTGCACCTGTAGGGTAGTTGACTGTTAAAACATCCGTAAAGTTTTTAATAGCCTCATCGGCCTGCAGGAATGCCCCACTGTGTCGTGCACTCTGTCACACACATGTAGAGGTAGGTAGTGTGTCCCAGACATAAATGTTGAAAGCAGTAGCAAGTGCAACCTCTAATGAGAAGCTTGCTAATGTGTTTTAGCATTAGATAAAAGATAGAGATAAAAGGTTCAAGAAGAAATCTGTCTGAAAGAGTGTTTTTCCAACGCAGAACCAGATCTAAAATGGAATTGGCCATCAGACTCCAACCCCAGGTTTTTATATTTGTACTGTTTCAGAGTAATTTATTCAGTGTGGTAGACAGACTTAATTTAGTTTTTTACAAGTATAATAAGAGAGTCTCCGTCTTGAGACTCCTTTTCCATTTCTTAAATTTCCCTCAGTGTTTCTGTTGAGTTTGGCTGCATGACAGTGGAAATGCCAAAATGTGGAACTGAGTCCTGCAGCCTCTTGGTAAAATCAAGATGTTATCACACATAACTTTGTTGACACAGCAGTGACAGCTGCAGACATGAATAAGTGTCACACACAATTCTTTGGAAAAAGCAGGCTAGAGAATCTGTGATATTCTCCCCTCGCTTGGCAATATTCATGTGTGAAGATTATTAAACAGGACATTGTCAAATAGGAGAATGTGAACTCAAACCTTCCTTTTAAAGTAAAATCATATACGGACAGAAGAAAAATAGAGATAAAATTAATACAATGAATGTGTGAACATAACTGCCGCAGACAGGCGGCTGGCTGGAATTTGTTTTGGTGTGCTCAACAACTGCAAACATATAATCACACACGAGAAGTGCCCACAAAAGACAGTTACAATACAATAAATACAGTTCGTGCAATAATATGACCCATGCCTGTGAAGTACCACATTAAAGTGCATGTGCTTAAATATACAAACAGTGATGTATTAGGGTTTTTTCAGGTTTGAGAAGTCCTGTGGTACAGTTCAGAGAAGGTGGCAAGTTTCCAGTCAATTCTTTTTGAAGCTGTGAGCATGACTCTTTCTAACATTTTTTTTACCCCGTTGGCTGTAAAATTGCCAAAGCAAACATTTACAGTGTCAGAGTGAGAGATGCTGTCATTGGTGTACAATGAGTAGAGCAAAGGCAAGAGGACACACCCCTGGGTAACACCTGTAGATCTAAAATCTATTGTTGACTTTGACAACCTGTGTTCTACCCAGGAAGAACTTCAAAACTCAGACACTGATGGAAATCTACCTGCAGAGGTTGGTTATGCAGCCTCTTGAATATGATTATGTTCAAAGCTCAGCTACAGTCTATGAGCGGCAGCAGTAAACATAATAGTTTTACTGACCCCTTGTATATTCTCACTGACCTGACAGCTAAAAAATGACAATAACTTAAATAAATATTAATATTTATAGGTGCTCTATATGTTCCATACACTTACAGCTATGAATTTCAATCATCTCCTTCCACTATGAGACATTAGGTGAATGTTTATTTAATTTTAAATGAATAAAATAAAATGATGATGATGATGGCATCCCTACAATGTACCTAACATTGTAGGGATGCCATCATCATCATCATTTTTATTGTCATTATTGCTTTTATTATCCATCCCTGTCGGATGCAATAAACATCATAAATAGTGAGGCGGTCCACAAAGTTGGCAAGGATGGAAACAATAAATCAAGCACACCCTTCCAGACGCATGTTTGTGAAGTAGCGCACAACACAAGTCACATGGCTCCTTTCAACTGCTGCATGAGTCATCTGATCAAAACTTCACTATAAAACATTCTGATTTATTTAATTTCAATTTGGGAAATCTGTGCTAGAAACAACTGCCTGCTATAAACGTGCAGTACTCCACATTAGAGCAGCAACAGTAGAAGTTGGCACAGTCCGTAATTTTGGTACGAAAGTATCACAAAGCAACAACGGGTCAGAGAACAAGTGTATGATCAGCATTTCAGATATTTCTATCCACATTAGTACTCGACACTAAACTTTATATAACCTCAGAAGTTACTGTAGCTCAACGCAGCTGGTTACGTTGTTAGTTAAGTCACAAGTACCTTAGTAAAGTGCCTCATTACCTGGCTACTATTAGACTCCTATATGAGATGATACCCTCAATGTTTTAAGTCTATACACATTTGCAGTTGTTTTTGAATTGAATTTAACTTCGATATACCACATTGGTGATATCCTTGAATTCCACGTCCACTCCTCCTTAGAGAAGAGCAATCCTCGTTTCATACCCAGACCTGTCACTGACTGGTCAAAGAACTTACCCTTAACAAACTGAACAAACTGGTCCCTGTTTTTTTGCATGCCAATGAAGGTGGTAGGGTTAAATATGCCTAAAACCCATCATATCTAAGGATATTTAGCTGGAAGCAGCACATAAATTCACATTTAACACATTGTAAATTTATTATTCACAAAGATTATACAAATAATGGTGCAAGTAATAGTTAAGTGAAGAATTTTTCCGTCCGGATTTTTAAACATTTCAGATGGTAGTCCACCTTGTTTGTGTTTGTTTGAAGTTAAACTAGATTTGTCAAATACTTATTCAAAGTGAAACTTACTTTCTTTATTGATGCTTATAATCAGTGATATGTATTTCTGTATTTACTTCTGGAAACGGTTTGTGCCTTCAAACACGTGACTTGTTTAATCCCAGCAGGTAGATCGTGTAATGGAAAGACTCCGGCAGAACAGCATGAGAAGAAGCAGATGATGATTGGCAGGGCCCTCTGCAGAGCAGACTGGCCGACTGACTGGCTGACGGGCTCGCTGGCCAACTGGTTAGGGGTTTTCCTTGCCTGCAACTGAAAGGAGAGAGACATGGGGTGAGGAGAATGTAGCAGGGTAAGTTAGGAAGAGAGAGACAGAGTAGGAGAGATGCGGAAGGAGCACGGAGCCAGCAATTTGCTCTGCTGTTGCCTCGGGACCCTTAATAAACACATCCATAAACTTGGTGTGTCTCCCTTGTTCTTCTCTCTTTTTTCCAGGCTGACAAGTTTAAGCCCAAAGTGAAGGTTAAGTCAATCAAACTCTTACTTGTGCACCTTTTTATATCTACAATATCACTCCCTCAGCTAGTGTCCAATATCTATTATGCTGTGCAGACAAAGTGTTCAATACTTTGTGTAAACTCCATTAGATATGAGTGAAAATTAAGTGACACTGATCCATAAAAAAGAGTCATTGGTGCAAGCAGCTTATTAGATTGACGTGTGAGACAACATCAGTCTTCTCAGCCAATGCTCGAAAATGAAAGGTTCACGAGGAAGGAAAATATGGTCGTATTTACAACAAGGTCAAAGGACGAAGTTGTGAAGTTGTTATAGAGCTATAACGAAGCGAAGTCTGCCTCGGTAAGGTGTTGGACTTGACCATGAGACAGCTGTTTGTTTCCCATTTCAGAACAAAAGTCAGTGATGTCTTTTAACCAATACTTTCTTATTGCAATCATGATGAAGAAGGTCGTCGATCTTTCCCTTAAAATAACCTTTTCAAACCTTGTGGTGTTTTGCTGTAGATAGGAGCGCAGTGATGCAGAGGGGTGGAATCAGAATGTAGGGACAAACAATCTACCGTTTAGGTTGAAGGACTTGTGTTGGTTATGATAATGTTTTAATCAGGCATTCAGAGCTTTGAGACTAAATGTTAAAACAAAGGCGGGTTTTTGGACTGCTGTGAATCAGTGAGTCTCTCATAATCCTAGATTGCCGGCTCATGAGTAGCTTGTTCATGTCACCTCTGCTATAGGCATTTGTGATGAAGTGCTAAGGATATTACCGTACTAATTAACTTAGTTAATCTTCATGTATGCTTCTTCAGAATTTCATGTTTGATGGTCAAATAGCTTCGTAAAAACCCACTCCCCCCGAAGCTTTCCAATGCTGACCTGTTTCCAGTATCTGTTCCTTTCTAAAACCGGCAAGTCAACATTCACACCAACTTCCCACTGTGATTGGCCAGTTAACAGGAGCCAGGGTTTGGAGTTCTCTCAACCCAGTGCAATACAATCGCTGCCTTCCAGCCTTCCAGCAGCGATTGTATAGAAACGTGCGTCATCATCCCCACATTTACGCAATATCCCCTAACCCCCACTTTTTTTTATGAACAACTGTGTTCCCTCCCTCACAACTTTTATTCTGGCCATTCGGAATAACAATGAAATCTTTTGATTTTATCATCGCTCAGACAACACATCATACAGGCTGTTCTGTCCAAGTGCAACCCCGATCTGGAAAACAACTCAAAAGCTCAGTGCCACAGAATTCTTGGTCACTTTTGTGCAGTTTTATAGAAGATGCTCCACCTTTTTTTACTTTATTAGAGCTCAGTTTCCTGGACTTAATGTCTTCTTATGATCAGATCCAGTTAACGTATCCTGCAACTGACAGTGTCAATATGATTTAAAGCTTTATGAAACCCATGTACAGGACTACTTATGCGACTATTTGTGTCTACAAAGGAGAGTGACACCATGAATGGTTTCAAGCAGAGACTCGCCACATGTGTGCTTCATTATTCAGAGTTGAACAATTAATTTGCAACATGCGAATACAGTATAGATGTACGTTTCTATCTATCTATCTATATATCTGTGTTTGACGTGTCTTTGGCCTTGACCTGGAAACAGCGTGTCTATAACCTAGTGAACTTCTGTCAATACTTTAATTCCTCACCCCGTCCCCCACACCCAGACACTGCAGCTGTCCAATCTCCCTCTGGGGTCAAAAGGAACATCCTAATGCACGTCCCACTTGAGACTGGCACCTGTTGGCCCTGACTTAGCCTGGCCTTCATAAAGACAACAGAGAATTCAATAAAGCAGGCTTAGAGCCACGAGGCCTGATGGTGCCTCTGTTCACCCCACAGTCGCTGCTTTGCCTCCCCCTCATTTTCCATGCAATAGTGAAGTGAATCTCAAGCAAATGCTTGATACGTCATTTGGAAGATTGAGGTAGTCTGACTCTTAGCAGTATAACAAGAACGATCACAGATACATCGGTCGAACCACAGCGGATTAATTAATGGGAGAGTGAGGCTGCGGGGCCTGTCTGTGCTGGGACTTGTGCTGTGAAAAATTGGCGGGCGACTTGTCTTGCTGAGTTTAATATTCATCAAAATCTGTCTTTAGGGCTTAACTGAAGATAAGATCATAATAAACAAATGTAAAACCATCAAATTATACACCTGCTTGTCAATGTAGATTTGTATGGCTTGGATTTCTAAGAACAGGCAAAGTTGATGTGTTTCCAATAAACATGTCTGCAGCAGTTTCCTATCCAAAGAAACTGGTTGTTATGTACATACAGTACATAACAACCATGGCAGCAGGGGCAGGGCCAGGGGGCATTGGCCCCAGCTGAAGTGCCCCTGTCCTGTCAGACGTCTTATAAAAGGTCACTTACTAAGAATTAATATGACAATTTGTTAAGAATTTTTATTTTCTCAGCTTTTTTTAAGTCCACAATGTACGGTGGCCCTGAGAGCTCAACGCACTGCAACTTAAGACAACACATGCAAGTGGACAAAACACAAGCAAAGTAAGAAAACATCTTCATCAATTTGACAACACAACACCACACATTACGCACAACACCACACATTACGCATACCACACCACATTACAAAAACGCGCTGCAAATACAGAAAACGACAACGTAAGTGTTTCCAGGGGACACCTAAAAGTGATGGACACTGCTGCCACAGGAGCCACAAAAACGTCCAATACGTCCAACAAATTCGGTTCCACAATACGGACAATACATTGCCTGGAGAAAAGGAAGAATGTGAATGCTTAGTGCTGTAAATTACTCACAAACAGCGGCTTGCTTGTTAGCGGCATGTCTCTAGCTCAGACCGTTGAGGAGTCATGACGCTCTAAAGACAACATGATATTTGAGATCGTATACGGCCCAGTGGGTCTCAGAGGGTTAACAGGATACATCTGCAGTAATAAAGTTGATTATTTATTAAAATAAGCCAAAAACGATTACAGTTTAGCTAATTTTCCAAGATCACTGACGGACACCGACTTTAACAACTCCAAACTGCGGCAGCAACAACAACCGAATGTGTCCATCACTTTTAGCTGTCCTCTGGAAACACTTACATTGTCGTTTTCTGTATTTGCAGTGCGTTTCTGTAATGTGTTGTGTTGTGTTGTCAAATTGATGAAGATGTTTTCTTACTTTGCTTGTGTTTTGTCCACTTGCATGTGTTTTCTTAAGTTGCAGTGCGTTGAGCTCTCAGGGTCCCCGTAACAATGTGGTTGAACAAGGTAAACTTTTCAATGATGTGCGGCTTTGCTCAAATCTGTAGAGCTAACAGTAAACAAGGAGTGACCTAAATGTGCACCTCACTGAATCAGGGATTGTTCATGGATGTGGACATATGATTGACCCCTCTTTGTTGTGGCCACTTTCTTTCCCCTGGATTTAGAGAAATCCTGGATCTGCCTCTCCTGCAGTCTTCTGCACAGCTTCTACCAGGAAGAGTAATAACCACCACACCATCCTGTCAGCTTTTGCCCATTGAACCTGATTTTGCCACAGTTGATGGCTCACTTCCTTTTACCAGTCTTATTATTAGCTTACTGTGCGCTCAGCTGTCCAAGAGTGTAATTAGAGGGCAGATAGATCCCACTGTCAAGCTGACACGTTGAAGCTGCGGGAAAATCGGTCGAATTGTGACTTTGACAATGTGTGAGTCACTGCTCTGATCCGCTCCTTCATTAGAGCAAATCCCTGCCCTAAAGACCAATGAAGAAGAGATTTAGTGAAGTCTGGGAGGTCTGCCTAAAAAGGCTAATGGGCCTGTGTGCATACATGAGTGTGTGTGTGTGTGTGTGTGTATTGTATCTGTGATATAACTTGAAATGTTTCCAGTTTCTTTTTTTTCCGGCTTTCCGCTGGGTTCCTACATCGCCCCTTCTCGCTGTCACTCACACACCGTCAAACACCCCTCTGCTTGACTTATAATTAACTGCAGTTGTTAATGGGCTCAAGAAGAATTTAGCTTGTAAGCCGATCCTACAATTAGGGCTTGTTGACTTTTTGCATAAATGTTGGGGGGGGCTGCCCTCCCGAGGGGTGCAGGGCAAAAGAAGGGCGTCTTTGAGCGGCTGCCAGGCCCGGCTGGACCTCCTGAGATGTTGGAGGGGGAAGTGGGGTGTAAAGCACACAGAGAGGAACCCCTTCCAACAGTGTTCCTGTCGGGGTCACACAGGACATCAGGTTAACCTCTGGAAACTGAGATGAGACCCTGTGGACCAGTGAGCCTCACATGTGCATCCTCAGGAGGATAAACATGCATGAATTATTTAAAAGAGGAAATCGTCTCAGAGCAAGTTGGATATACTTGAGCTCTGGTTGTAGCTATCCGATTTCAAATTAAAAAACATTATACTATAGGTAATTTTAACGTTGGCACATATACAAAAATAATTAACATTTTATTCTCATTGTTTTTGTCTCTGTTTGAACTTGGCTGCTGAGTATTTGTTGCATTCTCAGGTGCTGCTGCTGTTCATGGGTGGCAGAGTCAAACTAAGCATATTTGCACAGTGGAAGCACAGACGTATCAAAGTTAGTGGACGACAAAGTTACTGTCTCAAAGTGCTCGTCTGAAACTGGTTATGACAAAAAAATAAAATGTATATCACTGACGTGCAGACTCCACATTCTGAATATGACAACAAGAGTTTGCTGGAGTTACTTGTTTATGATGTTAATCATCAAATCAAGGAATTTTATGATTTGAATCAGGAGAAATGCAACATTGGATAAAAACCAGGAACAGAATTTTTTTATAAACTGTAAATTTTAAGTTTTTATAGATATTTTTGGACATGTTGGCTGTTATTAATAGGACGGAATTTAAATGTGAATGGAGGACAGGGAGCAAGGAAGACGTGCAGCAAAACAAGTAGTCCGAACCAAACCTGTGTCCGCTGCAGAGGACTGATAAATCACCTGCTCAAGCATATAAGTGGCATTATTTTAGTAAAATATCTATAAGAACACCTGGACAAACTTATTGGCAAAAACATTGCACAGTGTTATAGGGGGGTTCACAATTGAGGTGCCACTGCTGTTAGTAAGCAGCTATTCTACTTCTGCCTACAACCTTGATTCATCCTTAGTGAAATCTGTAAACCTCTAAATGTTTGTTCAAGTGGAACCACATCTTTTATGCCTCCTGGGAGATTAGAGGTCAGGGTCAGCTGGACAACAGGCACATTGAGGCTGGTCAGGCAACAGATTATGTTATTGTTTCATGAGCACAGCTTTGATTGCAAAAGCATCCTGAGGATTTGGTGAATATAAGAAAACTGACTGGAAAGGCATAACTCACTTTCACAATGTTGTGTGCACACAGACTTTGGCCTTTAAATGATGGGTAATTTATGGGGAGGTCCTGCTGTGTTCTCAGATCAGAGTTCAGAGTTAAACGGCAGCAAAGTATGGTGTCTTGTGTGTGTGTGTGTCTGTGTGTCTGTGTGTGTGTCTGAATAAATCAAACTCTATGAACACACACTCTGGAACCTCCACTGATCAGCCTGTTGAAGTCCACCCCCACCATTCTCACACACCACCTCTGCAGACTGTAAATCAGTTCACTCAGCCAAATGAAAAGGGTGTGTGTGAGTGTGTGCGTGTGTGTGTGAGGCAGAGGAGACGTGGTAATAAATCAATACAAATAACTTATACAGATGGGTCAAAAGACTTTTAGATGTGCCAACACCACTGACTATTGTTACTCTAGTAATTTCAGAAGGCATGCTGCAGCCCAGGGCATGTTAATCTGGTTCTTGGCCTGTTTGTATCTGTTTTGACCGTGTTGCCATGTGTTTCATGTGCCAGATTTCCTGCTTTTGTGTGCTACATTGTATTGATTGTACAGTATCCTTTTAACTTATCATAGTTTATTATCATAAATATAACCCAGTTGAATAGATCTTCTATGTCCTTGTATAAACTACAGCAGTGGTCAACAACTGAGTCAAACCGTGGGCCAAAATCGCTGCCAGATCATTTCGATAATCTGATTCTTTTAATTTTGTCATATTGGATTGAGACAGAGACATTCAATGGCATCGTGGGTGCTGATGCCCGTCATTGCAGCAGTATTCATAGAATCTCTTTCTGTATGGCAATTAGTCTTCAAAGTAAAAGCATAATGTACATTTTTTGCTGCAATGCTTTATATTGAGCTGCGTTACAGAGCTTTTATTTTGAAAAGTTGTTAACTTGGGTCTGAAGATTGTATTGGTTGCTTATCAGACCTCTGAGATAGCTATCATGCAATGTGAGAAAAAATAACACCAGTCACATAAGTCATTTTTAACTTACACGTGGACCGTAATGAAGGAAAATTCATTTTATGAGAAACATTGACTATAAAATCTTCATCGCAGATAAACCAGGTAGGATGAACTCTAACTTCACTGTGCACCATAGACTGTTTATAAAAAGCTCTGCACACAACGTGCAGCATACAAACATTCAAAAGTGACAATATACTCTAGAACTGTTTGAGGAGGAATTACTAACGACAAGGAATAATTATGAAGTTGCTCCGGAGCAATAACACACGACAAGAGAACCGACCATTCCAACAGACAGGTTTGGAACGGGTACTGCACTAGTTACCGTAAATATATATATGAAGAAATCATCAAAAAAGTGTGCAAAATATTGCAAGTTTAAGGAACTCTTGTGATTATTTCAGGTTTTAGTCATGTGATCTTGAGGATTAGAATAACCTGACAAGAAGCAGAAATCA
Source organism: Hippoglossus stenolepis (assembly GCF_022539355.2). Taxonomy (NCBI): domain Eukaryota; kingdom Metazoa; phylum Chordata; class Actinopteri; order Pleuronectiformes; family Pleuronectidae; genus Hippoglossus; species Hippoglossus stenolepis. The sequence continues at coordinate 6,443,267 of NC_061491.1, forward strand.
CCTGCTGCAGGTTGTTGGCCAGGGTGAACCCCTGCAGGCTGTCAGCTCTGTACTACATGACTGTTCATCCCTGTAGAGCACTCACCAGACCTGCTGAGGCCCAGTGGACAGCTGCCACATCTTCACGGATCATCAGTGTTTAATGATTGGCAACAGGTATTACACTTTGAAAGTTTCCTTTGGGTTCCTCTAAAGATAAACCGGTCTGAATACATGGAAAATATGTAATTATATTATATTTTCCAGAGCTGCAGGGTTAGTGCTCCGCCTGACTGATTAAGCTTCTGTGTGGCCTTGGATGGAATCTGTTTTGAACGTGAGTGACGAACATATTGTCTCAGAGGTGTTAATTAAATTTTATGGTTATTCTCTAGACCGTACTTTAAAGGGAAACAATTTGGCTCTTGTTCTTGGAGGTTTTGCCACGATTTCTATTTATAATAATAAGCTACTCACCAAAGTAACTGCTGAGATCTGGGAACATGGCAACAACACCACAACAAAGTCTGATGGAGCAAAATACACAAGCAGTCTTACGATCAGATGGGCAGGAAGGAGGAGTTTGAGACAGATGATCTAAGCCACTTTATTTGGGGGTAATATAATACTTATATAGAGCACATCCACACTGTCAGTCAACATAGTCACAAGATGCATGGATAACCAATACATTATTAATGATGGGAAGTAACCAATTAAAACTAAGCAAGGACAGCACACATTCAATCAAATGAAGAAATCAGTCTTACCAAATTAGTCCTGTCTGTGCTTTTGAAGCGCCCTTTATTCCTCCGTGACTCCATATGTTACTCCTGCTATTTGTGATTGGAATCACTACATAATATACAGGTTATTGAAGTTACAGTTGTACTTCTTAGTTGTTCACTACTGAGTCTGTAAAGGCTGCCAGTGACCGAGCAGGTGTTTAAAAACCACAGTGACTTGTGGGAAAAGGTGCTAACATTAGTAATTCAGGCTCGATAGCTTTCCCAAATTAGTTGGCCTAACTTGCTTGATTTTCCAAGTGAAACTACAGAGCATGACCGGTCAACGCTGAATGTTGTCATGGGACATGGGAAAGTGTATAATTGTTGATGGGCTACAACATAGACTGTATATAAAGATGGACGACATGACAGCTCCCCACAAGTGAAGCCAAAGCTTCTCAATCCTCCCATGGTGACTGGCTGCAGAATAGGTCATAAACCCTGCCTCCTCCATGTTAGCAGATAGGAAATTGGCCAGGCTAAAAAGTCAAAATACGCCAACTTTAAATACACGTCTTTTCAAAGATGGTTTCTTGAATTATCATAAAGTGATTGTCCAATTACAAATTTCTTCAGTTGGTTTCTGACATTTTGTCCATCCCCTTGTTTCCTTTAGGGGTGTTGTGCTTTACCACATGTATGGAAGACATATGAGCAGTTATTCCAGTCATTATATCATATCTCCCTGTGAGACACATGTTTACAGGACACCAAATCGAGCTCTAATGAAGTCATCGCCGAGAGAAATGCTGGGATAGGCCCGCAGCGAGCGAGTGTGTCTGATGCCAAGTGCCTCTGTACAGTGATGAACGACTGCGGCCGAACTTTGCTAATGATCATTTTGGAAAAGCAAATAGATGTATCCAGCATCAATATTTCTTAATTACCGTCGTTTCCTGTGGAATTCTCTGTTGACGAAAACAGGGCGAAACAATCAATCAGGCGAGAGAAAGAAAGAGACTCCGGGAAGCACGAAAGTAAACCTCAAAGGATGGATTTCATCATTCGCAATGGATTTCACCTTTTTAAAGCGTCTCAGTGTGTGTGCGCACATGTCTGAGAACAGTAAAGGGAGTGACACCCACATTAAAGAAAGAAAGTGTGTGTGGGGCAACCGAGGGGAAAAACATAGTGACTTTGTCTGCCCTCTAAATCCCCTGCAGGCTACATGCCAGTGGCTACATGCTGCTCCGAGTGCTTTAATGCCGTGTCAGCTGTGCCAGTGGGAAAGAAAACACACACACACACACACACACACACACACACACACACACACACACACACACACACACACACACACACACACACACACACACACACACACACACAGAGAGACACAGACACACATATATATACAGTGAATCATGAACTGCTAACCCCACAGTATAAAGGGCTGCAGCTGCTGCCAAGAAGCACATATGAATCCAGAAAGGGAGTGTGTGCTTGAGGGTTTGGGGAAAGTGGCACGACATGTGTGAGTGTGTGTGCATGCGTGTATAGATATTTTTTTGAGGGGTCTGTGTGTTACGGGAACCATTGTTAGTACTGTGGTTGCATGTGCATAAAATAGTGTAAAGTTACAGTTACAGTTGCACACACATGCACAATGACCATCTACCATCCGTCCAAGTCTCTTCACACCTACTTACCCTATTTTAGTTCAGCGGAGTTGCAACAGGAGGACGTGTTCCGGGTGTAGGAGGATCCAGAGGTAAAATCCGTGTTAATCTCTGGCATAGACAGTGTTAGATGACTGACTGCTGAAGCAATTCTGAGGCTTAGGTAAAGAATGACACATAAAAAAAATAAATAAAACGCTGTCACTACAAGGCACTTTATTACACGGCAGATCTTTTCTGTCCATTTCAGTTTTAGTGGCATTCAGGTGATGGTTTTTGCTTTTTAGTTCACAGATATAGTGTTTTCTGTCTCACTGCTCTCATCCACCTTTGTACAAATACCAAACAAGCATAAAAGAGCAGAGAGAAAAGTCTGCAACTAACTAGCTGGTGAAGAAACAGGAGAGGGAATATCTTGATGTTAAAGAGCCACACTTTTCTCTGCCAGGAGGTTATGCCCCCTGTCTGTCTGTCTGTCTGTCTGTTGGCTGGTTGGTGGGGTTTGCAGCAGGATTACACAAAAACTACTGAATGTAAAATGTTGGGGCAGAGCCAGACAAAGAGGTGGATTCAGAATTGTATCCCTTTTTCTAAGATTGCGAGATCGGGTGTTTTGTTTGTTTGTTAGATTTTCATAAGTTTTCACTGATTTCCCAGACATGGATCTTTATTAAAAATATCAAGCATATTTAGGGGACTGATGGTCCATATGGGAGTTATGTGCTCCACTGAGTGCCATTGTAGTTGAGTAACAAATGAAAAAAACAGAGCTGGAAAGATAAGTTGAAAACTGTGGCTTTCTCATACTTTCTCACCTCCATACATCTGGCCAGTCGCTCAGCTTGGTTTCCGAAAGTTACACAGATGGACAGATGCAGCCTCCCTAATTCCAATGTCAGGAAGGGTGTGTGCTGAGAGGTTTTCTGACGCTATACAACAATGTGACAAGCAGTTCTCATGGAGAAGCAACACATTTGTCATATTAACTTTACAATACATCTTTATTGTATTAACAGTTTGTTGTGCCGTCCCCACGTGGCCAAAACAATGATAAATGCAGGTTTAAGGAAAAGAGTGAAGTGTTAAGTAAAATGTTTAAATCTGGACACATTTATACTCTGACAGTGTTTTGTTCCTATGTGCAACAACAAAACATGAATGTGCCACTTTAAACGGACATAAAAAAACGATTTCCCATATATGTAGCTGAAGCTGAAATATTATCTCTTGAATTAATAGATTATCAATTAGAAGCTGTGGAGCAGAATAGCATTAGAAGGAAACTTTCAATTGAGAATTCACCTTTCAAAATAAATGCGGCTTTTCGTATTTCCCATCGTTTTATAGGCTTGAAGCCAGTTTTGTTTATAAAATGCAGATTTTCAAACACCAAAAGTTTATATTGTCAAACCTTTCGCATGTTTTCAAACATATACCATCCAATCGTACCTTAGCCTTCCGTCACCTCATTCCCACCCACCACGCTCTGTGAACTACACTCACCAGTGTGAAAGGCCAGGATTAACCTTGGATTTGAAACGGGCAGCAGGCCCATACACTCACCAATCCCTCTGTCGGACCCACCCTCATGAGCTCATCTCTGCCGAATGAATAGCCCCAGTCACAGGTGAACACACACACAGATAGACAGGGACACTCACACAACAAATAAGGGCAAACAGGTGATTATGTGGGCCTTCACACACACACACAGCGACATATTAGCTCTCTTTCTCTCTTTGTGTGTGACACTTTCTTCAGTCAGATTTGATGCTATTGTTGCTCTGTCAAAGGCAGCTCTTAAAAGCAGTGCTGAGAGGGAACATGTCTTAACGTCAGACGCTGCTCACACATGTGCACACACACACATATACATAGAGCCAGAATATGAAAGCATTTTAGCTGTTTCTTTATCATGGCTGTTTCTCTGTGAGTAAGTGTCCGGGCTCAGGGCAGAAATGTGGGATCTGTCAAAAGACCTTAGGGAAGGCTTATGAAGTCTCTGGAGAAGAACTGTGTGTGGTGAGTGTGTACATGTCTCCCTACTTTCTGCTCTCACATATAATCCCATATTCTCTCTTATACAATCCAAATATTGACTGTTGTATCTGTGGTTTCAGAGGCAAGTACACCCACATTAAGTAATCAAAATCAAAATATTAACGTTTCATCTAACAGTCAGTTATTTGCCTACTGTCATCTAATATAGAAACATTATGTTTCAACAGTGAACGTACATATTTACCATTTAGATCAATTCAGGATATCTACAGATGAGGAACTTTTGGAGCCGATTGGTCATCATCATGTGACATCATTGTGACAGCACTATGAAGTCAGAAAATGACGTGACAGTGATGCATCAACTTAAAAAATAGAGACACAATTTACTTATGTGGATTTACCAATTATCTGTCATCATATGGTATGAATGAAGTCATTTTTACAATATAAAAAACATACATACATCATTGGCTGATTGGGGTCTATGCAGCCTGAGTAGGGTATCACCCCTGCTTTTTATTCTTTGTTGCTTTCACACTACACACCATCATAATACAGTTATATTTTTTCTGTGTTATTCATTTATTTGTTGTCGAGGTATTTGGGTTATACATCACCCATAGTCCATATAACACTTTTTCTTTGTGTATGTTTTCATTTTACTCTTACACATTCCAGTCTCCTCATATGAAATCCTTAAAGTTTCATATTATTATTTTAAACCATACACCGTGTGTCTGTAAGTGTGCACATGTCTTCGTTCATCTCTCTCACACACACACAGACAGTGTCATGCAGTGAGATCTGCTGAGGAGATAGTGCTTATTAGTGGCCCATAAATCTTTTCTACCTCCCAGTGGGGCCCTAGGTCGTAATTTACAGCAACACGTGCTGCTGATGTTCAGGCTTCAGCCAGTGTGAGTGTCTGAGGGCCGATAGCCAGCTTTACCTTCATGCCAGAACTGAGGAGACCATCATGGGACATTAAAACATGTTTAGAGGCCACAGTTGTTCCACTTCCAGTTAATAACAGTAACTGAATCAGATAGGGGTTTTAATAAATAAAAATAAGATATAGAAACGGTGCTGCCCATAGATGGACTGCATGAATGTGTGTGTGAGTGGGTGAATGTAAAACGGTACTGTAAAACACTATATAAATACAGTCCCTTTAAATACAGACCATTGGCCTCAACAGGTATATTAGTTTGAACTTTGCTGCAGTTTCCCAAGGGAAGAAGAGCAAAGTGCACCGCACCGGTAAAATTACTATAATCAACACATGCCACCACCTCCGTGAGCTGATGCAGGGAAAGGAGAAAAAACAAAGGTGGGGTGAGGTAGAGAGGAGTTACAAGAAGAGGAAATATAAGGTGAAAAAGGGAGGAGAAGAGGATGGAGAGGAGATAAATCTTGTCTCTTGTGTTCACTGCCGGCCTGTCAAGGTTGAAACCTGACATTTATGTGCACTAGTATTGGCCATAACTCCAGTAATAGCTCTAGAGCATTTCTAAAACGCTGTTTGGAGGGAGCTATTGTTGAGAGTGAGTGACAGTCGAGCAGCTCACGGTGCCTGGGAATAAGCGTGTAATCTGGGGTATCGGATTCAACGTACTGGTAAAACAGCACGCCGGGAGTGAATGGAGGCTTTGTGGATACGTGCAGCTTACAGGCTCATTTGCATAAAGTGATAAACGTTGTTTACACTGGACATACAGCTCTGTGAAGTGGTAGGTAAACGCAGCGGGAATGATAGATTTACTGCCTCACATGGGAGCCAGACGGTGATGTAGAGTGGGCGCGCACACACACACACACACACACACACACACACACACACACACACACACACACACACACACAGCTGCATGCATACACACAGAGATCAGTTCATGCAGCAGGTATGCAAACATGAACTACACAGAAACAGACATGCAAACACACACACACACACACGAAACAGTATCCTTTCTCCTGGTGATAAATGCCCACTTCTTTCCTCTATGGCTGACGTTCATATTTCCAGCCAAATCTGTCAACATCACGCTCAAACATTGTTTATTTTCTCCATGTAGATTTGATAAACACATAGATATAAGCTGGAGCTCTCGTGGGTGGAGGGGGGTGGGGGGTAGTGTGGGGCTGCCCAGGTCTACTGCCTCATTCCAAGGTGAGGAATCTCCTCTCTAAGCAGACACGGCAGGCTGTGGAGGGGGGGTGACCAGGGGCCACACGGGGTCTCAGTCCCATTTAAGGAGAAGGGGCTGATTAGTCATCCTGTGGAGGTGACAGACAGGAGGGTGGCAGTGTGGCTTTGGAGGGAGGCGGAGGCGAGGGGGTGGAGGACAGGGGCAGCGATTTAAGGCAGTAAACGGGTTTCGGGTCACTGGCATCGCACAGTGGGCCAGTCACTCAGCTCCACAACTGGACAAGGTAGCGGGAACAGGATGGAGTCAGGGAGTGTGGAGTGTGGAGACGGGGGTGATAGATGGTCACCCAGCCGCCACTCCCCTCCAGAACCTGGAGGCCGGTGGCAATGGTAGCTCACCCTTCTTAAAAATGCAGTTCCTTTGGTTCAAAGCCAAGCCGGGTATGTTTGTTTTACAGTGCCAGGTTATGTTGTTTGTGCCGTGGTGCATGAAGGGCAGGCTCAGCTCAGTGCAACACATTGGTAGATGACGCTGGAGGAGGTGCGTGGGAGCACTTTGACGCTTCGATGTGCTCAATTTTCCTCCAACTCTGCTGCTGCAGCTGTGGTGTGAAATGAACAAACCACATAAAGCTGCCACCCTCCCATGTGTTAAGCGCATCCCTCTGTTGGTGGGAGAAATAATATTGAGTTTCCCCGTTTCCCACAGAGACTTGTAGCGGCTGGACGGTCCAGGGGTCAGACATTTTTCTCATGTGCTGCCAGGCTGCTACTGCAGTTAAGGCCGATAAATCAGCAGAAGGTAAACACACAGATTGTGACTGAGTGAAAAAGAACAACAGAGACGGCAGAGATCACCCTCTGTAAAGTGGTTTATGGATTGGATAATAAGGTCAAACTTCAAGTGACGATAACGGTTTTAAGTGAGTAGATAATTACTTCCGCCAAAGAGGTTGTGTTTTCATCTGTGTTTGTTTGTTTGTTTGTTTGTTTGTTTGTTTGTTTGCAGGATTTCACAAAAACTACTGGAAGGATTATCACGAAACTTGGTGGAGGGATGCGGTATGGGTTAGGAAAGAACCTATTTATCTAATATTTTTTTCCATAGTCTTTTACAATGTGAGAATGGGCGTATTTTGACATTTGATTTCCCAGGGAATAATTCATAGATCTTGATGTGAGAATTCTGACACATTTATGGGGTTGGTGATGTATGTACATTTTGGTGCAGATCCAAGATAAAATCCAGATCTAGATTGTTTTTTTGTCTGTCTGTTGGCAGGATTACACAAAAAGTAATGATTTTTTTTTACTGGAACTGTGTGGAACTGTGTGGAATGCACCAAAGAAGAACCCATTAACCTTTGGAGCAGATTTAATTAAGGGGGAGGCTGCAACGATCCCCCGCTTCCCCCTTTCTTTAACATTGCAAGGGGTTTGTTAAACATTTTAATTTAGATTTTGATGAAAGAAAACAGATTTAGAGGACAGACATCTTGATATAGTGTTTGTAACTAAACTGTGATTATAAGAGAATTCTGTTCTTTTGTTATCTTTTGTTTTTATAGTAAAGAGCACAGTACATAACCGGCAGCTGGATTCTCAGCAGTCGTCGTCGTCCCCTTCCCCCGTTTTCACTTGGTCCAATAAAAATGAAAAATCCCACCATCATTGCGTAATATCAGTTGTAGCTAATGACCTTTTATTGCGTAAGGAAAAGACTCAACTTTTTGGCCACCCTTTGTTTAATCTGCTCTCTGCAGGCAGGTGTCCGTATTCTGCCAAAAATATCAGTTATTCGAGAAGAAACTCTACGATTGTGAGTGTTTTTGTGGTTCAGCAGGACCAACATCATGCAATATGTTCTCCAGTGGGACGACCTAGAGAGTGGCCACGTGTCTGCTCTCATGGAGAGACGATCATATTGTCAAACAAACAAGAAAACATTTCTGAGAGTGTATAATTGGAAGTTACATAACCAGTCGTGAGCCATGTTTAAGTTTTAATCCAGGAGAAAAACAATGGAACTGGAATAACAAGTCGAAGCTGCAGTTTAATGGTCCAGTTCCTCCTTTCTGCTCTTTAATGGGAAGATGACTCACCACAAACATTTACCACTTGTGTGTTTGCATCCACACAAACACTAAGCAGCACTTTATTTCTAATTTATTTGTCTGTCAACATTTTCCAGGTTTCACCATTTCATTTGTTCATGCGTTCATTCAGTTTTTTTGATTTTTTAGAAACCAGTTTAGACTCAAAGGAGAGGCTGTGTGATGATGAGTGTGGTGGTGATTATAAATCCAGGCTTGTAGACGAGTTAGCTGGAGTCACTTACATACATTCTTCGGCACACGTGTAGATACACATGTGCACATATGCACACACGAGCGCACTTGACTTGACTAGATGTAGCCAGGTCTGACAGAGGCCAGATTGGTGTCTCTGTCGCTGGGTGGGCTGATTTAAAGTGTCCCTGAGGTCTCGTTCCAGGTAGAAAGACAGACAGGGGCCTGGAATCCCCCACCCACTCCCCCTCTCCCCTCACCCTCACCCTCACGCACACTTTCACAACCCATCCACACAGCATCCACGCTTTCTCACACTGACCCCCAACCACCCAGGCCCACCATCCCGAAACCCGTCCTGTCCCCAACATTCCAGCAGCAACCCCGCTTATTATTGGAGGAAATTTATAGGGCCATTTATTTAACTGGATCTGAATGACATCAGTTCTGGATGAGTGGGGCTGGGGCAAACTGCCGGACCATGTGGTCCAGGGAAAACAGAGCAGGGGATAAATCAACTGACGGGGGAGAGAGCGAGTGAGAGTAAGAGTAAGAGTGAGAGTGGGAGAGAGACAGAGACAGAGAGAGAGGTGGTGGGTGGGAAGGTGGGAGACATATAAAGAGACAAGGAAATGGAGAAAAGGTGAGATGGAAGCCAAAGACAGCAGAGAGAAGAAAGTGAAATGAGAGCATTATAATAAGTTGTACAGTTGTATCATCTGAAAGCAGAACTTAGGCCATGACCATTGGTGAAGTAAGTGATCATGAGTAGATGGAGCACAGTTTAATTGACTCCCACACACATATTTATTCAGACTATTGCACCATGTGTGCACAATGTTAACTTGAATAATGTTGTAATGGTGCAATATCCTTGCTAGGTTCACAAAAAACAGTGACACACAAGAACCTGAGAATCGGATCAAAATGTCGCAATACAGACAATCCTGTTGTCAACTGGTGAACTGTGTCAATTAGAAAAATAAAGAACCAATCAGAGTGTTTATCATACATCTTGGGTTTCATGTGTAGTAATTGTATTGCTGTAGTTGAATCCAGAAACTGAAGGTTATGATAAACAGCATTAGGTCTTTAAACAGTTGATCTTTGGCTTCCTACCTTACACATCACTCACACAGACACAAACCCAGTGACTCCGGCTGCAACAGTGAACGTTCAGGAATGTCTCAACGTACAGAGAGGAAGCACATTACATAGCCAGGGGGATCTCACATGCTCTTAATGTGTGTGTGTGTGTGTGTGTGTGTGTGTGTGTGTGTGTGTGTGTGTGTGTGTGTGTGTGTGTGTGTGTGTGTGTGTGTGTGTGTGTTTGTGTGTGTGTGCGTGTGTCTCACAGGTGTCTTGGTGATAATCACAGAGCTGACAGGGTCCAGACATCTAAGACACCATGGAAAAATGTGATGCTGTACAAACTGTTGTGATGTTATTCTCATGGGCGGCTGTGGCTGAGAGGTTCGGCGGCTCGAATCCCAGCCCATGCCGAAGTGTCCTTGGGCAAGATGCTGAACCCTGAATGGCCCCTCGTAGATGTTGAATGCACGAACTGGAAGTCGCTTTGGATAAAAGCGTCACCTAAATGACATGACATGTAAGGAAATGTATTCGGTCAGTTTTGAAATGGAATAAAATCAAATGGCTTGAAAGAATTCAGTAGCAGAATAACTAAAGCGTTACTAAATGTTTTGATTTTCACTCAACCAAAAGTTCTTAACTCCCCTTAATAAATATACAAAAAATATGAGAAAGAGTTTGAGTTTAGGTAGGTTTTGAAATTAATCAAAGCTTTCTCACTCACTCTCTCACACACACACACACACACACGTGCAGAGGGCCACTTCCAAAAACCAATTGGGTGGATGAAATGAGTGTTTACTTCCACCAAGGCCCAACAGTCTCTTATGAAACCATATTTATATTCACTTGGTCCTGATATTTATTTGGATCTGATCCAAATTGCACACATTCATAAATATCAGTCCCCCAAACATTTATAATCAAAATTTAAGGGAAAATCATGAAAAGATAGACAATTTCCCAATGTTTAGGAAGGTGAAAAAAAAGATCCTGCATCCACCCCAAAATTCAATGGCTTCTTTTTGACCGACACCCTTTTACCAAGTTTTAAGGTAATCCATTTGGTTGTTTTTGCGTAATCCTGCTAATGAACAAACAAACACAGGGGAAATGATTATCTACTAGATGGAGTAACTTTCTGTTGTGGAAAACGTCCGTGTCTCAGTGTTGCCTCTCAGGATTTACCATCAGCACCACTTAGCAGGTATCATGTATGAGTCCTCTTCAAAACAATATTTAAATTGCATCAAAACAGAAACACAGGGAGATGACCTAACTCATCTAAGACACTACTACCAAATAATCATAAACAAAAGTAACAGTTCAAGTTTTTGTCAAATATAAGGAGCATGATTAACATCTTCCTGAATAGATGAGTGTGGACAGAAGACATTTTCTGTGTCTTTGATTCAATGTGGGTAAAAAGGGTCAAATACAAGTAGCAGTCTCACATTCATTGGATCATTAAAGCTCATATGAAAACTCATCAAAAGACCCACACAGCAGATTGACCTTCATCCACGGATGTAATACGAGTTTCATCAAATGCCAACATGTGATCTGACCCCTCGTTGTGCTTGAAAGCAAATGTGACCGGGTGTTACCATGTAATGTACTCCCCATGGGACATTTTTCTATTTTAAATGGAATGAATGATATGATAAAAGTCTTCAGAGGTAACCTGAGCCCTGTTTACTCAGCCCAACCTAATGCAAACAATCCTACAGGCACACACACACACTGCACTAAGTGACTGACACTGACGGCTGTCACAAGCCACTGGGGTGAGGGGGGGTGGGGGTGGATGTGTGCAGATAATCCCCGTCCACAGTAATGAGCTGCCTTCAAAGCAAAGTCTCCTCCATCCATACACACACACACGCACGCACACACACACACATCCTGGATCCATAGCACACACATGACAGTTTGATATCAGAAAACCTGACCGTCACTTCCTGCAAGTTGCTAATTGGAGTTTGACACAACCCGAGGAGTGATGTGCTGCACATTTCAACTTTTTCCAATTCTACACCAACTGACCTAAAGGGGGGGGCTACGATATTTGTTTAAGTCACACACTGTAAAATCTATGCCATGGACTGTGCATAAGCAAAATGTGATAGAATGACACATCTCATTATTCACTGGTTACGATTTTTTGTTTGTTTTGGCTGTGGTGACATTTCTACAGATCATTTGTCACCATCATCGTCATTATCTTTTCTACACAAGATAGCTGCACACACACAAACCCATACATACATAATTTCATTAGAAATTATTTTTCTGCAGAACTATAATGCACTTCAGCATTCAGCATTCTCACACACACAAGCTGTACATGGCATTGCAGTGTGTCTGAGTAAGGAACTGGGAAGAGGTGGAGTGTGGCGTTCTCACCATTGAACGCAGCAGCAGCAGGGATCCCAGCGGACTCACTGACGTTTACTCTTCTTATTTGGTGAAGCTGACGTCTCTTTGTTCCAGTGTTAAGGCCTTTCCCACTTCCTGTTTCGGCTCGGCACAACCACCAAACCACAGTACCTGAAATACGATATGTTTAATATGTGTAATTGCATCTGATGATGTGGTAACTCCAGTGTAATAACATGAAGAATACAATTGGCCATGATTTAACTCCTTTTTACCTCTATAATATTTGTGTTCTGCATTGTATCAAGTGCAAAATAATGTTTTTTTTAGAAATGTATGGAAATAAAATTATTTCTTTCACTCTTATTAGGATGATACTCATTTGAACAGTGAATTTGAGGTGTAAAATGGATAAATCATAAAGGTGAATATACCTCAAATTTCAATGTATTCTTAATAGAGCCTCTAAATGACATTGCATAGTATAGCAGCAATAGGAAGTTAATTGCAAGCAAAAAGGATGGATTAGTATAAAAGTATCTTTCATTGAAGCCCCATGAAATCAATGTATCTCCTCAATTTTTGGAGAAAACAGGGTTCATCAACAACAGTTGGATGTTTTAGGTCCTTTTAACCCCGTTGCAACACATTTTCAGAGGATCCTCTGATGCCCAGTCCCTTCCACCAGGTGAGTCCAGCTGAAAGCATTCCTCCACTAAGAAGAGGAGTAGAGGTGTGGTGGGGGGAGTGGATGGATGAAGATGAGTTGGGGTGAGGTGATAGAAGAAGGACCCACCACCCACGAAGGCGGCCACGCTCTCTGCTCCTCTGAAGGCCGCCTGCCGGCTAATTTGCATCAGTAAACAAGCATCCGACGACATCAAAGTGGTGACACCAATGAGGCCTGACACGGGAATGCACTCGCCGTTTAGGCATGTGTGCAGGTATGCACATGTGTGTGTGTGTGTGTGTGTGTGTGCGTGTGTGTGTGTGTGTGTGTGTGTATTCGGTTTAAATGAGGGAATACCTATCTGAGACATTATATCATCAGCACAACACAGGTTGCCAGTGGAGGATTTGTTTTGTTTAATTTTCTCGATATTATCAGAAAAAACTGGTCGAGCCCAAACAGCATCTATATCGGCTTTCATAACACGAACCCTGGTGTGTATATCTGTATGCTTAAAAACATCCATCAATGTGAATGTGTGTATACATGTTTCTTTAGATGGGCCGCCATCCATGGAGACATGTCAGGTAAATATTTGGAGCGTAGGGGAGGGGGCGGCGATGAAGAGTCCAGCGTCCAGAGAGGGCACATGCCATCTGAAGCTATCCATCCACTCCAAGCAGGCATCCGATACGGACGGAGACACCTGATCCTGCTTCAGGCCGCCTCTGAAGCTGAGCAACATCGTGGCTCACCCCAAACAAGGGCCTCCAGCCAGATGACCTGAGTGACTTTATATATATATATGAGCAAGCAGCTGAATTTGCATGTGCATATTATACACGTACATCATGTTAGCTAACATAAAAAATAGGATTTTGCCAGCCGGTGGGGGCTTTTCAGCAACCAGAAGTTGAGTAATTGTTTTTCAGCTCTTTTATTTCCTGTATGCATGCAGGCATGTGTGCATGTGTGCGTACTGTGGAGGCTTGTTGTCATATGTCACTTGACGGAGTGATGGAGTGATGACAGAGGCTTTTCATGGTTTGTTTTCCACAACAGGCCGAGGGTGAAACACAGTGGAGGAAGTTGTGTGTACTATCTTGATGCCAACTCATTGCAGCCGACTGGATTACGATTTACCTCCAATTAAGTGGCTGCTTCTGTTCAGGCACAACACAGTAGAGTTATCGTATTTAATATTGTATCAGGAGCCAAAGACCTACCTGCTGCTGTGCCCAGTGGAGCTGTGCACGTTATGTCCACGTACCCAAATGCCCACCACCTCTCCCCCTGTGGTGCCAGGTGCTCTTACACCGGCAAACCACACAGGGGAGCTACTGCTTTTTCCAAGGTCTGCAACAGAGACACACAAAGACACACACACACACACACACACACACACACACACACACACACACACACACACACACACACACACACACGCACACACATGCACAGAAAGAGAGAGAAGGGGGGGGCAGTCACTCAAACATTCCCTTCAGTCAACCTGCAGCACAGTGTTCATCCCAGATGAGCAGCTGAGAGGCTGAGATTTTTCTTTGCAGCCAGTACAAGAGAACATTTTTCATATAGTATAACATCTCTTGTTTAATGTCTTTTTTTTTTTCTTTTTCGGATTGCCGTCTTCTGGTTATAATAAGTTAACCTGTGACAGGAATGGATGTTGGGTCTCAAAACAGCAAATGAACTGTCTGCAACTGAACTATCAATAAACTATATTATAAACTTATACTATCTTGCCTAAACCCCATTTGTATCCCATAAATATAACATATAAGTCCTCATATATTTTGAATATATCCTAACCAATAATGTAACTTTGGAAATATTAATTTTAAATTTACTTACGAGCATAGCTACAATTTAAAAAGCTACTTAAAAAAATGATCTCGTGTTTTCATAGGTTGGTCTGCAACAAAGATTTTCATCAGAAATAAACTGTTTCATTATATTTTCTAAAGTGTAGTTCAGTATTCCGTGTGAAAAAGATAAAGCTTAATCACATCATTAATTTAGATTTAGTTTTGGTCTTAGTTGTTTTTTTTACTTTAAACAAGTCTGATTATGTTGTTTTTGGGGGCATGTTGGCAAAAAGATTTAAGGTTTCAACCAAAAAAAGGTTGAATTATAATAAAATTATTTTCAAAGGGAGATAAAAATAAAAAGAGGGTTAGGGTTAGTCCAACCCTCTTCCTCTTAGTCATATGTAAACACAGCTCGGTATCTAGGACAATGATGTCAGATACGGTAAGAAACGAACAGCAAGCGAGGACATGTTCTTATAAATATCATTACATTCAGCCTGGCTGAAAATATGCCAGTAGGACTACAGTCAAGATTAATGAGCTGAGAAATCAGACCCAAACACAAGGGCTGTTTCTTTCCACATCCAGCTTGCTCCAGTGTTTAGGCCGTCTCAGTACGAGCCGCATGGGAGGTTGCTACAACACCAAGCTTTTCTGCTCGCCTGTGTTGCTTAGCTCATCTGTCAGAGGGTCCATCTATATTTTACAGTGTGGGACAGGACGATAGGGGCCTGAGGAATACCTATAGGAAAGTGTGAATACAGCAGTGGAATATCAGTGTAAATAAAGGTATTCAAACCCAATGTAAATATGGGCATGTAAATCAAACTCAAGGGATTAAGATGATCCAAATGGTACTTACTAAATTTTATATTGGGACACAAGAGACCCCTAGAAAGACATTTTCATAATAAAATATACAATGTTTTTTGCTCATTGTAATTTCCATGGATCTATGGCTCCTTTCCAGTGCTAAATTATCAACATTATGCCCTTTTTTTTAATGTACCAGCTCCATAAATAAAATGTTTATTTATATATATTATTTTAAAGTAATGTTTTGTGATTTAGTTAGATGTAATAACCTATTATTTACACATCTTCTACAAAAGTAGTTTATAACAACCAGTTTTATAAAATAAAACATAACTACAAATAATTCCATACAATTTAAGTTATTAATGTGAACTGAATTTTCCCTCTAAAAGACACATTATAATAACAAACTTTGAAAGTGCAATATTTTTGTATAATTTTGATGGGAAAATGTATTTAAAATTAGCTTTACTGTAAAGTTTAAAAGGTTACATTTACTGTACTACTCTATATAAAGTTTTATACATTTTTATTTTTATTAAAGTAAATGTGACAAATTCCCATTAAACAATGTGGGTGTATAATTGTGTTTTAAATACAGCCAACAATGTTTATCTGATTAAAATAAACTCTCCTGAATGATGTTTAATAAATTATAATTACAACATAATCAAATAATCTAATTTCAAACAATGAAAAAACACTACAAAGAGACAATCCTATCAATGTGTCCAAAATAAATGGATTCCTGGAGTAGGTCTAGTTCCTGCCTCAGTACAATAGGTGAGGGAACCTTTTCATTACACCAGGGCCACGTAATCTCTGGACCCTTTGTTTTTCTTTGGCTCTCAAATGTTCCTCGCCACCTCCAGAGCCGGCTAATGGATGCAGATGGAGGAAGTGTTTGACATTATGGACACAGCAGTGCTTGTTTTAGAGGAGCTGGTCATGTGGTCTGCCCGAGCAAGCCACACAGTACCCCCTTAATGTGACCCAGACCCCCCAGCCAACTCCAGTGGGTTTCGAGAACTGTCCGCTCTGGGGGAGCCGAGTGTCAGTTTAGCCCCCTAGTGAACACAAGTCAACATGCCTTAACCCCCCCATCACCTAGAGTTACACTTTTGGGTCTGCAATCAGCCGGCGGGCCAAATCCTCCCTACGCCCCATTGAGCTGCCTCTTTCCGAGCCGTGACACGGAGCTCCGAGCTGGGGCCGCAGCCAGTGCGCAGAGCTCCGTGCAGGGGCCTGGAGCTTCTGCTTTGTGCCTCTGGTTTCCGTGGCACGGTGCGGCTCGGCCACATGGTCCCTCATCTTTCACTGTCACCGTGCTGCCCAGGAAGAGATCATAACAAACATGTGGTGGCAGGGAGCGGCCGACATGATGAATCGCTGTAATCAACATCAGACGGCCCAGCGCTCGCTCTGATTGGTGAAGACCACTTTCTCTGAGTGACTCAGTGACAAGACTCACAAAGCCAAGATCTGTGACCTGAGATGTGACTGATCCGAGCAGAACCACATCAAGAGAAGTCCGCAGGTCAATTTCACACCGAGCTACGGCAAATTTGACGTTTTTGAGTTGAAGAAATATTTGAAACATGGAGGCCGGTCGAGTGCTCGCTGGGCGCCATGTCCATTATCAACTGGCTCGGAGCCATGCCAACAGGGATGATGTAAATTCCAGGCCTTGGTATCGGCTCCATTCTGCACATTGTTTACCTTCTGTGCGACTTCCTGCTTCTTCATCTTGGAAGAGGAGCACAGGAAGGCCCAATATGCCCCCCCCCCCAACTCAGATCTCCATGTTTGCCCAAACAAAAAGCCACATTGTAGCTCATTTTCCTGTCTCCTCCGCTGTGTATTTCCAACCGGGGGTTGTGGTGTTGGCATTCCTCAAGGTCAAATCTCTGCACGCCTCTGATCCCCTAATTTCACTGTCTAGAGTTAGTGTAATGTGGGGGGGGTCTCTCTAATGGACATGTTATCCACTTCCTGCTGCCGGTAAGAGGCCATCTTGATCCCGCTGTCACAGAACGAATTTCCACGTTAAAATCGCACTAAACACCATCAGCGTTTCGAATCGGAGACGGACCAGGAGTCATCGTCTTACCGACCCCTGGGGTTTGGAGACTTCCAGTGTTCATTTACTGTCTGCAGTGACTCGAAAGGTAACACTCACTCAGCTGAGTTTTGGGAGGAAAAGAAACCGAGTCTGCTCACCCCACTGTGCCAAAACAGTTATTAATTTCACCAAGGGACGGAGAGTAGTTAATGGGACATGCACAAATGAACTCCAACATGAACAGTGGACCTGTTTGTAAGCTTTTAACTACAGGCCTGTGGTTGAAGTTAAAGAAAGTAGCAGAGGAGTGAACAGTCCACGGTGGCTGTAGAGGGGCAGACAGGGAGAGCAGACTGGGGATAGAGGGATGGAAGAAGTTGGGGGTTTGAGGGGCATGAGATGCTGGTGGTGGGACGGGGGTCTTGAGCCCCCTCTGCCAGAAACAACAAGCAGCCCCTCTCATATTCAAATAAATACCAAGCCAGTGGGGAGCAGGGAGGGGCGGCAGATAAGGAGGAGGCAAGGGGCAAGAGCCAGACTGGAGCAGGATGGCTTCTCTGCTACACTGAGGCCTATTTAGGATCACGGGCCGGGCCGCGAGGAGCAAAGCAGGCAGTGACAGATTTATAATGAGCGTAGACTCTGCCCTTGCATTTAATACCAGGCTTAAGACGTATTAGAGAGACAAAGGCTGCAGATCCTGCTCGGTTAGAAGAAAGGCCTTAATTAATTTGGGGAGATCACGGAGGCCCCGGGCCCACATCATCGGTTCTTTGTGGCAGGAATGCCAGCTATTTACCGGCGCTCCAATAGGGCGGCAGGGAGAGGCGAGGTGATGACGACTGGGGCGGCCGCGCAACAGATAGGAAAAGGATACTTTTCAAAAGCTAAAAGCTTCCCAGTTTTAAAACAAAGACGGGAGGGAAAGAGAAGAAGTGATTTTGAAAAGGGATCTGACTCCAAGTAACCCCCCCACACACACACACACACACACACACACACACGCCCCCAAACGTCCTATATGTCCTACACGGACATTCCAAACTGTTTTTGCTCTCTTTTAGTCTCTCCATGAGAAATCCAACTGATCACCCCTCTGAGCATAACAGTCCATTCAAACACATGAAAACAGTAATGAAATAAACTTTTCTGCCACATTAGACTGTTTCTTACAGTAATCTCCTAGTTGGACTAACTGACTGTTCGCCTGTTTCTCGCTCACAGTGTTGCTTCAGGTGTGGTGGGGCTGCAGAGAGCAGAGAGTCGAGGCCGGCCTGCGTCCACCAGGCTGCTAAAGGGCACAGTTGGCAGCTGTCGGGCCTGTCTGTTGACTCCAATGAGACATGCAGAGAAGAGGACCTTCCTATTCCCAAAATAAACAAACAGTGGTGGCACACATCTTCCCAGACAACTGCAAAGGAGGAGGGAGAAAGTGAAGATTGGGCTTTTCGTCCTCCGTCTCGTTTTTACTTAGGCATGGCCACTCGACAAATCGAAAGCCTCAGAAGCCATAAATATTCGGACGCAGCAAGTGTCTGCACAAATCAGATGTTTTACTTTAATGGATAAACCAACTGAAAGAAACAAAAATAAATACATTTCCAAGAAAATGTATCTCTCAAGTCTTGGTATAATGTGACTTAAAAACACGACATTACATGATAGGGATAAAGCAGGGTTGTTTCTGAAACATTAACCTGCATCCTGTTAGGTTTTTATATGAATAATTATTTTAAGCTATATACACGCTATTTTTTTTCTGTGTTTTATGAATGTGGGAATATATGTTGGAATTTGCCTGAGACGGACACCAGGGAACCATGATTTTCACCTTTGCTCAGCCATTGTGTTCATGTCCATTGTGCTTTTATGCACATGTCCTTTTATGATGACCCCCAAAATACAAAGAGAACAGGGCTGAACAGGAAAACAGCATTTATATGCCAACAAGGAAATGTGTTTGGACTCATTTGAGCCCTTTTTTTCTTTGAGAAAAGGAGGAATTCCCTGTAATAAAATAAAATAAGTTTAAACACCCTTAAAGCTGCACACTAACGCAGAAGTCAAACAATTATACCTGTCGTACAAAATTATGTATAATCCTAAATTTGTTAACAGTGATATTTGTATTATTAGTCCACTGTATCTAGTGGAATTGACTGAGGGATTAGCGCAGTGTGGTCACCTTTACGCATGACTGGAGGCCTATTGAAGGACGACGTAGATCTGCAAACACCTGCAACACAATGTGAGCACAAACTCTCGTCGGTATTTACAACCGACGCTGCTTCAAACACGAACACGCAGACACACACACACTGTAATGAAATAATATACAAGGAATATTTGTATACATAATAAAAAGTTTATACAACATCAACGCGGCCTTTTAAATTGTTTTGATTCAAAGCAACCAATCAAGGCCACGGGGCCCAATGACAGATGTTAGAAATGAAATGACAAATATCGAATAATAAATAATGAAAGACTTCGGATAAATATCCATCACACGGTGGAAATGTTTGGAAGTTTTCAATGAAAAGGATCAATTCGTGTTTGCGCTGATGAGGACTTCTCATTCCGGGAAAATGTTTTTATTTTCTATTTTCTAACTGGCGCAGTGCTACAGACTGCGTCTTAGTGTTCCTGAGAGACTGCACATTTTAGTTTTAACCGTCAGAAGATCTATAAACACAGTTGAATTCTCTTCTGACGATTAACTTGTTAAGAAATGGAATTCAGAAAAATGTTAATACTTCAGAGACAGTATAATAATAATAATAATAATAATAATAATAATAATAATAATAATAATCTTATCTATTTCTTCTTCTTTTTATTATTATTATTATTTCTTATCTTTATTTCAATGGTCTATTGAGTTCACAGCTGACCACCAGAACTCCATGTTTATTATAGACAAATTAGGCTCTAATACTTTTTCATTTAGTCGTTAAACACATAAATAAATAATGCACAAATTATAAAATTAAAATCGCTTAAAATGCGCTTTCTTTTATTTGTTAATAAAGGTTATTCATGAGGTGTACATTCTGACCTAATTTGTAACTAGAGGACAGTGTTTTTTTCCAGGCGCTTCAACTATCTAATAGTTATTTCTATGGGGTTTTCTTTCATTTTCTCCTCATGATGGGGACCTGCCGCAGGACCTGATACAACTGAGGCTCCTCCGAATTTTTCCTCCTGCATACCTTCATCTGTCCGTGCGTTTCCTATAAAGCCCCGCGGAGAGAGGGGACACCCCGGGGCAGGGCCCCGTGCTGTCAGCGGTCAACTGCTCACTTCCTCTCCCTCATACACTCAGAGATTTAGACCAATATTTAGACAGGATAAGGTTTTATACTCGCTGTGCGCCTCCTCCTCCTCCTCCTCCTCCTCCTCACTGCAGCCTCCGAGGTCCAACGCGGACGTGAAAGATAATTGTTTTTTTTACTAGTTGTAATTTATTATCTGTTAAATGATGTTATGTCATTCAGATTTTTATGAAGCAGATTGTGGCGCATGGCAACCTCGTTAAATTAAAGACGCAACGCATGCGTAAAAACATCAAGGAAGGTTTATTTATGTGTCTGTGTGTGTGTGTGTGGGGGGGGGGTTTCCTGATAAACCGATGATAATCACATCTCTATTTAATAACAACAAAATAACAGTTTAGTAGATCTGTGCGTGGATGCTGGTGTATTGTTTTTTTTAGAGGGGTAGGGGGTGTTCGGTGATTTGTCATGTAACCACAACAAGACACCCGGGACCCCACAGGCCTCTGCTGCGGTGCCCGAGGAGCAGAGGCCTCCGATCCTCCTGTAAAAGACAACAGGAAGGCAGCCTACAACACCAGGGAGTGTTTGCGTGCGTGTGTATGAGTGTGTGCGTGTATTTGGGTTTGCGTGCGTGTCAAACCACTGTTACTGACACAGAACTATACATTCAGGCCGATGTGTCTACTGTACTCCTAAGCTTTCGTTGTCTTTTTATTATTTTCATCATTGTTCCTATTATTCCAGTGCGTAAAGGTGCGCGCCAAGTGGCACGGGCGTTGGCCAGGTTTGTTTCTGTTGACTCTGGTCACATGTGTGCGGCTACCTGTTAGTCACATGCACTGTCTCACTGTGCAGAGGCAAAAGATAAACAACAACAAAACTGAAATTACGCGATAAGAATTTCCTGAGTAAAATAAATAAAATGAGAAAAGTTATAAAAATGTTTAAATCATTAATTAAGATATATGCACTGTATATCCTTCTATAAACTCGGCTAAAAAAATGTAAAGCTGCGGGTGAAAGTTCCATCTTGTTTTTGTAGATGTAATATTACAGGTAAAGTGTAGCCTACTTTCAGCGCACTCCACAAACACCGAAATATGATTTTGCGGATGCAGTTTTGAATAAATAAATTAAATGAATCCACGTCCACAGGAAACGCAGTCATTGGCGCCATAAAGACAATTCAAGTATCCTGAAAGTTACCTTTCTTTAAATTAAGGTTGTTCTCTTAACTTTTACCGAATTGCTGAATTTAATCAGAGTCACACTTGACAAACTAGTCCCAAAGAACTTCATCCAACTGCTGTCTCATATGCACTTTTCTCATTATTAAATAGCAGCGGCTGCGGATAGTCCACTCCTCTGTATCCATCCTCTGCTTAGTGAGGCCTGCTCACACACTTCACTCACTTTGTCTGATTGTTGTCAGGCCCTGAACTCTTTAAGATAATGTTCACACGTTCTTTATTTCAAAGGAAGTCAAAGATGTGCGATGACAAATCCATAAAGAAAATGTTTTACCTCATTGAAAATCCTCCTGTTAAAGCTGCTTGAATAACGCACATGGCACCGTGGTGTTAACTTAGCTATTCGTTTAAACTGTGCGTTCAAATGTCTTTTACACTTAAACAATTATTCCATGTGAAGCTATAATCAATACGTCTACACATTACTTTTATTTATTGCAAGCTTTCTATTTAAATTATGCTCTGCCACTTAGTCGAGCAACACTGTTTAAAAAAATATATAGTTTATTTATCGTGAATCATTTTCAAACGGCTTTTTCCTGCTGAAATTCCACCTGTACATTTCCCGTCTTTCTGTTCATGGGAGCAGTGGTGAGTGCTCTGTCCGCTCCTGAGGCCTTCGAGTGAATTCCAACACACTCTCTTCCTATTTTCATCCTCTCCTGTATTTTGTCTGTTATCACCTGAGTATTTACAAAGGAGGCTTCCGACTTGGAGATGATGAAGTGATTCTGAATCGATGGCATCATATCAGATAAAAAAGAGCGGAGGAATACATCATGAGGGCGACGGCTGGCTCTTACTGTGCCATGTTTGATTTCCTTTACCTGTTTATCTACCTGCCTATCTATATCTAAATATTTGTCCGATACACCACCCGTTGCAGAGGTTTATTTATGCACCCTCCCTCCCATGGAGGAACATCCAAAACAAACAGGACTAATCCTCTAAATGCGTTATCCCATTAGAACCCTGCTGCTGCCTTCACACGTATTCCACTGACTCCGGTGTAAATTAAGTCTCGATCCGGTCGCTATCGCTGCGGCTGCACAACAACACGCATCCATTCGGTTGTTGCACATTAAAAGCTGAACCTCGATAAGCTGCAGAGGCAACGAGGCGATGCTGGAGGCGCGAGGCGGGGAGGTCAAGTCCAGCTCCGGCCTCGGGTGCCACGTGTGTTTATTCGCCTTGGGGGACAGTGGACAGGGTAATTCCACTGAGTCGACTAGTCCACAGCAACTAGTCTAAAACTACTAGTTCACAAAAGCAGAACAACTAGTCCACAACAACTAGGTGAATGGGATGGCTGGTGCATTGAATGCGTAAAACAACTCTTTCTCTAGTGGCACACACATGAGTCGAAAAACGAGACAGTGTCCTAGATGAAGTGAAATATCTGCCACCCTTCAATTAAAGCCATGTTTTTCTATCAAACCTTTTCACCTGGAACTGAAATAAATATTCATATTTCTGTGTGTACTTAGAAACCTGTTGCAACCTTGTGTAAGGAAAGTGTATTTCCACACTGGGCTGGTGCGTAAAAGTCTCATGAATGTCAATATATTTGCATTGCGTCCCCTTGATGTTCCAGACTCAACTTCCAAGACTGAGCTGCTCTATATGAGATTCATTGGCAGCTTAAATATACACACGCATATATATATATAGTCCCGCAATTTACTGGAAAAGTGGAGCACTCTTAAGTGACATTAAGACATTGCAGTGACGTTGGTGTTGAATTCAAATGACTGACGAGGTCTTATAGAAATAAAACATCCAGTGCAGCGCGCAGACACTTTTTTCCTGCTGGTGCAGGGGGAGGCGTGGATCTTGCTCACTTTGACATTCTCGTAGCAGCAGTAGCTTCTCCTCAAGGCAGGACTCAGATGACACCACCCCGCCACCGACCGGCGGAGAAACAAGGGAAGCTCATTCTCTCTCTGTCTTCGCGGCGGATGAACTATGTTTTGACACCGGGACGTGTTCGGGGCTTCACCAGATGAGTTAGAGCACCGCGGAAACCTCTCGAGTGTTCACAGTAGCAGTGGGAATACTTTGAGAACAGCCCGCCGCCTCAGACTCTGACACCCACCGAGCGCCGGTGGCGGAATGTGAAAACCTCATTTTGGCGCATGTTCCTCTCCATTGTGCGCTGCCTTCTCCTGCTTTCTGGAAAGCGGGGGAGGAGGAGGGACGTCTTTTCCCCCGACTCGATCCCTTGCCTATGGACGACGGCGGTCCCCTCTCTCCAAAGGCAAATGCTTTCAGTATTGCCTCTCTGATTTCGGCTGCAGAGCAAGCAGGAAACGCAGCGTTCGACAAACAGAGAACCGGCCTAGACAAGCCAGACCTGCATAACCACAGTTCCTTTAAAATGCACTACAGCACAGTGACCCGGGAAATGGAAGGTAAAGCTGTTTGTTGATGCCCATAGAGCCGCTGTAGCATGTTTACATCACACCCGAAACTACACTGTACACTCGTGCATGTGCTCGGTTAACCGACATTTTCCAAAACGCGCTGCGGAGACCGATGCGCAAGGCTGCATATGGGTGCGTTGCTTTGAATGCATGAGTGAAATTAGCGTAAAACATAAATTCGGACACAGTTTGCATGATATCAAAAACAATGCAGTTTCAGTGCAAGTAATAAGCATTCGGGAGAAGCGTGCATACAAAGCGGCTAGAGTGTGTGTGGGGGAATCGCTATTCCAAAATCCCGAAGCGTTGCACAAAGAGTCAAGTTTAATTCGCGGACAGGATCACATACATTGACAACGAAGCCAGGAGGAGCGCTAACACGGGCACCCTGTGCGTAATGGTAAAAACAGACCATAAAAAGCGTATCCAGCGCGGAGGAGGGTATACATCCACTCCACGGGCCTCTGCGTCCATTTGTCCAATAACGAGAAAGCAACAGTCACCTGCTGCCTGTTTGTTTGTTCATGCAAATCAACGTGTGTTTACCTTGTAAACCGTCGGTCACATCCCCTATTGTTTGTTAACGGGGCTGATGTGGGCGACACCCTTATCCACACAGTTGAATGGGTGCCGGAAAGCCCATTAAAAAGGGGCGCACTCCTCTGTCAATCAGTCTCGTCCCAAGGCGAGGAAAAGGCACATTACCTGCAGCTCCTTATCTAAATAGAAATAAGAACCAGTTTTATCGCAAAGGGGAGGCCCTCTGCGACAGATAAGAGCGGAGACGGGGTTGCGCTGTGACACACACACACACACTCACACACACACACACGCACACAAGCAGCCGCAGGAGCAGGAGCAGGAGCAACAGGAGCGCACAGCAGAGCGCAATCAATCCACGGCTAAAACTATAATACACGCGCGCTCGAGTTTCGCTGGTGCCATTAGTTGAGAGAGTCCGCGGGTTTTGGAGACATTTCGGACGCTTTGCGCGCTAGCTGAGGCAGACTGTAGCATGCTGGCAGTGGATGCAACCTCAGGGATTAACGCGCAGCCGAGACGGAAACTTTTAAACCGAGCTGGGCTGCGTTTGCGCCTCACATCCCCATTTGGAGCTCACTGACTCCTGCGTGTGTTTTTCACTCTGTGTTCTAACCGAGGCACGTCTGTGAGGCATATTGAGTAAATCCAGTCTTTTTTGGGATGATTTCAGCCATATCCAGTCCGTGGCTGACGCAGCTGTCCCATTTTTGCGATGTTGCAGCCTTCACGACGAGCAGCCTGAGCAGCCTCAACACGCCGGGGGGCTACCACCTCTCCCCGTCCCCCGGGGACCCCTACATCCAGCATGAGGCCCACTTCGAGCCCTGCCCGGCCGCCCAGCACAACTACAACTACCCGGGCTCTAACCCGGGCCAGGCCCCGCCGAGCGACAGCGGGACTCCCAACTGCTCGTCGTCTTCCTCCAGCTCCACACCGAACAGCAAAGCTATGGTGAAGAAGAACCCGAAGGTGGCCAACATTAACGTGCAGCTGGAGATGAAGGCTTTATGGGACGAGTTTAATCAGCTGGGCACGGAGATGATCGTCACCAAGGCCGGCAGGTGAGCAGGACGCACAGCGGAGTGGGCTTTCATCACATCTGATAATATATACACACACCACCTTTAGGGAAACACTGGCACAACAAAAACTGGAATTTTCACACTTCTATTCCCAGTTTATTATAGAAAGCTTTGCTGTTGAATCCAAAATAAATCTCACATGCGGTATAAAGCTGTGATCGATTTAATTAATCAGTACTTGAATAAAAAATATATGATTGCTAATATTATCAAATCAAATGAGGATAAATTAGTTTAATCAAGAAAATATGATTTTTTTTTTCTCCTCTCGAGTTTATAATGACTCTGATTCTGTTTCACCAGTTAAGCGCATGTGGTTTCTCTTTCTTCGTTTATGGCTCCAGACATGATTTTAATACGTTCGGCATGATAGTAACATTTAATAGGAAAATTTTTGCGTCCTGCATATTAAGGCCCGACATGTTTGTATAGCTAAAAGCGAACTGATTAAATGTACCAACATTGACATAAGCTTATAAAATATATTTTATGTAAAGTTGTGCAGGGGAGAAGTTGAGGCCTGAGGCTGGAGGGATTATAAAAAGTCACGTAAAAGAGAAGGTCAAACGCATGGAGGCTTTGTGCGTGCGTGTGTGTGTGTGTGTGATGTGCTCCTGCTTTTATAGATCCAATAAGGATGATGTTTATTCAGCCCCGTTACAATGCAACATTACAACATTACGGCCTCTAACCTGAGAGTCTTTACACGTGTGAGTGAAGATGAGCTCGTGTAGAAGCTGTCGCACGATCTGGTTTAACTCGGGCCTCAGCACATAGTTCACTTTCCTTTATTTCCTATTTGCAGGAGTGAGTCACTCTCTCCTCAGTCAAACAAAAATTGTTGTTTGAACACATTCAAAGCTGGTTTTGATTTAGTTATTAATAATTAAAACGAAAACAGATTAGGGAAATATAAAAATAGCTAATTGGTAGATTTTATTAATAATAATAATTTCTACCTTATCCTACATGCGTTCTGACCAAAGTTGACCTCTGACCCTTGTGAGCCCACCAACACTCAGCATATTTTTTCCCCCACACACTACACACCAAATATTGAAGTGTCTGAGTTTTCCCCCGTAATATAAAGAGACGTGAGATAATTGATTTAATTGCGAGGGTCCGTGCTGAGCCTCCCCGCCTGCGCAGGCTGACAGAAGAAAGCAGATCTGCAGCAGAGCACTTTAAAAGCTCCTTCAGCCTCACCTAGCCACAACACTGACGTTAATTGAGCGTTGATTTTTAGGATCCCTTTCACTGACTCCGCGGATTACTCAACTTTCAGCTGATGTTGTTGGGGGGGATATGGATCTGTAACCTAACCTAAACGAGCTGGAGGTGGAGGGGGGGGGGAGAAAACTAATGTTTGTGTGCGTGGCCACTGACTGGGCCACTGCGTCCCAAAACCTCTCAAAGCGACGTATACATGAGGAAAATTATATTAATTGTTAATACATTTCAAGAGGTCTACAAAATATAATCATGCACGGGGAACCACCTCTTTATTTCACACTAAGAACATTCTGGACGTTTCCCTCCTATCAAACCTGCTTTTAGTGTCTTTACGCATACGTAAAATGTGCGCAAAAAGTCAATGCACGCGTGTGTTCTGTCCACTTCATGTGTGTTGGCCTTCATGGGTCTGGAATTTATCAGAGAAGCAGAGGAAGGAGACGACGTTAAAGCGCTTTGCCAGAAGTTACAAGCGCGGAGTCACAAAAGACAACACTGCAGAAGCTCAATTCAGATCAGCGGGAGTTTTAGCCGGTTACGCACGGGCTCAATCACGTCATTTCCAATAGTTTGAAGTCTGTGTCTTCTTGTAGCCGGAGCCCTGTTGGCCTGGGAGCAGCTGTACAGTGCAAACACGCATGGCCTAAAATAATAATAAAAATAACAATAGGAAATACTCTAGCAAAACCATTTGCTGGCTCCTCGGACGAATTCCAAATCATTTGAACACCACCGTCCACGACTCCACACATGGTCCAGTATTTTCTTTGTTTAATAGGACAAAATGTGCAGCAGCAGTAGTAACATTTTAAAGACTGGAGTTAACAGTTATGTTGTTTTTTTACTTTGCCAGGAGAATGTTTCCAACTTTCCAAGTGAAAATATTTGGGATGGATCCGATGTCGGACTACATGCTCCTGATGGACTTCCTGCCTGTGGACGACAAACGTTACAGGTACTAGTTTGTGGACATCTCTGGACCGTAAACCATTGCGCAAATTCGTTGGTTTTAACTGTTGCGCGCAATCCACATTTTGAATGAGTATTCGCATTCCAAAAGAAAAAAGTGCATCACAAATGCACGAGTCAAAGAAAAATATACATAGTTTATTTAACGTATTCATTTTAGTCTATACCTAAATTCAGACTAACATTTATAAATATTTCCGCAATGAACCAAATTGTGCCAGAGGTGTGTTGGTGACTATGCTGAGCATCTAACTTACATTCAGTGTTACTTTTCTCTTACCAAGGAGATAATTGTCTTTTCTTTATATCCCCATGTCTCCCCACATGTCTGACTTATATTTTTTTGTGACTATTTGTGGCACTTTTAAAACCTCGTGTCTTACTTACTTTGTGGTTTTCGGTCTTGCAGGTATGCTTTCCACAGCTCCTCGTGGTTAGTGGCGGGCAAAGCTGACCCCGCCACGCCGGGCAGGGTCCACTACCACCCGGACTCTCCGGCCAAAGGCGCACAGTGGATGAAGCAGATCGTCTCTTTCGACAAACTCAAGCTCACCAACAACCTGCTGGATGACAACGGACATGTGAGTAACCTGCTCCACGGGGAGCTGGGGGCACGTACAACAGACTGCAGTTTGACCACAATACGCATTTTGATGTGTATAGACCCAAAGTTTCTTTCTACCGCAGTGCAACAAGCATCGGCTTCAGGGATCACTATGTAAACTCATTAGTAAAAAATATGCTGCAGTGATTTAGCTGATAGTCCCGATAAGAAGATTATTTAGCGACAAAATTATTAAATATGATAAACTACTGGTAACAGTAAACTCACCACGTCCACGAAGGAAGATTATTATAAGGAGAAGGAGTATTTTCTATTCGCCTCCTGCTGACTGATACAAGTAATTAAACCTCAGTGTTTTTGATTTATAGTCCGAGAACAGATTTTCACAGAAATGACAGATACGCATCAGGCTTTAACTCCGCAAGGATGTGGGATATTTCACCGCTGGAATCCAGTCTTTCCCGCGTGTTTCCGTGCGTCATCTCATTAGTTGTGATTGAAATCAGCGAAGGAAAAGAGAGCAGTATTCTAGAAAATAGTGACGGTAAAGGAGTGAGATAGACACAGGACTGCAGTATGGGAATGAGGACACATAATATTCAGAAATCAGTTATCGAGCATGATTCCTGCTCCATGTTTAGACTTTTTAAATTAGAATTATTCTGATAAATATTCTCAGCCAGCCTTTATTTAATCAGATGTGTGCACATATTTAAATGGCTCAGTTAAATGAACAGGAGCGTCAGGTTTTTTCTGCGTTTAATGACATTTAATAACATGAACGTTTATTTATTCCATCTAAACGATATTTTTTATATTTATTATTTCATTTCGCTATATTCAACTTTATAAACCTGCCTCGAACATAGAAAACACTCTGACCTGCGGAGTTAACCTTTATTACAGTGTTGGGTAATAATTGTGCATGAGTGCTGATCCATCCTTTGTCTTTCACAGATCATTCTGAACTCTATGCATCGCTACCAGCCCAGGTTTCATGTTGTGTACGTGGATCCCCGCAAGGACAGCGAGAAATACGCAGAGGAGAATTTCAAGACCTTTGTGTTCGAGGAAACGCGATTCACGGCGGTCACAGCTTATCAGAACCACCGGGTAAGACGCTTCTCCCCCCTGAACCTGCGTGAGACTGTGATGTGCAGGAATGTACATTTTTGTGACTCAATTCTCATATATAATTATTCAAGTAAGCATAAAGTGGATTTTTTTATTGAATATTATCGCAAAAAAACAACCTAAAATGTTTCCATGGGTTAGTTTAGAGCCCACTGCAAGTTCATTTTAACTAATTGTCGATAATGACACAGGGTATGGAAAAAATAAGTAGATATTTGTCATTATTATTTAATATTTGGTAGCATATAAGCGAGTTTTCATGGCGCGTTCTCTGTGCGTAAATTGTGCGTATTTGCTCTTTACGCACAACAGTGGCCCCCCTTTCTGCGTCCTCCCTGCTCTGGTTTCTATCAGTCTCTGCTGCGTCTGTTTAGATTCACACACCAGCACATTCATGACTTCTTCAGAGCGAAACGTGGCGAGTGAAACATAAGAATGAAGTTCAGCTCCTATCAGCAGTGTGCGAGTGATGGTGAAATGTGTGAGAGTCGGTGCACTGCGGCGAGCGCAATGTTCCCGTGAACAGGCGATATATCGAATAAAATAACAGTTCTGTTTCAGATTAAATGTCACAGAAAGGGTTCATGCTTTTTACAATCACAGTTGCAGGGGGTAAATTATCGTTTTTATGATGTGACTCATGATAAAATGATACAGACGAGCAGAATTCAATTTTAATCATCATTAAATAATGATGATGAGAAACATATTCGTGTCTTACGATGGGACTGCTGTGTCTGATATACGAACGAGAAGCTATGCAGCTGTTATCAGTTCAAACATCAACATAGTCAATAACAAGATAAGTTCTGTAGTTGTATGATTAGCTCTGTATTGACAACTCTGAAGTCAGTTCGACAAATTAACTTTGTTTTAAATAAAACTGAAGGGACATGATTCTGCAGCCCTGAACAACAGACGCTTATTTACATGTTTTATTAAAGACAGCAGTGCCATTTCTTCTTCAATGACAGAGCTGATCTTTTACCGGAAATTCTAGGTCTGGTTCTTTCTTTCTAACAGAAATGCAATCAGTATTAGAAAATAAAAAAATGTATTGTGTATAATACCATGTGTGCAGCACTGAGGTTTATTTGATGTGCTCTGGATTTCAGATCACACAGCTGAAGATAGCCAGCAACCCGTTTGCAAAGGGCTTCAGAGACTGTGACCCAGAGGACTGGTGAGTGTTTATGACAGAGAAGAACTAATTCATTTCCACATGAGGTAGAAATTTACATCAGAGCTGTCCACGCTAGAGAGCATTTGTAAAACAGTTTTTCCTGTTTGCTTTATTCCACAAAGGTGACAGATGGGTGTAGTTTTCCACAAAAGGGAAGATAATGAGTGGCCTGATGTTTCGTAATCACTGGATATTGTTTGAAAGTCAATCATCTGAGCTTTTCTGTCATTGACAAATGACCAAACGCTCCTTAATTGTCACAATGGAGTAAACTGCACCCACTAAGGATAAACAGGCAGTTGAAACAAACAAAAACTCGTTTTTCAAATGCTCCTTGTCTAGCACTTCAAATGTCTTTTTTATAGCATTTACTGATGCATTTTATGGGGATTTTTGATTGTTTTATATAAAGCAGACTAATCTGATACTTGTAAAAATGTCTCTTCACATTTCAGTCACTGTAAATTAGCGGCACGTCAATGTGCAAATGATCATTACATGCATCAGTGTAAACTCTTAAAATGTGCATTCATCATTTTAATATATAATTAAGAAAATGTGCCCTTGACATTCATTAAATGAGTATGAAACTGAATCCATTCTCCCCGCTCCAGGCCCAGGAATCACAGGCCAGGCTCTCTGCCAATAATGAGTGCCTTTGCCAGAACAAGAAACCCAATGTCATCTCCACCTCAGCAGAACGGCATAGAGAAAGGTCTGCAGCCCGCTCCGTGTTTCATCAAAAATAAATAAATAAAAACCTCATGTCTGCTATCAAACATTCAACACAGTCATCTTTGCATATCAAGCTTTCAGAAGAACATTTTGTCTTTCAGTTGCTGGCAAATTTAGCTCATTCTCTAAGCACAGTGCATTTGCAGAATCAGGTCAATATTGGCTTTTTAATTAAACATCAAATATCAGCCAGTCAATGTCAGTCACTGCTGATAAAATACATGTCCTGTGATATTGTATAATTGGCTTCACTGTCAAGAAAAACCTGCATCGAAAACTATCCTGACATAATGAGGATATTATTTATCAGTTCAATAAAAACAATTTGATCAGTTGATGTTAAATTGAGGGTTACACCTGTTAAAAGCTTCTAATCCGTCTGAAATAATTCTATAATGATGATTTATATTTATTCCAATGGAACATTTTACTGGTTCTAACAGATAGTAAGTATTTTAAGTTCAGCCTTCTACTGTATAGTGATCTCAACACAGCTTTTGCCATGTGAATAATAATAAGTGAAATGAGGTTTTATTACATATCAGGACACAATGTAAACTGTTCCTGGCTTCCACCCAAACACACTAGTGTCAGTACAAGTCTTCAAAACCCTGTACATGTCAAAACACACTGCAGCTCAGGGTGTATCACTGAACACACTCATTGTGTAAGACAATATACACACCCTGCTGGTACTGAGTATTCATATGTCATCTGTCTCTGGCTGTGTCTGACTGTCCTCACGTCTCTCCCTCCACAGAAGACAGTAGACGGGAATATGATCGAGACCCCAGCGGCACGCCCATACACGCTGACCCGGCTCACCAACTGATGTCCCGGGTCCTAAGCCCTGCCCTGCCCGTCCCAGGAGGCCTCCACGCCGTCCCGCTCACCAGTGGCCGGCCCAGCCCTCCCCATGACCTTCGGTCAGACCCCCACTCCTTACCCCCGGACACCCTGCACCACCACCCTTACAAGTACCCCACCACCTATGAACACTACCTGGGCGCCAAGACCCGGCCGTCGCCCTACCCTTTACCCGGCATCAGAGGACACACATACCATCACCACATGAACCCAGCTACAGCTAATATGTACTCAGCCACAAGTGGCCCCTCTAACTACGACTACGGGCCCAGATAATGACTGCTGCCCACTGGGGCTAACAGCACGCAGCACTGTGGGGATGGAAAAGGCAGGAAAGGTGACACAGTTCTGTCTATTAGTGGCTTACGCAACCTGTGGGTGCGTTTCCAGGCTGAAACTCCTCTCTGCTGGATAAAACCCTGCCGTATTTATTTAAAGGAAATGCATCTTTGGGGTAAACATGGGCACCTGCTCTGAGCCCTTGAAGGGGTCTGATTTGACCTTTGAACCCCAAAGACAACAGCTCCACACCAGGTAAGGTCATACCTGAGCGGTGCGGACATTGAGCCAGCAAACAGAGGAGACAGGAGGGACCTCTCCTTATCCCAGACAATACTTTTCATCACAGACTGGAACTGATTTTTTTCTTTGTGTTGGATGCACTTTTTGATTTGCCTTGTTTTTATTGCTTTCAAAAAAGCCATATGTTATATAGTCCATCAACCTTGTAGGTAGACGAGATGTTTGCATGTTGAGCTCATCAGAGACGGTGTCGAAACACATCAAATGTTTTTGTTTGAGGAAAAAAAAAATTGATTTAGAAACATCTTGAACCTTTTTGAGCCGCTCTGAGAAGCTTGCACCATGGCACTGACTTGCAGCAATACAAAGTAAATAAATGAAGCAGAATGACTGTTCTGTATCTGTAAAATAAACATTTAATTCTTGTAATTCATAAAGAGGTTTGTTCTTTGTGCCAGTCTTCCAGTCAAAGTCCCATCTGCTGCTGCAGCGCTACAGGGGAGAGAGATGCAAAGAAAAGAAAGCTTACCTCACTGACCTTATTGTTCAGGTTTCTCCGTGGGGATTTGCCCTGTTGAATCAGGTTGAGGTGTCCGCTGCTCCTGCAGTCATTTGGAATCAGGAGCTGGAAGCTGTCAAAACATTACGCTGCACTGTAGTTCCAATGTGGAAATCGGCATCTGAATTTAGGAAAGAAAAAGCACACACACCCGCACAATGAGTCACTGACTACACTTCCTACTTCTACACACACCTCTTAGTTTTGATACAAAATGTGGGCAGCTATACTGAGTTCTGTGGCATTACAGACTGTAGTTTAATGTTCGAAACTGACTAAAGAAAATAATTTATTGTAAGAGGATGTTCAAAACTGTATTATTGTAGTGAAGACTTCTAAGATAATTGTCTTTTAAAAACTTAAAAGTGATCATAATAATTTAAAATTTAAAATCATTTCAAATAAAGTAAATATAAATTATTTTGTACATTATAATATTCAACAAAAATCATATTGTTCTAATAATTTGTTTTAAAAAAGTATGTAAATTCAGAGATGTGTGTTTTCAAGCGATGATTTCACAGAAACATTTCATGACAAAGTGGAAAAGACACAGCACTTACATTTCCCCTCTCTCCCCCCAAAAGGATATCATTGCTCATATTTAATGGGACAGTTGGCTGATATTTTAAGAATGCCTGCCCCCTCCTATCTGTGCAGCCATTTCCATCTCCTATTTGAAGTCCTATGAGGAATGCTTTGCTGTCAAGGTTAATCTAGTTTGGGGCTGGGGGTGTGGGGGGGGTCCTACTTTGGGATTTGTGCCTGTCACGATACAAAGGGAAACGTTACCTAATGATTCATTTCAATAATGTAGTATTTTTCTCCTTGAACCAGCTGCCATTGGGCGCAGAGCAGAGGGGGAAGAGGAAGCCTCAGGGCTCCTGACCTCTGACTGTTTAATGGCTTGTAAAGGTGTCAGAGGTTAAATAATGTTTCCACGCATTTAAACGCAGACTAATTGGTCGTGTAATTGTTTCTTTGTTTGTTTGCATGGTGACTAAAGCTCTGGTAGACACACTATGTACCTGACAATGGGACTTTATCATGAAGCCAATATGGACAATGTGATTTTATCCAAGGCTGAACGATCTGTGTTGGCTCAGTTAGCTGATAGTTTGACAATAAAAATGTCAAATTCAATTGATTTTGGCCAAATAATCAATGACCTTATGTCTAATAGGTTTAATAATTAATCTATAATTCAGATGGAGGCCTAGTTAAATATATATATATATATATCATTATCTCTATTAACCTTGTTCAGTCATAATGAAGCATAATATCAAAACTTACAGAAAGATATTCGCTCCCGTGTGTTGTGGACCGGAGGCGGAGGAGTGGACACTGAAGCCGCCTGGAGTGAGCCGGCGGCGGCCTCAGGTGCTCCGGTCAGCCGCTGTGATCGGAGGAAGCACCGCCGTGGCTCGTGCACGTGGAGAGAGTAACCAGGGGCAACCAGGTTCAAAACATGACTCGGACTAATTATAGGTTTCATTACGCACGAAACACGAACAGGTCGGATTCAATGGAGTCAGTCTGAATAAGGAGTGAGACATTTATATGTGCACACAAGGTGACAGCAGGTTTATCTCCAGGGGTGGGGGTGAGGTGAGGTGGGGAAAATGTGAGCTAACCTGATGCAGAGGTCAAATAAGCCTCAATGAGTTCAAACACTTTATTACTGTGTCTGCCAGTGTCCAAGAAGCTGAAGGTCCACTGTTGTTAAAGGGTTTTAATTGAGTGGTTAATCAACAGTTAGGACACAAAGCACAGATGGAGGCCGTAACGGTTATAGAGTAGATGCAATGTCTTTTAAAAAAAACAAAAACTTTAATTTATAATAAATAAATACAAAATTCAGATAAAAATCCTGCATTGAAAATATCCCTAAATATAAAATCAAATTTTCCTTTTTATTTTGTTATGACAACTTGTAAAGTATCAACTAAAGTTGTCTCATGGAATCAGGTACAATATTTGCCTCAGAGTTATCTATGTAAATACTCAAGTAAAGTACGGGTATCTCAGAATCAATATTTCAGTACATTACTTAGATAATGCACATAGTTACTTTACACCACTGTAACAGCTAACGCGTTGTTTAAAACCCAAATATCCAGAGAGGTAATGCTGGTCACACTCTGAGAATCCATGATGTTTGAGTAGACCTGACCCTGATCTCATTTTCTAACCCTGACCTGCATTCTGAAGGAGCCTGCAAAAGTTTATAAAAATTGGAAACACAGGAGATTATTCTATCCCTATTACTAGTCTAAAGTACTGTCGCGAGGTTTAATTGTACTGACCTGAGATCCTATTTGACAGACTGACATTATTGATATCTTTGATCCTTGCAATACCAAATAAATTAGTTTTCATGCAAGCAGAGACAAATCAGAGAAATTGCGCCTACTGGAGGAATTAGAATGCATTGCACCTCAATACCAATCAATCTCATCAGCATGGAGCCTGGGCTGGAAAACATTCTCTGCATTAGATTTCTACCCAAGCGCTTAAATGGGCTCTGGCCTGCTTTCAACAGGTTCAGGCCATTTTCAAGCCCAATACTTTGATGTATCGTTCATTTTGCACGGAGGATAACAGCAACTTTCTCAGACCCACTTACACTGCATTAAGGTTTGTGTGCCCAGATCTCAGGCTCCAGGAGACTCTGTGCCAAGGACTCGCCACTGAGGCATGCAGAGGATGGATGATAATGGGACCTGAGGCATCATCTGACACTCAGCTGCATCTGGAACATCTGTTATGACAGGCCTATCAGGGTCTCGATGCGTCCCCTTCACCGTGTACATTTCTGCTGAAAAGCCTCACTTGGACAGTTATTAAAAACAAGACAGGTAAGGCAACCAGACATCCACCTAAACAACAGAACACATGTTTCACATTTCCCCCACTCGGGCCTCGCAGTTAATACAAAAGGTGCTACGGTTTATGGTGCGCATGAGGCTGCTGACAGACATTTTATGCGGCCCATCAAAACACATCACCGTCACAAGGCAAGAGTCTCGATACGTTTGTATTAATTCACATTTGGAAAAATAAATAAAAGCAACTTGGTGAAACTTTGGCCGCGGCTTCAACGGAGAGGAATTATTTTCTTATAATCACTCTTTTTTACCATTTATATTTCCTAAATAATCAGGCTCAGTGTGACGTCTTAGCAGGTAATATTATCCATGAATACACCGAGAGGTCAGCCAGTGCCAATATTAAACCCACACACACACACTGCCACACCAACACAATCCAACGGATTATGTCCCATCCCAAAGCCAGGCTGACCTCTGACCTTAAAGACCAAGGAAGACACACATTTGTTGATAAGTGAAGCACAGGGCCCGTTGTGCTGACAGCTTCCCTGTCCATTTATTGACTTCCTTAATGATCCATTATGAAGTGATTTACGACGTCCACCAGCCACTTCTAAGGCCGGTGGGTGGCTGTCTGCTCCATTCAGCAGACATCTGCACCAATGGACGTAGCATTTGATTTATCAGAGAATGGACGGAAGCTGGCCCACGCCACCTCTAGTGTTTGTTCAAAGCCAACAGGAGAGTTAGGAAGCTATTATGAAGGCGAGATGTCACCATAGGGGTCAGACACAAAAGGTATAGACGAGGAAACAAGGAAAACATGTCATTAAAACCAGGCAGATAAGGGAGAAAAAAAAAAAAAGAGTTTTCAGTCCAAGTATTTTTTAAATGATAAAGGGTTTTCAACAAAATACAAAAAAAAAAAAATGGTTTTAGAACTTTACACTGAACACAAGCAAGAAAACCCAGAGCTGCAGTTACACACTGTTTTCCATGACAGCGAGGGGGCTTGTCGAGCAGATGACCTCGTCTTTCCTCTGTTCGCTAATGATTCGTGGCCATTATGTCGGGCCCTCTTTGATTTCTCAGGCCTTTCCTGTACAGAATGATGAGCTTATCAATTTTGGGGTTATCCCAGGAGAAAAAGCCTTTATGAAGCAGAACGTTGGGCGTTTGAAGCCCCGGCCCCCTCGGCCTCCCGGCCCCGTGTGGTAACACATGAGCTCCCATGCTGATCATCGACTCACAGAGATATTATCAGAGACAGTGGACAGAAAAACATCACCTCTATATTTCTCTGGGACTTTCATAACAAGACCCCTGGCCTCTTTCTTGACAAACGTCCGTTTCTTAAAAAGACATCTGTATTTGGCATAACATGTATAGTAAATGCATCATTATCCAGCATATTGATAGAGTCCGACCAGTCTACAATAAAATATGTTAAAATACAGATTCTTCCACATGTCACTTGTGGAAAGTTAGGAGTACATTCTTCTCTGTTTTTCAAATTTTTTAAAAGATTTATAAAGTAAATAAAAAAAACAAATCAGCTCATAAACAGATAACACCAACTGCAGATGAGCACCTTTACTAAAACAACATCCCTCTATTCTCTACCCCTGCTGTGATTAACCTTGTTAAACAAATACAGCTCAGGTCAGGCTGCAGCGCCTGTGTGTTAAACTAAGACCTGCTAGAATAACAACACGGGATTACATAGCCGCTCAGGTGCGTTGTACACCTCAAATTCAAGTCCACTGGAGCAAATCTCCCATCAGATAAGTCAACACAATCACTTTAGCTGCACAGGGCATCGCATCAGCCTTTAGAAAACAGTGGGCTGAACAACTTTGCAGGAGCCTAATTAACTATTTGAAAAGACCGCAGCCGTTTCAACAGGATTAACAACACAAGAATGGATGTGCAGCTGTAAAAGGCTAAATTTAAATGTAAAATACTGGATTATGACACGATACAGCCTTGATATAGAATGCAGTCTTCATTTTTACAACTTCATGTTTACTGCCTAATCACAATGCATCTTTCAAAGACAGTTACCAGTTTATATGATCTCTATAAACAGATTCTGCTTATATGAACAAACTGTAGGTGATTTATGGTCCAGAAGCCTTCTGGTTTCTGTGTCTAGTTTGACCAATCACATTTGAGCAGGCTTTGGTTGCCCAAAGGTAAAAGAGGCGAAAAACATCGACTGAAATGCATCAGCTTTTTAA
This sequence comes from Hippoglossus stenolepis, assembly GCF_022539355.2. Classification (NCBI taxonomy): domain Eukaryota; kingdom Metazoa; phylum Chordata; class Actinopteri; order Pleuronectiformes; family Pleuronectidae; genus Hippoglossus; species Hippoglossus stenolepis. Next base: position 6,482,359 of record NC_061491.1, read on the forward strand.
TTTATCTGCATTCATATGCAGGTAGTTGTTAATTGAGATTTGCCAAAAGGTTGTCTGGTTCTTTAAAACATCTACAAAAAGTTATTTAATTTGGTTTGGTGTGGAGAAACGTTCAACTCCTGTGGACTCATCAGACTGTAAACAGTGTACAGCCGTCTTGGACCGGATATCCACTCTCTACACCGGACACCTCAAAATGTTATCCGTTGCTCCCAGAAGTTATTTATCAGTTGATTAGATGACCGTGAAAAAATCTAACGCAGTATAATATAGATCTGCTTTAAATCCTAACTTCATGAAGGGTTTAATGTTCAGATTGAATTTTATAAAGCAGTATTAAAGAGATGTGGTGTTGTTGCATTGAACTCCACCCCTTTTCTATCAATGAGGGTGAATAACAGAAAAGTCCTCTTTGTGGTGCAAGTTGGGAAACAGGTTTTTACCATGAAGCAGAAAGAGTTTTGACTACAAGAATGTCGAAAATATGGAGCAGCCGTTGCATCACATTGCATCAGGGCAGACGCCAGATAAGAAGGTTTGAGAGAAAGTCTGTGTGTCCTCCCAGGTGTCAGAGGTTCAGCTGTTGTCAGCTCCTTCGTTGTATATTGACCACAGGCTGATCCTCTGGTCCTTGGATCCAGCAGCCAGCAGTCTCTGTCTGGGATCCTGGTGGTTTGAGAAGGCCACGCTCAACACCATGTCAGTGTGGTATTGAAGCACTGCCAGCGGCCGCAGCTTCTTCCAGCCAAAGACCCGCACTCTGGTGTCCCAGCCCGCTGACGCCAGAAGCTTGCCGTCGTCCCTGATGCACAGGTGGGAAACCCCAGGGTTCACCAGCGTCACACAGTCCTGGAGCTGTAAATGGTTATGGAGAAGAAGATACATGCAGGTGTTAGAACCATGTATCAAACATGCATCTGAGGTACTTTGCAGGTATTACAAGCACTGCCACAGCTTTTACTCTGCAAAGTCCAAGGACGGTGTGTAGTAGATTCTTAGTGGCATTTGTTGGAGAAATTTAAAAACCAAAGAGAAATGATCAGACATACTAAATAGGTCAGTAAGTCGATTAATCACTGCCACGTAAGAAACTGAGGCCAACAAAAACACTGACTGGGGGAGACTATCAGCTGATCTGATGACTGAGGTCCGAGTGTGGGGCTGGATGTGTGTTGAACCTGGCCGTAGACTAGTGGGACTCAATCATCGGCCGCAAAACATTACGGCACGAGGGCCACAAGCAAATCTCTCTGCGTCCCTCTATTTGGATTGGAGTTAGGGAGGCCTGATCTGGAAGCACGACGGGGCTTTGAGTTACCTTTGTCTTAGTTTTGCGAGAAAAGAGAGATAGACCATCTCGCTGAAACACTTGTTTGCAGAGGCCTTGTTACTTTAAGCACCTCTGATGAATTACATCGGCAATGAAAGGTCCGGTCAGCGGGAGAAAAGACCCGATAAATACACTGTTGTAACATCTGCCTGCTAAAGATTAGCCACGGCCTGCTCTCCCCGTGATCTACAGTGTCCCAAGGACTGTATCAATCTCTCTAAAGGGGCAACTTTCAGACATATTATAATGAATGGCGGCTCAGATCACCATCTAAAGGGCCTGCTGTGGTGGGCATTCCTGCGGAGCGAACGTGCTCTTCCCGCAGCGTAGGGATCCCTGCTGGACGGCTAGATGGGACACAAACATCTGGATATGGGAGCCAAAATCAAACTGGACAGCGTAAAATTGACTTCATAAGTCGTGTCTAGAGAGACGAATGGCCTTGGATGGGAGGAGACGGAGGGGAATTTATCTGCGTGCTCCTGTTCCGGGCAGGAACCATCCACGGGCTGCATGTGGAAAATATAAGCCAGGTACTCGCAGCCCAAGTGGGAGAGAGAGAGAGAGAGAGCAGGGAGGAATGTCATTGATCAAAACAGAGCAACAAAGTCCACAAAAAGCAATGATGGGATTTCTTTCTCCCTTTCTTTTTTTAAAACCAAGATCCCTACAGAACCACTGGTATGAAACAGTGACTGGTCATACCAAACAAACCAGATACACTGATACAAAGAAACCCGGGGGGGTGACAGATTGTTTGGAGCTTTGTTATTACCTCAAGAATCTGGTATGCCCCTACCTCGCTGCATCTGGTTTGCATTAGAGGCCTGATAATGATGGGTTTAAGTGTCTGTTTTTGTTTGTTTTGCTTCCCATAGTTTGTGTCAGGAAAAGGCATTTGTTTCATTAAAGGGTCAAATGTAAGCAGTAACTGGCTAATGATGTAGTAATGCTCATTCAGCAGGACGACCCGTACAATTGTTTTTACTTTCCACAGTCTGAGAAAGCAGAAGGGAAAAGTGGTGAGAAAAAGGGTCCTGTGATTTAAAATGAATGATGCTCGGGTGAAGCTACGCTGGTTCCTGAGCGATCAGTGGTGAGATTTCATGAGATTTCATGTGGCTGTGGTGCTCCATAGTAACAGTGCTTAAACAAGTTGATTGTTTAATAATTTGATCATAGATAATCAGAAATTCTGAAATTAAATCATTGCTTTTGATGAAGCCTTTTGTAATTTCTTGAACAAAACCTCAACCAAATATTACTATAGCACCTTCAGAATATATATATATATATATATACAGAGCTGATCTTTGACACTTGCTGATTCAGGACCGCCTCAATCCTATTCTCATAGTTCCGGAAATATGTAGGAGTCTTTAAGTTTTGGTCAGCTTTGGATATAGTGCAATGACAGAGTTGGAATTATCAGACAAATCAATTAGCTGATTAAAAAAAGTTTTTAAAAAATTTGGACAAAGCCAGGGCTGCCCGTTTTCTGTTTTCCAGTCTTGATGCTAAGCTCCTTCATAGACCGACGAAAGAGGGGTGAGAAGGTCAAGAGAGCAAAGCACAAGCAGACATGTAAAAATATATTGGTTCCAGGTTTCCAAATGGGAATAGTTGCTTGTTTAAGTGTTAGTAATATGATAGTAAATTGATTATTTCAAATTTGTGACTAGTAATTCAGAAAATAATCACAGGATTAATGGATGGTAATAAAAATTGGTTGTAGTGTAATATTAATTCTCTTTCTTAAAAGGGGAAAAAATAATTATATTAACCAGGTCTGGTTCTGAACAGAGAGTCTATATTTCTTCTTATTGCTTCCTTCATCGGAGACAGGATCCCTCTCAGGGCTTCATCATTCATGTTTTTGTTGTCTGAACACTCCTTTCTCAGCACACACACACACACACACACACACACACACACACACACACACACACACACACACACACACACACACACACACACACACACACACACACACACACACACACACACACACACACACACACATGCTACCAGCTCTGCTCAGCAGCTGGGTCCACAAGACTCGCTGTGGGTCTGTGATGGATCCAACACAAACTCACACTTCAAGATCCTCTTTTGTAGCATGTCACCGACAGAGGAGACGTTCAAAAGGAGCGGCCCACTTGGCAGACCTCACTCAAGCCCCGCTTCACTTTTCCTCCCTCGTCTTTCGCGCCAGTCTTGGCAAAGATCTCGGCGTTCACGCTGATCTACTGAAACGTCCCATCATCGCTCACTCACTGGAGCCGAGCAGCTGGGAGGCTTTTCGCAGGTATTTCTGACACGCCCTGTCCCAGAATCACACTCGGCAGCAGGGAGATTACAGCCTTTTGTCACCTTGCCTGTCAGAGCCTGGCTCTGGCTGACAGGAGATGGACGTGTCAAACAGGTGAGCGGTCCCATTCAGAAAAGAGGGGCTTGGGATCACTCAGTAGAAAGAGCCATCATTTTTATGACAGCCAGCTTGGACATACATCAGTCCAATAGCAGGACTGGGTCTGGGCCTGATGTGACCTGACGCATAAGTCGGGTCACATCAGAACTGGTCGACAGAAGATGCCATGCAGGTGAATACTGAGGGAGATGAGTGTGGATATTTTTACATTGTAGTGAACATGAAGATCAGGAGTTTCACCTGCAGTAAACTGTCATCAGTCTCAGAAATAGCTCGCTGTCAGCTATGCTTGATTTGCACTGCTCATCTTCCTCTGTCTTTACTTGTTTTCTCTTCTTCCAGCCCGTGACCTCTCGTCTTTTTCTTTCTCCTGGAGCAGCCTGTCACTGCACATGTCAATACATTTGAGTGGCCGCCTAAATACATGTCCATCTGGCTTAACAGCTTGTAAACCCCAACACCTGCGCCCTCATAGTCGCACTCTGACACGTTTCCAAAGACGCGCGCTAAAAGGAAAGTGGAATAAAGGGCTGAGGATGATGCCTCGCTTCTCTGGAACGATATCAGGCCAGCCGGTTCAAACAGCAGATAAAGGCCTCTGGGAGCCATGTGTATTACATTAACCTCCATTCCTGAGGCTATCTGTCTTTATCTGGCCTTGATAAGCTCACTTCACAGCCCTTCTGCTTCACTAAATCATAACTGCACTGTGTTGTGTCACATTCAGTTTCCCCTCCATTTCTCAAAAAGCATCTATCTGCCTTGCCAGCCAGTTCCACTGCACTGGACTGTATCGCAGCGGTAATTTGTGGGAAGTGGGATGCTGTGGCACTTATAGCCTCCTCAGCCTTTATTGCAGCCTCCCACTGTGAACTACTGTTCCCTTTACTGCAGATGTGTTTTTTGTTTGGTTAAGGGGCCTCCGAGGTTTTGATATTTTTATTACCTCTCACGGGTCATCCGTCAGGACCCAGGGCCTGGGTCTGCCACCCGGCTCTCTCCCCCGCCCCCCCTTACTGCTGCCACACAAAAATACTTTTGTGGGAAGAACTGAGGATAGCTGTCTGGACGTCACACTGAGCTGCACTTCAGGATAATTTAAAAGCCCCTGTTGGATCCTTTCCCTCTCCTTGTGCTTTTTTCCTGTCGTCCTCATCCTGGATTACATGCTGAATCAATATTTTGTTGCTTGAGCAAAATAAACCAAATAACCACCTTCCTTCTGCTTTTGGTATTTTGAATCAAATCCTTCTCAGTGTTTTTCTAGACGCGTTTTCAGGGTGGAAAAAAATGGCTTTGCAAATATTTCTAATTCAAGCATTCATTTGTAAAAAGCCCTGGAAAGAATAATACAGGTTTGTCCTATATCAGCTTGAGGTTCCCCTCGGCTCTGATTCATGAGGGTTGGATGAAAAATAGGAGCATTCCCTTTTGCTCATGAAATCAAGAGAAAATATAGGCTGAAATGAGGCGTTGAGTCTCTGAAGCATTGGCTGTTATGTAAAATGAATTATGGTTCAAAGCTGATCCCCTTTGCTGTGGTAGAAGACTGTTTAGACCACTTCCAAGAACTTATGTGTGTGAGAGAACATGTTGTGCATTTCATCAGTGTCAAGAGGAAAGTTGCATTAGTTGCTTTTTTAAAACTGCTGAATGAGATACACAGTGTATAAAGACACCAATCCTATTTATTACCATGTAATAATAGGTAAAATGTTTTTAATCCGGAACTACAGATATCACCCTGACCTAATGTGTGACTATGTGTCGCTTTGAACATGGGTGGCGAGACTCTGGAGTGACAGGCCCTGCCCAGCCCTTGGCCCCTGGCCCTGCCAACACTGTGTAACCAGCAGCTGATTTATGGCCCCTGGAGCCCCGCTGAGCCTCTTCCTCTTTGGCCCCTGATGTTTTCCAAAAGAGCCCAGAGAAACGCAACACTCCTCTCCTTCCATCTCCTCCATTACCTTTTTTAAAGTAAAAGTTGATGGCATTTTGCAGAATTTGGGGTTTAGGCCTTTAACCAGAGACACTTCAGTCGGCCATATTAACATCATCATCAGTAGCCCAACCAGAGCACTTGTTACCCCCCCAGCGTACTTTTGCAACCATCCAGCTGTACAAATATTAATCAAATTACCCTGTCATCATAGGTATTATGATTTGATCAAAACAATACAAATCAGTTAAAACAGATTTTGATGTAATTTTCTTTTCCCAGAAATCACTTCTTCTTTGGCGCACCAAAACACCAGTTGCGCTATACTGCCACTAGTAAGAACGTCAAAGAAGTGGTTTCAGTTAGTGTAACGTTAGCCATTGCTATTTATTTATTAAATGGCAGCAATTTGGTAATACTTCATGCTGGAAAGTCCCACGAGGAAAAATGGTAACCTGTACTGTAGGCAGGACTTCAGTTTTGAGGGGTGGCACTAGTGCTACTAATCACAACACTAGTGAACCATCACACGAAAGAGCACATGGAGATCTTGGAGGTTAAGCGGGAAAAAAGGAGGAACTGCAGCAGGAAACTTTGCAAACCGCATCAAAAACATCACAATACGTTTGCCAAAGGCAGCCCTACAGCAAGAAAGATAACTGACAAATTTGTCGAGATCATTGTTGTGTATTCCTGGATTTATTTAATTATTTGTGTTCTTTTTCAGTGATGACTGTCAAACTATATATTAAAAGAAGTTCTATGATATTCTTTCCCTGTACGCAATGTTTTTTTCAACTGGTTTAACCTGAGCCAGGCCTTACGACTGTAAGCAATCATCACTTCCATGCAGGGTTAGTAGCATACAGCTATAAGTACGTTATATACGTTTTTTAAATGCACTGGTATCAGATCGGTACTCATTATCAGCTGGAAAAATGGTATTGGAACATCTCTAGAAATAACTAATTGAAATCCAGATAAAACTGTTCAAAACTTATCTTGTAGTAATACTTCAAATAAATTATAATAATGGACAAATGATTGAAAAGAAACTCAAAGTAATTTATAAATGTTTGAAATTTCCAAATTCAGCCACTTCAAACAACCTAAACACTCATATTTTTATTATTTAAAATTATTATTGTAACACTATCTACTATTATTATGCATGCATAGAAATTCTCACTACTGTGTCTTAATGACTGTCATATTTATGTTTTGTTTGAGTTAAGCAACACCCAATTTAATGTGAATTCAAGTGTTTGGAAGGTGATGGGTGGTGCAGATAAAGAGGTACTTCAGTTCGTCTGACAGGGGTGTAGGCGTTCATCAGACAAAAAGGTAGGGGACCACTACACACTACGTCCCTCTATAAGCTCATCCTCTGACCTGCAGGTTGGTCTGTGTGTCCAGCGTCCAGGAAGTGAGCTTCTTCTCAGAGGAGCCTGATATGCCTCTCAGACGCTTGGTGTCAAAGGTCAGGCACATGACGGGTTCAGGGTGGGCTTTGGCTTGGCTCAGCTTAGACCTCTGGGTTACGTCCCACAGCAACAGGGAGCCGTCCTCGTATCCAGCCAACAGGAGAGGTCCGGGACCCGATTCTGGCTGCAGGAAAAAGGAGAATGATAAGGGAGAGGAGGAGGGACCACAAAATGGGAAGTAAGAGCACAAAGAGCAGAGTGAGGTAAGACGTGAGATGAGAGCTGTGTAGTCAAAACCACAGAAACCGCTGTGTGATGCTGGAAGCTGAGCAGAGCAGAGGTTATCGTCCTGGAAGCTCCCGCTGACACTCGGCGAGACTCTGTGGGCTCCATTCGTCAGCCTGCTGCTCTGTCTTTCCAGCACTCCATTACACCACTCCTCACTTTGCTCCTCATCTGTATTACTGAGCCACAGAGATCGCTGCCGGCAACGATAAATATAGTGAATTGAAATACTGCAAAACACTGTTTCTACTCAAGTGGAGTTTTGATTCAGATTTTTTTTCCATGCTTCATATATTAGTTTTTTTAACCCATTCTTCTTTAACATTTCAATGTTCTACCTCTATTATTTTACAGACCTGTTTCATTTCTTAATTTCTGAAAAGGCAAATTATCCTTAATTTTATCTTAATGTAAATTTGACAAAAACAAAATAAAAACACAAAGAATGTTTTGAAATATATCATCTCCCATTTACTGACATTATGAGGGCTACAGCAACATAACCAGTTTATTTTCATCGATTATTATATTATTTTGTATTTATATTATTACATTAGATTATTCAATTCTTAATAGAGTCATAATAGTGTCCATAATAATCAATTATTCCTAGATTAATAATCCCCCCCCCCCCACGAAAATAATTGATTGACAATCACATAAAACAAAGTAAAGCAGAAGATCCTCACACTGTAGAAGGCTTGAAACACAATTGAAACAATTGATAAATAAACCAATTGTTTCAGCTCTACACACTTTATAAATGCTCAGACACTCACAAACTAACATACAAAAACAGACTTCAGTCTTGATTCATCTACATTTAAGCCCAGAACACTGAAGGTCAAGTGTTTATTATAGGTGAGTCCATTCGAGTAAATAACTAACTTGAAATTAAAGCAGGTGCACAGTAGGGCATAAGACACATAAGACACAAAATCTAAACCATATTTCCACCGTTACCTTTACAAAAAAACAGTATAAAGCGATGTAGATGTAGATATATGAATATAGAAAAGAATGAACAAGCCGCACCTCACTGTTCAAAGATAACCTCTCAGTGCCTGTCAGCTTCCTCTACATGAGTGTGTGCAATCAGATTGTGTGGAGGTCACTTCAGCGAACAAGAACATAAGTGAAGTGATAAAAACTGGAGGCTTCATATATCTTTACACAGCTGGAGGGAAGAAAGGAAGGAGTGAAGGAGGTAAGGAAGAGGGAGAGAAGGACAACTTGTTGATGTACAATTCATCCATTCCTCTGCGTACCTGCCTTTTGCTTTGAAGGACCTATGAATTCAGAGCAAAGCAACACGGTGCACTTTGTGCCGATCCGTGCTTTTGCTTTAAAGCACGGTGCCATGTAGACGCAAAGGAGTCAGAGAAATGTTTTCCATATGTGCGCGGGGGCCACGTCTGCCAGAATTTCATCCATCTTTAAGTCCTCTTCTCACTTAACGCTCCATACTTCTCTTCTTTCAGCTTTAAATAAATTATAGACAGAGTTGTGTATTCCTTCCAAACACATCAGTGAGGACGAACACTAAGGGATTATGAAAACAAATAAAAACAACTGAAAATCAGTGGCCCCTGCTTGCCGGCAGGGCCCGAGCAAAGCGTTCCAGGCTTGGGGCCCACCGTTTCACTTAAGTGAAGGACCTCCTTGATTGATGATGTCATGGGTCGGAGGTCAGGGAACCCTGGGTAGACACCTAATTCATTATATCCTCCACAGGCCTTTCTACAAGAGGGCTCTCTGCTGGAGTGGGGCCGGGGCCCTGGGAGGAGATTCATCACCACACAACAGCTGGAAAGACAGATGGAGCTGGTTGTCGAGGCAGGAGCAGCCGAGAGAGCAGTGAAGCTAGGTCTTCTCTAGCATGGCTGTTAGCAGTCATGTGACCGCTGCCATTTTTCACAGTTGTATTGATGGAACACACTGAAGTGCAACCAGGACAATGTGCACAGAATGTGTGTTCAAATGTCTTGTAAAGAATTACGGGCAAAGTACTTTATCCTGTAAACATCAGTATCATTAACTGGAATGACACTCATACAGGAGCACATACAGGCCAAGGCCACACAGTCCCCTTAAATTCAAGATCCATGAATTCTTCTCGGGTTCTTTCCTGATCCATACCACATCCTTACTCCAATTTTCATTATAATCCATCCAGTAATCCTGCTAACTAACAAACAAAGACACATGAAAACATAACCTCTTTGGCAGAGGTAATAATTCAATCATTTCAGTCCTGTGGCGTTTTTTTTTAAATGTGTCCAGTCTGCTGGTAACTCAGGAAGCTACTTCAGACCACACAGTCCAATTAAAGGATCAACATGTTCTTTAGAGGAGTCAAGACTCTTCTATAGAGTCTATATTGTCTTTTGTTAAATCCTTTTTCTTCTACAACAACCACATTCAGTTGGGATGCTTGGCATCTCCCTGCTTTTGCTGTGGTAAGAAAAATGCAAAGAGATAGCCTACCTAACAAATAGACACAGCATAATAATAACTGGTGAAACATTAGATCCAAATTGTGATCCAACTTGTAAACACATATCTAGAGCACAGCCACTGTCACTACAATTGTTACTAACAACTATTGTCAATTATTTTATTAATTGTTTGGTCTTTAAAATGTCAGATCAAGGTGTTTTCTACAAATTGCTTTCTCTATCTGTACAATAGTTTAAATCCTTAAGATGTTCAGTATCATGCAAGACAAAGAACATTCAGAAGTTAGAACTAGCATTTTTTAAAGCAATTTCCCTTTACTTAATAAATCATATTATTACAAATTAATAATAATTTACTTACATTTTTAGATTAAAGCTAGTGTTGTTATCCTGGAGAAGCAAGCAAGAGCAGGCTACACTTGCAACTGATGTATCCTAGAAAACTTTATTCTTTGATGGATATCAGGACGTGAAGAGGATTTCAACAAATCAGATGTTTCAGAAACAACTTACCAGCCCCACCTTTAACACAAATCCATGTTTCTTTACTATTTCTAATTCCATGAACTGATCAGCCCCTAAGTATAATAATTTTCTAACTTTGAGACTGACTTGATACATATAAATTGGGTATTTTCCAACTTGACCGACCCCAGTCTTATTACTGTCTTTCTGATGACATGCACCTTGACTCTGGGTTAGGGGGTTATTATGAAATTAAATGTGTCACTATGATTTTATCATGAGCAACCTCTAAACAAGTTGAGGGAAGCAACTAAAAGTGAAGTCCGGTAAAAGTTATTTGTCATGTTCTGTATGACAAAGATTTTTTTTCTATGGCTCAAATCATTTTATTATTATTTTTGTTATAGCAGCCCTGTATTTATTTAGAGCAGTTAAATAAATAAATTAAATGCTCAAAAATGCCACAAAACTAGACAAACTTAAGTCAAGTACCAGTCATCACAACTGACTGCTGTGACATTATATATATATAGGTGTGTTGTGCTATTTTATGTATATTATATTGTAGATGTTAATCTAAAATATGTAATTTATTCTATTTCTAGGATGCATTCTAAGATCTGCCTAAGAACAGCAGCTGAATACTTGGCTTCAGTGAGATCCTGACTGACTTACAGTTTTATTTCTTCATTTGATCGATAAACACTGTGCAGGTCAAATAAACTATCACAAAGAAGAGTAAATACATAAATACATACAATCGAAATATAATTACAGAGAAATGTGTGTGGGACATCCTTCCTCAAAAATTCCTCTGCCAATGTGGCCGCCAAAGGCCCCAGGCAGGCACTGCCTCAACATAAGGAACCAATCGTTCCTTTCGTTTTTTGTCCCGGCCCGCCATGATGTCATGGCCACGAGGCAGCAAGGTGATGAGCTGAGAGTGATGGATATCTGTATAGGAACATTTCCTTTTCCCCGCCAGCCTCTGTTCACATTAAAAGCCTTGCACATCATACATCAATACTGTCCCCCTCCATCCATACACGAGTCAAACCCACATGTGGAGCTACTTTCTGCCTCCATGTCTGCTGTGTTGTACCCTGCTTCCATCCAGAGAAATCAGACAGCGAGCCCCATCACCTTTTAGACAGAGCAAGAGCTCAGCATTAGAACTAAAGACTGTGAGGGATTTTCCTGACTGTGAGGATTTTCCTGAAGGGAAGTGGCATTGAGAAGAAAGTGAAGTTAAACACTGCATTTAATCCTCTCCATAAAATCCATCAGAGAGGGCTTACAGGCCGACAATAAATCTGTTGGTGAGTCCGTCTTGGAAAATAATCTCCTCTCGTCTCAAAGGTGGGAAGAAAAGAGGGAGGGATGGTGAGAAGAAAAACGGCGAGAGGAGTTAACTGTCAGAAGCTTCTTCCTGGAGTGTGTGTGACAGAGAGTCAGGCTGGCTGGAGAGAGGGGATGACAGTGTCGGCTGTTGCCTCCTGCTGTGTTTGGTGAGGGAAACAGTAGGTAGCATGTGGGCATTTCATGAAAGATGCGTCTTTTATTTTATTTTTTTACATCTGACTGACATGAAGTGTTCCCGAACTGCACTAACAGTATATATAGCTACTTTCAGACATGCACTGAACTCTGGATACAGTTCTGTAATTATTCGAAGGTGCTGTATGTGAGAACATAACGTCCGAGTCAGAGGCTCCAAGTTTTTACTAGGGAGCTGGCAGGAAAAACTCTACACATTGTCCAAATGAGCCCATGTGTGAGTAGAGCAGGGAAATGTCCAGAGGATTCACCTCAGTGATTGGGTGTGTGGATGATGTTCTCACACATGACAGAGGCAAAACTTAAAAATACAAAAACAATACAAATGTCTCAGACGCAGACGCAGTTGTCAACCTGGAAAGACAACGAGATTCAACAGTTTTTGTTGATGAGGGTCGGTGTCGATGTGCTGTAGACAAAAACATGTGAGCTCCTGCAGCAGAATAAATACGTTGCGTCCTGCACCATTCTACACATGAACGCTCCGGAGATTTCTGCGTTGTTGAGAACGCGTTTGACCCAAAAAACTTTCCTGCTGTGTTCTTCATACGTGAAACGCAAACTCCAGAGTAAGTCCAGCTTTTGTGTATTGATGTATGTGTGCATGTGTATGTGCATGTGTACGTGTGTACGTGTGTGTGTGGGGGAATTGAGTCTAACTCTGTCTTCGTTGTCTCTCAAGCAGCTCAGTGAGTGTAACAGATGAACAAGCCTCAGCCTTGAAAGGAATCAGCCTGAAATGATTTAGAATCACCTGGGCCCTTCGGCTTTGAAGTCAGACAGCTGCCTGTGCTGTATTACATTGATATTATATAATTTATAATGATATAATTGATCATTATGTTTCCTGGCACTCAACACTGAAGCAGCATTGGTTCATAAATCAGATGATGAAAGGTGGTTGTAACAGTGAAATCAAAGGGAAAGGAAGAAAAACACAAACAGCGTGTCAGCAGGCACAGGGAGACTCTCGAGCTTGTCTACATGTCTCTATAATAATATCACAAACACTACATCATCTTTATGGCCCTTAAATTTGACTTATTAAAGTAACTCTAATTGGTAGAAAAGGGATACAGGACCGAATGTGTCCAGGCCAGTAACTTGCCTCACTCTGGTTTTCAAATGATAAGTTGTGTTTTGATTTCCGTTGCCCGTAAACTGCACAGCCCATAAAATTTAGCTGAACCATCCACAGTCTTGCATAAGTCTAAAAACCCTCATCTGCCTCTTCCCTCCTAAACCCCAAACCCAAAGAGTTAATAATTAGCCAAGAAAATAATTACAGGCTCTCGTTAATGGCTGGAAAATAAAACTTTCGACAGCGTTTACAAACAGAACGCAAACTTTTTTTTACTGGGAATCAGATTGGATGTACAGCTGCAGGCTGATATATGGCTGTGAACCCCCGGCCCTTCCAAATGCTCTAATTACAGTGTTGGGACTTGCTGCCAGCTAAGAAGAAACGTTTGGAAAGATGGATCTGGACAAGTTGTTGGGCTGTAAATCATGTGCCACGTCTCAAATGTGCATTGTTGTTGACTTTTCCGTTATTACGTCTTTTTATGGGCTGCCGGCCAATCAGAATAAGGCAGGTAAGTTTATAAAACATACAATAAAACAAACAGTCAAGAAAAGATAGAGAACTGCTTTTGACAATGACTGCCAGAGTAAAATCATTGAACTTGACATGTAGTTACAGACAGATGCAAGGCTGCTGTTCAGGGTTAAAAATAACAGTGCAACAGTGTCTTTTAAAATGACAGGTGAGGGTGTCTGGTGCTTACCTGCCACAGTTTGATACACATGACCATCCCCAGCTTAGCGTCTGGGACCAGGGTGCAGACTGGAGTCTTACTGGGCAGCTCAATAATCTTTATCTGCAGAGAACACATGACAATTAAAACTCTGAAAACTCACTAGAGACAACAGAACCTGTTCTTTCTCTACAGCTACGCTAGCTGATCTGTGTAACAAGGCACAGCAGTGCTTTCAGCCAGCTGAACGTAAGTGTGCTAACATGCTCACAATGACGAGGCTAACATGCTAATAATAAACAGGTACAATGTTCACCTTGATCAATAGTTTGGTGTTTCAGCATGCTAATATATTAGCAGGATCCTGTGCTTTAAAAAAAAAAAAAAAAATTCACTGATATCGCAGGAAACAACATATGGATCTTAATGAGAATTCAAGAGGACTGTTGGGTCAAGGCAGATGTATGTGCTCTCCTGAGAGTCATTCTTACCAAAGCAGTTTTTATTTCTTCTTCTTTTTTATTTCACAAAATGAACAATGGCTTCACGAGCCACAGATTTCTGTATTAAATTGCATGGCAGTCTATCTAGGTCGTTGAGATATATATTGTAGCTAAACTGCTTTTCAGAGTTTCAGTTTCTGTGACTTATCATGGTTCCGTGTTTAAGACGTGTTTGATTGATCCTATGCCCCCCCAACTCTCTCACCTTGAGTGGTCTACCTAGACATAAACTGGAACACTGTAATAAAGACCATTTTTCCACTTTAACCCGTTATATATCAGAGTATTTCTGTTCCAATGTATGTTTTCATTATTGAGACCCAGTTACAACCACACACATATTGCAGTTGTCCGTATAAACAGTCTGTCTTCAAACTTATCATTTGCTTGTCCTCTGAATATTCAGGACTGCTGCAGATTGCAGCGCCTCCAACCCACAGTACAGAACCATCCATTAGTGCTGTGCAGCCGCCCCCCTGTCTATAATAAATCCTGCTAAAGTCTGACCCAGCGACATGAATGGTGTTTTCCTGTACACACTGGCACTGATTCTGATAAAATACACAGCCTAATGAAGCCAGAGAAGAGTGTGTGTATGTATGTGTGTGTGTACCCACATCACTACCAAAACTCATTACTTTGACTTCCTCTGCGCTGATGATCCACATATTCATCCTCATTAGACTTCAGATTAAACAGCCCTTTAAGGGAGTGATCTGTATTTTAGCACGAGGCCACATCTGTCCTGCATGTTTACCTCTGCGTGCCTGACAAAGCGGGCCATCAAGGACTTCCCTGTGCCTCAGGTGATCGCTGTTCTTGTGTGGCATCACACTGCCCATAAATAAAACACCCACACTATTAATTAATGTTCCTGCCATGCCAGCAGTCTGCTGGCAGGGATCTGACTATGAGCAGTAAACAGCAAAACCACCTGAAAAGGCTCAGAAGGAAACTGTTGTCTGTTTTCTTCATTACATGTCTAAATATTGACCTACCTGCTCACTGCTTGTACCATTGTGGGGGTTTTGTGGCAAGTGCCTATGTATTGTCTCTTGGGGGAATTCAATTATGTGGGCGTTTGATTTGCAGACACATGATAAGCATCTGTCTTGGCCAGTTATGCCTGTGGAATGGGGTGGGGAGACAAAATGACAAAATCGGCTGTGGCCTGTTTTGGTCTAGCTTTTATGGGTGTGTGTGTGTGTGTGTGTTTCTGTCTGCCTGTGTCTGTTGGGACAATGGCATTATTGAGGTGCTGGGAGTCACAGGCGCCCTGATGCCTGGCTTGCTGGTCTGGGGTTAGCAAAGGCACGTTTGGCTGGATCAGGTGACAGCTCTGTCCCTTTCAAGTGTGGCTCCTCCGCGGTGGAACAAGTAACATGAATCTGGAGGCAATAAAAGATGGCTGAATCGCTGGCTACCCTCTCCCCATCCTGCTGCACCGTTCACACACTGGCTCCACACAAAGCTATATAGACTTTGTGGGTGTTGAACATTAACTACGAGACGGACCGAACGTGATGTCATTCCAGTGCATAATCTGATCAAGCCTGGGAATTCTCTCTCTAAATCTACAGTTAAAGTAGTAACAAGTCACTCAAAGTATTTTATCAGTTAAGAGTTTTCAAAGCGAATTACTCTCTAAAATGCACTATTCCACTGGCTCTCTCAAGCCGTCACAGCACTGATTTAGACAAAAGCATTCAGTGAACGGTATTTTACTAGCCACAGTCAAAATGAAGCAACACTTAGCTGGTAGCTGGTATTAAAATCTGATCCTTGCAATGAGCACGCTAGTTTGTTAATGATGCTGCTTAGATTGCTGTTTGACTGTTTGACAGCTTCTGGCTGCAAGCTGAATACTCACATGTCACATTGACTCATGACACATTCACTGATGAAAGGCTAAAGATATCATCTTCAAAAAATTGATTTAAAACATTTATGGATCAAATTTCATGCAAAAGGTCACAGCATTGAGACAATGGGAAAAGATGACATGGCAATAAATAACAACTCTTTCTGTGGGACAAACTAATTAACTAAACTAAAATGGCCCTAAGAGCATGTACCTCCACCAAGGAGGAACAATCCTGAACATGAAATATAAAAGATCCTCGATATGAACCCATAATAATTTTATGTGTTCTTCTAGGGCCCAGGCATCATCCCTCCACAAAGTTTGGTGGAAATTGCCCGTAATTTTTGTGTAATCCTCCTGACAAATAAACCAACAAACTAAAGAACAAACTAAAGAACAAGCAAACTGACAGACACAGGGAATGGATTGATCATTCCACAGACACATTCATACTTTATAGACAGATTTCAGTGCCCCCATGTCTAACCTCTTCTGTCTGTTTTCCAGCAAACGCCAGCAGGTAGTTTCCAGGGCTCGACTCCAACAGGGAGCACTGACAGAATCCAACGCTGTCGGTCCACACCGAGTCCACTAGCTCACTGCGACCTTCTCCCAGGTCCCACAAACACACCTGCATGTCCCGTCCCTGACTGCCAACAGAAACAAAGGAACAGGAACTTTATATAACAATAAGTACATGTGCTTGCTGAGAATCTACATTAAGTTAGGAACCTTAACAGAAGCTACAACCAAGGCATTGTTTATCCTGACCTGATGAGGGCATCTTTCGACTGCAGAGAGTTGACCCAAATGACCGAGCTACCAGAATGACCTTCTACAATCTTCTCAGCCCTCCTGCTGTTCAGGTTCCAGATATGGATGGCACCACTCCCTGACCTGCAGAACCCAACAGGATGCTTTATGTAGTCTGTTTATATCACTCACACACTATATGCAACACGTCATTATATTACTCACACAGTATATACAACATATTATTATATTATTCACACACTATATACAACATATATTACTCACACAGTATACAAAATAGTAATATATTATTCACACAGTGTATTCACAGTATATACAGAATTGTATTATATTATTCACACAGTATATACAACATATTATTATATTATTCACACAGTATATACAACATATCTGATCTCACAGATACAAAGAAAATACCAAAGAGGTCAGATTCCCTCTTGTCCAAACCATAGACTGTATGTAAAGATGGACGACATGACAACTCCCTAAAAGTAAAGCCAAAAGTGCCTTGATCGCTACCTGGTGGCGAGCTGCAGGTCATAAACCCTGCCTCCTCCGTGTTAGTGGTTTAGATGGTTTCTGTCATTTTAGCTACTTATTTTCACACTGATGTGACAAAGTGTTCATTTTCTGTAAAGTTTGGTTTTAAATTGTTTTTTGATGTTTTAAAAATAGAGCCAAGCATCATTATTGACAGCTGAGACTGAATCGGGATTGGTCGATTGAGTGTTTCACTAGAACCTCAATACCTTGGCTCCATCCCCTGATCACTACTGCGCAGAATTTGGCTCCAAATGACATCATCGGTGTTAAATGGCAGCCTTTGGAGTCATGATATTTTAGCTACATTTCTGAATAGTGGGAGGAAGTGGAGACATGTCATTCATCTTTATATACAGTCTATGGTCCAAACAAATACCAGAACATCAAGACCTTTGATGTGTGGATCTTTAAAACATGTCACTGTGCTTCATCCACACCCTGCACCTGAAGTGAATGTTGGCTGGCATCTTCTTATCACTCGCAATTAAACAAGCCCCTCGACGTGTATATGTTTCTTATGATGGACTTTATGAAGCACGAAATTAGTAACATTTCTTAAAAGAGGAGGAGATTTAAGTAATTCTTTAGTGTTTGAGGAAGATGAAGAGTCAAATTAACAGATATTGAGAAACATGACTCACCCAGAAAATAGAAGGGGAGTGTCCCCTCCAAGGCAGCTAAAGTGCAGGGTGTTGAGTGGCCCACCAGCCCCCCTCAGGGTGTAGATGGGGGACGGAGCGGGACGAGACATCCCTGGTTCATGTGATCAATGTGTGGATAATAGGAGACCCCAACCTTACAGCTACTGGAAACAGACAAGAAAATTCGTGAAGGTATGAGTTATTTTGGTGACTGATTCCAAGAGTTGGAAATGCGGGTAACAATGATTGAGGTCAACTCAGACTCATCCCAACAAAAACCTGCCTGCATTACCATTGGGTTAGTTTGGCTTTTTCAGAAGAATAGAGCAAAGTAGAATAAGTATAAATCTGACAAATAATATCTGCATAAAAAAAAATTGTTTTCGCACAAACATTGAACACATTCAGAGAGAGGCTCCACTTAGCCTTGAAGCCTTTCTCCACACAGATATTACATTTCATTTAGCTGACGCTTTTATCCAAAGCGACTTACAATAAGTGCATTCAACCACGAGGCTACAAACCCAGAACAACAAGAATAGAGAAAGTACAATTTCTTCAAAAAAAAGCAAAACTACAAAGTGCTATAAGTAAGTGCCATTTTAAGTGCTACTAAATTGTTAGTTTTAAAAATGTTATTCAAGGTATAGATGGAAGAGGTGTGTTTTTAGTTTGCGGCGGAAGATGTGTAAACTTTCTGATGTACGGATGTCAATGGG
Source organism: Hippoglossus stenolepis (assembly GCF_022539355.2). Classification (NCBI taxonomy): domain Eukaryota; kingdom Metazoa; phylum Chordata; class Actinopteri; order Pleuronectiformes; family Pleuronectidae; genus Hippoglossus; species Hippoglossus stenolepis. The sequence continues at coordinate 6,501,050 of NC_061491.1, forward strand.
GAGCTCATTCCACCATTTAGGAGCCAGGACAGCAAACAGTCGTGATTTTGTTGAGTGTTTAGCTCGCAGTGAGGGAGCAACAAGCCGATTGGCCGAAGCAGAGCGGAGTGAACGGGCTGGGGGGTAACGTTTGACCATGTCCTGGATGTAGACTGGACCCGATCCGTTCGCAGCACGGTACGCAAGTACTAATGTTTTGAAATGGATGCGGGCAGCCACCGGTAACCAGTGAAGGGAGCGGAGGAGCAGAGTAGTGTGAGTGAATTTAGGTTAAAGACGAGTCGAGCTGCTGCATTCTGAATGAGCTGCAGAGGTCGGATGGCACTAGCAGGTAGACCTGCCAGGAGGGAGTTACAATAGTCTAGGCGTGAGATGACCAGGGCCTGGACCAGAACCTGCACCGCCTTCTGAGTGAGAAGGTGGCGACACAGCAGACAGTTGTGTTTAATGCACTGTCTGTTTTCTCTATTGTTAGTAGCTAAAAACCCTGTGGCTCTCTGCCTCTCTCTCTCTGTCTCTCCGTCCTCCTCTTTCCAGTCTTCATGATAACACCTCTTACTCAATACGTCATAAATCACAAACTCTGACAGCCTAATTAAAGTAAACAGACGGAGATCCAAACTTCTCACTCCTCTTGCGATCAACAGCCGTTGTCTCAAAGGCAGAGTTTAGAGCTCAGGACTTTTATGTCGTTTGTAGGCCGGGGAGCTGAGGAAACTCAACCGACCGCAGGTGTGTTCCAAGGAAATAATCCATCAACATTAAATTGCAGTTTAATTAAATGCAAGTGTTTGGCTCGAGATAACTAATATCCATCTCTTTATACACTTTCTAAACTTCTTATCCTGCTCAACACCACAAGAGGTTTGATAAATATTAATTAAGTTGAAGTTAGAACATATAAATCGAGAAAAGGAGAATTCAGGATAACGCAGCCCACCTACTAACAGTGTTATCAGAAACAACAATACTTTGAAAATAACAACCCATTCAAACAAAAGTGAATAATTAAGATAAATATTCAAATAAAAAGGCTTGTGGATTTTACTGACTGTCTGACGCCCTTGAGGCTCGTGAGTAACTTCCTCTCTTGGCACACTGAAAACATTTCTTTACCCAGTTATCTGCAATGACATGTTCACCATGCCAACACAAGAACAAATCCTACACAGAACGTCACCCCAGCCACAACTCTCAAGAACTTAAGTGGAACACAACACTGAGGTTATGAGGCCAGCTTTACCTTAAATGTCTCTGACCATTTGTAGTCATATGGAGCAAAGTTTTTAAAGACGTCAATGTCTGTTGATCCACCACTTTGGTCCCAACTGAAATATCTTACATCTTGTACTGTAGTGATCCCCTGGGCATAGAGGCATGCAGAGGCAAGAAGAATATAAAACTATCAAAAACCTGCTTTTTTAAATGTTTTTTGCTGTCCATGTGATTTTCAGGCCTTGAAGATCAACAGTGAATTCTAGGGCGAAACTCTGACTTTAAACAAGAAAATTCAATCATAAAGACTCTAGCATGGTATAGATCTACTTGCAGCAGATACTAAGCACATCTTCACCCCTGACCCCCCACCCCACCCATCCAACTCTACTTTTACTTATTATAACCTCTGCTCCCTGCAATCAGTAGAAACTGAAACTGGAGCCTGAGGCATTCAGGGGCAGCTCATTTCAGGAGGTTAGTGGTTAAATTGTCCATGTGAACCTGTGAAGCGGAGAGACGGACCTCTGACCAGCCTGCCTAATTAAGGACACCTCATTGGAGTCTATGGGACTCAGCTAACCCAGCTTCATTATGGGGAGACACATTATGTGTTTGCAGGAGACGAATTAAGCTTTTTCATGCTCACCATAGAAAGATTGTACTAATAATTTACATAATACATAAAATGACAAAAAAGGCTTATAATTGGTACAATGGTACAAGCATACGGTTCTTTGCATAGGACGTTGACCAACACACATCACACAGATCTCTGAACCAAACCAACAGGAAGCCCTTCGGCCAACAACTGAGCAAACTTGTTTATCTGTGGTATGAAGAAAATGGCAACAAACCATCAACAGAGTTTTTGTGAGGGTCCATCAGTTAAGCTTCTCCTCCTGTGACTGGGTGGGTATGGCTGCATTCCTGAGCCACAGTCCTGCGCCTGTGTGAGTGTGTGACAGGAGGAAGCTCACCCTGATAACAGGTGGATTAAGCGTTCCTTATTGTCCTCGAGCAGCAGGCCCTGCATGACACTGTGAGTCACGGACACAGCAGCCTGAGACTGGCTGTTTTCACTGCCTCAATAACAGGGGCAGTAAAACTTTCCACTGCTAATCACACCTCGCTGTCAATCAAAGACAATTCTCGGGGACAGTGACGGAGATGTCTCTTCACAGGACTCGGGGACTTCCAAACCAAACCTGCATCTGAAAGATGAGAATAAGGGCCACTCTACCTCGGCTATCGCTTCCTCAGCAAACCATTCCTTCTGTTTTCTCTGCGTCAGAATTTCCAGGCGCTGAACTGCCCCCGACAATGGCTCTGTTGTGGTGGCTACAAGTGAGTCACCCACAAACCCAAATACAAACATGCAGGCAGCTCAGGAAGGGAGAGACAGATACTGTAAACAAACAACACGGTGGCAGGATGTCACTCAAACCAGTTTGCAAGGGCCCTCAAATTGTTCCCTGCTAACAGAGAGGCGGCCGAACAAACAATCAAGCCTGTCACATGTCAAGCTTGTATGTTTGACATAATAACACATCTCTAGCCAGATGGAGAAGCAACAGCAGGAAGCTGGATACATCGAAGCTGGTGATCCTCAGGTTTAACATCCCCCCATTGATCTCAGCAACCTGCAGTTTAATGAACTATTCATAAGCCATTTTCAGACATGAACTCTTGAGGTTGTCTGCACAATTGAGTCTGGACTTTCTCCGGAGTTTGCCTTTCACGCATGAACAACGCAGCAGGAGATTCTCTGCTCAGACGTGTTCACAACAACACAGAATCTGTGTGTCCTGGAAACGTCTTCAACACACCCACTCCCTCACTGTGAATCTAGCACGTGACAGAGCAATAGATAGCAAATACCCTATAGGTCAGCCAACTTTCTCATTAATCATATTCACAGGAAAAATCTCAGATTTGACACCATGATGGTAACAAGCTAGGCCTAATTAAACCTGTGAGTCGTGGTCAGGGTATAATAAATCACTGTGACTGATTAATATACCTGAGCTGGACATGGGAGCCAGTGGGAAGAGGCAGGAGAGGAGGATGGAGGCTCCTGCTGGCCCTGCAACAGATAAGACAGCTCTGGGTAATCTGACTCTAAGTCCGTGGATAAAGGCAGTTTGTCTCTTCTTGGGCCGTCTGTCCACACCTACTGGGTAATTAGGCCTAATTATGAGAGAAAGGTCCGCTTCCCCTTCATGTTATTAAATAAGAGCCAGCCTCGTCCGCCAAGGATCTCTCAACACCAGCAAGGGGCTGGCGACCTTCAGATCAAACGCAGCCACTATCTGTGCCCCCCCCAGCCTCTTCCACTGCAGCACCCGTTCCCCTCCTCGGCATCGCTGCACATATGAGGGCTTGAGGAGGGAGGGGGCAGATAGGGTATTCGTTATGATATGGGGCATCAAAGTTTTTTTCCCCCGAGTTGTGAGTGAGTGAGAGGGAGTCCTGCCCACATTCCTCTCTTAGCTCTTTGGTATCATGTGATCGGCAGCTACCCACCTGAGCTGTCCCCTTGTCAAATTCTGCCATTCATAAATAAGAGCAGGGAGGGAGGGATATACAGATCACAGGGGTTTATTATAGAAGCTTTATAAAGCCCCAGCTTCACAGGAGCCATTATGGAGGCATGGGATCCCAAGATCCCCTGCTGATACCAGCCTCGTCAAATATGAGATCTGAGCTGCATGATGAAAACTGAAAGTAGATTACACATAGCTCAAAAGCTGCATTCTAGATAGCTCCCACACTGAAAAGCCAACTTTATTACCTATTGGGCCAATAGAAGTTTTTTCTCAAACATCTTTTACAGCAGACTTTAACTATGAGTGTTTCAGAGAAAGATGCTAAATCCGTCCATTTCTTTCCGTCCATACATAATACTTCAGCTATTAGTCATTCTGCTGTTTATCACAGGCTGTGGTCTTATCTGCTGTTTCCCTGCTTTTCACAGTCTCGCCAAGGAGGCAACTTCCAACGTGCTGGCTGGCCGGAGGGTGGGTGGTGAGCTGGCCCTGCAACCATTAGTCAGCCCTTCTGCCCAAACCTCCGATCCCTCCTGAGGAGGAAGCCAACGTGCCAAATAGAGAGCGAGGTCCATTATAAAAGTCCAGTTAGACAAACAACATAGGAAGTGGCGAGGAAGACACACACCCTTTATTGTGTCTTGGAGGGGGTATCTGGACTGCATAAACAGTTCAGTGTCAGATAGAGGCTGAAGTCAGACACAAGTGCACCAACACCCACTGTCAGTCACAGATCCAGTGAGCGGGAAGAGGTGGCATTGTTCGCGTGAATGGCGTGAATGCTAAGCAGGGGCCACTGCAGATAAGAGCTCAATGCCTTGTGGCTGTCATTGAGGCAGGCACTGATGGAGCACTGTGTAGGAGGGTCCTGATTTAGGAGGTCCTGACTGTGGTCAACAGGTACCAGGAGCCTTATCTGTTTGCATTATCAGCCATTTCCTCTGTGAGGTCATTTGCCTGGACACTAGAGGATAAAGGAACACAAGAGGGTCGACAGCTCGAGTGTCATCATGCATCTCCACACATTTTGGCTGTGATGGGCTTTTGGACCTGTCCATACAGCAAAGACATGACAACAAGTTGCTGTGATCCTAAAAGGACATCATGCAACAGGGGATATAGAACAAGGAAAACAATAAGAGGTTACACTTTGTCAAAACAACACAGGCCCCAGTGTTAAAGCTGTCAGCCTTCTGCAGGGGTGTGATGAGTGACAGCACGAGTACTGATCAATAAACAGTACAAAGGTTGACAGAGTGATAACTATTTCTACAAGGTGAACAGCTTCCAGAGATGTCAACTCTCCGAACAAATATAAAAATGCTCCTATGAGCATGCAAACTGAACAAAACCAAACCAAAATCCAAGTTGTGCATTTATGCAATATTGGTAAAGGCGCAGTGAGCTGGATACAGGAAGTCAATGTACAATTTCAGTGTGTGCAGAAAGTCGAGATATGTTTAAGCTTAATCTTGCTTCATTTAATGTGGGGAAATTAATTCAATTGTTTTGTATATGCTGTCAGTTCTTCCACACACCATTTTATGAGCTCATCCTTGAACAGTCACACCTGACCTCAAAAACGGTGCAGTTTGTGTGTAAAGGTTTGGGCACTCTGAACTTCATTCTGTCATTAGGCCTTATTTTCCTGCATTAAGAATTGCCATATGATGCTAATGATAAATCATCTTAGTCCTCCTACCTTGTGGTAAACTTTTTGATTTTATGTAAAGCACTTTGAATTGCTTTGTTGAAATGTTCTACACAAATTAACTATTGGGATAAATCTAAGGTAAAGATTGAGGATCTGAAAATGAAGGTAAATTACACATATACAGCAGTTTCCTGACTGACTGTAATGTCCTGCAGCAGAAAGCAAAAAGGATGCATTCATCACAGGACCCTGATCCTGAGCAGACGTCAATATCCATCATAAACTACTCCAAGAAACACTGACGCCTAAATACTGGTTATAGCACCTGCCAAAAGTGCCGTTTTATATAAAATATTATTAATCCATGAAATAAAATGTTACAGTGAAATAACATTTGAAGGCTTCTTTTGGCTGCAGGTACTATTTCCTTCTTTGCACTTCCAAAATCAACAATATATTTGCACAAGGATGTCCACACCTTTGTACCCAACTGCACATCATGTACTGTATCTTCTATTACAAAGCACAGAAAGAGAACAGACTGTATTATGAACTTTGGTGTGACGGTTCATAGATAAGTTCATACAAGTCCGGGAACTACCTGTAGGACAAGTTTATTTGATATGAAAAACTCAATCACAAAAAAACTTCATTCATATGATCCATTTGAAGTTTTAAGCTTTCATTCTAATGAAATTTGAAATACCTTCTCATGTAGAGTACTTTCAAGAGTATGAGACGACAATTCATAAAACTATCGTAACATTACTTTTTAAATTTTGGTTGTAAGTCGGATATGATAACTGATGCTGCCGTTCTATAAACTAACTGGACACGGAACACAAGGGGTCAGAAAGAACACAGTAGAAGCGGGACTGAGAACGACCAGGACGGTGGACCGTTAAATAACACGGACTTTGAATGGAGTTTGGTTTGCTCGCCCCTCCATGACACTGGATGTTATCAGGGACAGTTAGTGTTTCACTTTGAAACCAAAGCGTTCATTAAAACGTTGGGCTGAAAAGAGAAGGGATATATGAAGCTCACACTGTCAGCTCCATGCTGTCATTTACAAGAAGAGGGTTAGCAACGAGCTAGCAACTACCTCAAATAGAACCCCACAGAGCGGCCTCTGTACCACAACACGGTCAGGTTGCTCCCGCAGAGTCAAATAAAGTCACTACAGTCACGTTGGCTGGAACAAGACTTGACAAAATACCAGTTCAGTGAAACACGGAGCGATGACAGTGTCAGGAAGAGCAGCTCAGCAGAGGAGGAGACCAGGCGTGCGCCGGGCTGCAAGGACCTCTGTTTACTACTGAGGAGCTGCCCAACCAAGTGCCTGTACAGAAACCTCTCACTCTCTCTTTCTCTCTCTCTCTCTAGATTCATTATTCAAAAATTAAGAAAATAATAAAAGAACATTAAGATTAATATGTCAATTATATAATGAAAAATAATAATAATAATAATCATTCGAAATTCAATAGGGCCTCCCACCATTGGTGCTCGGGCCCTAATTACAGTATACCACATGCGTGTGTGTGTGTGTGTGTGTGTGTGTGTGTGTGTGTGTGTGTGTGTGTGTGTGTGTGTGTGTGTGTGTGTGTGTGTGTGCGCGTGGACGTCTGTCAATAGTTATGAGGGCCAATTTTGGTTCAATACCATCATTGTGAGGACATTGTGGCTGGTCCTCACGATTCCAAAGGCTTGTTTGAGGGTTAAGACTTGGTTGTAGGTTAGAAGTAGGTTTGGGTTAGGGTTAGGTATTTGGTTGTGATGGTTAAGGTTAGGGTAAGGGGCTAGGCATTATGTCAATGAGTGTCCTCACAACTATAGAGAGACGTGCATGTGTGTGTGTGTGTGTGTGTGTGTTGAATGTCCACGTATCATAAGATGTGATGTGGGGTCTCACAGGCTCAAGTTGTCCTTGTGTATCTGAGCAGGGGTGAATGGAGAGATGTCAGGTGGGGCGAGGAGTGACAGGATTGCTTGTCACTACACATAAGGCAGCATGATTCTGACATTTTCCCCTGTCCTACAAGTATTTAAAAATGTTAGATGTCACTGAAATTCAGAACAACAGAATTTCACTGATTTAAGTAAAGGTTTCTTATTTTATTGAGTGATGTACATTTAGGAGGAAGTCCATCCCTGTCTCACCCTCACCTGTCGCACACTAACCACATGTTCTGTCTTCCTTCAGCTGCCATGAGTTTTTTGTTTCCTCTTTCCTCAGCTTGTAGTCTAAATGTCTGTTTTCTATTTAATACAACAGAAGAGAATTCCTATACGTCTACAGCGGGCTACAAAACATTCTAACTTCATTAAAAAATATCATCAGTACAAAACTTGCAAAGCCTTGTGATACGGCATGAACAGAAGTGTCTTTATTTTTTCAGCCTTTTCAGTCTAATTGAGAAAAAGAGACAGAGAAAACACAGGGTCCTAATCCACAGAGCACACAGAGCCCTTTCATGCCAGTGCTGGGAGAAACCTTTATTTGTCCATTCCTATCATGGAGAAAGCGGGTTTCAAGCTCGGCTGGGTCTGAGCTGAGAGATTAGATGAAACCAGAGTGTTTTAAACCTCTTCTGTGACCGTGGATTAGATTCAGACAGTCCCCCTGCACTGTGAAATGAAACAATAAGGCGTACAGGTGGATCAACGGGAGAGGGTGCAGAGCATGTAGAGCACAGTGGGTTTGAAACCTAAATTATGGATTTGTCCAAGCAAGAAAGCCCCCAAATTTTGAAAACAACATTCACATCACTTAAAAAAATAGGGAGGGAAAACATCTCTATGCCTCTTTTTTTTTTTTTTTTGCGCAACTCCATAAAAATATTTGGGGAGACAGCCATTTATGTGAAACCTCTCAAAAACATTCTCACCTCCCATGCATATGGTACTCAAATTATAATAAATGACACACAATATTTTGGACTGAGAGTGGCAGAGGATTACCGGTGTATTTATTCCACTAATGAGATATATCAAATATATAAGCACTTAATGACATGCATAAAAAGGGTAAGTCAGCAGTGGGTTCAAACCAATTAGTGCAAATGGAGATGGCACGACGTTACCCTCAGCGGGAGGTGGGGGAGAGTGTGTGCAGATATCATGGCCAGATACCATGGCCTACATTGTCATCAATTATTCCTGGCATCTCAGTTTACCCAGGGGCACAGTGGGTGTGGGGGACAATGCCAGGGTGCACTTGAGAGCTATAGTACCTTAGTCTCACCATGGGTCCCAGGAGGAAAGGGTGGAGGTGTGTGACATGGCTGGGGTGTGTATACAGTAACGTCCGTCCAACCCGAGAGACCGCCGGGTAAGGAAATCCCTGGAATCCCACTCTCACTGCGGCCGCCCGGCTGCGGGGGCAGGCAGGTCACTTTACAGCTCATCACCAAATTAGAAAGGCTGCGGGTCAGTCTAGCAGCAGCCAGACCACAGAGAGATAGAAATAGATGGGAGTGCTACGACTCAGTCTGCTGGCACTTATTCACCAAGCTGCTCTTCCATCATGGAGAGGCAGAGGAATGTATTGAACACAGTGGAGGCAAAACTCCAGGGAGGAACTACAGACTGCTTTAAGTCCCCACAGACAAGTTTTAGATACATAATGTGGACACAGAGAGTAGAGTTAGGGTTAGTACCAAGAGACTGATGAGCAGGAGGAAGAATCAAGTGCAAGCATCTAGCCTATTTGTTCTAAGTAATAAAACATTTCTACTAATAACTTTAAATCTTACTGAGTATTCATTAATTAGATATGTACATAAAAAAAACATGTGAAAACGACAAACTGAGTCGAGTCAACACTGTGACGTTTCCAGGCCACCGTCAGAGACAAAGTATCAGAAAACGTTATCTGTTGAGACTCCCTGTAGACGGAGCCATGATGGCTGAAGTTCATGTTGACTGGACAGACATAAGAGTGGTAACAGTCTAAACAGCTCACGCTCAGCAACAAAGACAATTGTAGCAATACAGGCTAACTACAGTAACATTGAACTGCATGACATCACAGCAAGTTCCTGTTAATGATGAACTGTTTTTAAGGTTTATTCATCGACTCACTGTCACAACAGGAGTCCAAAGTTTATATAATGAAATGAAGGATGGCTGAAGTCAGTTGATCTGCTTTGGTTTCAGGGGACTGCTGTTGTGCATGATGGCTCACTTTCACCAGCCAACATCATTTAAACAGTGTGCCCAGTCAGCCAAGCTGGGAATACTGGTCATGCCAGGCTCCTAGTTGTAATTCTGAGTCGGAGGTATTAGAATTCTTACAGCGACTTCACCACCAAGAGAAAAGAGCTTCTGACAAGTCAACAAACTGTTGGTAGAATGTCTGAAAATAATATATCTAATTACATCTTTAATTCTTTTGTGGATCGAGAGCAAAAATCTGAAAGTTACTGTTTCTAATAAAGTGAAAACATATCTTAAACAAGTCACCTTTGAAACATTTCAGATGTGAGGCAATTTTCCATGTTTTTTTTTCCAAGTTATCAGCAGGAATCAGAAAATACACCAGCAATAAGCGAAATTGGATTAACTACCCTTTGCGTGTGTGTGTGTGTGTGTGTGTGTGTGTGTGTGTGTGTGTGTGTGTGTGTGTGTGTGTGTGTGTGTGTGTGTGTGTGTGTGTGTGTGTGCTCCACATGTCAGGGTATGATGAGTCTGCATTAAGTTATCAGAACAGAGGGAGAAGATACAGCACATGGGAGTGTGTGCTGGACGTGCAGGTATCATAAGATGCGATGGCGAGGCCTCCCTGCCTCATGTTTTCGTTGGGCATCTGAGCAGGTGTGAATGGAGAGATCTCAGGGAGGGCGAGGAGTGACTGGACTGCCTGTCACTTTGAGGAATAGAACAAAACACAGCTTTAATGAACCAGTATGTAGCAGGAAGGAGAGAGCTGATGCACGGGCACTATCTGCACCGCTGAGCCATCCTCCCTTGGAATGGTGGAGAAGAAGGGGGAGGAACCCAGTCTCTAAATTCAATATTCTTATCAGTTCTTTTTGAAACTCCTCTTTCATGATGGAGCTGTTTCTCATGGTCACATCCAGAGCAGCATGTAAGGCAAAGTGTGATTTCTGACCCTCAATGTTGCACTAAGGACAATGGATTCTAATGTTGGTCCTCCTTTAACACACTGTCTTTTATTCTAAAGCTTACAGCTGCCTATTCATTGGATAGAGCCATATGCACCTGTATACTCTATTGTAAAGTGGGTCCATGGTGATTGTAGAATTTGATTCAGTTTTGATAGTGGTACTGAGCTGTGGTTAAAGGAAATCTATAGACAATTGGATGTCACAAAATAATGAACACATAGTTTTATTTTATTTCATTTGAGCTTCATATTCAGTGCACAGACATAGAACTTACCTATTTCCCAAAATATTGAATTCTTACGCAAAAATAATTCAGTAGTTTAAAAGGTTTTAGAATCAAGTTTCGATGTAATTCTTGATTGATGATTCATTTTTTAGAATTGAAACTCTTAAAGTTCAAGAAGATTATTATAGTTTTGGCCTGTTACAGCAGTTTGTTATTATCGTCCGAAGACATCTTTTTTCCATTGGGAAGCAAAAAGAACAAAGATAACGATGGTCTTAAAATGCCTCTGGGTGGACAGAACCCAGATCAGTGAGCCGAGCCGAGACGCATGCCATGTCTCCTCCTCCAGGAGACGCCTCAACACAGTAATGACCACTCTTCATGTTGCTGCTGCTGCTACTTCATTTGTCATACAGGATGACATTAAGGCTAAAGGTTACTCTGCGAGGGCTAATTACTGAGCAGGTTATATATACACGGGGCTCATGGTGCGTGTGTGTGTACCATAGTTTGGCTGTGACAGTGACACTCCTGTTATAGAAGCGTCTGAAAATGTTGATCTTGTTTTGGAAACACAGAGCAGAGGTACACTGTAGCTCCCCACAGCTTTATATTTAGAGGACGTTCACGTGTACTGAATGCAGGCTCTTACAGTAGACCCACATCATGCCATGCATGCAGTTAAGTGTGGACGCACAAATACAGGTCACACACAAGAGAGATCACGTTACTGACACACCACGTCCAAATTTCCCCCCTTACCCCCGACATCACACACACACGCACACGCACACACACACACACACACACAAAACATACCACGCAAGCCTTCTCTCATCAGACCACTGACCAACAAATAAACACACACAGGCATAACTGTGAGCTCCAGAGGGGAAGCGAACAGATTCCCACTACATGCAGAATGTGGGTGAATGTGTGAACTTGTGGCTATACGTTGTAAGGTCCAGTTTGGGTTTCAGACCAGTGGACATTTTGGGAACGTTGGAAAGTTGGAAAGTTAGAAAGTTGTACCTCACTTTCTGGCACACGTTCAAATGGCTAGTTTAGGTTCGGATTAGATTTAGGTTTAGGTTGAGGTTCAGGTTAAATTTAGTTTTAGGAAAGTGTTAGGTTGAGGTTATATTTAGGTTATATTTAGGTTTATGTTAGTGTTAGGTTTAGGTTAAATTTAGGGTTAGAGCTCTGGAAGGACACGGTAGGTGCAGTGTCCTCCTCAGGAGGTGCCCCTTCTTCCTGCTCCCAGTAGCACACAGTGGTCCACCCCCTCATCAGGGTTAGGGACGGAGTTTATTATATTTATTTGTGTGTTTTTAATCTGTCTGGTTTTGCCTTTTGTTATTTATCAATAGCACTAAAAATGAAAAAGAAAATTTGTTTTAAATGATTTGAAAGTAAAAAAAATGTGTTATATAAGTTGTTAATGAAATAAAACAAAGTAAAACAAAAACAGATTAAAATAAAATGAGTAGGTCAAACACACAGAAAAGAGAAACCTTCGCTGTGAGTCTGAACAGAGCTGGTCTTGCCTATTTGCTGGTCAGAGCAGAAGTAAAACCCTGTACCCCCTAAAGTAGGTTAAAGTAAGGTACTGATTGAGTGCTATGAGCGGCACACGGGGACCATAAGTGTTAAAAACATATAAAAAGTACCTCATTAAAAAACATTATTGATTGGATAAAAAGGTTTAGGTTCGGGGTAGTTAGGGTTAGAGTAAGGGGCTAGGGAATGACTTGGGTTTAGTGTTCAATGAGTGTCCTCACAAAGGTAGAAGTACAATCATGCGTGTATGATTCATTCACAAGCAGCTCATCCCACCACACAGAACTTTTATTGGGTAAACAGGAAAGACAGAATCAATCACAGAGGCACTGACAGCAGCTGGAGGGTGAAGCCCTGCACGCCGTCCCTCTGCATCACGGAACAAGCATCTCTGCAGCTCGGCCTCTGTGTGTTACATGCTTATGGCCATCAGCAGGAATAATGATCGGTGTCTGATTCAGTATATTCTCTGGCTCAAGAGCTTCCTCAGATCTCCAGCCAGACGTGCAGGCTGCAGAGTGGGAAAGCCGTCATGGCCCTGAGAGGAACTTAGATTAATGTGATGTGACTCAGACTGATAGAGGCCCAAAGCAGATTCAGAGAGGAAGCTGTCAGGTTGATTTTTGATACTGAGGCTCTGTCTGGTCCTGCAACTGTTTAAATATAATGTCTCAGCTTCTTATATTCTGTGCAGAGGGAAGTTGATTATCTCCATGGATACCGGTGTTTGATCAAAGCAGGATTTGAAGGTTTTCTTTATTTTTTACTTCTACTGAAAAAGGCTCCCTGCGGTTTCATCATAAATGCTTTTATTCTGCAGGACCAAGCGGAATCTGACTCGTCTCAATTTGACACACTGTTGTTTATGCACTCTATTTCTGTCATTAGCAAATGCGAGGCCACATTTAATGACAATTATATATTTCAAAATTAACCACTAAACACTGAAATTAATTCACAGTGAAGTGGAATTTTGATCTTCACTCAAGATTTTCCTGCTGCCAATCAGCATGTGATCATCTATACTGAGCATGGGGAGTTTTGAACAAGTACTGCAGCCAAGCAGCTCTGCCAGGCTGGACTTATGAACAGTGGGACAACAAAATAAGCTCTGACAGCATGCTCACAATGCTCAGATGCTGATGTTAGCATGTTTACTATCTGTGTGTCAGCATTGGCTCATGTTTTACTAAACATAGAATACAGCCACAGCTCAGTATGATAAAGATGCCATTAAGTATTTAAATGAGTTGTCTAATATTGGACAAATTTAAATGTATTTAATGATAAAAATAGATTTTGAGCAACATGAATGTCATGTATGAACTTCATGATATTCCATCACATTTCACCAAGAACCACAGATCTCAACTTCCTGGTGGTGCCATAAGAAGAGAGGATGACCTGTAAGTCATTAGGATTCATCTTCTGTGGATAATGGATACCTGTACAAAATGTCATGCCAACACGTCACTGGGATGTTTCTAGTCTGTGAATTGACTGACAATGCCCTCACTGCAGCCCTGCTGCTAGAATGGCTTAAACTACATAGAGGAGTCTGCAAGTTTATTACAAGTCCACTCATACTCCCGTATGAGTCAAAAGGAATTTGTTCCAAATTGTGTAGCAACATATCTGTGAAGATTCCCAGTCATCCAGGTATCTTCAGTAGTTGTAACTAAAAGTTGTAACTGAAGCAGTTAGAACTGAAGAAGCCTCTTGGATGAGAAGTGAAATGTCACAAGCAAGTCCAGTTGCCTCCATACATTTGTACAACTCCTGAAGATGACCGTTTTCACACCTTATAGAAGCTGTTACAGCTCTTTTACAAACCAAACAGCAAAATCATACAGAAATATAATTCCTCATTTTCATGCTATAAAATGTTATGACCCATCTCAGGCATAAGACTTAAGTTGGCTTTATGAAACCGCTATTTCAAAACACGATTTTCACAAAGCTCTGCTGCAATCTTGCTCCATCCCTCTGTGCCTGTTTATAACTACAAAGCAGTAAAATGATTAACTATTTTGAAATTAATTGAGCAATTAAATCATTGTCATCGGCTTAGAATAAATAAAGTGACTAAGAACTTGTTGGAGGTGCAACATCCTCAGACTCCCTTCAAGTTGTACCAGAGTGCCAGACATGTCTTGTGTGTATCAAAACACGAGATGTGTTGCTCTCTGCATGCAGACTGCTTGTGTCCTAATTGACGTGGTTTTGGCATGTACACACACACACACACACAAACATTGTTCCTTTGTTGTGCTCCGTCATCAAACAGCAGCTCAGTAAATCTCAGCTCCCAGAGGTAATGAGACGACTTCCTTTGTGGCAACAGACCTGACTAAATGATTTAAGAGTTGAGGCTGCACATGATAATTGCTCTCTTGGTGATGTCTAGTGATCCGAACCACAAACTGACACTGAAGCACCCGTTTTTTTTTTTTTAACTGTTGCCCACAGGCACTAGTATTCTGCGTGAGGCTGTGGTCTGCTGGATCGGCCATAGATAGGACAAACCCGACCGCAGTGCAACATCTAGCTCCTTTTCAAACAGCCACATCCTGTCAGATAAAGGCGGCTGAAGCAGCCATGTGTATTGAATTTAGAGCGTTCCTGGGGGTACCCTGCTCTTATCAGGGGGTCAGATAAGCTCATTTCACAGGCCCTCACCTCTGCTGGGCTACCAACAGAACCCCAGTCTGACAAGAGCTGACCTCATCTACTTTTTCTCAGTGTCTCCGGTTGAATGAGAAGTCAAGGACAGAGGCGACTCCACAGACTCTCTCCACGAGTTACAGTTGTTGCAAAATCAAACACGCAGCCCTTAGATGTGTGAAACAAACCGACCTTGACATTGCTGATGGGGGAGTGCTCCGACTGAGCTCACTCACAATCCTGAGTGAACGTCTTTGTTCTGATGAGACCCTGCAGAGGGAAGCAGCGTCTGAGCTGCTTTAAGTTGGACAGCGGATGACGGTGAAAGGACACAGCCTCGTCTCAACACCTTAGTGTTTCTGAGCCTACTAAGAGGTTTGGTGCATGGCTTCAGTGGGCGCTTTGACCTTATTGTCTTGAACTTGGGAGGCCAGATGAGGGAGAAAGCACCAAAATCTCCAAAACCAGTTTAGAAAACTCACCTTGGCTTATCAGTCTGAGGGCCCCTACTACATCCAGCCTCCAGAGGATCTCTTCCCCAGCCACCGCGCCCCATCCAGACCCTGCAGGCATCTCAGGCTGACAGTTTTGAGCCAGATACTGGCAGTACAACAGAGCAGTCATAATTGGCCCCATTCATTTCTCAGGGATAATCCTCACCGAGGCTGAGCCTTTTCTATTCCTAGTGTCATTTTTTCACCAATGTTTACACAAGGTATGTATTGGTTTCTCCTCCTCCTAAGGCAGAGGGGCTGTGTACCCTGCATATGTGTTTTAACGTGTGTCTGAAGGTTCTGCTCTTCCTTTTCTGCACGGCTGCTAGAGCTCAAGACCTGAAGTGACAAAGGCCCTGTGAATGTCTGACTCACAGACAACTGTCAGCGTTCAATAGGGCTGGATTAAGACTGAACATAGAACCGAGCGCACCCTGACATGTTGACATGTTCTACTAAGTGCATTTCAAGGTGGATTATGCCTGTTTGCTCCATTGTGGAGGGACAGAAGAAACACAATTGCTAAATGGGGCTAGGTATTCTTGAGGCGGCGGGTGAACTTTACTCCCACTGTCTGGGTTCGGACTGACACCAGCTTCACTCTCCTCTCAGGGTGAGTGAGGCTGCTGTGGATCCCGAGGAGGTTCAGGGGTTTCAGAGAGCTCTGTCCTTAACCAAACAAACACAGTGGAATTTCTGCCATTGTTGGTGCAGAGGGTTGAGTGACAGGGCTGCATAGCAGAGCTGCCTGTCAGCAGAGACGACTCAGGGTCAACATGTGACCACCCCGTGTGACACTGCTTAATATTAAGACGGAGCCTTATAGCAAAGTTTAGGATAGCTGCGTCCAGATCCACACAGGAACATATATACATGTACTCCATCAGGGGTTCTCTGGATTTTTCTTTTGGACCACATGTACTGACTGAACCTGTGAAAAAAGTGCTTCTGCACATAACCAAAGTCTAGCCGTTTCCTTCTGTTCCAAGTCTTTATGTTAAACTAACTGGCTGCGGGCTGTAACCTCATATTTAGCGAATAGACATGAGCGTGATATCAATCTTCCCTTTCAAACTCAGCAAGAAAGAAAAGATGCTGTATTTCCAAAAATAATCTGTGAACCGCTTTTTCTTCTCTCTGTTACAAAGCTCTTTGTTTCATCCCAGTGAAAAAGAACTCATTATATACACACATGCACTCTATTACAATGTATACGCGTGCACATTCATGCACATTAATCCACAATACAGATGAGTAATATAGAACAGTGATCAGTCAATCAATGGGCATCATTACTTTAATGGTGACACTTTGCATTCCAATGACTTATTAATTCACATATAAATTATGTATTACAAAGCTTTAATGGAAAATTACACTTCTCTATTTACATCTACTAAAGTTGTCAGCCAGGTGACATCAGGCCTGCACTCCCCAGCTCTGGGTTTTAGTGCAGGTCATCATTATCTGGCCGACCTGAAAGATGACCCCGCTCAGCAGGACACAGGTGAGGTGAACTGGTGTGGAAGTTTGGGCCCGGAGTAAACCATCACCAACAAATAAAGAAATCATTTGTGTTTTAAAGTTCTGTCTTGAAAAATGAAAAAAAATATACAATTTCCTTTAATGCTGGTGAGGAGTTGGACTGTGTATAAAATAACAGAGCAGATGAGACAAAGCAGAGGGGAAGTGGAGGGTAAAAAGCAAACAGACATTACAGTTCCACCAACGGCCTCAATGACTTCCCTCACGCAGCCTTGGGCCCACCCTGGGGTCTCTGAAGTGGCTCGTTAAGCTCAGGAACATAGACTCAATTACCCTGGGCAAACACGCCGCTACCGCTCGGTGTTGTGTGGGTTGGCTGGTTGTTTGGTTCCGTCCGTCCCCAGGCCATCCAAACGTCCCTTCAACCCGAGCCCCCCCCCCAGGCCCCTGCTGCGTGGCACCGCAGTATGTGAGCCCTCTGTGCTCCGAGTGATAGAGTCAAGCTGTTCCTGCTGAGCGGAGGTCAGGGTCCTTCAGTCAGCACCTCGGCCCTGAATAGAGCACACAGGAATCCCCCTTCCCTCCCTAACCAGGGCTGAAACTCAGCTCTCTCCTCCAGCCCCGGTCCAAATAAACCTGGTAGCCCTCTCTCTCTTTTTCCTCTCTCCATCTCCTGGCACGCTGTCACTCCCCTCATCGAAATCATTAATCAGACTGGGCAGATTAGACTTCAAATAAAAATAAACTACAACCACCAACCTACTCTTAGCTGCCCCGATTCCTGCAGCAGACATCCTTATTGACAGTTCTCCTCCTCCTCTGCTTAATAGACCCAAGATGTCCAGTACAGGCAGCTGGAGGAACATTTAAACACTTTGGCAAACTCTGGGGGTCTATCACTGCTTTATTGACATAAACAACTCCCCTTATCTTTGATAGTGAGGACTCTTGAGGCCTAACCTGTCACCCATGTAAATACACAACAGATAACCCTTATCAGTTTGGCACCAATAAAGCCAACCTGCTTCCCAGCTTCACCCAAAACACACATCTTTTTAAGGGATTAAGGGGATTAAATGTGCAACTTGAATGTATTCAGACTTATATTTTATCCACTGACTACTTTATCCCTCCTTCCTCTTTTGGCTCAGAAATATAGGGGAGAACTGGAGGGCAATAGTGCCACCTTTGGGCGGGGCTGAGTAGTGCAGCTGTAATAGAGCTCTCACAGTTCTGTTATCAATAGATAGGGTTGCACTGGGCCTGGGCTGTGGCATCCACACAGCTTTTGACAGCACATGCTTGTGGTTCATCTACATTCCTGCATGACTTGGGAGGAAGGAGGGCATGGGAGGAAGAGAAAGAGTCCCGGGGTCTGCTGTTGGACTCTGCTGGGCCCTAAACAAGCTGGGGCTCCCTAGGCCAGGCTCTCTGCTGGCTGACGGACAGGCGGCCTGCCAACTGTTTGTGTGTGTCCATGGGAAATGGGGCGGTGTCGCTGCAGCGACGGCTCTGGGGCCATCCATCAGTGTCACGGGGGATGAGGAGGGGGTGGGGGTGTGTGGTATGTGTCACCTCTAAGACTAATGGACAGGAAGTACAGCCAGAGAAACAACAATATTTGCAGAATATATATTCAGAAAAACGTTAGGGCTCAGTCCAGGTTTCTCCTATGGTTTCAACACAACCCTGAGCACGGGCCTTAATCCTGATTGATGAGCCTGTTTATTTAAAAGAAGCTCACTCTGTGGCCTCGATAACCTGATCTATAACCAATGCATTTCTACAGCATACATATAACATGCATGTATATGGGATAAGCATAGTCTTGGTTAAGGCATGACATGTCAATGACAATAACCTGTGCAGCCAGGGATTACATCCATGCCTGTCCTAAAATGAGATCCTACTGCACAGGAGGGACGTCATAAATCTGACAAAGCACTGTGAAAATTGGGGCCATTTTGGGGCCATATTACAGCCAGAGAGGGACAAAGAGAGAGAGCGCGATAAACCCAGGCTAAGTTCTTTCTACTGTCACTGAGGGACCCTGTGTGCTCACCAGTGGTCAGAGACCGAGGGGCTTAACCTCAGCAGCCGGTGACAGTGGCGTCCAGGCCGGAGCGCTTGGTGATGTTGACCTTGACCACCTCCTCTGCACAGGTTGGGTGGATGCCTACTGTCTGCAACAGGTGGGAATATGTTGCCCCGCACCTGAGACACACACAGACACACACACAGAGTTAATTCAAGCTGCTGTTACTCACACTGTATCATGACTGACAACTGTGTAAGTGATCTATGCTTTAATGAGTCTTGTAATTTTGTGCCATCAGTCATTTTGTAAGAGCGTGCTTGTCCTCCACATGGTGTGTAACTTATTTTGAAACAAAGCTTGTGTCTACTGAAGAGCTCGGAGAGGAGCCACCTTTAAACTGTATCAGTGATGTGTTGTAGAGATTCACTGAGGCAGACTGTTGTTTATACCTCTTTAAAGTAAATGAGTAGCAATGATCCACCAAACTCTTACTTTACCTGCCCTTTGTAATATTAGTCAGATGTACAATTTCAAATAAAAATTACAGAAGTAACAATTTTTTCACTTCTATATCTTCTGAAAAATGTATAACACATATACAGTATATAAAAGTTATTGCTGTAGTCTGACATGTATCACTATTTAGATTGACGAGTGGTGACTGTGGAAAGATGTACAGCCAGATCAAACCAAGCCGGAAAATATTCCGTCCTGATCATCAACTTGACTCTAAAGCTAAAATACATAAACTCAACACCATAACTGATAGTTGATCCATTGGACACAAAATGCAGCAAAAACACGGAATGTGCCCACAAATGTAATCTAGACTTACTGGAAGCCCAGAGCAAAGCCCTGTGTGACTTCTCCTGCATTGGGACCAGTAAAGTGCAGACCCAGGATCTTCTGATCTCCACCTCGCTCACACACCACCTGAGGAAGTAAAAACACAAAGTTTAGGCAAGGGGGTGAAGCCAGCAAGGTGTTAGTGGTTGTTGTCCTCCTGTCTAACTAACCATATTTGCACGTTGCACATTATTTTCATCTTTGTAGTAGGTAGACCAGGAAAAGTGGATCCTAAATCTGATTCACTAGGCCACAGATGTACTCAGAGGTTTGTATTGATCCCTCGTACAATGTGGGCAGTCTGAATCCCACTACCCTGCTGCAGGAGGCAACACTTTGTACTGCTCCTGTCCTCCAATAAATGCATTCACACTTGAGTGTGTCTCGCACAAACTTATAGCAAAAAAAACTAATTGCATAGCATATAAAATACAAAATAAAAAAAAATCTGCTTCAAAATATCACATAGAACAACTCATAATGTGTCTGCAGGTCAAACTTACCTTTATGTAACACTGGCTGGCATCACGCTCGGCGACAGTGAATTCCAGAGGCTTGTAGAAAGCATGGTAGACCTACACAGACAAACAGAGAGGACAAGTAATATAAACAGAAATTAAATGATATAGCATGTATTATTGTTATATTTTGTGTTCTGCCTTCAGCTAATCAGTATTTACAGTGATTAAAATAACCTCTTGCAGACTTTTATTTAAACCAGCAAAGCTCACTAGCTAAAACAAAAACACTGAGGGAGTCTTGTGTGTTTTGTACAGTGACAGAGTAAAATAAGAGTAAAAACATACGGTTACTGACATTGTGAAAAAGGAGGCACTTGAATTGCACTGTGATGCATTACAAGTCAGTTAATATCTCACTACTATTTGAAAGTTCTATTTTACAATAGAAAAAGAAAAAAAGTATTCATTGAATGTCGTATCAGGTCATAGCTTCATTCCTTACATCCTGTGTATTATGTTTCATCACTACATGCTGATTAAGACGACTATGATTAAAATACAGCGGATCCTTGTACGCACTGATTCTTGCACCCTGATACAATCTGTGTAAACGCTAAATCAAAATCTCGGTGCTTGCTCACGATGCCGAGAGATTTCAAAAGTCCTGACTATGACGTACGTCGAGTGCGTTTTATTCTACGGGGCAAAACGTGCCGACACAGGTTGTGAGGGCCGTGCAGCTGTCGGGGTCCTGGTGCTGCAGCTCCTCCTCAGATCTCAGCGCGCCTGTCATCACCCCATACACACCTCAATCAGGCCTCCTGCTCGCCTGTCAGTCACAGCCGGGAGCCCCACCTCGCCCGCTAAACCGTTTATCTACAGCCTCCTGCAGGTGTTAGCTAGTATCTGGCACAGCATGTGCGTACACAAGCAGGTAAAACACAGAGCTGCTTATTTTTGCATTGTATGTGTGTGTGTGTCTGGGTTTATGGCTGGCTAATGGTACATGTATTTCTTATACAGGTTGTTACCAGTTGAAGCATGACTTTGTACTTTTGTGCATGTGTAGCATGTGGCCGATCATTTATTGGTAAAGATACAAATCTCATAATGCAACAAAGTTACAGTTACAATGGTGTTGTAATAAAAAGCTATTTCTGCGTCAGAAACACAAATTTAATTGTAAAAGTATTTTGAAATTCCATTTTCAATTCTTCAGCAAAGCACTGCTGTTCACATTATTAACATAAAAACATATGTATATGATAAATGATAATGTTTTATATTAAGTGGCATTTCAATACATTGTGGCCACTTGTACCGCTACATTAAAGACTGCTAGTTAAGGGTTCAGGGCTCACCTCCTCTAATCCTCATGTGTAATTAAGTCATGCACATAATTCTTTTAGTATATATAGTGGTAAAACGTATTTTTCAAATTTGAATAAGTCATTATGAAAAATTACTTTTTATTGTAATTTAAATTGAAATGTGGACATATAGAGGGTTTTATTTAAAATGAAATACATTCTGGAATTATTTACAGTTGTAAATTCACTGCTGATAAAAGTATTATAAAGACACATCTATGTTACCTCAATGCCGTCTTTTCCATGTCTCCTCTCTGCGTCCTCCTCAGACAGACCTACACAGCCGTACTCCAGAGGGGTGAATACTGTGGTGGGCACCTGTCCCACAAACACACAGGAATATTAACTCCAGTTGTCCTCTCAGGAATACTTTCACTTTTATGAATACTAACATATCCAAAATACTGACATATTTTAACTTATTTATTTTAATCCAAAACTACATCAAACAGATCATCAGTATATCAGTCTTAGAAATTCCCATTATATGTAGGTAGGGAAACTCAACACTATATTCAAACATCCATTAAGACTTGGTGAATGATGAATTTCTGTGTATATAAGATGATGAAGAATGATGATATATTGAAAAATGTTGTATGTTTATTCTAAACTTATCCTGCAGAAAAGTTGGGGGTTTAGTCAGATGGGGGTTTGGGTGCATATGATACTCAAACTAAAAAGTTCCAGAACGTATTATATTGTTATTTACGTCTAGTGCAACATAAAACAAGGAGCTCAAAAGGCCACAAAGACACAAACCCGGGAGAAATTGGAGGAAAAATAGCTGCTTGTCAGTGTGTGTGTGTGTGTGTGCGTGTCTTACATTGTCGTAGTTCATGAGCTCCGTGCTCTGACCGACCAGTCTGTGGGCAAGAAGTTTTCCTGCTTTAATTGCTGTCGGTGTCAATTCAGGACGACCCTAAAACAGGAGAAATGCTCATTTATTCATCTGTAAACATGTAATCACAAATTATTTGAAATGAAATATCTGACTTAGCTTGTTCCTTTTTAAAAGCATACAGCCCAGAAATAGTGTAAATACAAACACTTGGTGAAGCGTGAGTGACTGACTGACACAAGTGGTGAGAGTTAAAACATTCAAACTATCTAACACAAATCTCTGCTTCTATGTTTTTGACTTTATTGTCCTGGATGTCTGCCAAAACACACACACACACTGAATGGTACAGGAAACAGTAGGGCTGCGGGGCAATTCTAAAGGCATGACTTAAACCTGTTAAATTACCATCGCACATCCTGTTGTCCAAAACACCTCCTGCACCTCTGCATGTATGTGGATGTGCGCTCTGGTATTCCAGTAACTGTTTACACACCACACAGCATTCGTCATTATAATGCATTTGTTGGCACTCTTTCCTGAAATCAAGAATAACAGCGATGGACAAATAGAGAGATATATAAACCATCTCGGTTTTAAAAAAAAAAAAGAAAATAAATCCTCCCCGCTGCCGTGAAAAGTTGACAGACAGATTGGGGTGAATCACGACTCATCAAAGCCAGCTGTCAATCAAAAAGACGCTCAGCAATTCTGTGTGTGTGTCATGAGGCCTGGGAGGCAGGAAGGAAGCGCACAGCTGGTGGTGATGAAAACACAACACTGACGTTACATTGAGCAGGTAGAACTAGTATTAACATGGCTGGAGCCGCTCTGAACACACAGTGCCACTGGCTTCACTTTGTATTCAGTCTTCTGCCAAGTGCCCACTGCTGGAAAATCTTTCTTTTATATATGTGCACAAAATAATGTTCTACCTGTGAGATCATAATCATGAATTTTGAATTTTTGTCTCATCTCACTGTAACTCTGATTGATTGTATTTTGTTATTGATTTTAGCTCTTAACTAGAGGTTATCCCTTTTTATATCAGACATCCTAGAAACCTAATTAATTTATAGTATGGACAAATACATGTGTATGTATGTAAATATACATACACACATACATACACATGTATATAAATGAAATAAAATAAAAATAAGTTAAAAAAAAAGGTATTTTTACAGGTCTTGGTGGAAATGAGTAGTGGAAACCAAATGAGAGATTTTAACTTTGGGGAAATAAAATACAAGTCAGAGTTGCCCTGAACCATCCTGCACAATCTTTGTCTAATAGCTGGAGGTTGTGTGTGTAATAAGAGGAGGCTCATATGCATGTAAAGTAAAGTTCGACTGAAACTGCCAAAAATATAAAATGAGAAAGCAATAAAAACAGGCCCTAAAAGCTAATCTGATTTTTACTGAATAATTTAAAATGGATGGGCCTGCAACTGGCTAGAAAATAGAGTTGGTCTATAGTGTTGATGAAAACACTTGACAAAAATCTGACCCTGCCCAACAAATTCTGGTGAAGACTTGTAAAACGTTATTAAAGACGAGGCTTAAATTAAAATTATCTACATCTGAGTTTGAGCTCATTTTTAAACAACATTTGAATTAATCTGCATCTTAAGACCTAATGCTGCAGCAGTTCCTGTTCCTGTTGTACAAACAACTATGGACAAGAACAACGTGGTTGACTGAAGAAAAAGTTTGAGTCTGATAATTATATGCCAAGATCTGAAGTTTTAATGAATACGATTTGTCTTGATTTATCAACATTCGTGGACACTGGAGATTGTGTCAGAGTCTTGCTACATGTAACATGTTTTCTTTAATTTGACTCATGCATTACTCAGTGTGAACAAGCAGTAGGATGTTTCAGGTAAAGCAACAAAAAATGTGGATGTGTTCAGAGTGGACTTTCTGTTCACATTTGAATAATGTAATAGTATTAGTTTATAACCAGTATTAATTAGGTATTGATGTGAAAATAACTTAGAGGGATGATTCTGTATTTACTGTAATGATAGAAATTTTCCAGAGCTGTTATCTGTAGGTGATTGATTCCACATTTCACTTAGTGATGACAGACTTTTGGACGAGCCATAACTGACGTGGGTGTGGACTTCCAGTAACTTTGAACAGTGTGGATTTCCATTTAAGACTGCAGACTTGCGCTGTGTTTTCCTATTGCCGAATGTTATCAGCGTTGTTTCTTCCATCAGTGTGGCAAGTGCTGACAAAACCTACCTCACCAATGTCACCGAAAGCATAGATGTTTGGCACCGAGGTCGACTCGTCAGCACCCAAAACTATTTTCCCCGTCTCCTTGTTGAGGCGCACGCTGAGCTTGTCGAGGCCCAGTGCCTTGGTTTCAGGGGCTCTACCTGAGGAAACAACACAAGAAGAGTATATTACATTACAATTATAAAGGGAGGTGTGGAAGAGGAGACAGGCGCTCTATAGTGATCATAACATTCTATGTTCAGGTTTTCAGGCACGACCTTAAGCCCCATCCTACACAGAAATTTGTGAATATTACTAATCAAAAACCTTAAGATAGCTTATACAGAGGGAGGCTATCTGCAGCTCAAACACTAATGAGAGAGGGCTTTCTAAAACTATAAGGTTGTGTAAAACAAACAGGATTGTGGTTTTCCTCTGATTCACCTTCAGGGGGCGACGATGTGCAATATTTTGTATTATGAAGCTCTACCTTTAGAAATTAGTTATATGATGTCTTCTAATGAAATAAGAGAAAATCAACTGCTGAAATAAATAGTTAATCATAATCATTAACTATCAACTTCTTAATAATTCCAATAATAGCTCATTTATAAACCAACAAGACTAAGAGTCTACAACCATGCTAGCATCTCTACAAACTGTATTTTGGCACAATGTTGCTTTGAGCTAAACGCTGACATCAGCATGCTAACATAGCCTCAATGAAAATGCTAACATGCTGATGCTTAACATTAATAACACACATATGTTTACCATGATCATCATCTTAGTTTGACCGGTTAGCATTCTAACATTTTCCTATTAGCACTCAGCACAAATCTGAGAGCAGACTGATAGAAGTACTGGGCAAGTTAAAAAATAATTGACCTGATGAAAGGACTAGATGAAAAGTCGTGGGATCACCAAAGCTATTAGACTACATCGTCTGAAAACCATAACTATACATACAAAGTGCCTATCCATATAGGAAAGTTCAAGCTATTCAAACTTTGAACTGAACGTGCAGGAAATGACAGAAGATAAAACTTATTAGGGTTCATCCTACGAGTAGAGACATTTGTGGTTGACTGTCACAACCCTAGAGCCATTGCTGCCATGATGATGCTGACAAACACTGGCTGGTACAAAGTGTGATTTCCTGCTTTTTCTCAGTTTTGTATCATTGCAAATTGAATATCTCTGGGGTTTGGACAAGTAGTTGGACAAAACATGCAATTAACTAAAACATCTGGACAGCTAAAAGCTCCAGAGGAGGAGAAATGATGAGCAGCTGGGAATCGCTTATCCCATCGATCCCATGGGACACACAGAGGTGCGATTTCTGACACTTCCTGGGAGACGGTTGACTGATGCTGTCGACACGGAGTCTCCATGGTGATGGAGCATGAACCACTGCCTCCTCGGCCTTCTCCATAGCTCCTCATAACCTGCCTGGGTAGCATAATAAACACCCGGCCCCGAGGTACCCATGTAGATTCTATCGGACGGCAAAAACAACAAACCGCCGAGACCCTTTTTCCTGACTGGAGCCGGAGAACAACGCGCTCCCCCTCTTCTCAGACCAGTGGGCTACAGGGACCTGTCTAGTGCTCTGCAGCATGGGTGGTTGAATGGAATAGAGAGCACAGATGAGGAGGACGGACAGGAAGTGGGCCAGTCATGACCATTTCCCAAAAGCAGCACTTGTAAATATTTTCTTGTCGTCTATTGCCACAACACTGGAATAGTCCATGTTACTCTCTAGTTGGTGTAAACTTTAGTATTATACGTATAGCTTCCTAAGGAAAGTATGTTCTCACAATCCAATCAGATTTTCTTATTTCCATTTTTACGTTTCTGGCAAAAGACTCAATACTCATACCAAGCATTTTCATTTAGGAGAAGTATAAAAATATTAAAAATGTTATAATTTATTTACAACAGTTTCAGTTTTTTTGTAAACAGATTCCATCATTCCAACCATCCATCCATCAGTATTTGTCATCAATTGTAACTTAAAAACACATCTGTAACTGGTGTATAAACAATGTAAATCAGTGAATGATTGATGACATAACGTCTGTAGCCATATAGCATATTATTTGTTTATATATTAATACTTTCCTCACTTTCCTCATCAAGTAATCAAACTATCTGTTGAAGGCCATGAGAAACAGCTGAAAACAGAAACTTAGTAAGTAGATCTTGAGTTTTTGGGAATTTTAGATTGAACTGATAGATGTATGGTCAACAGTACTCCAGCAATTAATATTTATATAATTACTGTGGACAGCTACTGTACATTTATTTAAAAATCTGGAACCTAATATAAGTCCCAAAATATAACTGCTGACAGCCTGGTTAAGAAGTTCAGGTGTGTTACACTCAACAGCACAGATGAGGAGCAGCCTCAAGCGGAGATGAGGAGCAGGCTACAGAGATCTGGTCAGCGCACTTCTTTCTAACTCACAACTCCAATGTGGACTCAAGTGACATCATTTGGGGCAGTTCATCTAACTACGTGCAACTACCCTCTAGTGCCCCTAGTGTGACAGTTGGTGAGGTTTCCCTTCAAACTCTAGTTTAACATGTCATCGTAAACTATTTTAAACCTATTCGTAAATGATTTGTAAATGTGTATAAACACACTAATGAATGCTTTATATGACACAAAAGATCTGGTAATCATATATCATTATATATGATTACTGTGTTTGATTACATTGAGTCATCAATCATTCGTTACCTGTTTCTACATCAGTTACAGTTGCCAGTTTATAACAGATACAGAAGCCCTTTCATAGAAGAAGATGATCTTCCAAGAAATACAAAAACAAATATAATGATGAATATTTAACCCAGTTCACAGCACAAACATTAGATGTAAATTAGATCTGCATTGTATGTATTTTTATATAACCTATAGATGCTCAAAGGGTGTGGGGGATTTGTGTCCATTAAGGTCTACATCCTGTGGAGGGCTTACCTCTCTGACAGCTGCCGCAGCTGAAACACTTTATACTTGAGATTTTTCTGCTTTGAAAATATTACATTTCAGCTTCAGTTACAGTGAGATTAACAGTATGGGCCTACAAAGATCTTTATCAGTAGAATCTGACTGCTGTGTTCAAACTTTCTCTGTCCATATGAGGCGTTCCTGTCTGTAATTCCACTCAGTGCTGAACTGTGGCACTGAAAACATCTCCATTGTACGGCGACAACACAACAACAGTGAGGTGGCTGATAAGGGACTTGGTATGAGCTGGGACACACACAGACTGTGGTCAAACACATGGGCCGACCTGAACAAAGCCTGTTTGGACATTAAGAGGAAGCCTACAGACCGCTACGCTAAATAGCCACAACAAAGCTGAAATGAGAGCTGGACGCTTATCTGATCAATCAAATGAACAAAGACAAAAGGGAGAGCAAAGTGAAGGGGAGGTGTTGTTCTTGGGAGAAGAGATTGCACAGGCTGCCCAAAATCCATTTAAGACCAAATTTGTTTTATTTCATAATGCAAATAGATTAAGATCTAACTGGCTGAAGAAATAGTTGTTGTCTGTGGATAATAATAAAATCAAGGGAAAGGAAAATGAAACAAAAAAATCCATTGGGTGAGTGTTAATTACCAGTGTCCAGAAATGAGATGTGTGATTCCATACTATGGTCTGTGAATCACAGTAATCACGCTCTTGCCCAGAAACCATCTATGTAATATGATTGAGTAATGAACAATATACACAGTCCCCTCTTGGTCTGATTCATTTGTATGATTATCTATATTTTTGATAATACAGAAAGATGTAGACAGAAGAGCAACATTAGATCAGGAACTTGATCGTCAAGAGGCAAATGTGCTTTAAAAACTGTTTGTAAATGACATCCTCGAGTACTGTAGAGCAAAGTGAGGAGGATGACGAATGTGTCCACTATCTGCAACCAGACAGGAAGAATGGAAATGTTCTGTTTCCTGATGTGTTTCTGTGGGCACACCTGGACAGGGGAGCGGCCATGAGGCCAGGAAGGAGCAGGGGAAAGGTGGAGGCAGGCAGGGCCGTGGAGAAGGATGTAGCAGACGCTGGTGATACTGTCCCCCTCTCCCCTCTGGCCTTTAATAACTCCGCAGAGGCCTGGGACACTGCCTGGCCCTAGTGTAAGGTCAGCGTAAAGGGAAGTGGCCTTGTACTCATAACTCCTGCTTGCACACATCAAAGAGCAGAGACCAGGCTCTTACTGGTTCTCACTGAACTGTATGGGAACTAAAGCCGTCATGGATATACAGTGAATGTAGTAAAGGTATAAAAGGAATAAGAGGAAACTGCTACTGGTATTTTCACAATTTCTGGACAAACTTTTGATGAGTAGAAAGGTTTGATTTAATGTGATGGAAATTTAAGTTGTGGTGATTAAGATTTAGCAGCAGATGATAAAAAATACGATGTGAAAGAGGCTACAAACAAAACTAAAAGGCTTGAAGAGTTTCTGTGAATTAGGACAAAAATATTTTTGGAGGGGGTTTCAAAATGTCAAGTTCTTGGCAGAGTTTTGGTGTGAACTCTCACTCACTGCAGCATCTCACGCATGTAATGACAAACACCAACCCAACATGCACTCACTGCATATAGCATTTTCACCAGCAGCCTCATGGCGAGACCATGTGGGAATTCCGCCGCGGGCGAGAAGAACGAACGTCATTTCAGCTGAGGGGTCACGCACATCCTTGTCACTGTCACACGCATGGAGCAAAAGGATGCTGTTTCCCTCACACTCACACACACGCTCATAAAGCAAGAAACCTGGAAGTCAGATTTTCGGAAGCACGGCGTCGTCTTTGAAAGCGCTCAACACAAATAAACTGACGGCTGCGGCTCTGATGGAAGTCCCCTCCATTGTTACTCACACTGCTTGTGGAATGGCACAAGTGAAATGATGGAACAGAGAATGTATAGACGAGAGAGGGGAGGCATAGAGCTGGTGGTAATGGCAGGCAGAGGGCCGTGGGCAGGGATGGCAGTGACAGATGCAGGGTTGGTTTCCGCAGGGCTGGCACGGGCAGGAAGGCGCAGAGAGGGAGAACAAAGAGGGGAATGTGGTGACCCTGTGCCTGGGTGCATCCTGCCCCGTCCTGCCCCTCTCCTACCCGAGAGCCAGCTTTGGGTGATTAACACTTCCCCTGACCATTCCCATCGCTCAGGCTTTATTACTTTGTTTTCAGCCTTGATTCTTCTTCTATCTGCTGACACTGCACTCTATTGAGGATGACAATGAAATTGATGGTGGCGGGGGAACACAGTCATAGCCTGGTTTTATGTCAGGGATCTATTATTACATTGCAGGGAAACAATACAGGTGTAGATTAACATGCCGTCCCAAGATAAGTTTGGAAAATAGGGGATAAGGGGTTAATCACTGTACTATGAACTGCACTCACTAATGATTTAACTCATTTCATAGCAAAGGTGTTTTAATATCTGATCACGTTGTTGCAAGTTGACTTCATAATCAAATCACTTGAGACAAGACACGTTTCGAGTTCATCTAAACCATGTTTCTCAACTCCATATCAATTAGATTAGTCAATCCAAGGCTGATTTAAACCCCAGTTAGCACCTCAAAGGAAAGGCTTTTGTTCACTGAGTCAAGTCCAACACAAGTCGAAAGTCAAGTGCAAATCAAGTCGAGTCAATCACAACAAATTTCACGTCAAGTCACAAGTCTTTAGTATATCAAGTGAGTTTTCCTTTAAACACAGCGTCAATGTATTATATTCAAGGTGCGAGGCTATGCTGTCATGTCCTGTGCCGTCATTTTTGTGACATTAGTCTCAAGCCTACAGCTTTGATGTTTCTACAACCAACACAATGAGCCACGACCACTTCAGGGATGTTGTCTGTATTTGAACGACTGCTCTGATCTTCATGTGGAGGAGAAGAGGGTTCATCAAGCATATTGCTTATATTACCTCCCTCATTAGGTACCTCCGGAGGTAATGTTTTCATCTGTGCTTGTTGGTTCGTCGGTTAGTTAGCAGGACATCGCAAAAATACTGGATGAATACCACAAAACATGGTGGAGGGATGTGATATGTGTGATGATAGGGTGTATTTTGTCATTTTCATTTCTCAATAATTCATGGGTCTTGATGAAAAAAAAAAACAGGGACATCAGGGACTGATATTTATGAGTGTGTGGAATTTGGTGTGGATCCCGATAACAATCTGTATCTAGTGAATCTAAATTGGGTTTCATAAGGGGACTGTTGGGCCTCTACTGAGGGCCATTCTAGTTTTTGATTTTGATGAACTGTCGTTAAGAAGTGACACACACACGCACAATCAAGATGACACACAGACTCACCCACTGCCCACAACACGGAGTCGTAGGAGTCCTTGTGCTCATTGCCTGTCTGGGTGTCGGTCCAGGTTACCTGCAAGGCTCCTGAGGACAGTTTGTCCACTCTCTTTGGGACACACTTCCATGCAAACTTGGTCCCATACGTCTCCATGTAGTCTGTCACTAGACCTGCTATTTGCTGCATAAGAAAGAGAGAATACTCACATTCACACATGATGAAATCACCATCATGATAATCAGATGGTGATGCTGTAGGGCAGAGAGCAATACCTGATCAAACCCCCGGAGGGCGATACTGCGAACCATCACTGTGGTGTCCAAGCCGATGCCTGTGAGGAACCCTGCGCACTCCAGGGCCACATCTGAGCAACACCAGGTTAAGGATTCAAGTGCTTGATTTACATTTACAGAGAGCACCGTTAAGAATGAAGCTTAAAAAGTCACAGTCATTTCACAAAGTTGCTTTTACTGTTTTAAAAAAAATTTCGTAATGTTTATTTTATCATGGTTTACTAAATGAAGTGTAAATACAGTAATGTAAAAACTTTTTGGGACCAGTCTCAAGGTAGTAATGGAATTTGAAACTGATATTTTATCGAATCAATAACTTAACACTCTCTCAACTGATCACCGGGGGATTTCTGCGCTGGCTCCATTCACCAGCTCTCTGGCAGACAAAGGATACAACTGGCTCCAACCACAAGTCTGCAAAAAACAAATAAAGAGAAGCTCTCAGCTAAACTAATAATACAATAAAAATACATTTCATCATTTGCGCAGCACACTTTTGGCCAAATAAAACAAAGCAGGTCCAAAGTTGAAAATGTTTACTTTAAATCCTGGAATTAGAGAGGCGATGAATTACAGAACTTTACCACCTGAGAGGGAAGTCAAGAGGTGTGAAGAAAATGTACAAGAAGGGGACAGAAAAGCAATGTGTGTGTGTGTGTGTGTCTGTGAAGGTGTGCGTGTGTGTGGTCCAGGTGAATCACAAGTCTAATCCAGCACTGACATCTGTTGGTTGAGGAGGGCTAATTTCTAGCATTTAGGCTAATCCCTGCGGATGGGGTGTGCCATGTTCATGGCTCAAGTCCGCACATCAGTCTGCTGAGTGAAGCCAGTCACCCGCATGGATGAGGCCTCTCTCCCTTGTTTTAACCCACTTCGGCTCAGACCTGCTTCCCTTTAGGTCTGCTCCACCTGACAGCTCTGGGTGCCTGCAGCACTTCCTGCCCTCGTCCATGCTCACACTAACCACTAAAAGCCCCAGTGCCCATTTCCCCCACGTCTGTGTAACGCACCGCTGCGCTTAGCACGTATTGTGAAGTGGCTTAAAGAAGATTAGGCAAAGAGCTTTAGCTTGATTCTACACTTTCATCACTGAGAAACTGTGTCCTTTCTCCTAACCCTGCTTCTCACCTACTGCTTCTGGTTGTATTTTAATACTGGTCTGTACAGATCTGATACACATCTAAGAGATGATGCTGATTAGAATCTTTACAACCATTTTCTACAATGGGGTCATTTGGGAAATGGACTCAGTGAATGCTCACCGTCCCAAATTATATTTCTATAGCCCATATTCACAAATCACAATTTGCCTAATTAGGCTTAACAAAAACCCTTTTAACATGGGAGAACCCCCCCTCCCCAGAAACCTCAAGGAGAGTTACAAGTGAGGGATTATCTGAATACAAAGAAACTTAAGCTGCTTTCAGACATGTGCTGAACATTTCCCTCAAATTTTCTGGAGGGGCTGTATGTGAGAACGCAAAATGTCTGAGTCAGTTGCTCTGGACATTTTCCAGAACTTTTCCTGCTAGTCCCACTAGTAAAATGGCAAGTAGATGTCCAGACAGTGAGTTAGGGTTAGCCCCCTAACCCTAATCCTAACTCTTCCAAAACTGGAAGGAAACAAATAACCCTGGATAAAAAAGAGGTGCCATACACGTAGAGGACTCTGACAGAGATGTGTGTACTTGGAAAGACAAAAAGATTCAAGAGCGAGTAGAAACATAGTGTCTTTGTATTTTTAATGAATTGACTAAATGAGTATTTAAAAAATATTTCCATCTAATGAACCACAAATGCATAGGGTATGAAAGCATTGACTCTTGGCCGCGGCTTATGGGAAATTTAATCTCTGACAGTCCCTAACAGTTTCATTTAAAAGTTTTACAGTGAAAGTCTGTTCGGCGTATCGACGTGTGGCCAGCTGCACAAAAGTTTAGTAACATGAATCTGTTTCCCGCTCCCCACTTAGATTGTTATCGATGTTTGAGACAAAACCGCCATGCTAGATTACTGAAAACAGTCAAAACAGTTAATATGTTTAATATAATGAAATGCTGCCAAAGTGAGAAAGGGCGAGGCCGTCTCGTCCCCACATGGTTCATTTCTCATTTTACACTGGACTTTCGCCTGAGGTAACAAACTGGACAAGGAGCCACACAACAAACTATATAAAAATACTGAGGCTTGGCTCTGTTGCAGCACTGGGGGGTCAAACTTGTAGCCACAAGGCTTCAACTGAACCCACAAGTCTTGAGAAAGGAGGTTTTCTGCTGATCGTGTGACTGTTTGTTAACCTCAGACAGTTCCTCGGCAGTGATAATAGAAACACAGATTTGGATACTCCTCTGTGTCTTGCTGCAAACGAAGCATTTGATACGAGACCAGTTTGGACATTTTCATTCACTGTTCCTTTCATATCCTGAAAGCATTTCTCATTTTGTCAGGATTGATAAGCTGTGGAGAAAATCTGAAACTTCAAGACAAATTTGAATAGGTTCCATTTTTGTTGGAAAAGTGAAATGAGGCAATATTACAGATTTTTAAAAGAACTTCTGATAGGCTAACATTATTTTTCATTGATAATCACTTATACAAAACATGTTGCAATTTGCAACATATGATATCATCTATCTGATGCAAATAACTTAACTGTTCAGTTTATATTTGTTGTCCTTTCTGATTCATTGTAAGTCTATGTAACATCCTATGTGGTTTTAGCATAGGGATGGATATGATCAGGTGCACTGAAACAATGGTGTTATATTTTCCTGCTTTTATTTCCCTACTCTTCCTCAAGTCTAGTTAATATATTTTTATGAGAATAAATATGTTGCATTGTAAATTTAAATAGCATCATCCCCAACACAACTCAACACACGGCTCTAACTGGTCCATCTCGACCAGTATCAGAGTCCTGCTGGCACGTGCTTAGTGCATTCTCCCAGTAGCGTGATGATGGCAGCCGGCTCTGGGATTCGGCCCTGGGGCCAAATCTGTCATTTAGCTGTGTGTGTGCTCCAAGGCCCATTAGACACCCATCACTCGCTAGGACCCCCCCTCCCACACCAGCCCTACCAGCAGAAACAGCCACTTGGACCTCACCTGCACAGCTGACAGCTCTGCAGCACAACAGCTCCAGCTCATGGAGCTAATGCTAACCCACATCTTACCCCTTGAAGCCTGCAGGGACGTAGAGGACCGCACTAACTGTCACACACACCTACATGAAAGGACTTCCTGAACTCAAGTGTTCTCTCTGAGAGGATAATTCTGCTTCCTATACACGGGTGTTTTGTTGAATGGGTGAATGCTACAGTGGTAATTGTTAAAGGACAGTTCACACTGATTTGTTGACTGTAAATGATTTTGTGTTGCCACCAAGTGGTTAAAAAGCAGAATAGCACACTTTTTTGGCACCTCTCACATTTGAGAATAAAATCATACAGGAACTGTTGAACCTGAACAATAGAAAAAGGGAATAAAAAGGAGCATTTCAACTACAAAAAAATGTACGAGCCCTACTCATCAGACAAACCAAATAAAATCTAGATAACATTTTTTTAAATAAAAAAACAATTAAAATCTCGAGGCCCCAGATGAACAGCCAAGGCACACATGAAGCTTGTACATCGAAAAATATAATTTCTGCTTATCCGTCTCCACGAGACAAACAATCGACACAACCCATGTAATACCACAACCACAACCACCAATCACCGTCTGCATGTGGTGCCAAGAGGAAACGTCAGGGAAGGACCAATTAACCAGGTGATGACAGGAGCTAAATGGTTGGATTAAAGGGCTTGTTCTGTAAAGGTCAGGATGCACGCCGCTAATCTGAATCATGAGGCGAGGACAGGCTGACAGGAAGGGAGAAAAACAAACTGCATGTCACCGATGAGTGATTACAGTGCGTGACAGTAGGACATGGTGTGTCAGCGAGCAATGCATCGCCTGGGTAGAGCGAGACATTAACATTACAGAGGTTAGAGGCTGTTTCCCTTGTTCCTCTATGTATAGAGAAAGATGCCAACAAGCTTTATATAAAATATTATAATGCTGCTGGAATAATGAAAAATGTCTGCAATTTGACCACCATCACACGGCACCGACTTGTTAATATCTCCTCAGTACGAGAGTTTAATACAAGCGTGTAGCCAGGTGGGAGTGGGTGGGTGTTTTGAGACAAAGCTTCCTCACGTTTTTCCGGGCGATTTTTTCAGCCAGAATATGTCATCACTGGTGATGCCATGCTCCATTGCTCCAGGGATCTGTAATAAGAGTTAAAGCAGTGAACATAACCATCAACCTATCAGTCACCTATCAACATATCTATCAATAATTGATGGCTCCCAAAAACCTACGATCTACGGTGTGTTGAGACTTGTGCACTCTATGTGCCATCATGGAATGCTACCAAACCTCACTCCGGTTGTTTTGTCTGCTTCTCTCTCCCTCTCTGTCTCACTCGTCTACCTGGTATCCAACCAACCAAACAACAACGTACTGGCAGAGAAATCATAATAAAGATGATACTTACACTTGTGGGGTACTTAGGCCGTCCACCTGTGGCGATCACGACGTTCTTGGCAGTGAGGATGGTCTGTAGGACAGAGGAGGGAAATGACATGAAAAAGTCTCTGTTCATATCCTTTAGAAAACAAGGAAATGTCCAATGACAGAAAGTGGTCTCCACAGTATTGTACATTCAGGTGACGATGGAAACACTCTGAAATCACTGAGACAAGCAGCACTGTCAGTCAGTATGAAGTTGTACATATATATAGAAAGTTAGGATCACAAAGTTGGTTTGGATTTAGATTTTGCACTTCATTTTTATTAAGAAGCTAAAAGAGCATTAAATTCATCTAGATGCAAATTTATAAGAAAAGGATAAAAATACAAGTGGTGGCTAAACTGAAACTGTGTAAAGAAATTGAGAAATTGAAAGAAATGTGAATGAGTAGCTGACCTCTTTTCCTGCTTTAGTTAATCCTTTAACAGTGTGTTCATCCACCAGACTCCCTTTCATGTTCAGATACTTCACCTTCCTGCAAAACAGAAAACAAACAGGTTTCTCACAGTGGTGCATTTATCTACAGTAATAAAGACCAGTAACTAACTGTTGCAAATTTACTCATAACCATCCCATTATCACTCCCAACTTATTTCCTACGTATTCCCACTACTTCTTCTCTACAATAATCATTTACCAAGAAAATTTAAACTTACAAAGATATTAAAAACAAGATTTAGTTGTACAGAAAGATAATTCATTATTTGTTACCTGTTGTGTTTTGTTTGTGTTGCAAGATTTAGCCTCAGTTTTGTTTTTAGAAGAAAACCAAAAACAATATCACAGCAAATGTTCTAGTTTGCAGGAGTTGACAGTGAGAGATAAGAGCCAGAAGAATTTCTAAAATTAAATTATAATATTTTTGTATCTGTTTGTCCTGGTTTTTTAAAATCATAAATCAAGCTGTGCTGCTGCTATGTGGACAAAGTAATTTGAAAACACTGAACTGTAATGTATAGTTGGAATAGTGGGAACATCTGTTTGCCTTCCAGGCAGTAACTCAATCAACATGTAGTTGCTGACTAAGAGTCATTCAGCTGTGCACACGCAATACATCATATCCGTTGTACGGCTGTGAGACTGTTTTAGTTTTAAAACATTAAAACTATGATGGGAGACAAAAACTGGGAATTATTATTTATTATCTCCTGTTCATCCAATATCACCACATTTAAATGAATCAATCAATTAAATAAAACATCATCGCTGAAAGAACCAAATAAAACTACAGTGAGCACATGTGATCTCACTTACTTGTCCTGTAACTGAACTCTGTGACCCCAGTTCAGAGACCTCACATGGTTTTGGATAGCCTCTGCCATGGTGGCCCTGAAAACACATCATAATGTGATAAATACACTAGAAACATGCATTCATAGACAAACTAACAGTGCACACAAGAAGCTCTTTATATGCCTGCGTTTGTGTGTGTGTCCTCAGAGGAACAGTTAATAAAGTTATTTTTATTTATGGGAAAAAAAACAACTCACTAAATCTTTAACACACTTCAAATGTTATTCTCAACTTTGGCTTTTGTTCTTTTTTTCAATTGATTTAAGACTTTGAAAGTATTTTCTGCGACTGTTTTTATTCTTAGAAAAGAACATCCAATCCAATGTATGTTGTTTTCCAACAGAACGTAAAAGACTGTGTGTAGCTGCAGCATAATGTAATCTCAATCATTTTCTACCCTGGACGCTGTCTTACTGTAATGCGATCACTAGATGGTGCTGTTCAGCTACTAATTCTCAGAAATTAGAATTAGAAAACATTGAATATCAGAATGACGATGACTTCTCCCTTGAGCCTGAGAAACATTAAGATACATCACATTGAACTTGAGTTGGACTCACCAGTCATGGCACACCGGCCCTGTGATCTGCCAGCCGAACTTCTTAGCATCTTTTACTGCAGTGCCAAGTAGAGCGGCCTGGTGCATCAGCTTCTTAGGAATGCAGCCAACGTTAACACACGTACCACCAAGACCCCACTTGGTACCTATTTTAAAAAGTATTTCCAGAGGACTTAATGACCTGTTTAAATCTTCAAACAACAAACTTTAATTTTGTAATTAACTGCAACAACAAATTAAGTTTTACCTTTTGCAGATGGCTCCACATAATCTAAAACTGCAACTCTCTGTCCCAACTGTGCCGCTGTAAACAGAGGATATGTCATAATAAATTAGATAGAAATTTCTGTTCATAGTGCATCAGGAGGCACAGATACCTGAACATTAAGAAATAATGGGAATGAGCGATATTACCTTCTTTGGAGCAGGCCAGCCCTCCAGAACCACCACCAATAACCACCAGGTCATAGTCAGACCTCTCTGTATGAGCGGAATGGATGATTAATAACAAAGTAGCAATTATGTAAATAATAAATAATTAACCAATTTTTTTTACTATCGAATATTGGTTTCAGTGACCAAAAATCCATATTGGTTGGGCTCTTCATATAACACCATGCAAACATGTGGCAATTTAATATGATCTAACTACAGAGGGATATTACACAATAACCTAGCAAGACTAACACTTTCAGAAGTGCTCTTATATACATCTATATCTTATATATTATAACTCACCTTATGTACACTAACACTTGTCTTATACAATCGATTATTCCCACCATATTATCCCACCAGTAGATGCTTTGTTTGAGCTGGGGCAGTTTGTTGGTCTGCTGGTCATATGTAAGTATGACCTCTACACACACAGCGATTTATTAGGAACACCTAAGTACCTGCTGATTGGTGCAGTTATCCAATCAGCCAATCATATAACACTGATGCAAGGTATCAAATCATATCAAGCAAACAGCAACACCAGTGATCTGAGGGTCATGATGGTTGGAGCCAGACAGGCTGGTTACTGGTCTGAAACTGATGATCTCCGGGACTTTCACACACAACAGTGTCTAGAGTTTAAAAACACTCAATGAGCAGCAGGTGTAGAGACAAACATCAGGAAGCAGCATCCACATGCTGTTTATTTTGAATGACTTTAGCAGAGGTTCATGTCAGCTGATACTGACTCGGACAGAGCCAAACAGGACAGTTACACCACACAGCGCAGAGAGATGCGTTTTCTAATGTGGTCGTGTATCACATCAGTGGTGTTTACATGAACGGACATGATAACAGACAGTTAGCAGGAGCTGTTCTTTTGAGTTAGCTTCATGCTAACAGCAACACCTCCGCTCATTTAACCTGAGCCCGGTGTGTTCTCTGCATCTACAGATAATATAAGAACTACGCAGCCTGTTGCTTTACCTGTCAGTGTCCTTGTTAGGACATGAAACCACTTGGTCCTTTTCCACCGGTGTCTGCCTCTGCACAAGGCAGCCATGTTGTTATTGTGAAAGGACCCCAGACTGCTGAGGTGGTGGTTACATATTTGCCTGAACAAAAATGGCTCACAAAGTCACACAGGGTCATAGGTAATCGTCTAAAAACTAAAAATGTTCAATTAGGTTGTTTGATACAATTTAAATTAATATCTTGAAAAAAAACCCTGATATTTAATACACATCTATTTGCATATAATCTATACAGAACATATATGAAAATGTTCACTTGTGTTATTATAATCCATTTATTTTTCCATTTAGTGCCTGAAGGTAAAACAAATATCTAATATGGACAGTTTACTATGAACATCACAAATAAACACATTTTCACTTTTGTAATTTGGGGGGACTGACCCTCCTGTAGCGGCTTGTTATTAAAATTTCAGACTCTAAGGGGCGCTATAATGACCTTACACCTTGAGTCTCAACAGAAACCTCATCAAAAAAGACACAGGGGCAGGCAACAGTTTCTTTCCAGGCATGATTTATTGAAAACACACCAAATTTATACTCTACAAACCAGTATTTTTCCGTTATGTTTAACAAGCGTAATATTTGCCTCTGGGTATTAGTAAAATGAACATAATACATTCTGTCACTGTGGCATAGCTTCTGCTCGCTACCAAAGCATTAACAACTTCACTCCTCTAGGAAATCAAAACCATTTTTTTTGAATGACTCTATCTCTTTTAAAAGTTTATAATACAATGTCATACAAGGCAGAAACCCACCAACAGTCTAAACTACTCAGGTCTTGGGGAAGGGGGGGTGGGGGGGTTGCAGAACAAACAATGAATG
This sequence comes from Hippoglossus stenolepis, assembly GCF_022539355.2. Taxonomy (NCBI): domain Eukaryota; kingdom Metazoa; phylum Chordata; class Actinopteri; order Pleuronectiformes; family Pleuronectidae; genus Hippoglossus; species Hippoglossus stenolepis. The sequence goes on from NC_061491.1 coordinate 6,541,192, forward strand.
AGTGAGTTGAGTGGAGGGAAAAAGGGGAGGCCGGGTTTGACACAGGTGGAGAAAGGGGGCGAGGTGATGGAGAGATGACAGCCGAGAGGGAGGAAAAAAGTTATATAAAACACACTTATCTTTATATACCATGGAAAAGGTTAAGGCACATGATAGGTACAAACACATCTGCTACTGAGTAGTACAGTTACTTTGTTTTGATCGGTCTTGAATCAGTTATCTACACAGGTAGATTTCTTTGATTCCATGTGTGTCCATGTCCTGCTTTTATTTTACAGCACAGTGGCCTAGATTTTTAAATTTTGCAAATGTACAATGTGCTGCACATCCACAAAACCAATTTTTTTCTATTTTGAATGCATGCAAATACACCTCCGGATCCTTTGGCTGTGGTACCGCTTAGTGCAGTCAGGAATAGACAGTCATGTGGGTCTATAATGTTGTGAGGGTTCAGCATCGTCCAATGAGAGCACACACTTCTGAGGACACACGAAAGGGACGCTGGGTATCATAACTATTTGTAACCTTTGAAATTAAAATTTATACAGTAAGATTTTTTTGTAGTTTATTGATATTTACCACAACGTACATCTTTGTAAACACTGTGTAAAATATGCAAGCTTTATAAAGTCACATACGTCACAAAGAAAAATCAGACTTCAATGCAGGCACATGCCGTTCAACTCGATGACGCGTGAGTGATACCAACTTGGATTGGACTCTCGTTTTCCTGTCTCCTGTTCGAGCTGGAGAGGACAGCGTACACGTAAACCACTGGAGTGTGAGTGCAGGCTCATCAAGCGAGAGGAAGAAATGGCAATAAGTTTCTGTATCTCTCTGCTTTTCTGCATCTCAACTGCTCACCCTATAGCGTTGTAAAAATATATACTATATGACCAAACTCGATGTTTTAATTTATACAGTGTGATGCAACTTTTTTTTTTTAAATTTTGCCTAGAATATCCAGATCCACTCGTCCGTCTGTACTCTCTTCCTGCACACAAATGAATTAGTTAATATCCAAATGACACCACAAAAAAACTGGCACTTGGAAAGAACATAATATAAACATCTGTACAGATTTTCTTCATGCTCACGACTGAATATTTCTCTTTAAGATGCACGTGTGAAGAAGGAGGGCCGGTGGTAACTCGGTCTGAATGCATCGGAAAGAAAATGAAGGGACTTTTATTAACACTGTCACCTCTTGTCTTATTCCCTCTGTCTGACCCCTCAATAGCACTGTCTGCTTTGACATATGTATTCATTGCCTTTAGAAAGAACACTGCAGATAAACTTATTTTCTCTGTAACCTTTTTTTTGACAAATACAAAATATAAATAGGTGATCGTCAGCATAACTCGACAATATTTGACACACATTTAAGTTACGTGGTTATTTCTTGCTTACAAACATGGTGAGCCTTTATCAAATGAGATGTGCTTTCCAAACAATGTGATATTAACATACAACTAAGAAGTCCACCATTTTTTGTTTGTTTTTTTCCTTCATTTTACCATTTTTTTTGTTTTGACCCTAATATACATTTACATAAAACCAACAAAAAACAAAAAAAAAGAATCTTTTAGATCTATCCTTTCAACAAGAGAACAATCCTCTGTCTCTCTTTTCAGAAACACAAATCCTTTATAAACAAAAATGCCTTATATCCTCTTTAATACACATCATGGACAAAGAGCAGGCGACCAGGAAACTCGACGTACCACGTTGCTTCAGGACGTGAGCGGTTACACGTGTAACCGCAGCTCTGTGAGTGAAGGTCAACATGTCCCTTGGCTCATACATGTTGACCACAATGAAACAGAAGGTCTCTCCATTTTAGCTCATGTTTGCAGTGTTAACAAAAACTGTTTCTCCGTCAGCTGCACACACGTTGTCACTTTCCTTTCTCCGAACCACAACTTCTCTTCAGACTCTTCATTATATAAAATCAATCCCCTGTTAACCATGTTTGATTTCAAAGCATCTCAGTGCACTTCTTTTTTTTTTTTCTCTTTTTAGTTTTTTGAAAAAACACAGTGAACCAAATGGATTGTAAATCTATGAGAGCAGGCTGCTGGGAGCACATGTTTATCCACTATGCTACATCTCTTCTCAGGCTCGCTCTCTCTCTTTACTTTTACTTTCTCGTGTCCATCCCGCTGTTCTGAAAACAAACATTCAGTGACCTTCAAACAAACCAATCCAAACCTGTCTCCCATCAAAATACCAATGCTCGACGACAAACTGAAAATTCTTCAAAACCCACAAAATTCAGGACACAATCTTCTCAGATGTGAAAACTGAAATTTAAAAACATCCCTTTTCCTTCTCTTCTCCTACCGATTTCCGTCCATCTCACATTCGTTTCACAATTCATTTTTTTCATTTCACTTCGTCGACCTGCTACATTTCCATTCCTTCAGCACCGGCCTCTGTCTGTTTCTTGTCGCCAGTAGAGCTCAACAAGAGTCAACACTGTAAAAATCACACGATATCCAGTGGGAATGTAGATATGAGAAAGTAGTAGGAGTAGTCACTTTTTCTTCTTTTAAAAATGTTCTCTGAAAAGCATGAGAATGCTGGCTGCTGCTGGGTAGTCGCTGTTGTGATCATTATTATTTTTTGTTTTCTAATCCTCTTTTCTGTACAAAGTCCAACTTCAAAGGTAAGCTCCATGTGAAATGGCAGTGGTGATATGAGAGATCCTCCTCGAGCTGGGGCGTCGCTCCCTTCTCATTTTAAGCCTGAAGCACACGGACAAGATAGAAACATATTAGAGGAAGCATCTCTTGAATTTACAATAACAATAACGGAAGAGTTTCAGTCCAATATATTAAATTCACTTAAAATGACATCCCTAATTACAAATAACTATACAAACACTGTGTAGCAAGTTAGATGATTAAGAAGGACATTTCTTTTACAAATTCCATGAAAAGACCAACATCAGAACAAGAAACAACACTTATTAACCTTCAAAATGTCCCTACCCTTACTGTGGCATTCATCCCCAGCCCCACTTATTTCCTCTGAATACATAAAGCTTTAAAGCCGAAACATTTTCATGTGAATAGTGGAGAAATAAAACTAAATGTATTGTGAAAGCAGTGCCTGCATGAACAAACCCACAGATAATTAACAACCAACTGCAGCTCAGCTCGGCTCTAAGGAGCATTTAATCACCCTTCAGCTCTTTGTTTTGGTTTCTGACAACTTTGTTTCCATGCACTGCTCAAACCATTGTATGCTACCTGGAGCAGAGCACTTAGCAGCTAAAGAACCAGCTATTCCCCCATACGGAGCTAAGAGAAGAGTGAATGGTTTGGTTTGAGTTTACATTTACCAGTTGGTCAGAAGCAGGACTTCAAATGACTGTCACTCTGTATGTGGTGGATCTATTAATAGAAAATAGTTTCTTTACAGTTTCTTTGTTGTGTCAACTAAGTTCTTATGTGTCTAAATGCTTCAGTGTTGTTGTAACAGCTTGTTGTGCTGCCCCCACGTGGCCTGAGGAGGTACAACACAGGCAGGCAATATTATATTTCTTTCTCTTACATGCAACACTTTACCTGTCTCCTGCAACATATTAATAAGAAATATTTTTCTCCAGCAGTGGTCAGTAATGTATTAGTTTGACTCTATTTTAACTGCACATCAACACAAAACTGGTATGTTTCTAGGTAAAGCGGTTTGTTACACAGACAACACTTGTGGGTTTTGGTCTTTTCATGGGATTTGTTGACAAGAAGAAAAATGAGCTTTATCCCTTGAAATGTCATAAAAACTGTCGTTTTTCAGGCTTGGCATCACATTTTTCCATCAGTGGATTTGGAATGAAACTCTCCAGTTTAATTCTGCTTATGTAACACAGCTAGACAATCACTCGACATTATCACAGCACTTGACAAATCTCGTCAGTGTCAACAAACACTTCAATCATGACAGTACAGATGGCAAATGGAGGCAAGAGACGGCGAAACAGATGCCGCTGAGTGTGCTAGATGAAATCCTGCATGTGCTGAGTGAGAATGACTTACCTGATGCTTCATTCTCACTATTACCTGTACCTGGCTGTTTACTGAAGTGACAAAATCACAATGAATACCAAAAAGTCATCTAATCTCTCAAGAGTCATCCTGTGATGAATTTCCTGTGACAATGTAATAGATGGAGATGAAAGAATGGAACAGATGGCCCCTGACAAAGATGACTGAGAGAGGAAGATGACAGGAGGCCTCTGGCACAGGAGGAGAGGACACGAGTGGTGAGGAGGAGGCAGGAAGAGAGAGAGAAATGCTGCTGATACAACAATGACAAATACTGAAGCTCACCCAGATCATTTGGCAGCCCTGCACAAGTCATTTAGTTGGACAGTAAATAGTGGGTCAGGTTTGGGAATTCATTCAAGCACCAACAACAGTCAGTAATGCACTGTACAGAAAAAATGTGCAGGTATGAGGACATTAGTATTATTTTAGATGAGTTTTAATTTCTTGTGACAGAATATGATAAATTGAGGAAAACTACAGTTTTTAGACGTGTACTCTTGAGAATGTTCGCACAATTAGGTCCAGCCTTTCTCTGGAGTTTGTTTTTCACATGTGAACGTGGCAGGAGGTTCTCTGCTCAGTCGCATGCACAAAAAGACAGAAATGTCCGGAGGGTTCAGGTGAGGGGTGGTGCAGCAGGCACAATGTAACGTATTAATTCTGCTGCAGTGTTGACAGTGTTGCCCCTGTCTTCTACATGTACGGCACCGCTTTCTCATCCTGAGATATTTGTGCCTTTTTCATTTTTGCCTCTATCGTGTGATGGAGACGTCATCAACACACCCACTCGCTCTCTGTGAATTCTCTGGAGGATCTCGTGCTGTGTTCTCACATGAGCCTATTCGGACATTATCCATAGTTTTCACTTGGGGGCTGGAGACTCAGTAGAATGTCCAGAGTTTCTCCTAGACGATATTTGTGCTCTCACATACAGCCCCTTCGGAGAATGTCAGGAGGTTATCTGGAGTTCAGTGCATGTCTGAAAGCAGCTTAAGAAATATTCACCTGGTCTGGGTGGTGGAGAGATTCTCTAACAAAATGTTATCTTTACTGGAGAAAAACTGTTTCTACAGAAAGTTTTTCATTATAGATTTTAGTCTTTTAATTTGAGCTCTATTCGCTGAAACTGATTAAAATCTTTCTGCAGAAATGCACTTGATTCTCTCTATAACTAAAAAAAGACACAGAGAAGATAGATTTCTTTCTTTCCATGACATAACTGGAGCATCTAAGTTACATAAGAATCCACTTGGTGATTTTATAGCATGAATTTAAATAGAACCCATTTAAATCGACTGCTTCAGAATCAAAATGTATGTAAATTGAATTCATGTCAGCTCAACCTCACATGATTTCACATTACAGTGTGTGAGTGGATAATGTGAGTGTGTGTGCTCCTGCTATAGAGTATACGGCAGCTACCATCATCTTATATGAATTATTAATCTGAGATTGTCTTGGTTTGACCCAGGAAATGAAGGACTGGTGTCTACAACAATCTAGAGGAGAATGTGTATATGTGTGTGTGTGTGTGTGTGTGTGTGTCATTTTCTGTCTCCCTCCTGCTTTTCATTAGGGGAACAGAGTCTCTGCAGCATCCATGTTGAGAGCAGAGGATTGATTCTCCTTCATCATTTGCCACCAGTTTCAGTAAAGGCTGTCAGGGAAGGCAGCGGGTGAATCTACGTGCACATTTTAATCAGACAGGTGGAGCTGAATTGTAAACACAGACCAAGGCCTGTCTGCTGGTTTCATGTATTACAGAGGAGAGAAGTCTCTTTGGGGTTTTGTTCTCTCACAATGGCTTGTTGATGAGTTTGGATGCTGCAGTGACAAAAGCTTGGAGCATAAACTGACTCTTCACTAACCCCAGCCTCCCTTAGTTACTGTTGCTATGCCTTCGTAGCTCACTGACTATAATAATAACATCACGGCCATATCTATCACTTGTGACCATTTGACAAAACAACTGTTTGATTTAAGGCTTCACATTTTTAAGACAGCTACCACCGCTAAAATTAAATTGACCTCTGCTTGATTTGTTTTTTCAGCTGTAGCTAGCTAAGTAAGCTACTGTTTGATTCCAGGTGTCATTTAAAAGTTATGGGGAGAACTTTTATTGTATTTTCAGCTGACTCGTTTTAATCATAAAAAGGGGTCAAAACGATAAAAAACAGGTTAAAGATGCATGTGCCAGGATATATTGCCAGGAAATAGTCAGCACCCTTGGGGGTGATCCATGGCTAGACATAAATAAATAAAAATCTTTCCTTGCAGTCTAGAGCTAGTAAGTTTTAGTATTATGAGAAAAAAAACCTAATCCTGATTAACTGCTATGGCTTGCTAACAAATCAAATGTTTTCATGTGTAATGGAAATTTTTAGATCTAACTGTTTGACCTGAATATGCTTAGTGAGTTCAGTTAAAATGGCCTGAATCAGCATCAAGCTCTGCTAGGAATGTTTGCTTGGGTGTAATACCGGGGAAGCGTTAGTGTGCTGTGAGTTGGATGAACCGGTGAACTGTCAAATATGCAGTGTCTGTACATTTAGGAAAGAGAGAGCAATGACCACCTCTTCCACCATGCAGCAGGTTGCAGGACGCGTGAGCACGGATCGATGGTGACGTGACTGAGAACAGCTGTGTGTCCCTGACTTTGTGAAGCCAGCTCATCTTCAGATTGTTGATGCCTTCAGTGGCTTTGAGAACTCTGTCCCTATTTGGCCAAATAGTAACACTCTAACTTTGTTTGTGTTCAATATACTCTAATTTTGCTTTGATTAGTATTAAATACCTTGATTTCAATTATTCAGTGTCAATGTTTATTTCCTCAGCAGGGAATTAAATGCAAATTCCCACCACAACAAGCTTTTGGGAGTCTGAGTGTTTGTGAAGAGAGTAGATGATGTCGTGTTTGTCGTGATTTGGAAGAAGGGTCCATATGAGTGCCCCTCTCTTGTGGTATTCACAGAATTTTCTAAAAACTCATAGTTCATCTATATCAACTTCTCAATATAAATACCACTACTGTCTATACGTACAAAATAAATTCATCTATCCAACATATGCATATTTATCCAGTATTTACTATTTACTACTTATTTGTTCAGTTATTGTTGTCCACGTTCCTAGCTGTATATCAATATGTGTAAGTAGACGGAGAGCATCACTAAACCGGAGTCTAATTCCTCGTATGTGGAAAAAGGTTTGGCCAACATAGTTGATTCAGATTTTGAGTCTGAAATTGTAATTTTAGTCCCATATAGAGTTTGTCTTTGTAATTTAAATGACATCTGATGAAAATATTGATATTCCCAACGGCCTCGTCTTTTCCCTCTGACATCTCGCCTTTGTATTTCCTACATTACATAACCTGCCTGCTAGCTTGCTAAATTGTAAGCCTCTGCAGCCTCCATGGTGCCACTTGTTCATGACTTTTAATGTTGTAACCACAAGCTCACAAGTTGCAGATGAAGGCAGCAACAATGGATGTGCACGTCATTGATCGCAGCTTAAGCTTGAGCAGGTACTCACGCTGTGAACACACGCTGTGAACACACGCTGTGAACGCCTGGTTACTGTTGCTAAGCTACGCCTGAAATCCCCCTTTGAGGGAAAAGTTATGTAAACTGTCAATTAGATTTGAACAAATGAGTTATGTTTTAATGAAAAACCACCCTGGCATTCTGTTACACTGCGACAACATCAGGTTGTATTTACTCGTGCATTTCAGACATTTTCTTTTCTGTGAACAATCCTGTTATTTAATTTGTTTGGAACATAACATTTCCTTCAATCTAGACAGGCAAGTGTGTGCAAATATAAAGAGCTCAATTACAGTGTGAATATGAAATTCTACATAAGATCACAATAGATTTTCTATTGCACTGTGTGCAAACTGACTGCTCTGGGTGCCGGGTGACAGCGGGTCTACGTGATACAGTGTGAGGATGAGAGGAGAACAGGAGGAAACCATGAACAAACACGGGTGATAAAGGGTGCTATGATCCAACTCAATGGGTGAAGGGTGTTATTCTTTTGATGTGCTTTTATTTTTCAGACCTACCATGCATGCATTTAGACCCAGGAGTCAACAGGCTGGGGCTTAACATCACAAGCGTCCACCAGACTGACCGCAGGCCTGTTACTCCTGATATAGTGTTTCCTATTTGTGTCATTCTGTGGCCACAGGAGGACGGGTTACAAAAAACACAAAGCAAAACAAAAAGAGGTCAATACATTTCAGAAATACACTCACACACCCACTCACACATACACATGCAGATCAGTCCAGGATCAGAGAAGCCAGTGTTAGTTCCCTGTCTTGAGGTGAGCTGGGAAAGAAGTCATAGTGATTACATACAGCATACCAACACATGCAAATGAAAGAGAAGGAGAGCAGATTCACAGGCTGGTTGCATTCAAAGCGGGCAGAACACCTCTGGGAAGTACAGACGGCAGATTTAGAGGACAGCTCTGGAGTAACACTACAGACAGAACTGTACAATCTGAAGGCAAACATGCTGTGATTACTCCGATCAGTGGCTTCAGCGCTGGTAAAAGCGTCTGCCCTTGAGATGTGACCGTTTAGCTTCAGCTCTGACTGGTAAAACAGATGAGGTCAATACTGACGCTGTAACTTTTCTAATGGTAGCTGCTTTATTTTATCTTTAGTTTGTCTAAACTCTGGTGTAAAAACCTTTTGAACAGCTATAAGTCATCATGTGAAACTGAAACTTTGAACAAAAAATTCACAAATCAAAATGTTGAAGTTGCGTCAATGAGTGGGTTACTGTACATTGCAGGTTTTTTACAAATGAACACCTCTGAGTAGAATCCTCTTGATTTCTCTAAATTAGTCAATAAGATGCCTCCAATCCAGATCTTTAACACCTAGATTATGTATAAATGTTATCATTAATGGATGAAAGGAGCTAATTGATAATTCCATTGAACTTTCTTGCTAAACACAAACAGCCATTATGACAAAATGTCAAAATAGTAAAGACATCCATTCAAATGTAAATCAACAATGAAATAAGTTTTTTCCTCTATACATTTAAATCAACACTGTAACACTACTTCTTTAATAAACCTAATCTATCAAATCAAACTACACCAGAGTTTTAATAAAACATGAATAACTGCCTACCAATGGCAATTTCTTTTACTGACAGAAATTTGAAAAGATAACAAACACTGCAGATCCATTATATTACTCCCCAAATTTTGCCTGGGAAAGATTTTTAAGTCAGTTTTAACCTGCAAGGAGAAACAGATACTGTTTATGACCATGTACCTTGACATATTCTAACTTTAGTGACTCTTTTTGTGGTTATTTTAAAATCCCATCATGTCCTCTGACACATATGACATCCTCCTGTTGAGGGTGGATTTCCAATCAGCTCCACAATAAACAATCTTTGGCTGCCGTGCGAGTCGGCCGTGTAATCGGAAGACAACCACCTGATAATGCAGCAGTCTGTCCATTGCCAAGGCAAAGGTCATCTCCACGAGGAGCCCTTGTTGGCGTTTCTTTAATCAGTCTCAGATTAATTACTTTAGAGATGCCAAAAGCTTACACTCAATTAACTGATGGCCCGCGATCTGAGGCTGGCCACAGTGCTGAGCTGTGGCAGGCGACATTAGAGAATGACAACTTCCTGCCTTTATAAAGAATCTATAGGATTAACACCCTCTAATAAGGACCACTACAGGAACAGAGAGATACAGTACATCAGGGTAGGATGTGATAATATTTCAAATGAGACATCATTATTTCAGCCCCGGGTCCTCCCAGGAGACCAGGAGAGGTGTGAGTGTACCTTTAATGGCTCCTGTTCTGTCAGGTCCACTGAGCCATCAACTGCCTTGTATTTGCAGTCCTTGTCCCTCTGGTCAATGGTGGAGTAGCCATCTAATGAGGTTAGAGAACAATGGTCAGTTAATTCTTCTGCACCCTTGATAATTCATAGACTGCTCGGACCTGGTATTAACATCCTTCCTGAGTGATTCGGTCACAAGTGGTCAGCACAGTGGTCAAGTTCGTCTATTCCCACCTTAAAATGTGTCCTGACTGTGTCTCCTGAGACCAGTTGTGATCGTACTTCCTGACTCGATGTGCACATAAACATACATGTCATTTCTGTTCGTAAAGACCAAAGAATATATATGGCTAGCTTAGTAGGTGGTGTGGCCCAGGATGCTTTTGCGTTGATACAGCAAAAAAAAATGTTGCCCCATGCGTCCCAGACAAAGACTGGTCCCAGACCACCTCTGAATGTGGCTATTGTGATGGGATCTCTAAAGACGACGTTAATATCCGGGCTAAACGGAGTCTCAGAGGTGGTGGGATGCATGTGGCCACATTCTTTTAGCAGCGTGAACACAGTCCACAATGAAAGACCACATTCTCAACTGACATCCACTGGCCCACGACAATTCCATAATGAATCAAAGGTATTTTTTACACTTTGAAGTGTTTCCCACCTGTATTGAACGGCAGAATGGTTTTCTGCACCTGATTAGTCACCACAGAGCCAGATAAGTTGTTGGGCACAGGAAAATAGACTAAAGATGCCTCCACATTCATACTAATGCTCATTTTCTCTCTCTGGCACTCACATGCTATTTACCACTTCCCTGCAAGTGGAATTTGACCCTGCCCTCATAACTGTCTAAAAAAATGAGCTCTCCCATATTCTGGCTCAGGGCCACTATTTATCAAGCATTTCAGAGACGGAAATCTGTGGAAATCGAGGGATGTATAATGTATTTATGCGAGTTCAGCCGAGAACATTTCTCCTATCGCAGCCAATATTTACAAACGATCATGACTGGTGATGTCATAAATCACTTCTGCACCACTCAGCATAAAGTACATTCATACAAATCACAAGGTTATCTATTCATTCATTCATTCATTTATTCATTAAAACTGCTCATAGCGGAGCAATGCATATATGCTGAAGTAAACAGTGCACTTAAACAATGTGATTGGATAGGGATGTCGAGTATACTGAAGGTCTTATCTTTATATAACTTTATATACATTTATTAAGCTGCACAATTGGCTTCCAGTAACTACGCTGCATCCACAGTTATATCATTTAAGAATTTTCTTAATATTATTTTTTCATACAAAACCTAGACAAAGACTTTTTCTGCATTTTTTAAATTTGATCACCAGCTGTCAGGAAACTGCTCTTCATCATCATAGTCTTTACTTTGTGTCACACCGTCCCCGGAGTTATGCTTGTCCTTGTTAAAAGTAGCTGTAAAAAACGTTCTAAAGTAGAATGGCACAAACTTCCGTCAAGGCCCAACATTCCCCTTAAACTCAATCAAGCTGCAACACATGTCACACTCATAGATATCAGTTCCCTAAATATCAGTGTTGTTTTCATCATGATCCTTGAATTGTTCCCTGGGAAAACAGAGACAAGGTTTAAAAATACTACAAATGTTAAATCCTGTAAATCGGCAGCAACATTTAAATATTCTTCACCAACCCAAACCACATCGGTTTTCTGTAAAACAGTTTGGTTGTGTTTGTGTTATCTTACAAACAAACCAACCAACAAACAAGGAGAGGAATTAAAACATAACTTTCTTGGTGGAGGTAAAACATCTAAATGTTTTTAGTTTTAGATTCATTCTGTTGGATGCTCTATTAATATCCTAATGGATAAATAAAACATACCTCTAAATGGTTAATTCTTCATGGCAAGAACTCTTCTTCAGTCTTATTCTATCTTTCCAAATGATTCACAAGAGGATTGAGTTTGTTCACATAAGAAAAGGCAGAGCTTCAGAGTTGCAGAATAATTGACTCTGAAGTGGGTACAGCAGAGGAAATCTGTCCTCTGACATATTGAGCATGTATTCATTATGTATTAAGCGGATAACCACCCACATCTTTTGGTGTCAAGCTTCTAATGAAGGCCCAGATTTGTACAAACATCTTGTCGAGAGAGAGGTCTTGCACGCAGCATCAAAGAGCGACTTGTCTGAAGCTCAGTCCAAAGCCATCATACCAAGATTAGAGAGTTCAGAGGTTTGAATTTTCACTTTTAAGAAAAAAAAAACATATTGGCCACGGTTGAAGGTCTAGTGGAAGAGATGTGGAATTTATGGGACACTGGAGACAGATTAGAGGAGAGCGAGCTCGTCTTTGGCTGAGGACAATCATGCAGTCTGGCTCTTACCTGGACCCAGCTCATCCATAGGTATCATATCACCACTGCCACATTTCCTGGTGCCTGAAAAGCATTCATATGCCATTTGTTCAAAAGCGGCACACACACACACACACACACTCATACACCGAGTCACTGAGCCAAAACTGCCGCTACTTTTCAGGGTAATGGTTCTCAGCCAGTGATTGAATAATGCAAACTGAGAGTGGGCAGGCATGAGCGCCGCATGCGTATGGATGCAAAAAAAAAAAAGTCAGGACAGAAATGTGCTGCTATGCTACAGACTCCTCTGTCGAAGAGATGTTTGTTGTTGGGCCAATGTTCTGCACACGTCTCCCTCCCTCCCTTCCTCCCTCCCTCTCTCCCCCACACATACTGCTGCTATTCTAGAAACCTCTTTTCTTACCTTCTGTGTTTGATTGGATACGGCTATAGTCTTTCAGTGCATGCGGGAGGAGAAATTCTCATCATCCCTGACCTTATTACATCAATTTAAAACCCAAGATTAAAAAAAAAAAAAACATTCAACAACATTTCTTTGTGCTTGTTAACTTTTCTGAGAGTGACAGGTTTTCAGTTTAACAGCAGCAATAATGACGCTCAAAACTCCATCTCCCATGTAACGAGCTTTGTTTTTAACTCCTTTGAATGTGGCTCTGTTGCAACACATCACGCACCACAGCCCCCCCACACAGGGGATGAGTAATAATGTGGTAAGCATGATGCTTCAATGTAAAAACACTGATGTCCTCAGCAACTGGACACACACTGAGCTAAATGCTGTTTTATAGTATCTGATAGTATTTTGTTTAAAAAGGACAATACAGGTGGGATACTACATGTCAGGAAACTGGCAGGAAAATACAGGTAGTTTATATTTTGTGTTAACCTGCATACACAGGTCAAGTATTGTCACATTTTTTTACCATTGTCAATAAATAAATATTGCTACATCACGTTTCATTGCTCTGATTGTCAAAACTCTGTGTAGTCTGATATTTATTTATATCTTCTGTTGAGCTCAATTGTTGTATAAAAACAAAGAAAGACAATATTGATGTGAACACGACAGTTCTTCATTTTTAATTAGCTCCACATAAACATAAACCACACTGCTTTTGAAAATACACCAATGTGTATTCATCCACTACTGAAAATTGTCCTGCCAAAACATTCAGTTTGAGTGACATTTGCAAAAATGTCTTTTAATGTTCATGATTCAGAAATGTGTTTGGTAGGAAATGTAACGTTTCGGACTATTTGGTACAAGAGACAGGGCGGTGAAGTTGAAAAGTACTGAAAGACAAAAAAGTTGGTTTTCGTATTTTCATGGGATTTGTTGACAATAACATAAATTACCAGCCTTGTACTTTAAATTACCACATTTTGAAATAGTCCATTTGTGCATTTAATTGTTCCTCATTCTGTTGAGGGTCTCAGTGGTTTTCCCTACCTCATCCCACCCATTTGTCCTCTAGACAAACCCCAACACACTTAAACTGACCTTGGTTCTTCTCCATCAGGGGTAGAGTGGTGTCGTCATATCCTGGTTTGCCGTTCTTGATTGCTTTAGGAGTGGTTGTCACTGTGGGCTGAGAGAAGCGACAGAGCAAACCGCATGTAAACATCATGGAGCAGTATGTGTTTATCACCTTGTTCCATACACATGCTGTATTTACAAATGTGTGTCAATGGAGACTGATCTATAATTATCTTACCCAGTGACACAACTAATCATTTTTGTCATATTATCTTATTGGGAACCTCCATTACTGTAATAGAGAAGTGACTCTTCTCAAAAATAATATTTCAGGGGCCTGAAATCACAATAAAAATTCTCTAGACCAACATATATGTCAACAACAATCGTCCACGAGAGCACAGTTCTGTACCTGGAAGTGGCTCTTGTTCCAGCCGTCCTTAGTCAAAGCGTTTCTTAGCTCCTTATAGCTCCACACCGTCTGCAGCACATGGGACGCTGCCTTTGTTTCACGAGCTGATTGGCTTAAAAAAAAAGAAGAAGAAGTTAGAAATAAATGAAGGAATAACTAGAGCAATTCAAATCAGATGCCCCATCTACCCCCTGAACTCTGAGGGCTGAGTGAGCGATAGTAGCACGCCGCGGCTCCTGCTATCAATCTCTTTATTCAAAGCCTTTAAGTCCCCTGAGTGGCTCCAGGGTCTAGTTTTTAATTCATAGCCAGATGAGCGTGTATTTCCCTTCATTAGCTACCTCTGAGCCACCAGTATTAATTACAGGGGGGGTGGGGGCTCACTTCAAAGTACGTTGATCTCATAGGGCTGAGAGAAATCACAGCTATTTGGACTGTGGATGAACTATGTATATTCATGCTAGTTAGACCTGACTCTGTATGATTAATACTCCACCACAAAGTGACGAGCCTTTGAAAAGGGCTCTTAATCTTAAATGAGTAGCTTGCTGTTGTGCGACCTCACTTCATTTTGGAATGGCTAACATTATGATAATATAAGACACCTCTCGAAACAGTGTCTGTTAGTTTTCATTATCGGGTTGTTGAGGAGAACTTCGAGGAATGACTAATCACTTACTTGTATAAGCAGCCGCTTCAGAGGCGCCCTGTATAACAATGCCCTCCAGTTCTGAAAGCCTGTTAATTAATGTGTGGTGGGTAGCGGTGTGTGTGGGCTCGGGCTTGTTAGAGTGTAGTGTTGTGGTCGTCGAGCTCGGCCCATTAGAAGCACACTTCATTATCCTTCATGAATACTAATATAAAGGCTCATGATGCAAATTGCTTTCAAGGTCACACTGTAATTATCTGTACTGTATGTGTATAATGTCTCCATCCTACACTTCTGCCACAGTGTACATGAATATGAACTCATTGTTTCTGTTTGGTTCACTGACAGTAACACAGACTGTCTGACCTACGGTACAGTAGGTGATATGAGTGACTACTGTAAAGACACACAAGGGAAGTGGCCTGGCTGGAAACCCGACCAATCAATAAGCTCAGGTTTATTCATCTTCACCCCATCACACTGAGGGCACGGTCACACATCTGCAAATGTGAAGCAAATATTTGTCAGATTTCCCCAAAGTAGAACTGCCTGCGAAGCCACGCTGCGGATTTGCTTCGCCACAAGAAGCAAATGTTTTATTCGCCCCCTCGCTCACACAGATTGGAAGTGAAATGAGGAAAAGGTTTGTCACGGCTACATTCACGAATGTGTGGCCGTGGCCTGATTCTGAGCCACAATGAAACTGCTGGATCCAATCACTCTATCTAAAGTGGGGCAGGTTGCGTATGATGACCAACATAGAAGCAGTTTCGTTAACAATATAACCAATATGTTTGCCGCTTGTGTGGAGAGTTGTGTTGAATCTGCTATTTTGACAGTATTAAATGAACAGATAGCAGTATACTGCACTTACAGTGTTTGTAGATTTGATTTCATTGATCTGATCATCTATCCCATTGTCTATCCAGAGGAATTTTGGCATCGAGCCCCTTGAAATTTAAATGAAATGAGAGTTTCGAGATTCACTGGTGATGCTGGGCTACAAGAAAAAGGGCAATCGACTACACTTCACTTGACACAGTGAGTATTTGGGTGAAGTAGGCATTTGTTCAGCACCTTATTATAAAAAGGAGTTCTGCCAGTGTTGAGTGTTTAAATGTGTTAACTCATGTGTAAAAATCTGCAATTTAATCCCCCAAAAAATCAATTTACAACCTTATTTTAATTCAAAGACAATTTACCACTCTATAGAAATGGTTGTAAGCGACATTGATTGCATTTTTGGTACAATATGTGATCTACTGAAAACACAGTCTTACCTGGTCCTGTTGATGGCCACCAGCTTCTCTATGGCCTGGGCCTGGATGAGGGAGCGGGCGTTTTCCGAGCTGTCGGTGACGATCTCGTGGATGGTGTTGAGGATGGCGACCACGGTGTCCTCCTCCAGGTTCTTAGCTGGTCGCTGCTGACCGCTGGGCAGGTTGCTCACCAAGTCTCGCATGGCATAGCTTCCTGTAAGGTGAAGTTTTGTAAAGTAGGTGAGAGGGCTGAGATAATATGGTTTTATAGGCTTAATTATTCAATCTGTGTAAATCTGTATATCAGACCATGAGAGTTTTGTTTAAGTCAGACTTAAAGAAGACTGAACCTTTGTGATTTAAGAAGCCATACCCTGGTTTACTCTTTATCTTTACTCTTGTTGGTTTTACAATGGCCAAATAAAAAACAATCGTGATTTTCACTATATTTGTGATAGTTTGAATCAAAAACGATCTCTGATGTTTGTGTTGTATTAATGGCTGATGGTTCGTACCGATCAGGTCCTTGTTGCGGCGGTCGATGGACAGGTTGCGCAGGGCGATGGACACAGCTCGGACCACCTTGTCCGAGTCAGAGCGCAGCAGCTCCACCAGGATGGGAAGACCCTTCTCC
This sequence comes from Hippoglossus stenolepis, assembly GCF_022539355.2. NCBI lineage: Eukaryota > Metazoa > Chordata > Actinopteri > Pleuronectiformes > Pleuronectidae > Hippoglossus > Hippoglossus stenolepis. Next base: position 6,557,876 of record NC_061491.1, read on the forward strand.
TTACGCACCGTGGCTCGGATGTAGTTGGACCACTGGAGGGCAGAAGGACTGTTATGTTGTGACTCTTTTTTTTATAACGTCAACCTTAAACCTCATGTGTAGGCTGAGTGAGCGCAGGGCATCCTGTTTGACATTCATGTAGACATACAGACTCCCACCTGGGAGCTGCCCAGTATGACCACACTCCACTGGAGGAGGCAGGTCACCTCTGCAACAGTGCGGGCAGTACATTTTATTTTTTATTCCTTCACTTGGCAACTTCACGATAGCTCAGCTCTGCTCCTTGGTCTTGACTAATTCACAACATTACACAGTGGGGCTCTGAATGGACATGTGACATAATTTGTCTTAATTTAAACATCAGTAGATTTTTACTTCTCATTTTTTTGTGACATGAAACATTAAGTTTGACATAAAAGGGTCTCTCCTCTAAGTACTGATGCCCCAGAGATGTCATTAAGCAGAGGACGGGCACAGCTGAACCACCAGGTGGCAGTGGTAAGCCTTGGAAAACAGTTCAATCCTGTGATAAGAGCCAAAGCAAAGAATGAGGAGGATTAAAACAAGAAGCTCCACTATCCTCCCAAGCAGCAGGGACATGCTTTGTCCAGCCAGCACATGTGACAGTGTGAGGATGGGTTCGTGGCTGTGCAGGTTCCTGAGCTGGGCCAAGAATTCTGATCAGCTTCAACATGGAAAAAAATAAATAAATAAAAGGAAGAGAAGGATTTTTCCTCAAAATGCTCACCTTAGCTGGAAATCACTACTCTTGAATTATTCACAACAGTAAATGTGAGACACGGGGCTGGACGGTAACTCATGAAACTTAAAAAAAATCAAAAGAGTTCCAGCTAGCGAGGCCTGGTGCTGCTGACGAATTCACACGGCTGAGGGATGTGTTTACAGTCTGACACATGGGTGTTAAGAGAAGCGTTACCGCGATAATGCTGCCGTGGGCTGAATATAGCCAGTCCGCTGAAAAACATAAGTGACCGCTCTTGCCTGAGGTGCTGCGCGTCTGACAACTAACTTTCCCTGTTGATAATTCACTGTTGCCTGCGAGCCAGACAGCCTCTCAGCAACTCCACAGCCTCTCTAATTGGAATAAATGTCTGTACCTGGCTGGAGAGGTTCTCACATCATCCATCATCAGAGGCAAGAGATGAGTTTGGTGTATATTAGTTATCAAGCCCTTATCTAGTTATGGAATCCCACACAGATGGAAGGTCCTAACCAAGAAATGTATTATAGATAAACAGACTGTATCGACTATACGTCCATCTAGATATTTCTAATTCTCTTTCAATCATTTCATTTTCAAAGTGCTCAATTACTATCTTTACATGGACACCAATATTCCAATACCAATGTTAACCCATTTAAGTCAATAGTCTGAATAAGACACTGCCATGTAAACAGTATCATCAAATTAAAGCTAGGGTCGGTAATACTGGTAAAGCTAGCAAGAGCAGGTTACAATATGCAGACGATACATCCCACCCCTTCCCAACGTGTCAAAGCTATGCCGACAGGAACTTGCACTGCCTGACAGGTACTAGAAGCTGAGTTTTCCTTGACCACCTCAGGAACGTCTGGCTATCATCTCTGCATCAGCGGTGTAGGTCTCTCCGGCTGAAGGCTCCAGTCATGCGCAGTGAGAGCACGGGCAGGCAGGTCAGTTAGTGATGGACACGTACGACAGTTGATCATTTCATTCCGACTGAATGTTGACTACAGTCCTGCGAGGACACTAGATTTTTTTTCAGGCAAATACATTTTTTGATGGCTATTGGGGTGTGAAGCAGTTTCCTCAAGTAATATAACTAACCAACCCAACCTTTAAGACATATGGATTATTTTGAACCAACTCCTACTTCTTAATTCATCTTAAACAGGAATATGAATGGAATATTTTATTACCAATTAATGTAAACACCAAAATCTAAATAATTTCTTATTCAGAATTAAGGTCAATAGTCAGAATATTGCTTTCCTTTGCTGATATCTGGCTGTTATGATCTTCTAATATTGGCAGAGCATTTTTCATTTTTCAGTCCCCAACCATCCTAGCAATAGGTTTTTGATGGACTTTACTATGTGAGCGAGCTGCTGTCTGGTTCATTTGTGCCTCTGTCTTGAATTTACTTCTCCTTAAACAGTTGCAACATGGTTTGTAGAAACACAGTCGATTTACACCTTGTGGCAATGACTCTAAGAACCTCTGCAGGTAGTTCTTGTTGTTCTAATCCTACTTGAGTCCAGGTACTTTTGTTTCGAATTAATCCAAATATCTGAATGATGAGGACGGAAGCAAACACAATGCAATATATTCATAAAAAATTTAAAAAACAGCCCTGTAAGACTCACAGTCCACTGTCCAGCGCTGAGATTTTGCAGAGCCCCGGCAGCGGCCTCCAAGGTGTTGTAGTTCTGGCTCTCCGTCAGCAGAGACAGGTACAGCCTCACCACTTCCGGCTGATACAGCAGCTCAAAGCCTGCAGGGGAATACACAGAGACACACACACACACACACACACACACACACACACACAGCTACTTGTTAGACTCCCTGGCAAGACAGACAGGCCAATTAGGCTGTGTGAACATTCGGACAGTACAGGGCCAAGGTTTCTCAGACCGTGGGGAGAGTTCTTCAGCACGAAGAAACTGTTAAGAAGCTTGGGTCTGATAACTGCGGACGACCATGACTCGCGCCACAAAATTTCTACCAGTTTCAGTGGAATCGCACACAATTTGACTGTATGGAGAGCTGGTGGTGTCCACTGGTTCCACAGTAGTCTGCAACACCTTTAATACAAAATACTGAAGCATTGTCTAGTATGTTTCTGCATAGTAATACTGAAGCATTATGAACGAGGTGAACACAAGAGGGAGACGTGTTGGATCCAACAGCTCTGACCAATCCCAGAGTGTTTTATGAGGAGGTTTATCTCATGAGCACCAAGAACATTCCCCCACAGTCAATCAGTAGGCCTCCCTCTAATGGAAATGTAATTACATTATCAGCCATTAGACAGTGCAGACGCAGGGAGAGATGGAGGCGTCACATCTCAACAGATCATATTCATTCATTTGTGTTTTGTACAGACAGGTGTGTCACTAAGTGCTTTTTTAAGGGATCAACAGGAATTCAATTAAAAAGGTCAGAGCATGGATATTTCTTCTGTTAAGGTCATTTTCTGCTGGTCACATATCTGGAGGGACTTGTACATTTTTTATGGAGGGATGCATCACCCCACAGGAAGCAAGGACGTCTCAGATTTCAGGAGCTACCCCACGACTGTGATGATCTACAAAGGCACATTTTGATGGTGTTTTAGTGTTCAGGTTCTCTTTTACATCAATGCTGAGAAATATTATTGAATAGGCACTGACTGAGTTAACATGCGTACGATATTAAACTTATCCACCACTTTGGCTAATGTTGTGCTGTCAAAGCCACGAGTCAGAACCAAGACACAGTGGATGAAGATGCACGGTTCAGTGACACCGAATGGAGAGAAAATGACCGTAAGAAGAGTGCATCCTATTACTGGCTGTGTATCACAGTTGAACCGTTCATGAGACAGGAGGAACCAACATTGTTTGTGTTAATGCTTCATCACATGGCTGAAGCCACTCCTGGGCAGGAAGTCGGCAGAGGTCAGAAACCAGGAAAAGATGTATACATGCATAAGTATCCTGGTTTAAAAAATCTTATTTCTCAAAATGATAAGAATAATATGAATAAGAGCTTATCCAGGATTGTGAAATTGGGATATTTCCATGATGGGACGTTTATGTCATTAAGGAAACGTTATAATTCCAAAACCGCATTGTAACTGGGATACTAGTGCACACGTAAAGTTCGACAGCACAACGTAAAGTATGTCTTTAGAGTAAGGCCGACATTAGACTTCTAGTTATACTTCTTTGGAGACCTCTTGGAGGAGTGCCTGCACAGTTGGTGGCCTTCTTGTATAGTAGCTGTGTGAACAAATTGAAGGTTACATGTACCCTTGTGTACTTGAAAATGTGATAAGTATAACACGAGCTTCAGTTATGGAAACGAAGCCAGAGTTAAGGCTTCAACAGCGGCACAGTTCTCTATTACTCACTTAGGCTTTAAAATTCGTCTGCTGCCTGGATCACAACTTAGCTGATGCTTTGAAACTAGTGGCTAAAACGGTCTTTTACAGAAATACCATTTTACCAACAGCTTCCTCCCTATCCTCTACAAGATCCTTTTTCTATCCATCTAGGCTCAAATTAAAGAAAATATATCCCACTGTTTCTTCCCATATCTTCTGAGGCCAGTATTTCCAAGGTTCTATTTGAAAACTCCTGTATTATGTGGGGAAGGATACATGGTAACACTGTTTGATTGATGCACAAGGGCTGACGAGGCCCTAACTGCATTTTTGAGATGTTGAAACAGAGAATCTTTTTTAATATAAGTGTGACTTGGGTCTGAATATAAAAGTGTAAATAAAAACCCCTGAGAGGCAATCCTAAGGGTAAGAGCTGCTTTTTTATCGACTTACTTTTTCCATAAAAGAAAACAGTGGAGGAGGGAACATTTTTGAGGTTGGGAAATACAACTGAAACACACAAACTGACAGTTGTGTCTCCAACTCCACATCTCACGCCCATAATTTACAGAGAGCCAAAGCCTGGGTGCACTCTGCGATTGCCAGATTCAGACACAGCAACATAGTTGTTAACACTCCAAAGGGCCGGTTTACATCCCCGTGGCGTTTACCCTCCAGATCACGCCAAGCCTGCTTTAGAATGCGTGTGGGAGGAACCGCCAGGCCGGGAGGATGTGACTGTGCTGCTTGAGAGATCTTCTGTTTACAAAGAAGCAGCAGAGGCAGGAGTCGTCATGCACAAGCTCCTGGTTGTAACCATATGTAAAAACATGACTCACATCAATAGGTTTTCTCAGGGATGACGCAAGAGGGGAGAGTCTGCAAACCAGACACTCAGCAACATTCTGCACGCTGCTCAGATTTCTGGGCCTACTGGGTGCACACTCAGCAAACTACAGACCATCCTGCACACAGTCCTGTTGATACACAATTTATCTCCAGGGCAGATTCTGTCTGCACCAAATGTTGAACCTTTGTTTGCCAAGTTTGCCTGCATGCGCTCCAAGACTCTAAGTCTATTTCGTCTCTATCAGCAAAGCCCAATTTTTCATCTTGTAATTCCTGGGGTTTTAGTTTGACAACCAACTAAAGCAACTTATGACCATTGGCCTTTTACAAATGAGCAACCTAAGACAAAAAAAAGATCTGTTCTGCTCAACTAAGGAGGACGGGATTGGAGGGATATTCACTGGGCCTTTAACCTTATTCCAGTATCCTTACTGATATTTCTCCCTGGTGCCAGAGAATATCTCTACCACAGCTTTCACTCAGCGTCCTTATAACTGAGGCTCTGAATGCCTCAAATCCCCCCTAATAGCACTGGCCAGGTAAAGCAAGCACATGCCCTTGTGTTGTTGATGTCGTTATCTGTTAGAATTTTTGGTCCAGTAGTTTCCTGTTTGTTAGGCAGATTTACAATTCAGAGGAGGAGATGAGCTGTCAGTGTGACATGACCTTTGCTTTGCTCAGGGCAGCCCTATATTCTGTGACAGACTGCAAACAAGCTGAGATTACGTAAATACGGATGTATCAGGCAGTGTGGTACGGAGGGTTTGTGAGTGGGCTTCGGTGAGAATAGAGCACAACAGCTGCCCACTTCTGAACTATCATTGCTAGAGTGCTATATGGTGATGGAATAGTATTTATCTACCAAAGTTGACATAATTATAAGTAAAAGTCCTGTATTTGACATTTTTTGCTTTAGTAAAATTTGCAGCATTGACTTAAAGCTGGTTCACTCTCACTACACTCATCATCTCCTTTACTGCTTATCCATTGACTTTTGCTTGTGGAGAGGGAGCCCATTCCAGCTGGGATTGGGCGAGAGGTGGGCTACACCCGAAACAGGTTGCCAGCATAACACAGGGCCAACATACAGATACAAACAACCATTTACACTCACATTCACACCTACAGTCAATGTAGAGTCTTCACTTAACCTTACATGTCTTTGGACTGTGTACCCAAAGAAAACCCATGTGAACGTGCAAAATGAATGTTAACTTCACACTAGTTCCCCAATAATGTAAATATTCAAAACACAGCAATTAGTAAAATACAGTAAATGTATTATTTAGTTATGATCCATCACTGTCATAAACTTCTGCATGAATGAGCAAACGGCCTCCAACCACCTCAAACATACACAAACACAATGATAAATATAATCTATGAGTCAATACATTAAAGTGTAAATAAACTCCCATTGAGCTCAGCCCAGCGCGTCTATTTCCCCTGCTCACACTGAATATTGGTGGCAAACATCATACAGCACTGTGGCCTCGTTTAAGGACTCCTGCTGAGCTCTGCTTCATAACTAGTATGGAGGGATAGACACACACACACACACACACACACACACACACACACACACACACACACACAAATACAAATAGGCACATTCACTAACATATGCACAAAATGCTCTGGAGATCTAAGCTCATCCCTAAATGAGGTGAGAGGGGAGGGGCAGCGGGTTATTCTTCAAAGCAGAAGACGACGGTGACGACTCCCGCAATTAGCGCCCGCGCGCTGAAGAGACGAGGCTTTGTGGCGCTGCAGTAAATGGAAACTGGGTTAAAAACAAAGTTATGTTGAAGCGATTGAGTGATGCTCAGCACAGAGCTAAAGAATGAATACGCCTCAAGCAGCTTCATTATTGACTGCAATTAAAGACAATGTGTAGTAATGTAACAGGCTGATAAATGATACAGATTACCTGATGGGTGAGGAAGGGACACACACACACACACACACACACACACACACACACACACACACACACACACACACACACACACACACACACACACACACACACACACACACACACACACACACACACACACACACACACACCTCTCAGTCTTACTCCAGAATAGTTGGCTGCATTCATGCGGAACTGGATACACATACATACACACACACACACACACACCACCCTGGCCCAAGCATGTCAAAAAGTGATGTTCATCGATCCCGTATGCCTACATCACGTCCAGGGTCTCTTCCTGCCTCTAAACAAGTGTTGCACTTTCTCCATTTAGTCGGTGCTCCCTTTCCAGGACACTTACATCATACAGCACTTCCATGGAATCAAGGGTACATGATGGCGTATCACTTTCTACAACTCATAGGGGACTTTTACAGAAACATAAGAGGACTGGAGAGAGAGATGTAGGAAGATAAAGAGAATGGCATATGTAAAAATAAAAAAACAGCTGAAATAATTACGTAATTTAGAGTTTGATGCTGTAATGTAAAATTTGGATAGTCTTAATTTGAATTTATTCAGAATTTCTAAATTTTTTGGACTCAATGTGTAGGATATACTGATGTCATTCAGGAGCATTCTTTGGACATGTTTACAGCACATACGTCTCAGTTTGGACTTTTAAGGAAGACGCTGCCTCTTGCCTCATCTGTGTGCGTCCGGCATAAACCAACTACACAACAGAGATGCATGGTCTTTCTCCACAGGGCATTAACATTAAAAAAGGTGTAGTTGCAGTACATGAGGGGGTCATTTTCTGTTCATCAGAGTGCTGTATGTATGGCTGCATGTAAACAGGAACATTAGTGGAATGTACATTGTCATATTAGAGATGCACAATCAGCTTATTTGGGGAATTATATTTCTTGGAATGAGGGCAAAAAGACTTTGTGCATGATTGTTGAACTTTCCAGGTAAGACAGATTCATGGAAAGCTAAGTACAAAAAAGAGAATACAAATACTTTTAGAGCAGTGCTGACCAGAGGGTTACATTCTCTTCCAAAAAGAGGCTGCATAAATAAAGTAAATGAGTCCATTCCGTTGGGAAGGTCTGGTGTCGTCAAGTCTTCAGTCTCATTCCACATCTGAAACTCATGCTCATTTAACCCTGCCAGCCCCCTTTTCATGTAGGAGTGTCTTTATGTAAGTACACACAGACACATGGGAAGAGTGCTACAGTGCTAATGAAGACTTTTTGCGGGGCACAGACACAGCAGGGCGATGGCTAAAAAAGCACATCATTAAAAGTAGTGTGCCACTGTTGTAATAATGGTCATGACTCTTTCAGCTTCATTAAAAACCAAAAGGTGAGCGATAGAGCCACACAAACAAAACAAGTAAATTGGCAGGGGTTAGCGGGGGCCCTCTGTGTGTGTGTGGTATGTATTTGTGTGTGTGCGCTAATGCTGCTTGGAAGAGTACCAGATGGATTGAGTTCAAAAACAGGGCCAGTGCATTCAATTCACTCCGGAGTAGCTCACTGGGTCACATTATGTTTCTAATCAGAAGAGCGACGAGTAAATGCTCAAATGAAAAGCTTCATTTGTCCACGTTTATAAAATAGCTGCAAATTGATCGAGAAATGACACGTTTTTATTACTACTGCTGTGTTATGATTCGTCTCTTCTGGGGGAAACACATTTACATAGATTTTGCTGAAGGGTTATTGTATGCATGCAAATATCCACAGGGTTGGATGCAATTGATGTTTGATGTCCATTCTACAGTGTGAGTACAGCTGGGAGAGGATCAACCAGCGAATGAGACGTTTGAATTCCATTTCTATGCTAGAGATGCATTTTAAATCAGGTGTGAATCAGGGTCAGTTATGAGTTGCATGTTAATGCCGAGTATAAATCACAGAAAAGTACACTTAATTGAAATTCTCTTTCCGCCGCTCCACCTGGTGTAATTTCTGTTGTGGCGAATCCATTGTGAAAATCTACTCCTCCTTAAAGGTCACACAGAAAACTAACATGCTTTGCAAATAGAATTTGACCCACGTTTAGTTGATTTAAAACATGCAAGTGTCCTCATTCTCAGAGAACATGTGATGGAGGCTCACTCCCCATTCTCTGCACAGCCCTCCTGATAGATTTCGACCAGAGCCAAAACAGAGAGCACTGCCAGGCTGCAAAGGCTGTTCACCCTCCATTCACCCCGCCACACTGACAGGGTTCAGGAGTCAGAGCTTCATTCTCTCTTCTCATCCTCAGTTGGCCCATGCCACACATTGGCATCTCTATGAGTAGCCCCGGGGCAGCACACATTAGCATACCCTCACGGTGTATTGGCCTTAGTTTGTTGGATATTGAAAAAGGGAGGCAGAAGGTGGCAACTGGCTGGCCCTTCTCTTGGACAGCATACCATGTGATGGGGTGGATGGAGAGTGGCGAGAGGGAGATGGTGAAAGAAACATGGCACAGATGGCACAAAGGGAATATGCAGCACAGGAGCTTCTGTCCTTCCATCTTTGCCATTTCACGACAGGGGTCCTGCTCCGGCACAACCGAATGTCTGGCCAATGAAAGCTTGTTTCCTACCGTTTAGCACAATAGGAGCCTTTTCAGCGAGCTGCCTCTGCAGTGACAGGGGAGTGCTTCCTCTTTCCTGTGCTGACAAGCCAGCGAAGTCCTGCTGTGGGCTTTTAGTCCAGACAGGACGAATCAACACCGGTAGCAAAAAAACATGCCGTCAAAGTGACACTGAATTGTCTGTCCAAGCGCTCCTTTAACAAAGTCCCCTGAACAACCCCTGAACTTTGGATGGAAAAACAGAGCCAGTGGGTCTCTCAGTGTTGAGCCCCAGTTGTATTAGGTTTTTCTGTGGCTGGCTCAAGAATGTGCCTCGCAGCTATCCAGCCTCTCAGTGGATCAACAGGAATAATGCTCCGGTTGTTTGTTCCTACTGCTAATGTGATAGTGTTCCAGGGCCTGAGGTGGAGGTGTTGGTTTATATTAGAATCTCAGGTGTCAGCTGAAGATATTATTTCCCTTTGGGTGAGAAAACATATTGACAACATATGTCACTTTTCACGTTGTGTGGTGTGTGAAAAAGCCTGTCATCTTTGCTGCTGTTCAACAAATGGCTTTCAAAGTTAATGTCGCCTAATGTTTCGACACAGTTGTCGGATAGAACAGAGCTCCTGTCTGTGCATGCTGCCACACAGGGGACTCGTGATGTACAAGCTCCGTCTCACAGTTTATACTGTGACCACGTGCTGCTATACTTCCAGGTCTATTTTATTTACCACTTTGTTGGACTGTTCATGTGCACTCAAATCTGAATCGCTTTGGTATCTGCTATCAGCGACAGCTCCAGATAAACCTGTGAAATGGTCTCATATGAATCGGCATTAGACGGGCAGGTGTCATCTTCGGCTGCCCGTGATGTGAAATCACTCAAGTTATAAACATGAAAATGTTTCCCATCACACAAGATGTGAATCCAGCTTCAGAATCTACATCAGACTGGTCAACAGTTCACAAACTCAGCCATGAAGCTGCAGGAGAGTCAGAGAGGAGGAGTCAGGCTAAACCACACAGACCGATTGCAGATACATGTCTGGACCATTAATTTGGCTGCAGATGGAGCCTGCTCCTCTACTGATTACATTTATTTTCTTCTTTCCCTTTCTCTTTCTTGCGTCTCCCCTTTCTTGCTTTCTCGAGCTATCTTTTATTCCTGTGTCCCTCTCATAACCTCCCATATCTCCACCAAAACCGATCTATCTGCCTACTGAATATGTAGAGATGAAAGAGTACATGATGGTAACACTAGGGGTTGCTATGGAAACCCACTCTCCATCACCTCTAAATCATTCAATGTTCTTATGAGACAGTTGGACCGGCAACAGCCAAACAAGGAAAGGGAACATAATGCTTTCCCATCTGCACAATATATACTATACTATAACTTGTTCATTTAGATGACAATGTATGTAAATACAGACCTTTCTCATCCTTAAGTACAATTCCCATAATTCCACAGCAGCTGGCCAAAAAGCTGGCCTGGAGGCTGCAATTAGTGGCCAAGCCCTGCTTATGCCCCGTGTAGGTTTGTGTTTAGCAGCAGCTTCCTGAGACACTCAGCGGAGAGACGTGTGTGAGTGAGTGAGTGTGTGAGAGAGAGAGAGCGAGAGGGAGGAGTGTTTCGGCATCACCTTGAGTGCCTGCTCTCTTTACTCAGGCAAGTCACGTCCTCATCCAGACACAAACGAAACTAGAAGCTCAGGCAAGGCAACAGCAAGAAGCTGCCAGAGAAAGAGATAGACGGGCAGAAGTACAGAGAGATAGAGAGAAGGATAAAGAGCGATAGAGAAACAAAGAGAAAGAGAGAGGGGGGAGCTCACAGAGAAAAGCTGTTGTGGGCGGCAGACAGCGTTTCCTATTTCCTGTTTGGCAGTATAGTTGTTCACCTGAGCCTGAGAGGCTGAAAAACGAGCTTAAGTTGTCAGGATGGTGTCGTACTCCACAAATTCCAACTTACAGTTGATTTCCAAAATGCTACATGTCCTCTTCACAACTGAGAGGAGAGGAGAGGAGAGGAGAGGAGAGGAGAGGAGAGGGGTGGTAGGAGGGTGAGGAGAATTAAGAGGAAGACAAGAGGACAAAAACAAAGTGACAGAGATAGAAAAGCTGGTGACCAGGGAGCAGGGAAGTAAAGAATAATACAGTTGGTGAGAGAGAGGGAAAGGATGAAATGGAAGGAGTCAAAGGGAGACAGAAGGAGGGAATCGTGACTGAGTGGATTTGAGCTATGAGGGTTGTACGGTGTATAGGACAGCTGTCTGGTAAATAGTCCACAGAGATGACTGGATCATGTCAGGGAAACCAGACAGTGAACACGAGGAAAGAAAGAAGAGAAAAGAAACAAAGCCATCTACAGTCTACCCTGAGAAAAACTGATGCAATGCAGCACAAGCTGAATGATACGCTCAGTAGTTTGGGGAGGGGGTAGCGAGGTTGTCCTCAGGTGTGAAGTCTTTGGGAATAAGCTCAGATAATCTTGTGGCCTGATGGCGAGTGTGTGTGTGTGTGTGTGTGTGTGTGTGTGTGTGTGTGTGTGTGTGTGTGTGTGTGTGTGTGTGTGTGTGTGTGTGTGTGTGTGTGTGTGTGTGTGTGTGTGTGTGTGTGTGTATGTGTGATATGGCAATGACTGTAATGAAGACTAGAGATAAAGGCCTTAGACTGAAGACTCTTAGGAGGTGCACGGTGACCTAGCATTAGACAGCATTACCTGATTCTCTTAATCCTAAAAGCCTTTTGTCTCCAAGGTGAAAATGTACATTGTGCAAATGACATAAACTAAGCAATCAAACAGGGTAAAATGAAACTACCTTACTGATATCATAACTGCAGTCATATTCTTTTTTGTGTGCTCGTCAGCAGTGCTTCTCTTCTTGAGGTTCAACGGCTCGCCTATTTACTCCATGTGCCGCACACGGTTCACAGCTAAATAGATATTTCACCATAGTTTCAATGTCCATATCTGTTGAATATGTTACAAACAATTATCTGAAACCATTTCTGTACCTGCTTCAAAGTAAAAACACCCTAGTGTTCTGTTGACTGACTTTTATCTCACAGGACTGGAAGATGCACGGCTCATCCCGTAGAGTCCTGGTTTTTAGTTGAGTACATATTTTTATTCCAAGAAATACATTAGTCCTACCAGAAACTTTGTGCAAAAGCTCCACAGCTGACAGGAAGCAGAGCAATCCCCCAACACAACAGATCAGCAACGCAGCCGTCATCACTGCGCACACATCTAGTGTGGTTCCATTCTCAAAAGCAAATATTGTGTGCAGGTAAAAGGATGTGGATGGTGGACCAGTTTCCTGCTCGATGGTGATTGGCTGCCAGCTGCCTGGGAGATATAACAAACCAAGATGGCGAAGCTGGGTGACAGACGAATGCACACACCTTTCCATCCTCCTTCAACGACCAACTAGCCACACACCAAACAATTGTTAATCACTGAGTTTGTAACCTTGATAAAAAGAAGTGATGGGCTACTGTTTCTGTTTATTTATTTTCTCCTTGGTAATTTAGTTAGAGAGATACGCTGTTGTTGTAAGTTTCTTCATCTTCTGTTGGATTAGCAGTTACTCTCCAGCTAGCTTTCCGACTGCTGCTGCTTAGAAATGAGACGCGTGCTGTAGTCCAGCTCTTTCTGAAATGATGGACCTGTGCTAACTGAAAACACCTGTGTGGCTCTGGCCCGGGTTCCGTCTTTGATTCAGTAACATCAGGAGAATGTGAGTCTGCTTTTAGAGGCAATAACTGTAAACCAGCAGCAATGGTAAAATACATCTATGCCTTTATGTGACAAATTGAGGAAGAGGTGGGGAGCTGCTGATTTAAATGCTGTGAAGCCCAATAAAACAACACGCTATATGAGGCAACATATATGAGTCCTGGTTTTGCTGCTGGTTGTATTTCACCTTAAATTCAGACAAATTAAAAAGGAGGGGGACCAGTCGTCCCTACAGAAAGTGCACACTGTCTCGGGCTCGACTCTTCATCAGGGATGCAGGATGTGGGCTGTGATGGTGTTCGACAGCGGAGGGATTTCCTGTGTCTGTGTCGGTGTCAGCATCCATCTCTCATTTAGCGCTTCCTCCAGCCTCGCCGGCCCTCCCCTCTGGGAGATGGCACGCTGAAGTGTGATGGATACTCTGGATTAACTCTCGCCTTGGAGGAGGGCAGTCTATATGCTTTTCTCCCCGTACGCGCGCACACACACACACACACACACACACACACACACACACACACACACACACACACACACACACACACACACACACACACACACACACACACACACACACACACACACACACACACACACACACACACACTGCTGTGGTCAATTTTCCCAGCTAATATTCTCTCTCTCTCTCAAACACCCTGACAAACAACACCACCTCTAATAGCCACATAATATCACACTCTTGGTCAAGGGCACAGTGCACTGTCCTGTTCACGTGTGTGTGTGTGTGTGTGTGTGTGTGTGTGTGTGTGTGTGTGTGTGTGTGTGTGTGTGTGTGTGTGTGTGTGTGTGTGTGTGTGTGTGTGTGTGTGACAGAGAGAGAGAGAGAGAGAGAGAGAGACAGCTGTCTGAATTAGAATTTGTGTGTGTGCACGAGTTTGTGTGTATGTGCATGTGGGCTTATTAGAGACACATGAAAGGCAGTGAGGATGAGATGAGCTGTTCCCGCCGGTTTAAATGAACCCATCGTCAAATCAAACGCACATTAAAATCCAAAATACTTCTCATTATGGGCCGATCAAAACGATTGGCTGTGGACACTGAAAAACTAACCACTAAAAAGTGTTTTCATGTCAGCCTCTTCCCACTCACTCCTCTCAATCTCTCACATATACAGACACTTACATCTTTGTCCTTGGACTGTTTATACTTCCCCTTCTTCTATTCATTTCTTTCTCGACTGTTGTGTAGTCACAGGAATATTGTGTGGTACTGCACTGGGACCTTGGTTTTTCATAGCCTCTGCTATCTCGGTTGCGAGCAGTGCACAAACTTGATGTAGCGCAGGATTAAAGCGTCAGTTAAATAGCATAAATGTAATGTAGAGCATCATATACGGTGTGGCTCTAGTTGATTTTATGCTCTGGAGTAAAATCCTTTGATTGGACAACTGCCAGTGCTCGACTCTTTCTCTGCCCCATCTGACCCTCTCCTTCGATTGTATGCAAGGACAGCAGTCCTTACGGTGCACTTAGGTCCTCCTGTTTACAACAGTCTAGACTGTTTACGACCAATATTTCATTTAGTGTTGAGCAGTAACAGGAGAGTGGTGAATTCTGGAGGGAGGCGTTTTTTTACCCCCACGTTGAGTCTGTTTGTAGCTCCAGTGATGTCAGTCTGCACATCAATAATCTGCTTTTAATTAGATTAAAGCATCTCCCGCAAAAACAGGAAGCAGCGCTCTTGTGCCACGAACGGGGCCAAGCAGAGTCTCCATTTGGCAACTAAATCTCCCTGCACTCCCTCATTCTTGTCTCATAATTATCACTTTGCTCCAACTGCTCAGGTTTGGGGGAGATGGGGGTGGCGAATGACACGGTTAATCATCTGAAGAGCCTGACTCTGCTGCCGGCTAGCATGGATTCCCAGCACTTTTTTAGAATCCCACAGAGCCCAGCAGGACGAGAAACACTGATCGAGGGCAGTGAGTTTTTTGGGGGGGGTAAAGAAAGTTTAAAGAAGTTGAGAAACAGTTGATCACTGCTGTGTTTGTGTGTGTAAAGTGCTGTAGAGTTTATGCACCGCCACAGAGGAAGTGCTGGGAATTAGAGACGCCCCACTATCCTTTGCCAAACACAGGTGGGTAAATGCTGCCATGCATCAAAGCACGCGTACACACAATCCAATCTGCAAGGACTTCATTCTGCTAATGATGTGTAGAACAGTCACTCTCTACACGACCTCCTAGGAATAGCATTATTATGCAAACCTCTTTGTATTTCCAACAAAACACAAGGTGGTCCCACTTCAATAAACCTTGCTCCCCTCATATTTCCTTTACTGATCCTCGCTTTATTATCGCTCCTTTTCATCACTGCCTGTGAGAAATTGCTTGAGAGGAGAGGAGTGAAAGGGGCGGTGGGGGGATTTCAGTCACTAAAATGTCAACGGCAAGCCACTGGCTATTCCCATAATTAGTCCTTTTTTCCCTCTTTGTTGTGTTTGTTTTATTATCAACAGAGGAGGAGGTATGTGAGCAGTCTCAGGTTAGCCTTCGCCAGCTGAGCAGGCTAAATGGATGGCGACGGGCGCTCCCAGCAGCTGGTGGAGCAGAGTGGGATTCCGTTTTAATCCCAGGTGAGGTGGGGAGGGGTGAGCGGAACATTTCACATCTGGAGTGAGCTTTTAACTTGTTGGCAGTACATACAGCACTAACACATGACGTTATACTTTTCAGACAAATACATATCTACAGAGTGTTGTTGCCCTGCCGTGTCCCTGCGTTATCTTAGTTTCATAAACTTGTCTGTTGTTCTCCATCTGGTCAAAGTAAAAGATGATCTTCTACCATCAACACATCCAACCTGGAACTAAGAAGGAAAGTTAGGTCCAGTTACTTCATACTTAGTAAAAGGCCCAAATTACACCTGACTTTTCAACTATCCAGGCGATAATTAGATATAAATTAATACAGTTCACACTTATTTACGTGTCTCCGTTAACCAGATTTCATGTCTCAAACTTGGTCCTGGCACCACTGTGTTGGCTCAGAGGGTGGTGGCACCTGAAGCAGCCAAAAAATGTCAGCTGCCAAATAAATGTCTGAAACAGAATAATACAGTTCAGCCTATAATGCATGGATGGCACTGGTTCAATGGTTGCATCACAGGGGGAAGGATGATCAATTTCTGTTGAATTTTTTTTTAGCAGTCATTATTACTGCAGCCAGGTCCTTAAAATGCAGACGACTTACTGCCACAGTTAAGAGTTGGACAGAGTTACGATTGCCAATTCGCCCCCCCAAAAAAGACTGAATTGCATCTGAAAATGCTTCTTGGCTGCATTTCCAATTGCTTTATTCAATATCAGAAAAACATCCAACCCACCAAGGATCAATGATGGGATGTATGTAACAACGTGCATTTATCTTGTTACAGTACTTAAGTACATTATTCATGTACCTGTACTTTAGTAGATTTACTGTACTACACCAGGGTGCTCCAAGGTACACAACTAATAATATGTCCCTAATATCTGCCGGTGCTCGCTAATATCTGGTTGGCAACTGAACATCAAACTAGTTCTAAACCACCACATACATCAGCAAATATTTGTACTTCCTATTCCACTACATGTTAAGTTAACAGTACATTGTGTTACATGTTCACATTTTTTTAATATATATATTTATTTAAAAGTAATATTAACAAATGGGGACATGGTCCACTTATCCAATCAGTGCGGACAGGTAACATCAGTTAACATCGTACCACCTCCTGCAACGAGAGCCAAATGCACCTGCAGCAGCATCAATCACAATTTGCCTCATAAGTGTTAACAAGGTGTGACAGACTTTGTTCTTAACCCTCGACAAGGATGAGGAGAAAACTACCAGAAAAACATTTCTTCCAGGGGAAAAATAAGGTGTGGACCTCAGGGAGAGTCGATGGTGACGGATCCCTCTCCCAGGATGGACAGAAGTGCAATAGATGACAGAGGCTGTACTAATCCTGTATCAAACAGGCACAGTTAAAGATGCAATTCATTTTGCATTGAGCAAAAGGCTACACTCGGAAGAGAAGTTCATTTATTACTTTTTTATAAATTGAGTAAAATTTGGTCTATTTATTTATACTTTTACTTAAGTAAAACTTATACTACCAAAGATGAATTTAGTGCTAAATGTGTAAATGTGATGATACAGCATCAATTATCTCCTGCAGCCACCTTGCGTAGTTTAGAGCCACAAACTGTTAATGAGAAGAATATTAAATAAAATTTGGATGGAAAACCCAGTAAAGCGAGATTATATCGGATGTTTTTGGTTCAAGGTTGTTGTTAATATCTATTTATCCTTTATTTTACTAGGAACTCTCCTGAGATACATGACTTTGGTGTTGTTTGTACCCCATTTAGCTTTATCTCCCCATTAGACGGCTACAGCTGAAAGAGAACAAAACTATAAAACTATTAAGTCACTCATCACACCTCGTGATACACTGGCCTCCTTTTCTTATTGGAGCATCCACTTCCTCTGGACGTGACAGAATCCAGTATAAAAAAGCTTCAGAGGCAAAGTAACCCTCTGAATATTTGGCATTCGCTAGGTGTATTGCCGAGGGAAATGTAATGAGGCCACAAAGACTGAGAGAGTGATATAAGGTGCCAGACGGTCAGGATCCAACCCTGTGTGGAGTGGACCCTATGTGTCAAGATAGCAGAGAAGCTGAGGGTGAGAAAGTATGTGTGAATTTGTCTGAGCAAGTGTTATGTGTTTATTTTTGTTGCTATGTAAATGTTACAGGGACTTGCACATTTTGAAGGGCTGAAAAAAGGGGTTATATATATATGTGAAATTCAAACCTTGTAGAAAAGCTCTATCTTTAACATTATGTTGTATGTAACAATTTCCCCCCTCAATAAAGTATAAAGCAATATAACAGATATACATCAATATATTGCTTATGTATTGTGTAAGAACTGTGAGGCTGTATAACCCATAATTGATTAACTTAAGATTTGTAAAATGTTTTGCTGTTTATCAAATGTCATTGTCTGTCCATAAAGAAGAGTTTAAAACCACAACCTTCACTCAGAAGCAAAACTCAGTCTTTAACTTTAGAAAATATAAACAAATAATAATGTGACATTTATTGTGATAATATCACAGATCAATATCAACTGAATTGTTAATTCGGCCATATTGCTAAGTTCAAGGTCTTCATAGCGTCTCTGCCCTTATCTACCTCCCTCAGCTGTTTCTCTATATTGAAGTGTCATACTTTTGGAACGAAGCTAAACAGCTTTCATACATCTACCTATCTTAGCCGGCTAGCTATCTAGCAATGAGTGTTTCATGATAATATAAGACAATACTACAAAATGTGATACAAACAGATCATAACATCTGTCGTTATTACAGCAACTTCAAAAGACTCCCCCACAGTCCTCACACAACAACACCAATACCAAGTTTAGTATTTTAACCGCTCTCTGTTATGGGCGACTTGTATATACAGCCTGAGCAAAAACATAAAAACTTTTCTCCAGTGCAGCGAGCTCAGCCAAACATGGCAACTTCAGCCCCAGCCTTGTGCACGCCCTTGATATGTGACATTCAGTCTGTGTGCGTCTGTCGGTTCATGAGGTCGTTATCCGTCATCATTTGGGGTCTCACTTTGCTGTGAAATATGACAGCAGGAAGTCAGGAGGAGGAGGTGGAGGAGAGGGAAACTGAGCAGTGTGTTTATTCTGAACAAAAAGGACTGACTCACCCCAGTGGTTGCCTGACTGTGTGCTAGCAAGAGGTCAGCAAGGCGAGGATTCAGCGTTCACTACCCGGGTGTTAAATATCTCAGCAATAAAGACGGAGAGCACCCACATGAGACCGCAGCTCGGAATTTGCAATATAGAACAAATTATTCATGATATTCCGCTTTAAGTTTGGGTGTAAAGTAGACACAGAACAGGCCAGAACTTTCCCTCCCATCAGAGTCGTGCTCCTCTGAAGCAGCAGTTAATGACACAAAAGAAGCTTTATCTTGAAAAATCGTATTTGCTCAGTGTGGCAGGACGTTTATTGTGCCTTTGGGAAAAACGTAATATTTTCTTGCCGCAGCTTCTAAGGCATGAAGATATAACAGTGAGGATTAAAAGAATGTGATATGTGCCACAGACCCATTAAGTGAAATATTTCTCCTGCATGTGTAGCAACGACAGCAGAGACAAACACCAAAAGTGTAGCTCTGTTCTCCGTAATTCAATTGAGCCCGTGACTTTTCAAGAGCTCAGACGCATCAGAGAAAGAGACGACTCCGATAGCGAAACAGTCGGTGTTCATTATAGTACAAATAGAGATCTCCAGTGGGAAGATATCAAAGAGGGTAATACAATGCAATACAAAACAGCTTGCACCATTGTTGTTTGTCAACACTAAGTTCCTTCCACAAATTAAACGCTCGGCTTGCAAGACAAAGCGGCGAGACATGTGACACAGATGTCGTCTTGGTAAACGCTGCTGTTTTCTCTATATCTCAATGTGTGTTTGTGCAGCGAGGGAAGCACAATAAATCTCCCAGGGCTGGAGAGAGCACTGAAGTGGCAGAGAGCGAGAGAAAAAGAGAATCAGCAAGTGAGGCAGAAAGAGAAATAAAGAGGGCGAGCTCGTGGAAAGCACTGAGGCTCCTCAAGGTCTTAACTGCTTAGTCAGATTGCTCTCTGTGCCAGATGTGACTAATCGGCACTACCTGATGAAGCTGTGATCAATCAGCCTCACTGTAAACTACAAGCAGTTTGACACAAAGATTCATTGGCTGCGAATAAGCTCTGCCAACAGAAACAGGGGTTTCCAGTTATTTCCTATAATAAGAATATACGACTGCGGTGCACACTGTAGCCTAGAGGGAAAATGCAATCAGGGTTAGCTGATATGGATTTTTCAAATTAACAATGTATAAATACTTTAGATTCACCATAATGCCACCGAAAAGTTCCTTTAGTCAGAGCGAAATATTTATTACAACTCACATTTGATACTTTATTATAATGTCTCATAGTTTATAATCTCAACAACGTATATGTTAATATCTCAATGACAGATGCATGCTCCCCAGAGGATATATCCTACTGAGTTTAGGGATCTTATGACATCACATTGATGCCACTACTGCAGCTGAATCTTTGAGGTTTTCACTGTCTGCACGGACTGTAAAAACATTATGGGCCATGGCGCCAGCACGCGGTAGATTGACAGCGTGAGCATGCAAGATGCAAAAGAGATGTCTTTTATTATCATTAATTATTATTAAGTATTCATATTTTTGGGGGGTTATTTTGAAACTGTGGAAGGGCAAATTAGAATAGTCTAGATAATTTATGGGAAATACAGCTTGACACAAAAGTGTATGTTTCCTTCAGCATGAATTGTAATCTGACTTTTGACATTTGACTTTTCATCTAGTGTGAGGTGAAATGTGACAAAAATAAAATATAAAAATAAAATAATATTTTTCTTCCAGCTTTAGCGATACTTTGTCTCTATTGATATTGAGCTAATGTTTGGTAACACGACAAACTGAGATTGTAGACATGACAAACATTGTAAAAATGAGCATGTTTGGTTGCAGACTCTTCTGGCTTATTCATGGTTTCTGCATCCATGTAGCGTGTGTCCGTGTGACATTAATATTTATCTGCTCAAGTCCACAAAGGCCGAACTGTACCCACTACAAGAGAACTAACTTGCATGTACTGTATTTTGTTAAATTTTTATTTTTATTTTTTCTTCTTGTTGCTATGGAAGCAACGAAGGAAGGGTTGCCATCTAAGTGGAATATGTCCCAGATTGTAGCATGAAGCATGTCTGCAGCTTTGTGCATCAGTACTGAAGTATGTCCAAAGCTTCAGTCAACAAATAACTAATCTGAAACAGCTTTTATAAGCCGAGCGGTCACATGTACCACAGCCAGAGCAGAGCCCATCTTCCTCATCTGTCAAGGTCAAATCACTGGCGTCTTAGTTCTGCTGGGAAGTGAGCACTTGTACTCATTAGCTTTGGTGCTCAGAAAGGCCCTTTCCCGCATCGCGACAGTACAGCAGAAAGAGAGTAAGACAAAGCAGATGAATGGTGACAGAGGCTGCATAAAAAGTAAAGAATAATTAATTTGGGCTTCCATGATGTTCTCGGGGCAGCCAACACACTCGCCTCTTCCAACTCAGGTTAGAGGAAACCTCAGCAAAAACAAAACCTCCTAACTTTCAGTTTTTAATGATGCTATTTTTTTTTTATTCCTACCAAACAACAGTCTCACCCTCCCTCCTCCCGTCACCTGACCTTCCTCAAATCTAAAGGTTTATGTTGTGGTTTCAATTATCTGCTGGAAATGTTTCATTTTTTCAAGGTTTCACAGACTCTTTAATAAAAGGTGTCTTTTCACACATTGAAATTACTTTTCATCCGGCCACCCCTCTCTTCTCTCTGCTTATGAATAACGTACCATCACTAACTCTGGACTTCTCATTGTCATTGACATTGATATTTGGCTATTAATGATCTATGGTCTATATGTACGATATTGGAGTTGTATTTTGAAATGAAATTTGACTGGTGTATCAATTGTAAAACCAACTGAACTAAACCAACAATTTCTCACACTATGTAATGAAGACGTTTTCACATATGACAAAGTTTAGAATTTCGGGACATTGTCCAGAGCTGCTGTTTCACACATGCAGCACAAAACTGGAGATTCACAGCCGCTGGGAGTGGAGTGTGCAGGAGGCACCATAAAAAACATTCACTAGCTGTGCATTCTATTAGACAATGAGCTACATGGGTTATTGTGTGATGATATATAAACTGTTGATTTTACAATTATATTTTTGTGTAAATTAATTAAACAACATATGACATGTTATTATTTGTTAATGTTAATTAGTCAGCTTTAGAGTTGCTGGTTTAGTAGCATATTTAACAAGACACAGGACTGATGAGGATTATTTTTGCTAACTTTTGAAAAAGTGAATCGCTGTATTTCCAAAACTGTTGAAATATATGTTTGCTGTAAACATCAGGAAAATGTCATTGATCTCGGTTTTAAATGAAGTTTTAGTGTTTTATCAATAAAATGAATGCTTTTTGAAGAACCCACAGATACTTTTAGAATAACAACTTATATGACCATGTGTGGAGTGAAATCTTTTTCACAAACATACGGAAATTGATCATCCCACCCTGCAGTTGTCCTTAGCTCTACAGACAAAGTTAAGGACTATAGCTGTTGAACATTCTGGAGCATTTAGCAGCTGAACAGGTGCATATTCCTCTAAGGGGATGTTGGAGACTAAGAACTTAAGAGAACTTTTTTAATTGGCCAGAAACAAGAAGTTCTCTCAATCTTGTGTTCACAGCTTGTTCCTCTTGTTTGACCCATGTGACACAAAACAAGATAAAGACTGAGAAATTCTAAACTGTAAAAATAATAAATTTCAACCGACAAAAGCATCAATGTACACAAAACTGTTGGGAAACTGAAAATAGCCACAAAGCCTGATTCTCTCTATGTTTCTGCAAACACACATACACACACACAAACAAATACACACACAAGATTAATCACTGCCCACTGTGAGGTCCAGCCTGGTCCTAGTGTTCACCTCGCTCTGTCTGACATCAGATCAGGACCAGGATACACATGTAATCTCCCATATCTCCCTTAGCCATCGCCACCCAATGAGAGCTGCTCTCTCTCTCTCTCTCTGCAAACTCTGCACAGATGACTGAGGGGGCACGGTGGTGGAGGGTGGAGTACGTGCAAGAACCCACACAAACATAAATTTTCATAGACAAACAAACAGCACCCAGATGATTCTGATGTGTCCTGAAGAGGAAACAGTGATAAATGTGCTTTAAAAGTCAATGTGCTCTGATGATTAAGCTTATTATCCGTGCAACCTCACTGTTGTGATTCACCTGCGTGTGGAGCTAATGTAGAATATGATTTGTCAGTCTGCGAGCAGGAAAACGCAGAATGCTCTCTAGACCGTGAACCCACACACATATTTCAATGTGCATGACATTTAGGCCTATAACAATAATTGTTTGCTCTGCATTCTAAACTCCGAAGGGTACTGTTTGCACATTGTGTAACGTAATCGTACCACAGTTGTAACTGCTATAGATCTGCATGCCAGCTTGGCTTTTGTCCATGAAAACCCAGTGAGTGGAAAATATTAATTATCATCCTTGGAGCTTGTCTGCTTCCCTTTAGGAATGAAAGGAAAAAAGCAAAATCGGCTTAACTTGGAAAAGCACAGCAATTAATTGTGATCTAGTTTAATGACAGCCCACTTTGCCATGTTAATGTGGCTAATTAACAGGCAAAGAGGAAGTGATATTGACTTTGAGTGGCTGCCACTAGACACTGATGAAGGTGCTGATGTGTAAATACCACGTAAGAGTGTGTAACAAGTGCAGGCAAATTCCAGAGACACCACGAGAGATGGACAACACACACACACACACACACACACACACACACACACACACACACACACACACACACACACACACACACACACACACACACACACACACACACACACACACACACACACCTCAGAGGAAAGTACAAGCAAAGCAAATACACATTCTATTACCATACGGATGCACTTCAGTATGTGCTGCATACTAACTTGCTCTCATTACTGCTACAACTGCCCGTCGGGGCCAAAAAGCAGAAGCAAAGAGAATATGAGTGAGCACACACTGTGGCTGGAAGCGGCTGCTGAGTCTAGTGACACGTTAATACTCTTTAAACCCCCACCAAGAGAGGACAGGAGAGGAGACGATGTAGGAGGCAATGTAGGAGAGGAGACGAGAAGAGAGTAGATGATGCAGGAGAAGAGAAGAGAGGAGAGGGGAGGGGAGGAGACGAAGTAGAAGAGGACAGGAGAGGAGAGGAGACGATGTAGGAGACGATGTAGGAGAGGACAGGAGAAGAGAAGAGAGGAGAGGGGAGGAGACGATGTAGGAGAGGACAGGAGAGGAGAGGATGTATGAGAAGACAGGAGAATAAAAGAGAGGAGAGGACAGGAGAGGAGACGATGTAGGAGAGGACAGGAGAAGAGAGGAGAGGAGACGATGTAGGAGAAGACAAGAGAATAGAAGAGGGGAGAGGGGAGGAGACGATGTAGGAGACGATGTAGGAGAGGAAAGGAGAAGAGAGTAGAGGAGACGATGTAGGGGACGACAGGAGAGGAGAGGAGACGATGTAGGAAAGGACAGGAGAATAGAAGAGAGGAGAGGAGAAGAGAGGAGAGGTTTCTGTGTCTCTGCTACATCATAATGTAACATAATAAAATCAGTGCTGCAGATACAGCCCTATGGATGTTGTGCAATATGACAATAAACCAAATGCTGTGAGATGATGTGCATTTTCAATGTGATTTATTTCTATTTTTTCACACCAAGCTCTCTATGTCTAATCTTTGCAATGTAAAGAACAAAAATCGATTAGCAGTCATTGTGGGATAATTATATTTGTAGGATTTTTAAATCAATGTGTTGCGATACATTCATTTGTAACAAAATAAGCCAAATACAAACAGCCCTTTCTAGTTAATCCATACTGAATAAACACTGTCGGAAGATTTTGTCTTCTCCATTTACAGAAACTTCACTCCATCAAGATGTCTATCAATATTCCACCTGGGGCTGTAACTAACTAACTACTATCTTTTAAAGGAACAGTTTAACATTCTGGGAAATCACATTCTCGCGGAGATTTAGAGGAGAGAATTTTTACTGAAGAGGCAGCAGCTATATTTTATGTTCAATACACTACAACCTAAATTATTTAAATTTAAAATATGTCAGTTGAGAAAACCCCCAAAATAGAACACGTTTACTAAGAAACAATTTTTTTTAAAGATTTGGGTTTATAAACTTAATAAAATCAATTAAATGTTATATATTATTATACATATATACATATACATTTGGCTCTGAAGTCACATCTGATCACCCATCTTCTGTAGTTTCATGAGATCAAAGTCCCTCGTTTAATATAAACAATAAACACTAAGTGTGTGTTCCTGCATCTTAACTGAATTGTCTGGTGTGTATGCCTCTTAATACAATAGATATGATGAGCTGTAGAGGTGCTCGAAGAATAAGTCTGGTTTGCTGTTTTCTCTTTTTCACAGCATCTGCTATGACAGGTTAGCCACTATAAGACTTTTCCTTTAATGTTTAGTTCATAAAATATCAGAACATCGTGCAAATCTTCTAAATATCACCCAAGCACCCTGACATATTTTGTTTTGTGCAACCCGCAGTCTAAATGAGGAGTAATCAACTCACAATGGCTTAAACAGAAACACTATCATCAAACAAAGCTAAATGAAGAAACCTGTTCTTCTGTCAAAGGCCTCCCACACCAACACAGCTGAGTCTCAATGAAACACATCACACTCTTGTCTCCACCTCCTCTACAGCATGACATCTAAATCACTGGAGTCACTTCCTGACTCACTCTCCTCTATAACATCCTCACCCAGCAGGGAGAGCGTTAACAGGGCGACGTGTTGCCTGCCAGACGAGCACCTACCTTTTGACGGCTCTGTGCGCTTGGGCAGATCCAACGTGTCGTAGTTTTTGTCGTTCTCACCATTCTTTTTGCCTGGGTAAGAGAGAGAGAGCAGGGAAGACGATGTCAGTGTTGTTTTGTGAGACAACTGGATTATAAGGCAGAGTGTGGTAGATACCGGGGGTTAGACCGACATGGATTTAGAAGGCTGATGTCATTGTCTTTGAATCGTAACTGTATTTTCTTTATGCTAAATAAAAAAAATATTGGTATCTCAAATAGCATCAATATCACAAATAAAACTATATATAGATTGATTCCAGCTGATCAAGGTGAGGCAGATTTCAAATGTGGTTGTGGAAAATTATGAATTTTACATATCGGTCTAATCCGGAACTGTACTACACATTAATCAACAATAAAGCATAAACGTTTGTATGTATACACAACATAGCTGTCTGTGTTGTGTACACATACAAATGTTTATGCTGAAACATGGCATGTACAAACACACATAGAAAACACACCATCTTCTGCCCTGGGGATAAAAAAAAAAAAAAGACCATACACATACAGTATAAATACACACACTTTCTCTCCACAATCATACATACACTTTTATAATGTCTATGACGGATCAAATACCTTGAATAATGCAGTGACTGTCTGAGGCTAAATGGAACGGGGGAAGGTGGGTTGACTGGAGCACCAGCAGCTAATGGTCATCTTACATGAACATTCCCACGGGACAGTAAAGAGGTACACAGACATAAAGGCCGAGTCCTCAACGAGACAGATGTGAAACTTGTCTCCACTGAAGTTGAGGGAAGAGGAAGTGATGAAGCCCTTTGTTAGCCACCACTTCCCTTCAGGAAACAAACATATACATTTAGGTTGGCTGAATCAAGGTTGGAGAATAATTGGTTTTTTAATGTGAAGTTTGATATCAGTTCATCAGTGCTGTCCTCCTGTGAAAAGATATATAATGGATCAATGTTACATTAATATTATGGGAAGCTCAATCTGAATTAGGAATCATTCTACTTTGTTTATTTTGCTTTATTTATTTTTTGGGGGGTTCTCATAGGTTAGACGCTATATGGGCCTCCAAGGAGGGTTTTGCCTTCCCATGGTCAGAAAGCAGATACCACTACTCTAACAAGCAGAACAAAACAATAATAATAAACTGTGCAGGAGCTAGTTTTACTGGTAAAACATTTTATCAGGTGTGCTTCCAGCCTCAGTTAGGTACAGGTGCAGGACCAAAAGAAGCAAACAAATGAAGAGGAGGTTTGAGTACAACCTGAACAAGCACAAAGTCTGGAAGCGTTGAGGCAGGAGGGAACAGCTACTCTGACTCTGTCCACAAGTAACATGTGCAAGTCCACAGCTGTCCATTGGGCCTCAGGACAGCTGCTCCTACCCCCTCCAATCTTTAGACTACATCCATACCACTACATTTGGTTTTTAAAACAATCTCTGTCTATATGAGTGTTTTGGCTCTAATCCCCGTTCATACTAAAACGCCTGAAAACGCTTATCATGTGACCACTAACATACACAGGGATTGTGAGCGGTTCCTCAAATATTAGCTTGTTTCCTACTCATGTAAATAGTTGTATTATTGTAAAACAGCTGTCAGCAAAGACAACAATGTCAGCAACACTTGTAATTGATGATCCATGTTGTGTTCTACACTGACACTAATGCTAGTTGTTTTCTTCCTGAAGCGGGTCATGTGAAAGGAGCCTAACGAATCAGCAAAGGCTACGTCATGACCAAAAAGACCCAATCAGCTGAGTGTCTATATGTCATTGTTTCTAAACATCTCTGTTTCTGTCCATCCAGACTCAAACACTGTACCAGAGTTTTCAAACTAAAATGGGCCAGTGGCGTTTCCAAACTTCTCTGTTTAAGCGATTCTAAAACTGGGAAGCAGTGTGGACGCCGGGCAAGTCTGTAACAGAGTGGATGGGTTTTAAAATTAAAATGTAGTATGGATGTAGGCTAAGAGAAGCTAATTAGCTTCAGACTTAGATTTATTGGTAATGCACACACTAAGATGAGTGAAAAAAGTGTTCATCCAACTTTCATGAAGAACGAGCACTTCAGAGGATTTCCCAATTCACTAAAGGACCTTTTCAACTAGTGAAGAACTTTATGTTGAGTATAAAACTTAGAAACTTTGAATGTTTGCAGGGAAAACCATACATTTTGAGGATATTGAGGTGCACACACACACACACACACACACACACACACACACACACACACACACACACACACACACACACACACACACACACAGGCAGGGCCTGCAGCAGAGCTTGACATTTATGCTTTAATACAACACAAAGGGATCAGAGATGAAGGGGCTCTGGCTGGAAACAGTCAGCAGCAGTTTTTCATCACTGTTTGGGATTAGTTTTATCTTCAGTCTAAAAGTCTCAGTTCAATCACACAGAGTCAGACAAAAACAACTTTTGTGTTCAAGTTTTAATTTCAATTCTATTACTACATATTTGATTGGTTTGATTAGTCAAGCTCTACTTACATCCTGACAAATGGACTTACCTCTTTTACCAAGCACTCTTTACCCTTCACCTATTTTCAAAGACTGAGGAACAACTAGCACTAATGAACTGTGAAGATTGGAGATGTGGGAGTCTATAATCTCTCAGTGCTACGGTACAGTAGGTGGGTATGGTGAGGGAATGCATGTGGAATGAGTGAAAAACCCCAATTTTCTGAAGTCCTTGCAAGTTTTTCAGGTTTTTGGAGGACACCCAAACCTACTTCTAACTATATTCTACAGCAGGGGTAGAGGAGGAGGAGGCGGAGAGAGGGGAGGAAGGATGAAGAGGAGGAGAACTGAAGTGAGAAGGGTTGAAGGAGGTCCACTCACCTTGATTAAACCATTCCTCTATAGTTAGCCAAGGAAGCAGCAGCAATGCCAAAAAACACAAAGCAGGGAGAAGAGAGAAGAGGCATGGTGAAAAAAGATGTGTGTGCTAAAGAAGAAGCTGTGCAATATATGTGAAGAGTTATCCACAAGAGAATCATATTTTACCGAATATGGAGGGGTGGAAAGGGTGAAGGGAAAGGAGAAAAAGGCCGACAGAGAGAGAAGGAGAGAGCAAAGAAAGGAAAAGAGTACTTTTGAGATGGAGAAGAGACGAGATAGGAAGCCATTAGCAGTCCATAGGTGTTTTCTGAGAGGCATGTTCAAAGAGTTGGCATCAATTGAATGGATTTTTTACGAGAGAACGGAAGAACAGTCAGAAATATGAAGAGAGGCCAGTAAGGGAGAAGGAAGGAGAATAAAAAAAGAGTAGAAATAAGAAATAAGGGAAAGACTGAAAAAGAGTGGTGGAGGGGCAGAACAGTGAGGAACAGTGAAACATTCAAGTGGAAATGACTTGTGTTTATGTAAGTGCTTCATTAAGATTACTGTGTGGGAAGAGATGTGCTCAAAGAGAAAAACAAGCCAAGAGTCAGACTGTTTATTAGGTAAAACAAAGCGTGAGCTGCTAAGCGTGTGTTGATCATAATGTTGTGCTTTATACTGACATTAAACTGAGGAGCAGGCCAAACATAGCCTACTTAAGGTAACAAATTACCCAGGCTACTGCCGACAGTGTTGCTTAACTACCCGCCTCCACGCTCCTTTATAGCTGCGTTTAATGTTTCTATACCTGAGCGTCTTTCCTCAGAATACCTTCAGGGTGTGCAGCAGCTAAACACAGCTCCGAGTGTGTATGAGTATTCACGCGGTTAATTGGGTTCTTTATAAATCTGTATACATGTAAGCTCCTGTGTTGTCCCTGACCCCCTGAACCCAAGGATTCTCCAGTGAGACGTTGGAAGTCAAGGGTCAATGGCGGGTAGTCCCACCTCATTGGCTGACTGATTAATAGCAGCCATTATTGTTTTACAGCGGGGCGATAACAGTGTCGTTTAGCGAGCAGCCTGGGAGGATGCCGATTAAGACGCAGCTAACGGCACATACGTACACGGCACATCTGTTAAGTAGAGTGGGCCACGACAAACGCGGCAGACGGCGCCTTGATATTCATCAATTATGTAAGTAATTTAACAACATATTGAAGGTGAGAGGTCACAGTTACACAGTGGACTGCCTCATCTTTATTGTCTGCACACGCAAAACAATCTGAGATGAAGCTTCACTGTGCTCTGAAAGAGAGGGAGCTTGTAGATTATAAAGATTATATATCATTAAATCCCCCTTTTTTCACACCTATCGAAATTCCAGTGTCTTGATGGCTTTGATTTTGAGTTGGTGTCTCTGTGTGAAGCCTTTTCTCACGATTTTGTGTGTTTTACATCATGTTCACAAACCAAGTGTCACCAGGGGCAATATAAAGTTGTTTTTGAATAAATATGCTATTGTGATGATTTAATAATAAATTTAGTCAAATGTTTTGTCTCAATCACTAGAACAGTAATGTGTACACTACTGCAGATATTTTTTGAACAGATGTTTTCCCCTCCTTTTTAAAAAAACATATCTGTCCACTCAACCTTGGCTTTACAAAATATCTCCATCTAGACAAGAACACAAAAACGACTGCAATTGCTCAAACAAGCATGCCGGACCACGAGGTGGCGATACATCAATTATCTGTAAAATACTAGAGAGGAACATTGAGAGCGTACTCAGTGAGCTTGAGCAATAAAATAATCGTTCATTAATCGTAATCGAAGGTAAAAGTTTGAAATAATCGTGATATTGATTTGAAGTCATTTCGCCCTGCCCTAATGTCTCTGTAGTCGCTGTTTCAATATCGCTCTGCTGTCCGTAATTTCTTTTTACATTTTACCGTCATCAAAAATTTCAACGAGGAAAATGAGAACAATGAAAATAAAACAACCATCAACTTATATTGTGGCTAAGTTGCCTGTTGCACAATTAAAATTCACCATTTAAACATTTCTACTACTGTAAAAGAGAATGTGTTTTATTGGAGAGACAGACATCTCACTTTGGAGTTTTATAAACGTTTGATTCTGAATAGTGGTGATTCTGTTTCTTGTGTCTCCCTCCTCACTCAATCCCACCTTTGGCCTTCTTGCCTCCGAAGCAGCCGGCATCATCCTTCTTCTTCCTCTGGGGTCCCGCTGAGCCGGGGGCCTGCGGTGCTGATGGGTCCAGGAATTTTTCAGCGCCCGGCACCTCTTTGTGGACGTGGTAGGACAAGTTCCTCATAATACAAACACAGTTCTCCACGGACTAGGAGAAAAAAGACGCAGGGAAGTTAAAGTAAAACTGCATGTGTGTAAAATGAGGTCAGTGATTTCTATGTAAAAGACTCCATGTACTGAGGCCATGAACTGTACAGCTGTAAGCAGCATTAATATTAACTGTCATCTGTTTTATTGGATGAATCGTACGTTGTCTTACCTTATTGTCCATGTCTTTCTTCCCTACAGCTGATTGGAGAGCGTGCAGCAGGGCGTCCACCAATCCGTCACATTCCCTCAGTCTGCGCCGAGCCTCTGCTCCGTCTGAGCTGACATTTCTAGAGAAGTCACACACACACAGTGCATTAGTGAGCATGGGGGTCATCAGCAGGCCTAAAGTGTTGATCAGACGTTCAGGAGCTAATGTGATGCAAAACATAACAATTTTAGGAAGACTTTGAGGGACGTTTAGTGGTATTTACCATTCTGACTTGTGCCCAATATACAATAACATTAATAATAATATAACAACAAATGTAATAATATAGCAGCTTTTATATGAGGGTGCAGTTCAATGTGCTTCATGACAAAGTAAAGAAACAAAAAAAAAAGGCAAATAACAACAGGAGCAAATATTACACGATAATACCAAGCAATCAAATTAATAAAAAACAAAAGATGCAGCAACATATATACACAGTAAAATATACTGATGTGTGTTAGTTGATATTGATGTTTTTAACTGCAGTTGTCAAAAGTCAGTATTCGAGACATTACCTTACATTTAAACACTAAAACCTTTTAAAATCTGACAAACTGCTGATAATCTCCATTTGCCACTCATATTACAATGAATCTGAGTAGTATTATTGTTCCTACAACAACCACGGTTACTATTAATTTATGCATAGTGGCAATTTATTTTAAGTTCAAGGTAATTTAGTCATTACAATCATAAAAGTATTGTGATTAAATGTCAGGAACAAGGTATAAAATCAATGAAATATGATAATTTGTATGTTACATTAGTATCATCTCAGGTTTAGTGATTCTCAAGAAAAGCAAGAGTAATATGGCAAGTGTATAGAACAGATGAAATTGAATGGCAGATAAAAAAAAGTCAGATATCAGTTTAAACCCAACAAGTGATTTTGTGGGTTTGCATGTGACCCATGTCCTGTATCCTCCTGTTTTTTTTACCTTTTAAGTATTATGTAAGAAATCCTGACTACTTTAGAAATAATCTTAAGAGGAAAATGATGAACATAAATTTCATCTTCGGTATGAAGGGAAATGCCATGTGTGTTACATCAGCCAGCGCCCTGAGCACAGCAGAGCTGGTGCAGTCTTAGTGCGGCTGCCTGACTGACTGTGAAAGGCGAGGCTTTAAAGAGGGTTAAGGGAAAGCTGGGGCGGCCCGCTCCTCACCAGGGACTTCATTTATGAGGGCTTCCAACCCACATAATCCCATTAGCCGACCCCCAGTTAGTCCCGTGGAAGAGTGGCAGCCTTGCAGAGGTAAGCATAGTACTGTGTAGCTGTGTGGACTGCAACACATATCACATCCAACAATGTCACACACGTGGATGACTCGCTTCAACAACAAAGCGCACAACTGCACGACCATACTGCACTAAACCAAAATAACATTAGAATAATCCTTCTGTGTGCTCTAATTATTATTTAACAAATTCGAAGGGACATACAAGGCCACCTATTGACGAATAAAACTCTAACTACACACAGAAATACCGTATCTCTCTTACTTAACATCTTGTCATCTTCTTGGTAGAAGTATTTCTGTCTTTTCTCTATGAAGAGACTAGAGCCAGATCAATATCTCGGTTGGCTGATAAAAATATGCTAAACGACATATCAGTATAAACATTTATATTTGTAGATATGCACAGATAGGAAAATGTATATTTTACCAAAGAAACGATGCAGTAAAGATGTGTATCTATCTATGTTTACATTTTACAGATAAAATATTGATCTTCTTAAGTCAAGTTCAATATATTTTGTTGCATTTGTCCTCCTTTCATTTATAGTTATTTATGAGAAAGTTCACGGCTAAGCTTACATTTCTTTTCCATGAGGGTTTGATAATAACATCTTGAGAATCATTGCCAATTTATATATGAGCTTATCTGTGTGTATCAGAAATGTTATCAGCATCAGCCCCCAAAAAATCCATATCAGTTTGACTAGTGGAATATAACCAACCTACAACTCCTGCTAATTAAAACTCATATTCGGTGGAGACCTGGCAGACGGCACAGGCCATCTGCACACACTCATAAACCAAACCCATCCGTCTTCAGCTGTTGGAAAAACGGTCACCACCTTCCCTTTAAAGTGATCCAGAGGAGCGCCGCCTTGGATTTATTTGACAGGATGTGTTACGGGGGCAGACTGACAGAAGAATTTTATTGTCAGCTGTTTCATTTCAGGGGAGCAGTTGTCTTGGTGGAGGGTTTATGGATGGTGTGTCTGTCAGTGCAGACACTTAGGGAAGCAGCGGTTGTGTTATCTGATGGTGTAATATTCAGCTTCTAGTGTTGGCTGAGGTCTATAGATACTGATGATTACTGATACACCAGCAGTGTACCATCTGTTGTTGTAATACTGCACTTCCTCTCCAGGAGAGTAAACTGCTAATGTTATCAAACATGGAGACCTGAGCTGTTTGCATTCTTATCTTATTACATCAAGGCAAATCATGTGTCTTAAAGCACGTGAAAAAGAAGTCTGCAGTATGAGGTTATGCGGATGTGCAGGTGAGCAAGGATAATTGTGCAAATTGGATAAATCAGATTGTTTCTTTTGTAATGATGGTCCAAAGACACACTCACAGCACATCATGCAGTGATTGTGTTACCCACCTAGTGTTTCTTTAAGTATTGTGTTACCAAGTGACTCCTCTGTCATTTATCTGATTCGACCATTCAGGCTAACATCTCCAGTACTTCACTGTCTCCAACTGTTCAATATATTGAGCCATTTCAAAAACAGCAGATAACTTTGCTACCCATGACATTACTGACAAAACTAGAATGTGACTTAGGAGAGCGCACACCTCTGCCAAGGTGGAACAGTCCCTTTATGAGACCAAATGTAAATTCACTAGGTAATAGGTAAGTATGTGTACTAATATTTTGATTGGGGAAATAATACAATGACAAAATACCCCCCAAAAGGTACTGCAGTTTTAAGAGAAACAAGGGCATTCTCTTTTCTGTGGTAACCAAGTGCAGAAACAGAAGAGGGACACATTTCCTTGAAAGCACATGTACTTTTATCATTAACCAGCAAATAGTTAGATCTTTGTAAAAGAAAAAGTTTTTAGACAATTGTCACTGTGCTGTGCTTGTGTCCTTATCTCTAATGACAGAAAGAGAAACTAACTAAAACCCATTTTTTTGTGGCTTTACAACATTTCTTGCCTCATTATTTTTGGACTAGCGACGGTTGAGAGGTGCATTTTATTATTCGAAAGAGAATAAGCGCAGTTGCACATTCAGAGGTCCGTCTGTATCTGCACGAACACTAACAGCCTGTCACTGTGATCTGGATGTGTCTATAGTGTGTCTGCTTTATCAGATGAGGTGTGGGTGTGAAGGTCACTCTGAGTCATGTGGCCATCAGAGGACAATAGAGCAGCTGGGTGGAATAGACTGGAGCAGGACTGATGGAGACTGATGGAGATGGATGGAGACGTGGCTGACCTCTGCTATCGCACAGCAAGGTCAACGGCAACTCCGAGAGACCATATGCTTACCCAAGGGGTTGGTATTGATTCTGCCTTCATTTCTTATTCTTGTTCAGATCCTTGTGTGTGAAAAAAGAAAATGTTTTTTTTTCTCAAACACAAGTGGCTGAATAAAAAAGTGGCCTGCTGGCAGTGCTCTAAGAGACGTCAGGGGATCACACAGTAAACTGGATATTTGTACCAAATGTCATCGACAGAAAGATCAACATTGCCTTCCCCTGGGTCACAATTATAATCTATTGTGAACCAACATAATACTACATGAACTCTGGAAAATGTCCGCAAATTTCGGTCTGAACATTTTCCCCATGACCTTTACATTTGACCACCAAAATCGAATCAGTTCATCCTTGAGTCCAGGTGAATATTTGTATCGATTTTGAAGAAATTACCACAAGGCGATCTTGGGATATTGCATTCAAAGGAATGGGACAGACGGACAAACAGAAAACATAATGCCTCTGGCCACTGTCCAGACTTCAGTGCATGTCTGAAAGCAGCTGCTGTGTTTCCATCCACATGTGTTTGCTGTTGGACGTCTTAACATGTGATAATAGGTGATTCTGTAGCATTGAGACTATTAAGAAGGACTTTCCTGTCATGTTGCGATAGATTCCCTCTCCTATTGAATTATATCATCTTTGTGCAGTGACTTAATGTCACTAAATTATTAGTGATGCACATGGAAACCCAGCAGTTAATAATTGAGTCACAGCACATTTATCAAAAATGTAAGCTCCTGATACCCAACCTGGGTGTTCACCTCCATCCCAAAGCACGCACGCACTCACGCATGCACGCACACACGCGCACACACGCACACACACACAGCTTCCCTTCCACTAAGCCCACAGGGTAAACACTGTAAATAGTGGAGACTTTTATAATGAAACTATCCATGCCTTTATTGAGGTGTAAGCTGTGTCTCTGTTGGCACAAGTAAACAGATTCTCTCTGGCATCAGCGCTTTCTCCCCAGCGCACAAACCAAACTCTGCGTCTAGGCAACAGCGGGCTTGGTTGCAGTTACCATGGAGACGCACTCTCGTCAGCAGTGTCTGCATCAAGGGTTGAGGGGATGAGAGCAATGGGGAGATTTTGTGATGTGCGACAGCACTGAGATGAGTCTCCAGAGGTGATGAGGTTTGGATTCAGTATTTGGGGGGGATATAGGTGAAAAACATCCCGTTGAAAAGGAAAGATGGGGAATATGACAGATAATGAAAGACAACATGAGAGAAACAAGGAGAAGGAGGCTTCCCACTGTGGCCCTGATGTATAATTCCATGACTTCCCTTTGACTTTCCTCAGTTATATCAGAGCGTTATCAAATATTCCCTCTTGGTTCGTTAATGCTGATCTTCAACTCAGCAGAAAATTTTCTAAAATTACAAGCACATTTCCCCACTTTTGTGGCTGTGAATTTGAGTGTGTATGGTTGTTTGTCTCTGTATGTTGGGCCTGTGATACGCTGGCGACCTGTCCAGACTGAACCCCGCCTCTAGCCCAAAATGTCTTATAATTGGCTCATAAAATTGACCCTAAAAGGATAAGCGGCATAGATAACGAATGGATGGATGAAATTCTGCACATTGCAAACCTATCATCACAAAAGTATTTGTTTTTTGGACATAAACAAAATAAAGTGACCACACAAAGTCTAAATGAAGCCTCATTAACATAGTCACAGATGCTTTGAGAGCTCAGTGGTTCTCATGGGTAAACTCACAGCACGAACAGGGGAACATTGAACTGTCCTGATGGTATTGGAAGAAAAGAAACGTCATTTACAGATAAATAGAGGAAAGGACGTTTGATCCTATGCAGCTTCCTTTCATCCAGGCCACACTGCCTGCAAGAGTGGTGCATGACAACTGCACCCCAGATATGCTGCATGTCGTGGTCGTCTGTTGTTAACACAGGGAGCACGTCTGCTGCTGCAGCAGAGCTGCAATGTGAGGATTCTGGTATGATTACTGAATTTCCTTCAATAGAAGTATTGCTATACACGCAGCGTAGTGCCAGGAATCTATGGTATGAAACCATGAATCTTTCGGCCCTGCAACAACCTTGTTTAAACATACAAATGGATTTAGTCAACAGAAATGCAAGATGGCTTTTACTTTGAAAGGGTACCGGAAGTGTTGCAAATATTTTGTGACATATTTGACAGATGGGCATTGAAACTGTTGTGATAGATAGTATATTCAGTATATTACAGAATTCTAATTCCAAAAAACACTTGCTGGTATCTGTCCTAATTCTAAGTTGGTAACTCAGGGTGACCAGGCTTTTGCAACCAAGACACAGAGGCTCTGGAATCCCTTGCCTAAGCAGAATAGACTTGTGACTACTTTCTTATTTTTTTTTTTAAAACATTGCATAAACATTGTCTTACATTTTTTTTAATGTAAGACAAGTCATCTTTTTGTTTTGTTTTCTTCTGTTATTGCCATATATTTTGCAAAGCACTTTGTAACCTTGTATAGATCAGTGCTATAAAAATAAAGTTTTATTATTTGTATCATTCAGTTAGCCACTCTTCCTTATTTGGAACTGTTTGTACTGATACGGATGGACCTAATAGTATATGCTGATGTCCTCTGTAGGGCAGGATACTGCAGCAGGGCAGGTTCAGGCCGAACAATCATCATGTACGGTTCCTCTCTTATTTCAGCCAAGTGCAGTGTGACTGGTTTGCAAAGAGCATCAGGGCCTGAACAATTGCCGTCTTCTTCCACAGTAAGTGTATGTAAGGGGTTTAGACGAAGGTCCATTCCAGCTTTTATCTCAGACTATAGCCCTTCAGCAGACCTTCAGTTTTTAAAATAAATGGACCGGAAAGGGTCGGCTTAAGGGCCACGCGAGTCACACCACTTTAACAGCGAGGTATGTCGATGTGGAAATGGAGAGGTTAACACCATTGTGGATGTCTGACCTAAGCACAACTGAAAGTTTTAGATACTGTCGTTGAGAACAGAAGAGTGTGACACAGTCATTTGAGGTTCAGTGATGGGATGACTCTAGCTCACACAGAGGTTAATGATTCTCATCCCAGTTAGTGTTTGGATGTTGTCATAGCAACAAGAAGAAGAAGAGTAATTTCCTAAAATACTAAACAAATATACTGACTAGTCATGAGGCAATAATTTGCTCCGTGGACTCAAATTATCTTCACTTGCCCTCAACAAGCCTGAGACTGAATTCATTTGTGTGATTATTTAATTGTAACTCAATTAGTTTGCAGCTAATGTTGCTCATTGGCCCCATGATGGAGTGGTCACAAAGTAACGCAGAGAGACTTTTACGAATTCCCAAACTACAGTAGTAGTATGTCATAAACAGTTTTACGAGTCATCCAGAAAACCTGCCACACATACAGACCATGACAGAAAGAACTCAGCATCTGCCAGAAATCTGACACTGGCTCAGGGTTGACAGAAACAGTCTCATATATGTCACACCTGTCCCAAGCTACAACTGCTATCACAGTGAAAACAATCTTTAAAGACCATGTGTGTGGTTAAGGTCTCAACTTTAAACTCCAGGATGATCTCTGTAAGCTAGAATACACTTTAACCGAAATAAATCTGCCACCTGTCTCCACAATCTAGCCTAATATCTGGGTCCTTCCTGTTTTAAAAGTTGCTTTGTCCAACAGTGTGAGGTCCAGTATACAGGCTTCCATCTATGTAATAAAGGCAGCAAATAATTCCTAATACCTGTTATTTAAAGATATATGTTGTACTTCTTGTGTAAATTTATCATTTATTTGCTTTTTTGTTGAAATTCCTGCTGTAGACTTTCATAATCAGGGCACAGTCTGTGCAGGGCTGAGACTAATGATTATTTTCATGATCATTTATTCTGTCAATTTTACACACATATATTACGATCCAAATCGTAATATTCTTTTCCTCAAGGTACTTTACAGAGTCAGGACAGGACCTTAGAACATCAAAGACAGAAACCCAAGAGTTTTAATCATTCAGTTAATCAATTTGGCTGAATAATAAAAATGTGAAATCTTCAAATAGTTTTAATCCAACAATCAATCCAGAGATGTAGACCTAATTTTTAATTATGCCAAAAAGTAATCAAATCCATTTACTTAATGTAAGACTTGAACCGAAATACAGTTCTAAACTAGACTGGTTGCTTGGAGACAGTATACCTCCACCAAGGCTTACACCATATCTCGCCATGTTAAAAAAAGTGAAAAATAATGTGGGTCTTAACTTTCCACCAAGTTAAGACTCTATTAACAGATTTATAAGATATGTTTTAACTAAACCAACCTGAGGCAGCCAGAGGTGTTCTTGAAGACGGTGGTCCACTCTGCATCGCGCGGCTTCGAGTCCTCGTTTGGCTCGTGCTCCCACCCGGAGTGGGGAATAATGACCTCATTGGTCACGGTCTGCAGGCCGTGGTTGATGATCACCATCTTCAAGGGTTCATAGGACGACAGATTCCACAGGGTTCCTGTCGGGAAACAGAGGTGGAACAAGAATTATAGTTCAATTCAGACGATCGTGATGAGAAGAAAGAAACCGGCAGTAAACACAAGGAATGGGAAGAGAATGAAAGTGATATTGATAAAATATAATGGCAGCTGTACAGCAGCCAAACATATTGTAGCACAGACTGTAATAAAACCATTTTAGACTGGCACTAAACCAAATTTGAAAAAGAAAATGGAGCAAAATTGGTTGTTGATTTGCCAGACACGATATGAACTAGACATACAGAACATCATTGTAATACTTTTATTATCCTCCCAAGAGAGCGGAACTGAGCAGCACTGTGTTGTAATCAATACTGACTTTATATCAGCCATATGACTGTGAGCATAATAATGCCAGAGGGACAGTGAGGTTACATTACTCTTATGATGCTTTGTCTTTTATCAATGGATGCAGTAACATAACATTTAAATTCTGTAGATACACTGTGTGCGTGTATAGGATCAATGCAACTGTAACTATAACAGCTTTTCTGTTAACATAAACAACACAACTCAATTCTCTCCCAAACAACCCAAGCAGAAGAAAGAACATTTTCTCTTTACCTGCACCTCTCTAAAACGGGCAGCCTATTTTATATTTCTGCAAAAAAAACAACAGGTAATCCAAACTGAGCTGCGTGTGTGTATCCTGAGGATTCACAAAGAGAGAGGCAGGGAGACAGACTAAGCAGAGAGGAGGCCATTTCAGGCAGCGTAGCCGACCCAAACAAAAATGAAATGCTGCGTTAAAGCATCAGCATCAGATGATCTGGGACTCAGAGGCTGTGGAGCGAGACTTCCAGTCAGAGGAGAAAGTAAACTGTCACAGCAATAATTACAAAAAAAAGTTTCTGCCTTTATTAACACATCCCCCGGGTGTCTGAGACCCAAATGTGTCCTGAATGCATCCAGAGATCTGCTCACAAAAACCACATTCAGAGGTCGTCTGGAACGTATGTGGCCACATTCTTTTCGCTGTGTCGACACAAATGCATCCTGGGGGACATATACAAAGGACTGTCTCCTCAGCTGTCGTCTCCGACCTGCTACAGTTTCACAATCAAATCAATCTACAGTTCTCTGTGGCCTATGTGTTTATTTTTTTGTGGTCAGTGCCACAATATAAACACTGGACACCACAGAATGACTTGCATTCATTCATTCAATACCTCCTGGCTCTGCTCGCTCTCTTTCTACCGGTCTTGGTCGACCCGAAACACACACACACACACACACACACACACACACACACACACACACACACACACACACACACACACACACACACACACACACACACACACACACACACACACACACACACACACACACACACACACACACACACGTTTGTACAGCTAGGACATTCATTGGCATAATGCATTCCCTAGCCACCCTACCCTAACCATCCAAACTAAATGCTAACCCTAACCCTTAACCTGACCTAAACCTATTTCTAACCCTAACCCTTAAACCAAGTCTTAACCCCCAAACAGTCCATTAAAGGGGTCACAATGTGAGGACCGGCCAAAATGTCCTCACTTTCCCAAAATGTCCTCACTACAAGAGCACACGCACACACACACACACACACACACACACACACACACACACACACACACACACACACACACACACACACACACACACACACACACACACACACACACACACACACACACACACACACACACACACACACACACACACGGATATTAAAACACCCTGTTAAGGTCATGGTTTGGTTTGGTTTACAAAAAGATCCTGTTTGGGTTAAAACCTACTTCCTAAAGGTTATGGGACCGTCGTTGTCATGGTTACAATAATAAACACATGGTTAAGAAAACAACATGGAGTATCAGTTTCACAACCAATAACCCCAAACCTCCCGCTAACATGGACTATCGGTTTCACACAGGAAATGAACAGCAGTCACTCGTGCCAAAGTCCTGTGTTTTGTCTCAACCGAACCTCCCGCTGACATGGACTGTTGTGGGTAATAATCAGCTGGCAGGTTTATAGGGTAAGTCAGGATGATACTCTCAGAGTTTATGTTGAAAGACTTGGGACTTAAATTGTCTCTCTTAGTTCTATTTAGTTAATAATTACAGCAGAAGTTCTGGGGGATGCATACAGGAAGTATAATGTTGCTGTGGATTCTTCTGTGAGGTATGCTGAGGGCTACAACTTATATTTTGGTCAAATGGCACCATTCAAATTAATAGTAACCCTGGATGTGAAGAACACATTCACTGGATTACTTTGATGGTGAAAGAAACTTAAAGACATGATGATTCTCACACTGGTTCTGGATTTACAAGAAGCATTCTGTTTCTAATGCCTTTTCAGGCCCTTTCTAGAGGTGTACCCGTCATGAACATCAGAGTTAATTACATCGTGAGAAAGTGTCTCACAGAATTAAAAAAATATGTGCATCATATCTATGTGCTCTGATTTGATTAGGTTTTGACTCAAGGAGTATTTGAGGCAAATTGTGGTAATTGGGTGTTTTTATTTTATATTTCTTATTTAAACTACCATAATTGCCTCCATGAGCTGTGTGTCTGATACACTAGTGCTGTCTGTAGCTGTGGACTGTGTTTGAGTCAGTGGGCCGAACTTCTATAACTCTCCAGTGTCTTTAGACCACCAGCATACTCCCTCACCCCCAACGCATCCCTTCAACTCTCCCATGCTCCCCTTGGTGGAGTGCCTGGTCTAAAGTAAAAACAACCAGCAGCTGGAGCAGATTTTCCACGCACACATTCACATCGGCATGACCACACTTAAGTACTGAGAGACACATGCACTGTGCATATTTAAAAAATGCGCTGGTGCGCACACATGTACAGACACCCACGGTCTGTGATTCCCACTCGCCAGACAATAACAGACCATTAGCGGAGCAGTGAAACTGTCATTCTTCCTCACTCTGTTCTTTAAAACGGTTTCTGTACATTTTCCAGACGGTCAATATTTCCTCTGTAAAATCATGCTCTCTGCACACACAAAAAAGTCTCAGCAGACAGGCCCGCTCTAAAAATAACTCCAGTCCTTCTGGTGTGTTTGTGCCTGGAGAAAACTGGTTTCCTACGCCAAGCATTGGCAAAAAGAAAGAAAAAAAAACTCATTAGACTAATCCGCAAACTGTGTTATATTCTGTCTGGATGCGGTTTATGTCGTTTCTTCATCACATCTCTGCTGTGAGTGAAATATCAAACTAATCACCTCCATTCCCTCTGTGTTGGCGACTCGAGCAGCGTCCTGAGAAAACAAGGCGACCAGCATCTCAGTGGAAGGCTGTTACATGTGTGAGCTGAGCTGCGAGGCCACATGCACACACAAATCCCAGGTGTGATGCAGGATATTGAAGAGACTCTGAAGCCTCAGGGCAAACACATCATATTTATGGGACTTTAAAAGCGCTTGTGCGGGGAGTGATGAAATATTTTAGACAGTGTGGATGTTCTGCTGTAATGTTACTAAATCCTTGTATTTCTTACAGATGTCTACCGCTCACTGCACCTGATTCTCAGAGCTTGTTTTTTGTCCTGAGAGAAAATGCTGCCTCACAGACTACTTTCCCAGCAAAATGTCCCCAAAGCACAAAGCAACCAATATTCAGGTAATTACATTGTTGAATGAAGGCGGCTTTGATTTTGTGCTTCGGGAGTTTGCTGTAAATTTCTAAATTTAAAATTGATTTCTTTATTTAGAGGCATAAATTGGACAAAAACTCTGACTAAAGACATTACAGCAGTTTTCTGCCTATATTGCATATTGTCCTGTACTTATGGTTTAACCCACGTGTTTCTGTGTATAGATTTTATTTCTGTTTGCGATAAAGCTTGTGTTAGCTTCATGTAGACCTTACAATATCATGTCTACTTTTTGCACATGTAGGTGCTTTTGGTTGAAAATAAAAGGCAGCTCACACAAGCATTCCACTGAATACTATAAGAATAGTCCAATTATGAAGTTGTGTTAAGCTGTATTGCTCTAACGACAGTTTTCATACAAATCGTATAATGCGCTATGAAATAAGAAAAAATTACACGAATCATTAATATTGGATTTAAAAACAAGTTCTAGTAGCAATTAAAGACATAATTAAACTTGATGTGTGAAAATGTAGCAGTAGCACATTCAATGTATATTCATTTCAGCAGAAGAGAGACACAGTGTGACACTTTCTAATTTAATGCTAAAGAACTACTCAGCCCAATTATTCTCAAGTAGAAAGTTAATAATATGTGATGGTTTTGTTCAAAGGAGCGAGGGTGGCACAGTGGTACAGTGGTAAGCACTGTTGACTCATTGCAAGAAGGCTCTGGGTTCAAACAGCTGGGGTTTTACAATGTGGAGCTGCATGTTCTCCCCACGTCTGTTTGAGTTTTCTCTGAGTACTCCGATGTCCTCCCACACTCCAAAGACATGCAGATTTGATTGAT
Source organism: Hippoglossus stenolepis (assembly GCF_022539355.2). NCBI lineage: Eukaryota > Metazoa > Chordata > Actinopteri > Pleuronectiformes > Pleuronectidae > Hippoglossus > Hippoglossus stenolepis. The sequence goes on from NC_061491.1 coordinate 6,601,532, forward strand.
TGGAAATTGCCCGTTGGTGTAAATGTTACTTAGTTCTGATGCTATGGGCCTGGATTGTCGGGGGATGCATGACACATAGAACTTCTCGCATTTATGTTAAACGCTGGTCTTTTCTCATCAATGTTGTAAATATATACGTGGCTCTCTCTGAAGTTTTCCGAGGTTTTCTGAGGTTTTCTTGTTTTCTTGTGTATTGATATGTCTGCCCTGTGATATGCTGGCGACCTCTCCAGGGTGTGCCCCGCCTCTCATCCAATGTCCGCTGGGATTGGCTCCTGTGCCCCCAAAGTATAAGTGGTATAGATAATGGATTCGTTCATAAGAGCAAAATATCTATTTTAGGAGGAAAAACACATCTTTGGCACTTATCGCCCCCCCATCTGAATTTAATTTACCACAGTGGTTTTTCTAAAATCTTTTATGAGATTCAGCTCTCACAAATTGTATCTCTTAGTAAATCATCCGCCTCATCTATGGCGCATATTTCTTCCACCCTCTTTTACTTCACAAGGTCAATTTTGTCATTCATTGCAACCAAATGCATGAGAGCGAGTGAGAGTAAGTATCATGAATCTCATTAACGACAAATGTGCTCTTGTGGTGTGTGTGTGCCCTCTGGTACGATGACAGCCAGCTAACATCCACGCCTGCCCGCCAGGCTGACAGCTTGATTACCCCCACTGACGCCGTCATTGGCATCACTTTCATATGTGACAAGCAACATTCAAACACGCAGTAAACACACACGGAGGAAGTTAGCAGTGTGAGCTTAAGGGAAGATAAGCAATGCATAAAGTAGAAACTGAAATGTTTTTTCGTCGTACACTGAGTTGGAAATATTCAGCACATAGGAAATAATTGATGAGCTTTTGAGTGCAGCATATTTTCTGCAGAGGACAGAGAAATAAACAGCGCATTAATAAAACACAAAATAACTCCTCATTCAGTTGTGTGAGATAAAGTTTGACAAAAAATAATATCTTAAGCATGGCTGGAAATGGATTTCTGAATATAACACATAAAAGCCTCCATCTATGACTTGTCTTGTCAAGGCCAGCGCATAAAAGAAAAATCTGTTTACAGTGTAACCCTCAGTACTCCGCTGTAACAGAAGACACCTGAGCACTGACACACAGCCCCTCCTCTTCCGTCCCTCTGGGCTGTCTACCATTACCTCCAGTACTCCGGCTGAAACACTGCTCAGGCTGGGGGAAGCACTCAGCTCTCCACTGATCACTGAGGTGATAAGCTACTTTGCCATAGCTGCAATCCATCAAGTACAAAAGAAATCTGTCTTTACACAAAATAATAATGTGACATTTATCATAGTAATTATTGAATTAATGAATGATGTAAACATTTCTATCTCTGTATAATTTTTGCCATATCGTTCAGCCCTACTTTAAAAGTCCACTACTACACAGCTCTGTTAGAAATTAAAATCAGTCACCAAATAGATAAATGGCAGCCATTTGCTGTGGAACCACACCTCTAAATATAGACTGATAAAGAGGGATATGGATATATAAAAATCTTACAAGAATAACTGAGATACATGGTTATTTTTCTCCAAATGTGGGTCTATAATGCATGGTTAGGTTATGTAGGAAATAATAAAATCAAAAAAAGACCATGGTTAGACCAATACAACAGAAATGGATGTAAAGGAAAAAGGTCAGAAACTTGGAAAACTTGAGAACCAGGTGCAGGTTTGTGTTAACAAGCTTTACATATTTATGTGTCTATGAAAACACCAAAGCGTAAAGTAGCACCAGTGCAAGAGTTGTCCCTGTTAACAGCTGCTCACTGGTGAATCTGCTTTCTTATTCCAAATCAAAACCATTTCCCTTGTTTTCTTATTTCCTAATTTAATGAAAGTGGCCCGCCTGTGTCAGGGTGTGCGTTCAAGGTGGAAAATGTGTTGCTCTGTGTTATGGCATTGTTTCATTTTTTTATCTCCAGGTTTGCTAACTTCCAAGTTTGTTATCTAATAAGGTCAAGATTCTCAGCAGGGCCATAAATACCGAATTCCAAGACCTTCCATAACTAAGCGTAGCTGCCCCCAGTATCTGAAAAAGTTTCTTCCTCTCTGGTTTATTAATGTTGTTTATCAGCTGAGAAAAGTTGTGAAGGGGTAAACAGTCTGCTTGAGCTGATCGTAAGGAAACAGTCTAAAAGAGCTGCGTGTAATGAAATAAATCTGCGAAACAAATGGTGAAATATATTGTGATATATTCCTGTAAACAGAACCCATTCAGCTATAAAAATATATCCCTCTAAGCCCAAATTTACATAAGAAGGGGAATTTGTAGAGAGGAAAACATTTTGATCTGATATGTGTGTAGCAACACTCGTTTTACTGTGATTTGCTTTTTGTTTCTTTGTCTTACATCCGATTCAGACGCAGGGCAAGTTGAACATTATTATTACCTTCCTCTTCAATCATTTACTGCCACAAAGATTTGATTCATCAGATTTTTGTCAGAGCTGCTAAGAGACTTAACCTAACAATGCTCAGATCAAAACCGTGTGTGTGTGTACTTGTCAAAGTAAATGACACAAGATGTGAGTGTAAACCACATCTTACATTCTGTTTTTCTATTTACTCCTTTTCCCTGACATCCTCCCTCTCTCTGATACCTGATGTGAGCGCTGGAGGGACTGGGACAGGGACTGGGAACAGCTCCGGAGCTGTGCCTATGGCTAATTAAATTTTCCAGGCAACACTGGCAAGCATGTTGCTCTTCAAGCAGGGCTATTAACTTAGTTCTGCCCATTACCGTTCTCCTCCTCCCTTCTCTCCTTCTCCTTCTAACCCCTTATGCCATCCATCACACTCCCAGTGGTAAAGACAAAGGGTAAGATGGTTTGTGAATAAAAATGTTGCATTTGAGAGACACAAAAGGAGGAAGAGAGGGGCGAGGTCTCAGTAAGTGGACTGACTCTACAGCAAACGTCCACTAGTAAGATGTAATTAATGTGTGTGTGTGTGTGTGTGTGTGTGTGTGTGTGTGTGTGTGTGTGTGTGTGTGTGTGTGTGTGTGTGTGTGTGTGTGTGTGTGTGTGTGTGTGTGTGTGTGTGTGTGTGTGTGTGTGTGTTGGGGACTACCAGGCAAGAGCCTGAGGTCAATCCACAGAAAGCAGAGTATAATAGAGGAGGCTAATTTTTATTTAATTAAAATTTGTATTGTAGAGTTCTGAGATTTAGATGTAAGTACAGTAATCACTGTTCTTCCCTGTCCTTGCAATGCCCTGTAAGAAAACACTGCCAACAGCTAAGTGGTGATTTACAAGTGAAGGCTGGGTCTGCTGCTCCACATCCACAAATTTAGCAACTTCCAACAAGCATCCTGTCAAGTGGGCAAGAAAAGCCTGCTCGCTTTTTAGAGCATTTCTGGGTCAAATGAAAAATGTGACAAAATCAGTATCTTTTATTGGGTTTATTTCTGTCCACTTAGACTTGAACTCAAAAAAACATTATCACATCTGCCTTGAGATTCACAAATGTGTTAGATAAACCCTTTTCTCGTCTGATATTTTGACTTGTCATAGACGTCATTAATAATGCTAACAATAAGACTGAGTAAGTGTTTCAGTGAGACATTCAAGAGAGCCTGCAGGGAAAACATCAGAGGTCATTAGTAATTACTGAATAAAGTTATTAATTAAACATTTGCTTTTCCTGCTGTGACTGCGTGAAAAAGATCTATTGTCTGTTTCTATAGAGGTGATAGAGAGGGTTTGGTCTGCAATGATTACACCAGTAGAGTTATAATGACAAACAAGTATTTACCTCTACTGCTGTAAAAACATACATGCAAAATCTATGCACAACTCTATGTTTCAATGTTTGATATTATAAATGTCAGTAATACTTAAGGCTACACTGATCAATATATTTTTATATCAACAATGGATGCAATAATTATGTGATAGGGATCACAAACGATTAGTATAAAGCTCTGCAGTGTTTTAATGTTGCATATATTGTTCTGGTTTTGCACAACTGAAATGTCGGTCCTGCTTCTCTCATTAGTCTTGTTTCTAGCTTAGCAGAAAAAGCCCCAACAGTCCAACTGAACATGACCTCACAAACCTCAAACAGATAAAGCTGCAGACTAACTTGTGAACACTGTGGAACATTTTGCTATTTTTGTACGAAATGAAAATAGACCTAAGATGAGCTAAAGGCAGGGAGAAGACTGGATTTAAGTTCAGTGTGAGACCACAATCAAGTCTGCAGATTCATTCTAACATAGCATCTGCTCCTTGTGTAAGGACACTGTTTACGAACACCTGGCAATAAAATGATAAGGTTGTGTTTCCGTCCTGTTGTGCTTCGCCCAAGTGGTGAAAAACATCAAATGATGCAGATTTCAGAGAGGTAATTTTAAAATGATCTGAGCTGGGTACATAATACCATTTGCTTGTTGCTCAGCAACTAAGAAAAAAACATAAAACCTAGAGACAGACATAGACATGTGTCTAGACACCATCACTCTGCCAACTTGCACTATGTGCATTTTTCATCCAAACGATGAAGGTGTGCAGCAGGCACCTGTCTTGACTGGCAGTCCACCAGACTTAGACATCTCCTGCAGGAACAAAAGGAGACAAATCCGCTTAATAATCTACATTTCCACAGTGGGAATTGCTTCAGGGCACAAACAGCCCAGAGCCTACCGAGAGAGAAAATAGAATTACTCTGAACGGTACAAAGCTCTAAAAATATGAACCACTGGTCTGTCTGTCTTGTGTGTTGGAAAATAAAAGCATTTGGTTCCTTCCACGTCACCCGCTTCCCCCGCAGAAAACAGAGCTCTCTGTGGTTTCACAGGGACGGCACATACTCCAACAGCAAACTCTTTAAACACATGGACTAAGAAAAGGGCCCTCTATTTAAAAACCTCCAATTATATTTAATTGTAGAAAAGCATGGCCAATTCTAGCCACATGGCCCAGGCTGTAAGCTGAGCTTGCATTGTGACTGGCCTGTTTTCACTGGGGCCAGAGGACCGGCAAATGGAAACCTGAAGCTGGAGACAGAGAGAGACAGAGAGAGAGAGAGAGAGAGAGAGAGAGAGGCAGAGAAACAGTGAGAGTGCAGATGAATGAAGGAGAGAAAAAGAATTTGACTGAGTGAAAGAGGGTAGATAATGAGTGAGAGAGGGAAAGAAGAGGAAAAGAATTAAGAAGCTCCCTCTGTTCTGTCCTCCTTGTCTTGCGGTGCAGGGTTATTTTTAGCTATGATGTGGAGCAACACGATGCTGTAAAGGCAATCATTTCTGCTGTGGCAGAGTCATCGCTCACCATGACATCTCTGTCACAGCAAAGGAAACACAGACACACACACACGCACTTGCATGCACAATACTGATCAACAACAGCAGGAATTTTAGAACCGATATCACTGTCAATATCTTTGAATTGGAGTTGTCAATAGCCAGTATCTAGTACTGATTCCCAGTCTTTGGGGCCGCAGCCTCACAACACTACACCCATTGATAAACCATTGACAGCTGCCACAGCACAGCTGGAGAACAGTTACTTCAGCTATACTGTGAAATGACCTAACATGTAACCTTGCTTCAGTCTCAGGTAATGCGTGAACTGTAATTTATACTTCCCGGAAACTTCACAAAGGTCGAGTGTATCACTTTTCAGGTATTCCCATTTTTACACACGTGTTGCCGTGACAACAAAAGCCCCTTCTCAGATTGCAAAGCCTGCTTATCAGCCAAAGTGTATCAGGTCAGTCGGGGAGGGGATTAGCAGAGAGAGATGCCCGGGATAAAAACAAATCATATATAATAATAGATAAGGAAATAGCATCTGATCATTTTCTTTCATATAGGCAACAATGTGACAGCTGCAATTCAATCATCTTTGTACAGTATTGCTTAAAGCCTTGCATTACTATGCAGAGTATAGGATTATGACAACAAAGCCAGTATATTCTTGGATAGAATATATAAGTGGAGCATGGAGCCGGTGATTGGAAATGACTGGCATATCAAGGAGCTATCATATCAGCTTAAGAGCAGCACTTTCATACTTACTATGCAAGGAAGAGTTTTGAGACTAATTAGGCGGACACAGGAAGGAAAACTACATTTAGTGGAGGAGACTGCCAACAGGCTTGGCTGCAACATTGAACCCTTTACCTGTGGATGGGGCATTTGTTAAAGATGTTTTAAGTAAGAGATAATTATAGAGCTGGGGGAGGAGGTGAGATTGTGAAAAAAAAACTTGACTGTTCAACAATAAAGTAATGAATTTACAAAAAAACTAAGTAAAAGATTCTGCGATAGAAGCCACTAATTTACAGGAAAAAACTTTTTGTCATGGAACCACCCGCACACTGTAATTCGATCAGGATCAGTTTCGTTTGAATGGGTGAACCTAAATGCAGGAAACAGCTACAAGAAAAAAAGTGACGATTTATTGGGGAGAAGAGGAATCTGGCAGCCGTTCACTGGGGGCAAAGAGGGAATGACGATTTGAGTGATGGAGCCAGAGAATGTTGAGCTGCGAGCAGGGGAGTTCAGCAAAGCAGAGAACGAAGCCTGGGTTGCGACAGGGCAGGAGATTAAGTGAAGCTGGACACCTGGAGATTCGGATATTGTATGTATGCATGTAGGTCTATAAACTATAAACATCACATGTGCATATATGTTTTTAGTATTGCCAGCCAGGCTTTCTCCTGAAACATCGAACCAACACAAAAAAACCTGCCTCACGGTGTGAATGTGAAGGGTTGTCTGTCTCTACCCTCGACCCTCCATCCAAACCTTTGTTTCCTGCTGATTAGGTATTTAATTTGTTGTATTTTCAGTATGTTGTCCTGCATCAGCCTCATCACATGATTTTGTGTGTCTCTTGTCCTTACCGGTGATGAGCTCTCGAACCTCCATGTCATTGGTCTTCCTCAGCAGGCGGACGAGAGCCGGGATGCCATCGCAGTTCTTGATGGCCACCTTGTTGTCATTGTCCTTGCCGTAGGAGATGTTGCGCAGGGCACCACACGCTTTGCGGTGGACTTCAGATTTGGGGTGGTCCAGAAGCCCCGAAAGAACGGGAATCCCCTTCAGCTGACGCACGTCTTTTTTAATCTTGTCGTTTTCATAACACAGGTGCTGCAGGTAGGCAGCTGCATTGGATTTGACTGGGTCGATGGGGTGGCCAAGCATGGCAATGACCTCAGGGAGGTCTGGATCACGCCAGCGTGGGTCCTTGCGGATGCTGTCGATGGAGGGTGAACGCCGGCCACCCATGCGGTCCAGACTGGCCATGCTCCCCCTCTCTGGCTGGGCCAGCGGTGCTGAATACATGCCATGGATATAAGGGTGGCGCTCATCGATCAGCTCTGTCTCGATGGGTTCATCTGGGTACCCTCTGGAAGACAAGAGAAGAGAGGACGGTGAGGACGGGGGAGATGGATGAGGCAAATGGAGGGTGACTCAGAAAGATTTGTCTGAGGGAAGAATTAGTTAGCCTCGGGAAAGACTATGAGAGAAGCCAACTGAGGTGAGAGCCACTGACTAATGAGGGGAAAAGGGAAAGCAGAGGAGAGGGTGAGTGAGAGGTGATAAGATTTGGGTGATGAAGGGAAAAAAGGAAGGAGTGCAGGACAAAGAGTGAAGGGAGACATGGTGATGTGTAGTTTGTTTATAACAGGTATAGCTAAAGGACTGTGGTGCCACAGTAAGCAGCATCCTCCTGATTCTTCCTCCCTGTGAGGTGGTAGCAACAAACATGGCCGACTTCAACAAACATAAAGTCTTAGAGAGAGTGACTGAGAGACAGAAAGATATTGCACAAAGAAAAACTAGGTAGTTCACAGAGAAAGAGAGAAAAAGGCAAAACCAAAGAAAAAACTCTGAAGGAAAGTCCTGTGAAGTTTAAAAGAAACCAACATGTACAGTAGAGATGGGATTCGATGACTTTTCCTTCAGGGGACATGGTACAGTGCTGTGCTGTCCCTGCAGGGAGGACTATGAGCCCCAATGATCCCCTCCAAGTATCCCTTTACTCAAAGTGCCAAACACTAGCATGTAGTTGCTAAAATGTTAATCACGATCCCTTCCAGACATCGCTGCTAGCATTAGTATCATTGTCACTCTGTCTGTTAGGACAGTATTGAGCTCTACTCAATTTCAATGATGAAAATAGCTGTTGTCCACTGGGTACAGGAAAAGGAAAGGAGCTTTTGAGGGTTCATGGTCCCCCCCCCCCAAGAAATCTCTACTTCCCAAGCCTCTCAGACTCTATGATCTACACTCTCTAGTGTTCTTTACTCCACACTCACCCTCATCAATTCTCTATCGGAACATGGGTTGAAAATATAGGCATTCAATTCCAATGACAGATCATTTGTTGCTGGAGTGCAGGGTACTTATATTACTTAAGGCTCTTTAATCACAGGAACGATTTTTCACTTACACGGCCAACTCCTAATATGGAGTCAGGGGACTCATATTTTACAATGTCAGAAAGTGCACAGAATATTTTCCGAAACTTCCTTTTGAACACATAACCACTGGGTTGTCTGAAGGGATGGGAGAATGTTTGGTAGGGAAAGTTACGACATGGGGAGAGGAATTTAATTAGGGTTGTGTCCTTATGCGCAGCCATTCCTCACACCCACCCCTCAGCTTGAGACTTGTTTACCCTCGTTACAAATTCCAGCTGGTCTCCTCTCGCCATCTTTGATGTATGGCGGTTGGTGGTGCAACAGAATGGTGGCCAAAGATGGTGGTTGGCAGGGATTTCCAAATCTTGCTCTAATTTCAATGAGTTTTCTGTTAATTATGTGTTTTAACAGTTCTTCCCATGCATGCTGGGGTAATTTAACTGGGAGAAAAACTCCTTCTCAAGCAATGTAACAAGTATCTAAATCCCCAGGTCAGATGTATGGAAATAGGATTGATAGAGACCCAGTGAGGCACCTTAGCATTCGAGTACTGCCCTGAAAGCAGCATGTACCAAGTTAAAAGAACCACTGTGGCATATGGCTGTGGCCAACTTTGCGGGCCAACCACTGGGTGTCATGGGCACAGGTCAATAACAAAAATCATCTGACACAACTAAACTAAGCTAAAGAGGATCTGGAGTATCGTCACTGTATCAGCTTTGAGGAACATGTTGGACGGCCACAAACCTCTACAGGCTGCAAGTTACCACAGTAAGGAAGAAGGGGCCAATCATGAGCCTGATCACAGGACGTCATTTGGAGAAGGACTGCTTCTCTGAGGTCTGGCAAAAACACTTTAGTGCATGACAGACTCTACGGAAAAGAGGGAAACTTGCGAGTACGTGTGCATGTGTGCACATGCTGGTGGTTACTAAATGCTTCCTTGTGCACGAGATCTAAAAACAAACTTTTACTCAGATGTCATCATCCAGTTTTCAAATGCTGTGGCACATTGGACATGACAAGGCAATGGGAGGCAGGAATAACCCTCTTAAAGGAAGGGCAGTACACAACATCGGCATCATATCTGTCTGTGTTATATACAATCATATACAGTATATAACCCCCATCTCTTCCAAACACAAAGTCGCTCTCTCTTTAGCTTTCCCATTCATTATCTGTCACACTGTGTTTGTCGCACACTGTGTCTCTCACACACACACACACACACACACACACACACACACACACACACACACACACACACACACACACACACACACACACACACACACACACACAGATGAGATGTACAGTTGTGTAGATCGTGGCTTATTTAGATCTGGGCCGATGGGACGGGGGGTTTTGGTAAAGCAGGCGTTGCGAGGCTGAGTGAAGGGAATGTCAGGATTTGCATTTAAATTGGCGCCATTGTGTGTACAGGGAGGGGTGTATTCATAGGATGTGAAAGGGCTCTCCAACGCCAGACGCGATGCTCCGAGCATGATTACAGCAGATCACTCTCCTCATTTTAATTGAGCTGCTGAATGTCCAGGGCTATTTCTGTGTTTCTGCGTATCGCTCGTCTGCGGATGCGTGGGTGCGCTTGTTTTGTTCTAAGGCACAAAAGAACAGAACAAAAGATAAACAGATACAATTGATATGAGATGTATGCATGTCCACAAACTTCCGCATTAATTTGCTCATCTGGGCTTTGTCACACTCTCACTATTCTTCATCTCCCTCTCCTTCTGTCAGTTACTTTCATCATCCTACAATCGCGGCAGTGCCTGACCCTCTTCTTCAGTAGGCCCATAAATGAAGATAAACTGAAAAGGATTAGAGACTAAGAGAAAGATGTTTGCATCTCATATGTACACTTTACATCCCTGCAGAGTTTATGAGCACTTCACTGACAGCCCCTGCCAAGCAGACTGCTGACTTTGAATTATCGGCAATAATTGTTTTATGACACTAAAGACTCTTTGTGGGAGAGAGAAGAAAGATGAGGGAAAAAACTGTGTTTACGTCTTGCCACTTTCTAATTTCTCAGGCTGCTTTGACGGCATTATTCACTGCCACCACTGCTTGTTTTCATTCAATTAAAAGGATAGTGACATCGCTTAGAATTTCCTTCTATAATTTAGGAGGCACTTCTGAGAAACCTCAAACATGACATAAGGGAAGTATAATGGCTCCAGTGAAAGACTCTTGGCAGGATGGAGGAGGGCTGAGCTGGCTAGAGTCACATCCCTTTCACAGCCTGCTCTCTACAGACACCACTGGATTAGAAAGAGACCCCTCCCTCTCAATTAAGCAAAGGATGAATGTGACTTTGTATGTGTGTATGTACATGTCTATAAGTGTGTGCGTGTGTGTGTGTGTGTGTGTGTATGGTGACCCCGGATAAACGTGGGCAGGTGAAGCGGAGCTGGGTCGCCCAAAGAGAGATGAGCCATTAGAGCTTTAAAGCTTTAAGACACCCCTGTAGTCCAGCAGAGTTCAAAAGCAGCTATTAATCATAATGGCGCGAGGACACACACACTGACACACAGGGAGAGAGAGAGAGAGAGAGAGAGAGAGAGAGAGAGAGAGAGAGAGAGAGAGAGAGAGAGAGAGAGGAGACAGACTTGCATTATCTGCAAAAACAGGGACGGATGGAAGAAAGATGCCTGTTCCTCCCTCTGTTGCAACAGTAACCTCAGAACTTTGGCAAGAAATACATCATCATTCCAATGCATATGTGAACACACAATGGACTCCACAGCGGCGGCGACAAAATGATTGCCTGGCGCCGATTCAGGAAGCCGATTTTGCACTGAACATCTTCCTTTTCGTCGGCTGATAATTGAGGGCTTGAGATTCAATGATAAACTGTAATTAAACCGCTTTAATTCCCAAATTCATTACAGCACTTTGGACTCTTTCCTTCTCGGAGGAATACTAATCAGAGCTCCAGACTCACTTTTTACATTGGTTGCACCGGTGCACCAGCACATAATTTAGGTGCACCCAAGATTTTTCACTGCACATTTTGGTACAGCAATCATACACCTATTATACCTTTTCTTGACAGTTCCATCATAAATTGGTAATTTCTGAACTAGGGCTGGGGTATCGCAACTGATTTCCCAAATCAATTCAATTGTGATTCGCAAGCTCAACATTTGATTTCCGATTCAATATCGATTCAGTTCTGGATATGTCATTGTACTTTTTGCTTGGATATGAAAGAAATTCTCGGAGAACTAAAGCTGCAAAAAGTGCAAGGAAACCTCTAACTTGGTGAATTATTGAACATATTAAGGTAGGCCTGTCATGATAACAAATTTAGTTGGATGATGGTATCATGATAATAACATAATCATGCAAGTACACCCTTTCAAAGAGTAATTAACTTAATCTGAATTTTGAATTAGAATGAAAATTATTAAAAATTTAGTAAATAAATAAAACATAAAACACAAACAACCAAAACAATAACTGAAATGGACTCTCTGGCTCTGTTAACAAAAAAATGGTCTTGAATAAATATTACACATTTGCTCAGGATATATGTTACCAGCTCAGTAAACAGGATGGGACGGTTTAGATGAGCTTTTAGGTCTGTATTGTATTAGGACATTATTCCAGTGCTTCCTCTAGGACCGGTGTGTTTATGTGTGTGTTTGTGTCTGCTCGAGTCTGTTGCTCTTCACAAAGACATTCACATTTATTTAGTTATTAGTCGATGGTGTCAGATCATGAATCCAGATCGTTTAACCCGGATGTCCTGGCTGTGTGCTCTTGTGTTGTGTGTAGCAGAGAGTGCGCGCAAATTGTGAGAAACTTCCTCCTGCAGAGCAAGAGAGCCCCCACCGTTCCAGGCGTACACATGAGCGAGTCATGGAACCACAGTTCAACATACGCATACACGAAAAAACCAAGAGAACCCAACTCTATCAAGGCAGCCAACATTATTTAAATCATATATAAAATGTATATATGTATTTTTTTCTTGTCTTCTATTCAAAGTTTGTGGATCTGAAACGGTGGGGAGCAGCGGCTCTCCGGCTCTGCAAACACATGTTTTTTAATGTGTGTAAATTCATGTCTCGTGAATCAAACCAACACAAAGTAAACGTCAGTACTGTTCAGGACTTAATAACTTGTGATTAGAGTTAGTGTTTATTGATAAAGTGCAAGTGTGAGTGTAATCTCTGCAGAGGAGATGAGATGAGGAAGAGAAACCACTTGATCAAACACAGAGACACACCAGTTTAATGTTTGGCGCACCAGTGCGATCAAGGAACATTTTTTGCTGCACTTCACAAATGGTTGCACTCTGGAGCCCCTGCTAATCGCGGGTTTGAGCGTGCAGTGGAGCCTTGACACTCTGGGAGGGCTGACTATCACCTTACACATGCTTATAGTATAGTGATGTTTTAGTGTTTTGATGTCAGCTGATACAGGAGAAACATTTGTGATTTATTTTCTGCTGCAATTAGTCAGGCAGCAGTCGTGCGGGATTGTGGATGGGCATTCACGTGAGCAGCTGTCAGCCTGTGCATGTGTGTGTGTGGGTTTCTGAAGGGGTATATGTGGCTGTTAGGGCTGTGTTGTGACACATGTAAGGCAGGCTACAAATTGCCTGTCACAGCAAGTGCCTCTTACTTGGCGGATGGGGGAGTGACTCATTTTCTAAAGATGCAGCTTCTTATTGACTGTGTGTGTGTGTGTGTGTGTGTGTGTGTGTGTGTGTGTGTGTGTGTGTGTGTGTGTGTGTGTGTGTGCGTGTGCGTGTGCGCGTGTGTGTCAAAGCGAAGTCAAAAGTGTGTAAAGACACAGTCTGATTAGGCTTCTGCTTTTCCGTGCCTTGTACACATCAGTGGAAGGGCCTTTAAATCCAGCTGGTTGCGAATATAACCTTAATTAAGAAGGCTCCGAAATTCAGACAAAAAAAACAAAGCACACATACACGTTCTTCCCAGTCTGCCTGCCTCTCGACCTCCTTAGCTCTATTCCTTTAGATCTATCTTTGGGCCCAAACATTTTTACCCCTCAGATTTGAAGAAAAGTGCAGAGAACATGAAAATATCAATCTGCCACAGATCACTGGTCAAAAATAAGTCTTAAAAAACACACTTCCCACCAACTCGACTTCAAACCCCTGGTTTAATTTACTTGAGGGTGGACATGTGTTGTGACATTTGGGCAGCAACAAAATGATTGGAAGCTATTAGGAGTCAAGAGTCCATTTTGGGATCTAACTGTTGGAGGCTCACAGGCTTACTGCATGCTGGAGCCAGGGGCTGATACTACCCTCAACAAAGGCTGCATAAAGAAATGGATATAGGCTCTGAGATTGTAGATAAAATCTTCCTGTCCACTCTCCTCCCGTTCCTTCTATCGCTCCTTCCCCCAATATTCAGATCGTCAAGCATTCTCCGATCATTTTTTACCGATGACACAAACACATGGTCACTATCTATTTGCAGGAAAACAGCCCCCAAATACTTTTTATTATTATTTTAACTTAGATCCTTTGTCAAGCAAGAAAGATGAGAGGGGACATCTGTTTACTTGTGCAAAGTGTAACGTAGTCTTTTTTTATGGAAAGAACAAGGAAAGTATTTTGAACGAGCATGATCTCCTCTCGTGTCAAGGCAAAGTCTGCACTCATGCATATGAACAAGAACTCTCTGTCCAACATGAAAATAAAAATATGTCTGCTACATGCACTTACACACCTTCAAAAATGAATTATCTCTTACAAGCTCCAGTTGGCCGAAACCATCAGCCTTAACACAATCTGTCGGGTTTATAAGAAATAACTCCTGATACTGATGTAAAAAACAACAACTATAAGGCACATATATCTGTGTAATACCTTTGCTTTGAGGTAAATCAGCAGACCATATATTCCTGTGTTTTATCTCTTAAAGGGACAGTTCACCCAAAAGTGAACATACACTCATTATCTACTAACCACTATGCCGATGGAGGGGTGGGTGAAGTGTCTGAGTTGGAGTTTCATGGGTAAATTTTGTATTTTTCCTCACCTGACTCTGGGCCCATCACGGAGAGGTTCCCGGTGGGTGCGACCCCGGTTGGCCCCCTGCAGGGTGCGTCGGTTGGCAGTGGAGTAGTCGGGTTCCAGCTCATATGGCTCCTCCTCTTCAGGGCCCAAGCTGCGACGATCGTCCTCCAGGCCGTACGGCTCAGCCTGGAAGCGCTCGGGCTGCGAGCGGTTCAGATCCACAGTGCTGCTACCCATAGGAACCTGGGGCTGGGCAACATGGCCATAATCATCCTTACGAATAGGGAGAGTGTAGCTGTTCTCAGGCCGGTAGCTGTTTGGCATGTAGGGGTAGCGCGGCGGCCGGAAGTTGATGCCACGTGACAGGCTGCCGTAGTTGTCTGTCAGATCGGTGTAGCCATCATGCAGGCCATAATGGCGAACGTACTGGCTCTCAGGTGCCTCGCCATATGAATCATTGTAGGAGTTGTTGTAGGAGCGTGTCAGGGTGGAGGTTGCTTGAGGCGTGATGAAGCGGTCGCCTCCATTCTTCATGTAGCGCCTGTCGATGGAGTCGGTGTAGCTGCCCAGTGGAGACGAGCCCTCGGGGAGGGGCAAGCCATCTGGGCCAAGGGGCACCTGACGCACTGTCCGTGTGGTCACCGTCTTCACCATCTTAGTCACCTGGAGAGGGGAACAGATACACCTGTTAGTTTGGATCCAACTGGCATGTGGACATGTCATATTCAGGCAGCACACACATAGAAAACCATAAACAATACACAAAGATATGTGCTTAATAATCATGACATTGTGTCAGAATTGCACAAACTAAAAGGCTCAATTATATTAACAAATCATTAATTAACCTTCATTTTTCACCATAGAGAGAATTGTGGAGGATTATAATGCAGTAAAATGATGATTTAACCCCAGGCTCTTGATGACTCAAGCATATACAGTGTTTTTAAGACTGAAGTTGATAGGGACTAATTACAATCCATGATCAAAGTTTAAATTCTACAAAAACATATACTGGCTGGTTAGGGAGCAGGAAGTAGCTGAGCCTAATCAAAGCATGGATTCACCCGAAGAGCAAGCTGAAGCGAAGAAAATCGCCCACGATCACCTAAAGCATAAGTTATTTTACTTGAAACGAGAAAAGAACATATTTTTTATTATTATTTCTTTAACTGGACCTCTTTAAATTTTTTCAAATACCCCTGATCTAAAGTGTGGGAGTTTTTAGTCAGAGACCGGACAGCATGGTGCTCTGTAAGCTCTGCAAATCAGAAATGGCTTATCGCAGCATCACAACTGCTATGCACGGGCAAATATGGAGGGAGGGAGAGAGAGGATGAGAGGATGAGAGAAGCAGAAAGGACGAGGGGAGATAGTTGTAGAAGGGAGGGAGGAGGAGAGAAGAGTTAAGGGGGGGGGGGATGTTTGTTACTGAGAGATGAATTAAAAAAGTACAGTGTAAATACAGTTCAAAGTTTCAGTGTTACTCAATTTGCACAAATTTGACCATAAGATGATTTTTTGATTGACTGCTAAACTTGAAGTTACAGTGTTTGGATTTTCCTCCTGAAAGTTACTTGAATTTTACTTAGGTTTTTGGAACAAGCTCTTGCACTAATTGTATTTTGGAGAGACTTTGTATGGGACTGTAAAAGGCTGATTAGCAGTTCAGACTGTTGTTGTGGAATAATGCCTTGCAGTGCATACTTTGTTTGTTGTCATATGTGTTTGTATTTAAGAGATGATTAAATAAATATAAATGACACAAGATTTTCATTATTATATTAATCGAGTAATAAAAATAAATCATTAGATTAATCAATTAACCGAAAAAAGTACTGTTCGATTAATCGGTAAAAAAATAATGGAAAGGTGCAGCTGTACTCTACTGAACCTGAAAGTGTGAAATATTAGAACACATACTATAATCTGTTTGATTATGAAAAACATGGTTGTAAGGCAACTCTAAACTCATGATGTTGCATATACACAGAAACTGTTGTGCTGTAACGGAGCCATCTTGAAGCACTGACGCTCCACTGGACCTTAAATCCTCTGTGGGAGCACAGCAGGGAGGCATCACACTCTAGAGCTGGAGGACTGTGATGACCACACCTGCATGTTTTTATCCTTCACGCCCACTTCATCCGAAAACCAAGCAACTCTTCCTCTGCTGACTTGGACTTGAGAATTGCAGACAGCAACTCCCCTCCCTCCCTGGGCTCTCCGCCCATACAGAAACCAATTTGCTGCGCAGTGAATTCTGCTGTGGCCGATAATTGACTATTTTGTCCGCTGCTATAAATTCATCTTCAAAATTAATGAGGTTGATGAAAATGAATCGTCATCAGCAGGGGTGCAGGTCTGATGGGGTTCGTGTTGCGCCTGACAAGGTGCTGCAGAGAGGTTCATTCCCACTTGACCGACAGTCTGAATTTCTTGTAGAACCAAAATAAAAATAAACTATGAAAATCTTAAAAATCATTCTGCTCATTCCTTGTTTCTGATGGGTTTAATTTTCAACACCAGCCATCTTCATTGTAATATGCCTTCTTAATTTTCCCATCAAGGCTATAATTGAAGCGAACGAAGGCATGTAACAATATCGACAAACCACAACAAAGCTTTTACCATCACGAGAGACGAGGGTGTCGAGAGCAAAAGCACAAACCACATACCACATGTTTCACAACGGCATCCTCATTAACTTGGATAAAACAAAGAGAAATCATCACTGTCCTTGTTTCTTGATTACGCCCCGACTGTGTGCTACATAACAAAGGCTATTTCAGGAACGCCAAGGTTCATTTCCATGTTCAGAGTAATTACCGAGTAATTTACATTTGTTTCTGATGCCATTCTGCCTCGGCTTTGCACAGTTAAAAAGAAAGAGCTAATTTGCTTGATTCACATTAGCTAAAGCCTACGTATGACCTCAGAATAACACACTCACTTCCATCCCTCGGATTCATAGTGATGAGCTGCAGCAGAACCCGAACTAGGCTGTTCTGATGTTGGGCCCTGATAGTAACTCTGGGCCTCAGCGGGACTGCAACAGCCGAATGTCAGACCCTTTGTGAAGCCATTCCATCAACATAACTACTGTCATTTAAGAAATTATATTTCTACTTTGTTTTTTTATGGATTTCTCTGGGCAATTTAGTCTGGTACCCGGCATGTAACCTGCAAAAAAGTTGTGTAACAGGTAAAAAATATATTGATATAAATTTATGGGTATGGCCATAGAAATGTAATCAACCCTTACGGGACTCTGACTCCCCCATTCCAGAGGGAGAGTGATGTGAGAATAGTAAAGTATCATCATACTTATATTGTCACATATCCTATTCAGTTCTGGCTGCAGGAGCTGAGAGCAGCCCGGCGACTGCTGCAGCTTTCCAGTCTTGATATGCCCAGCTGCCTTGTACGCACACAGCTTTTTGGGCGATTTGCAAGGGCTGCAGAGAGAACCATCACACAGGTTTCAAACACTCTTTGATGTACGCTCAAGTTCACAAGGCATTAAACCATCAAGTAAGGGAAAGCTGGGGGGGGTTGGGGGTGGTGTGTGAGCGGACCCTCTAAAATATGCTGAAGCTGGGTAAACAGGGCTAAAAGAGAATTGGTAAGATGGTGGAGAGTGTGAGCATGTGACTGTCTGTACGCGCGTGTGTGCACATGAGTGGCGAATCACGACTGCACTGGAGAGTGTGCAGGCAGAAAAGGAACAACCACAGGCCGTTATACACAGGATTTAATTGTTTACCAAGCTGGTAAAAATGGAGGCAGCAGGCGTCAAAGGGACCACTTTACAGCACCGTAAGAGGTTTCACAGCCTCTGTGGCATTCACTTTATTGAGAGCTTAAATGGGTACGGTGGCCAGAGGTTACTGGCAAAGGATGAGGGAGTAAATCATATTTTTTAGGCTACCTGTGATTGTGAAGCCTGCCACCAGTGGAATTAGCGATGATGACGCAAGTAGAAATTTGTAGTTTTTCCATAATGAAAGCAAAGTATAAGTGGGGTGGGGGCTGAGATGAAGGTGGGGGCAGGTGGCAGGCCTGTCAGTCACCATCAGTGGGTGGTAGATTCAGCGGGTGATTGGTTTTTGTAACCTGGAGCTGAGGGGATGGGTGGATAGAGCTTTCAGCACTGCTGTAGATGACATATTGCATGGATGTAACATCCGCCCTGTTGCATTTCCTCTATAATGGCTTGGAAGTAATGACACAGCCTTGCACACATTGAAGCTGCATGTAGCTGTTTGCGGTTCGAGGTTAAAAAGCTCTTGCTGCGCTCCAGAAGCTATTATTTGAAATCCAATTTTTTTTAAAAAAGGTCCTTGTGAGAATAAGTTTATATTCTTTCTTCTTATCTGGTTAACAGTGACTCTTCATTTCTCAGGAAAGTTGTACCGGATGTAACTACCATTTGGCTTTTTGGAAAAGTTAATAAGGAACTCCTGCCTGAACAAGGTCGGCTCCCCAGTCGGAGCCGGGTCACTAAAGTGCTTTTATTTGTCGGTGTGGTCTGTGCTTGGACTATCAATAGCTCATATCCGAGGAATGCCGCTTTTATTGGCCCAGCTGAGCTCTTCCTCCGACATGACTGACGTTACATTCAGTGTGTCTGCCAGCAGGAAACGAGGGCTGGATGCTCGCCAGAGGACAGCATGGCATGCTGGGACAGGAGGATGGACGTGAATCTAATTGAGTGCGTACATGTGCTCGGACTCACACACAAACACACCCGTACAAGCACACAGTGAAGTGGCCCGGGTAATTCCCTTTGAGAGAAATTGATTGAAAACTTAAATAGAACCAGCGGTCAATATGCAATTGAAACGCCATTCATAATGAAACTTACCTCAACCCTCTTCAAAAACACACACCTCCCTCTTCACCAACAGTCTAACTAGTAATATTGCTCATACTAAATCAGCTAGAAACATGTGTACAACATTTTTGCCTGCAAATCAGGCAGATGGGAGAAGCTTCTGTGTTTCATCTTCCAGCAGTCAGATAGGGGATAACCATCAAGGGAAAGGAGTGTGCGTTAGCATTAGACAGTGTGCCAAGAGTTTGGTTCTGAAGAACAGATAAGCACATAAATAAAACTGTGAGCTGCTGCAAAATGATGAGAGAGATAGAAAGGGAGAAGGACGTGGGGGGTGTGACACGTGAGAATGAGTCAGAGAGAAGAGATACAGAGAGGAAAAGAAGAGAAAGGGAAACTAAGGAAGACACGTGGAGGGGTTTTCTTTGTATATATTCTCAACTGGGTCGGGATCCATTTGCCGACACCGAGACGTTGGCTTCCAAAAGTTCACCCTGAACATTAATCTGCTTTTCTCCTCAAAGTGGCTTCAGGAAAACCGCCGATCCCTCCTCCCAGCAGGACAGTGGCTCCTTAAAATGAATGTCCTTCCTCTTTCCTTCCTTGGCAGCAAAGTCGTTGATTAGTGTGATGTTTTAGTGTTTTCCTGAATGTGTGTTACTCCTAACAACTTCTAAAATCATATGAATGTGTGTGTGTTTGTGTGTGTGGCCAATCCCCTTGCAGTAAACAGGCTGGAGGGCAATGGGCCCTTCCTGATGAGGGATTAGACCAGGCTTTTTAATTAAAGACTTTAAGTCTCTAGTGTAGAAACTCCACACAGCGCTCCTCATTCCTCTGGAAGCCTTCAACAGCAGCAGCAGTGATTGACAGTAGCTGCATTCGAATCCCAAGCAAAATATTGCAATATTAGATTATCTTTTAGGATATGTCTCAGAGTGCAGTGGCAAAAAGTTGGCGCGTAAAACACCATCCTCATTTCCAAGTTGTCGTAGATTTCCCGGAGTTTTGTCGAGTTTTTCAAATGTAGATCTGCCATATACTCTGGAGGGAGTTCTTCTCCGTGCACAAAGAGCGATGCATTCAAAAATAGAAGTGAAAACAGTGTTTTCAAAAAGCAATGTACAAGCACACGCTGCTCCGATGAGGGCGCAGATTAGTGATATCAGATGGGATCATTTCTCAGTATTGGAGTTGTATCACATAGCCAGACTTATCTCTACAACGCTGCGTCAGTGCTGGAGAATCATTCTGCTATAGGGGAAGAAACGGAAATAGTTTGTATTCCTCAAACCAATCACAATTCTCTTGGGTGGTGCTAAGCCCATGAAGCAGTGAAGGAGCTCCTGCACAAAAGAGTTGGAGGGGAATTTGGTTTTGTGGCACACTTACACGTTAAGATGTGATCAGAGTCATTAAAATGGGATATTCCCAGCCCCAAAAAAACAAAAGAGAGAATGTCACCACAGATAGGTACCCAACAGCAGGCTTATATTCACAGTTTACATTGAAAGACTTTATACCCAGTAGTCAAAATGCTAGCAAGTCATTCAGGGGAGTAAATGTTGCAGCTTCTATTTATATGTTTTGAAATGAGCATCAATTTATGGCCATAAAACGGCAAAAAAAAACACCCAGCAATACAAAAACAAACCTGAATTCATTTTTTTTAAGTCACTGGCATTGTATTTCCTTTCACAGGGATTTTCCGTGTCCTCATGCTTCAATTGTAAAGTTATACCATAAATAGAAACCCTTTTTAATCTCATATCATAACACTACAGTGAGAATTTATACTGTGTTATTGGTGCTAAGAAGTGTTCTTGTGTGGTTATTTTTTGTACTTCCGACAATGTCATTGAGGGATGATGAAAGAAAAAATTCAAAGGATGGAAAATAGAGAGACAGAGAGAGAGAAAAGACCATGCAAAAGAAAGAGGAACACAGAGAATGAGCCTCACCCCAGGAGGTGGAAGCAGCAAGCAGTGACTTGTACTTTAAAGTATAAGACTGTAGCATTATTTGGCTTGTGATGAAGCAGACTGTGTTGTGCACTGCTGCTGCAGCCTGTATGGGCAAACACAAAATGGTGGCGCGGTGGGCGAAGCCATACTGGTATAAAAATCCACTCACCTTCACGTTAGCTGACATATCCTTACAGAAAAACAACAGAACATAGTAGAGGACAAAAATCAACAAAGGAGAATCAAAGAAGCAGAAAACTAAGGAACTGACTCATAATAACAGAATAATCAAATAAAAAAAGCGATGAGAGGGAGATGAAACCACTTTGGGCTGTGGGAATATGGGATTTAGCGTTCTTTACGATGGAAGTCTGGAAGTAGAGGAACAGAAACTCTGCGTCTGGGAAACAGGTATCTATAGCCATATTTTGAAGCAATATTAAAATAGATCAAAGGGGATTTCTGGGTTTTTGCAGCTAAGCTCGCTTTGGAAATCGTGTGCCTCAACAATGCAACTGCTCTGCAGTGTCCTGCTAATGTGTGATAGTAGGAACCAGGTTGAATTGACTTCATAAAGTGCAATAACGAAGACACCATCAGTTTTACCTGCACATCAGATATACAATAACTTCCCATGTATTTCTCAGACTTGCTGGCAAACTGCAAGCATTGTCCTACATCAAAACCATATGCAAATGGGGTTTTATACCATTTGTCTTGAAGCCAGCAAATGTATGTGCTTTTTTTCTAGTATTCAACACATTGATCTGTCTGTCAATGCACTGAAACTAAGCTGAGAGCACCTTTGCGGTTACCTTGGTTTCTGTGCGTCGTGTGGTGCCATCGTCAGATGTGACCACCGAGACGTGGGAGGTGGGGGTGCCAGGGTCCTCCTCTATGGTGACCGTCTCCTCCACCACCTCCTGCGGCTCCTGCATCATAGCCAGGGATGTGGCGTTGCTGGGGCTCTGCTCCTGCACAGATGAAGGGAGAAAACTAGTTATACAACACTGCAAGACGTTCAGTTCTTACACAACAAGGAAAAATATCTGCAAAACATCCAGGTAATCCTCCATCAGATAAACAGTGAGATGAAACGTTAAATGGGCCACTGCAGCAACAAATGATATTTGAATACAGCGGAGACAAATAGAGCAGGAATAAGAACAGTGCAAATTAAGGGAATTAAACATGATGCCATCTATAATTTCCACTGAGACACTTGAGCTTCAGCTAGTGGATTGAAAATGTGAAACTCAGAACACGACTAATGTGTTGAAAATAAAGTATACTGAGGCAAGGAGAGGACTGAAAAGTGTTTATAATATAAAAATAGGCATAGAAGTATGTGCAAAAATATGTAATCAAATATAATACGATATAAAATTGCGTACAACTGCCCTTTAAAAGGATTCACTTCGTCAAAGTTATGCAATCAATGAAAGATTTTACTAAATGTGTACACCTCCAGGAAAGATCACAGTACATGCAGAGGTGGTGTTTGGGCAGAACAACAGACAGAACAGTAAATATTGGAAAGTTCTGAGAAAAAAAAGTTTTATTACATATTAACATTTTTTTAAACATTAACTGTTAAAATAATCTACGGTCATTAACATAATTTCAAAGTGCACATGCTACATATATTATTACTATCTTAAGGGATGTTTTATTCAAGGTTAGGCAACTAAGACTTCACAAAACTGTCTTTGTGGCAAATAAACCAAAGTTTATTTGCCACAAAGACAGTTAAGTTGCTCAAGAGCCGATCTTGTCAGTGGAGGGGAAAATCGTGGTTATGGTTGAAGGAGCCTATTGGCTAACAATTGAAGATGAATTAGTTTCTGGGGGCAATGGCCAATATTATGAGACTTCAGATGTAGACAGCGTATATCTGGGGCAAGACTCCATATTCTGTTCACTGTTTACAGTCTGACTAGTTTCTTTTATCACACAAGTTAAATGTTTCCCCACACAAACACACCTCTTTTGCTCTCCACACAGACTGTTGACCTGCAGGTAACCAAAGCCTGCTCAAACGTGATTGGTCAAACTAAAACAGAAACTAGAAGGTGTCCGACTCCAAAATCATGTCCTTTACCAATATTCTCCATTTTCACATGCAGAATCTGATTATAAAGTTTAAACACAGTCATCTGGATTCGAAGTGGGAAACAATACAAACCCATCCCATACCCCATCACCTTGACTAGGTTCCACAGAGCAAAGCATATAAAAGCCCCTAAAATAAAGCAGTTGTAAGTTCACACACTCTTAACGCCTGTATCACACACAGGTAGGAAACTATAAAGCTATAGTTTTCTTAGTTTGTTTCTAGTGCTGACAGTCCATGATTTATTTGGCTCTAATATTATATCCAAACACTGCAATGCAGGGTAGCTACAATTCCTCAGCTCTTGAGACTTCAAATTGAGTTAAAGCTTCTTTCAAGGCAAGTAAAAGGCTGGAGGACTGTTTTTGATTCATGTTTCATTGCGAGACCATGAATTCGAAGAAAAAGTGTCCATGGGCTAAGGATGAAAGTGAGGGTGCAGCCCCAAACCAACTCCACCTGACCATGTGTGAATTCGTGAGAAAAATGTGCTTCTCTCTGCATTTCCTGCTGATGTAAAATGATATGAAGTCCATGGTTGGAGGTGCAATGCCATGGCGTGGCGCGCTGCTCTGCGTGAGTGTGACAAAATTACAGCCCTCGTAACTGAGAGGGGAAGGAAAGCACATGAGGCAATCTTTGATAACCAGAACAGCATGGAGCCAGGAGAGGGAGAGGAATTCGAAAGTAATGGAGAGGGCAGAGAGGGAAACAGCTGGAATAGGATGGTGTAGTGGAAAGAGGGGAAGAAGGACAAACAAGGGGGCTGTATATTCATCATCCAGGTTGCTGTGACTGACCTTAGAGATTTTTTTGTTTGGAATTTTCATTGTGTTAACTTCCTGCTACTTCAACTGCCTGGAGAAAGTATCAATTAATTCCTAAATGTGACAAAACAACAAGACATAGATCTTCATAATGCCCTTTTAAACTTGCTATGATTCTGCAGTGCTCCCTCCCATTATCGTAACAAACTTTCCTCACGTAGAAAAACGGTAAAAGCAATCACATCTTTCTGTCCGACCAATTAGACCAGATGTCGGACTCAGTGAGACAAAGTCAAGGCCAATGAGTGAGCAAAAGGAAAAGTGCCAGTGTTGTACTCTGCTGTGTTTTCTTAAAATACTACAAGAGATGCCTCATGGAGGAAAGCCTGCCTCTTTTCTTCATGTCTTTGAAGAAGCTAACAAGTGAACAATTCTCCATTGATTGGCCAGCTCATCTCAAGTTTCAAAGCCCCGCAAAATCCTCATTGATCTTAGCTCCTTCTTGCTGATCAGTCAAAAGTTTTCACTTCTTATGTTGAGGATCTTTTCCACCCTAATCCGTCAACTCTTCGGCCTCTCTATATCCCTGCTGGGAAAAAGACCTGGTCTCTTGTGTTAAGCGTTCATGCCTCAGCTCCTTCAGCAGCACAAAGAGCATGAAAACCTTCTCTATTTACCTGCTCCACTCTATCCTCTGACTAAGAGTCAATTAGCACTCTGAACTGAGCTGAGTTAGGTCATTACACTTGGAAAGAGGGCTCATTATTGGGGTTAATGACAAGAAAGGCTATGTCCTGCATAGAAAGAGGTAGATCTATCTATGCCTGACCACTGGTGAGCTGTGGAAAACACATTTTTTACAACTGACCTCAAGCTAAACAGCCTGACTCTGCTGGGAAGGGCCTTTCAAATGGTATACAGAAAATGTCAGTGGTGATTAGTCACCTTGTTCTACCAAAATGTAAATGTGAATTAACTCAGTGCTGAAAACAACAATGCATCATACCTCATACGAAAGCTCAATATGCGACCATGCTATTCAAACAGCAATATGTAATAGTACCGGCAACATCCTACACTAACACTGCTTAATTAATCGGACATTAATATTGATCACATTTCTTGCATTCCCACAGTCAAATGAACACTATCATCTGTTGTATTGATGTTTAAAATGCGTGCTCTGCTCGTAGAACACTCTGCTGCATATCAAATGCAAAGCGTTTCCTGAACTAACAGCCAGTCACCAGGTAAATTGAGCTGTTTTGGTTTCACATTTGGGAAACTGTCGCCCCACTGCAGCAGCGGTTCGGAGTAACAAGAGAGCAGATTAACATATTTATTTTTAGTGAGCCTATATTTTGGGTAGAATTTTACTATCATTTTTGCTGCCAGGAGATGCACTGTGATGAAGGACCAGTCCTATTTTGATGCAAAGATTTTGAACATTGGCAGGAATGAAGCACAAAATGGAAGGGAAAGCAGTGCTCTGTTCATTTCAATGAGAAAGTGTGATCAAAACATGTTTTGTGGATAATGATGAAAATAATTGCGATAGTAATTTTGGCCATAATTGTGCAGCCCTCTCCTACACTTGTTTAAAATACATAGTACTTGGTAAAGCACTTGACAGAGAGGAAGTGGGGATCCTTAGAGGCTTGCTGACAAACCAGCTTCTTGATCCAAGCTTAATGTGGTGTCGCTCATTCACTTCCTTCCTCTCCGCTCTCTCCCCCCTGTGCCTCTGTGTGCACTAAGTGAGAGAGTGGAGTTGAACTCAACGTTACAGCCCCTAAATAAATGATTAAAAGCCGTCTGGCCATAAGCTTGCGCGCCTGCCTGCTGGTCCCAGGGGGGATAGGCGGCTGATTCAGTGTCCAGGACACTCGGTCAAGAATACCCTTTAGTCAAGGGCAGGAGAAGTGACGCGCAGTGAGTTAATGGCTAATTTCAGAGAGATGAATGATAAAGTGGAAGAGGGGTACAAGAGAGAGTGTGATGGAGGGGGAGGCAGTATCTTTTGGAAATAGTTTGAATTAGCCAGATGAATAGAGGTAATCTCAAGGTTAGATTGGTGAGTTCATGATCTTATGGCTCAGAATAAAATTGTCTGATCAGCTGGATCAGGGTAACAAGGGAAAGGTCTTTCTCAGCGCAAAAGTACAGGGATCAATGATATGTAAAGCTGATCATTTCAAGAAGGCAGGAAACTAAAACTAGCACTCAGAAGAGTGCATACCTTCGCCAAGGCCCAACAGTCCCCTTAAATTCCACCAAGCCACACATTGTACATGCTAATAGATATAAAAACGCTGATGAATACATAGCATCTTTGGCGGAGGTAAGCATAAATTATGAACCAAGGCAAGACTCTGTCTTGTAAAGATCGAAAAAAAACATACACCTTTAGGCTACTGAACCCAAAGGACAGTTGTCTTCTTGCCAAACCAGAAAGCCGGACAACCCAACTTGTGATGAGGAGAAAACTGCTCTAAAGCTTGTCCTGTCATGTCACTTCTGTTGGTCCAGTCGTATCAGAGAGGCTGAGGTGTCTGACAGGGATTTGCCTCTGACATTGACCTACGGATTTGTACAAGCTGCACTTTATCCTGTCCGATGTGTTTGGCACAGACTGTAAAGAAGAGAGTTTGGAGGATAATGAAACCTCACCTTTCAGATCTGTGACAAAGACAATCATTGTCTCAATGGATCAGATTAGAAATGTGATTGTACTTGTACATGAATTTTAAAAAAGTTTACCGTTGCTACTGTTGCAACATTATATTAAACTACAGTAAAGCATTATCGATATATCCACAAAAGAATGAGAGGAGACTTAAGCACTCAAGCTTGTCCATACCTCAACGATGCGATCAATGCCTCTAACAAACAATACCCTTGACAAAAGCCCTTAAACAATCTTCTCTGGATTATATTTCATTACAATAGATCACGCAGGGACACACAGCTCCTTAATAGCGACTAATCTCAACTGTAATGGATCGTTGTACTGAGAAGAGAAAAGAAGGAGGAGTAAGTGGAATACAAAAGCAGGAGATGAAGTGATAGAGCAGTGTCAATTAGCGGTGGCCTACTATCTCCCATCAATCCACACCCATTCATCATCAGTGTTCAATAAGATGCTCAGTGCAGTCTGAGGATAGAGAGATAGAGTAAAACGATGGAAGTGTAAAGTCTACTCAGATAAGAGACGTCCCTTTCCTCCGAGGACAGAGAAAACTTCAGTTGGAGTTAAGGAGAATGAGTCATCACTGCAGTAGGTTTACAAGGTGTAGAGTACAAAAGGTACACGTGTTATTGATGTTCTAGTGTAGTTACATGAAGCAAATAATGAGGGTACAGACTGGAGGCTGAGTGCTGTTAATATTAATATTTTACCAATATTATCTGATCTACTGTGCATCAACTTTTCAAACTTAACATATACTTTTAATTTTGGGAAAACATTCAAGTCATGGAGCAGGTTACATTTTAGAAATGTGATGCACCCTGGTGGCCTAGTGGTTAAGATGCACATGATATAACTGTAACGTCCTTAGTTCTGTGTCCCTGCCCCTGTCTTACTGCCCTATGTTTTCCTGTTTGTGTCCCTAACCCTGTCACTATCTAATGATGTATCTAATAAGAGTTCAAATGAATCATATATTCTCATACTACTGTATCAGAAACACCATATGCACTGAAATGCCTGTATTTTATGGGCAACCTTTTCAAATGTATACATATATGATATTTCAAATTTTCAATATAATGCCTAATTTCTATATCAATACAAAAACAGATTTTTGAATACTATTAATACTTAGGAATATGAATGTGTTTTCTGCAAGTTCCTTCCTATTTGACAAAAGATGTGAAAGTTGTCAAAGGTCTGATGCTGTCAATGCTGTCATTTGATACAACTGCTGCTATACGGCAATTCCCAGCCCTGCATCCACCTGTAAATTCTGAGCACAAGTTCCCCTTGGGAAGTTATCATCGTCACTCCCTGCTCTCTGCTGTGCAGGGTTTGTTTCAGGACTGATGAAGTCGGAGCCTGCACACCTGTGTGACTGAAATCAAAATCCAGTCAACAAATGGTAAAATCATTACATATATCTGGAATATTTTGATCAAAAAATGTATCAAAATACAGCAGGAATCGATTCAATCATTTGCGTGGTGCTATAAAACCCTTTCAGTCGGCAGCAAAAACAAAGCTGAGCTTCAATAATCCAGTGTCATATGCAGGATAGTAATAATTAGGACCAGTCTCTGTGTAGAAAATGTCAACTTAGATATTTTTAACTGAGCTTAACTTTTGACAAGGCACTCACATGTGACAACGAAAAGCAAAAGAGCATATTATCTACAAGAAGTGATTCCTATGAACATTTTTCCTTGTGTCAATTATTGCAGGTGTACATGAGGACAAGTCTCCCACTCACTCCTACACAACCTCAGTGAGCAGAAATGAGATCAGTAAGTCTCAGTCTGAACACAGTGGGTGGGAGTCTTGAGTTACTTTCAGGCTGAGACAACAGAAGCTGTCAGATCGCCACCTGGTCATGCATTCCAGCATGATCAGAGTCACCTTCCTTCCTGATACACACAAACACGACATGCTCCGTCTTAGTCTGACCTGTGCAGGGACTAACAGGATTTCACTGCAGAGACATGCCAGCAATCATTACATGGCTCTTGCACAATTAATCCTCCAGCAAAGATCGTCTGGCTAACCTTGGGTCGTCCAATTTCCCATCAGCCCCTTCTGCCTCTACTAGCTGCTCTCTCGGCAGCCCTACACAGTGAAGAATCATATGATGAAATTCAAAAGAGAGTGAGGGAGAGAGGGAGCATGCACTAGTATGACCCAGTGTGACCCATCATTTTTCTTTTTTTAAACAGCAAACTGTGACCATGTGATCGAAAACATCCATCCAAAACAAGGCTTGTTTGTGGGATAAAGCAGAGGCAAAGGGAAGTCAAGTAGAGGAAGGGGAACTGGAGAGGCTGACAATGCATGGCAAAGTCCCAACACAGCATGCTCCCCCAGGGTAAAAAAGAAGGAGGGGTTATTCAGTCACATCCAAGGCCAAACAGGCAGGCCTCATCTCAGTTACAGCCGGGGGAGAAGTCCCCACACTGGAATGATTGGAAATCCAACTGACCTGGCGCTGCGGTGCATGGTGACGATCTTTGTGTATGTGCATGCTTCAATTGTAAATATTCCTCCAGTCAACAGTATGAAGGGAGGAACGCACACACAAACACACACAAATAACTGAAGGGGAGAGGGCCAAAGCCTTCATGATGCAGATGGGAATGATGGGACCTTAATCTCTCCGTCTCTGGCGACTGATCCCGGGCCAAATCTGGGCTTCTCTCCCTCTCTCATCTCTTTCACGCTTGGCCTCCTGGTTTCAGATGCCTTCATCATTTCCCACCCTGGTCCTGCCTTTCTACCCCTTCCCAGAAGCCCCCCCACTCCCACACACACACACACACACACACACACACACACACAAACACTCTGCCTCTGTGCCCTTTTGTTCCTTTGCACCAGCGCCTAGAGACGGGACAACATTCGGGTTAGTCAGCGCACTTGACAGGCTCCAACTGTCAAAGACTGAGGCCACCTCGGGAAAATCTCACAACCAACTGCTCAGCCAAATAAACCCTGCAGCTAAAGCTTGATTGCTTCCCAACAGGGCATCGGGACCACATCACTGCAAACCCACTATCTAGCGACAGATGGAAACCCCCAGTCGACCCTCTGCAACACTCAACACCACCTTGATCTCAGGAAAGACTGATATTCCCATTCAAATTGGCCGGGAGATGTTTTGAAATGTTGTGTAATTTCTTACATATGCTGTCAATTATAAACCCAAACACGGTTGCGCACATGGAGTCACATGCCACAAATGTTTTCCTCGCAACTCAAGGCATGGAGTCAGTTAAGGGCGCAAACATGCAGAAAGTCACTCAACATTAAGATTTTCATTACATAGAGAGGTAGAAGAGGATAATAAATAAAAAACAAACGGTGGCGAAACAACTTTGGAGCCGGTAAAGTAGAACTAAATAGCTTTGGAGAGGGGGCACTCTAATGGCTGGGGTTTGATTATTTAGACAGTGGGTGCGGCCGTGAGAGAGAAAAAGAGGAATTCATGAGGAAGATTAGCGGTAGCAGGCCATGGTCGACGGGTGGTGGGGGGCGGGTAGCAGGGCGGGTGGTTTTACCAGCGTTCCCGAAGGGTGGGTTCTTTGCAGTGCCCCTCCCCTCGACCACTGGATCACTGTCAGCATGACTCTGTCAGGGGACTGGTGATTGGAGTGGTGGATTGCAGAGCATGGAGGAGGCTGTGAGACAGACTTTGCCAGAAGCTCAGTTCATGTGAGGTCTACTGGAGATTTAGGGAGGTGGAAAGGGAACATATGTTCCACTTCCTGTCAGGCTACCAGCGCAACACTTATTGTTCCCCCTGACACTCTTTCTCCAAAAACTGTCGGCATGTGCAGCCGCAGGGTCTCCCATTTAACAGAAATGTACCCCCTCCTCACTCTCTCCGTCTTGCTTCCCGTCTCTCTTGTTTAGGAATTGGTAAAGCCTGGGGCAGTTATAATGGAGGATACTGATGGGCTTGGCAGGGAGCTCTCACTGTTTTAGGAAAGATACGAAATGTCCTCCTTTGGGACTGGGAAGGAGGGGTGTGCAGAGGAGTCTCCACAATAGGAGGGCAGGATGTCATAAAAACAGTGTTCTCAAACTGAGTTATGTCACGAAATACAGACAGGGCCTATGAACTTGTTTGCCATAATCTGTGCTCTTACTGATCTACGTCCATACTCCATAGATGTCTATGCTGCCCCTCAGGAGTTAATAGAAGTGAAGTAAAAAATATGAGTGCATTCAAGAAATGCATTCTATGGCTAAGACATTTGGAATAAATTAAACTACTCCTCATCTTGACATGAAGGCCCCCATAACCTACTGAAAGAGCCCCAGCATCCCAAGGCACCTTGGCCATCAGCAGAAATCCGCTCTGAAAATAGTTCTTGCACACATAGATAACACCTTGCAGAGCTAATGCAGTTCATCACAATAACTGCGACTGCTTTTCAAATATGTACTCAGTCAAACATGATTAACCCCCCCTCTGGGGACATTTTTACGGCCATGTGCCAACCGCCTGGTAAAGGATTGGGCTCATTTTGTGGGCAATGGCAATGGCATGGCGTCAGAGCCAGAGGCGGAGGACAGGTCGCAAGAACTGTCCGATGGAAAAATCCCAGCCAATTTACTACTAACCTTCAACGGGATGTGAGATAAGGTGAAGCCGGATGTATATGTGTCTCATAAAGGAGCGATTGTGCAGTTGGATACATCTATCAAGGGGCTTAAGCCAAGGCCCAGTAACTTTATTTATTATTCTCCGTTCTGTCAGATGAAAATAATCGTGATATAACATCTAGTCCACCCTATTTTGCTCAGAAGACGTTTAGTGGAGCATGTGTGTGTAAGTCTGTAATTACTTATGTGTAGAAGAGAGCATACATAAGTTCAGTGCAGTGTCCTGTCATTCTGAATGCTTCCATGTGGACAAGACACATTTTCAAGAACATATTTTCAGCACTGACTGACAGAAACAGTCACCTGTATGTACCTCTTTAAACAACCTGCTGTTAAATTTCTGTAATGCACCTTGTGACTCTTTGCGAATTCCACTACAAAATACCCATCTTTCAAACATTATAGTAAAGAATGTAGTCTATTTTGAAGTACACCATGCTGACAAGCCAAATAATACTTTAATTGAAATCAAACCTGAAGAAACCCCCAAATATACAATTTATAAAGAATCCATATTTCAGAAGATGGAATCAGTCACATTCTGGCATTTTTGCTGAATCACTTAAGAGAATCATCAAATGTTTCCAATTTTACAAACTAATTATAAACTAATTGTTTCATCACTGACATCAGTCTTAAAGTCCTTACTTGGCTGATATTCTAACGTTAAATATTAGCTGGATGTTAACAGAAAACACTACCCTGCACAAAGACAGTGGGATCAGTTAGATGGAGCAGTCCTCCAAACAGTCCCTCGGAGTCTGAGGAAGTTGGAGCCGGAGCAGCGCTTACTGTTAAACACAACCACAGATCTGAAATTCGTGGGTCAACCAGAGTACGCAGACACCATGCCCTCCACATCACTCCAAAACAACGACAGAGCTCCTTCTCACCCCACAATGTTGAAAAACATTTGAGTCTGATTCTGCACAAAGAGCATTGATATGATACGGCTCATAATAGCAATAAACACAATAAGGGACAGGCAAGGCCACCATTTGTGCACATAATGTATTCCACTGGCTCTAGTAGGAGGTAAACAGGGCTAAATTGGATCTGAACAGAATCTGTATTGGTTTGATACAGATGACATTGTGTTGCAGTTAAGATTTTTAAGAAGAGATTAATCGCGCCACAAAAAAACAACACCTCATTTACAAGTTAATGGAAACAAGTTCACCTGATTTCCTGTGAATATTTAGTAGGAGATAAAAATGCAGGGAGACAATAGACGCGGCCCTCATTCTGGTGCTGTGTGCCTGTGTGTGCATGCACAAATCTGTGTGTGAGGCTGAGCGAGCAAGAGAGAGTCTTTTAAGCTCACTTTCAAAGCTGCAAGCTGATCATGAATATTTAAAACTAGGCAGATATCTGAAATATAGTTTTGGTACCGTGACTTTTTTTTCTCTCCGTTTTTTGCATGCTAAATTACCAGGGAGTAAATCTTTTAGCAAGATCCAGGGTATAAAAATATATAGCGTCTTTTAAGCTGTGGCTCATTTACTGTGAAGTGTGGTTTTCATTCCAAGCATTTGTCATGTGAATTAAAAAATATCAGAAAAACGGCATTTTGAATGATTAGGAGCGCACTCCAGAGAGTATAGGTGAATGCAGAGTAAAGCCTTTTGGCCGGATGCAAAATGAAAAGGTGCTGCTGCACTGCTGCATAAGGATGGGCAGGTGGGTGGAGGCAATTTCTTTGGCGGGTGGGGCAACTTTGAGTCTCACTGTCTACTCATTGTCTAATAGAGTCATTCCCAAGTTCCCCAAGGTGTTGGTAATGAAAGGGCATCTCTTTTTCTTCTTGTCAAGTGTTAGCGCTTACTTCTCTTTTACTTCTCTGTCATGCACTATTCATGCTCTGGGTCTGTGTTGTGTTGCTCTGCAGGTGGTTAGGAGGAGGATGCAGATGAAATATGGATTATCTCCTCTCAGTGTCT
This sequence comes from Hippoglossus stenolepis, assembly GCF_022539355.2. Classification (NCBI taxonomy): domain Eukaryota; kingdom Metazoa; phylum Chordata; class Actinopteri; order Pleuronectiformes; family Pleuronectidae; genus Hippoglossus; species Hippoglossus stenolepis. The sequence continues at coordinate 6,634,942 of NC_061491.1, forward strand.
GGCTAAGCCCCACTTTGCTGGCACCGCTGCTTTTCAATGTAGCTCCCCTCCCACTCAGCCAGCCAGCTGCAGGCCTAGCATCTGTCTGCTAACCCCCCGCCCAGCCTTTAATCAAGCAAACACACACAAACACACACACACACACAACTCTATCCATCTCCCCCCACTCCTGTATCAGCTGCGGCTGTTCTGTGCAACAGGAAATGCTGGCTTCTGAAGATTTACTGTTGGTATCTAGTAAACAGGATCTTGACCCAAAAGAGCTGTTGGCTGAAAGAGGAGTAATGACAACCCACAGAAGTGCCCTATTAAGAGATAGGTCAGGGTAGTTTGGATGACAGATATCATCCAAACCCCTGGTGAAGACATGACTCCTTTCAGGAAGGAAATCGCAGCCCAACCCTTCAGAGTCCTCTGGGACACCGGCCAGAGCTGCTTCTAATCCTACACCCACACAGATCCACAGTCAGTCAGCCTCTAGATACGACCTTCCCCTACTCACTATGGATTTATATTTAACAACTCAGACGGTATTTTCATTCATGTTGGTAATAATAGCATTACACTTATCAAGTCAGCTGAGTGAGTTGTGTGGAATGCATCATTATTGATTAACAGATGCTTGACAGGACAGGAGACATAAATAGTCAGACTAAAACAAGGCTGAGGTTATTAAGACTTATCTGGACAAAACAATCAAGCCAACAGCTAAATTATTGCTATTATGGTCTATACACGTATTGGCTCAACCTGTACCAATTTTATTTGCCAGGCACACACACACACACACACACACACACACACACACACACACACACACACACACACACACACACACACACACACACACACACACACACACACACGCACACACGCAACGCACACGCACACGCACACGCACACACGCACACACACGCACACACGCACACACGCACAGAGTTTTCATGTGGGACTATAGTCAACATTTCAGTAGCAGTAACTCTGTTTGAAACAAATGAAACAATTCAGAAAATCTCGATGTGTTCCCAGATATAAGCAAAGACTGTAATTATTCTGATGAGAACCATAAGAAAAAAATCAATAGCCAAAAACTATGAAAAAACATTGAAGTTGTAATAAACTAGAAATATACTGAAAAGGATGAGAACATTTCTCCTCTCAAATAACATTCAGTTGTCAAAATGAAACAATGTGTTGGTTTATTTATATGCAAATTACTTTTTGCATTACTTTCTTGATTAACTGATTCATTGTCTAGAATGAATTAATTATTGTCATTAAACATTATAAAACAGGGAAAAATCTATAGTCCAAAGATATTCCATTTACTAAGACAAGCAGCTAACTTGAGAAGCTGACACCATCAAATGATTTCGCCTTTTTTGCTTCAATAACTGAAATGAATAATCAATCAATAGCCGCCATTTAATTTGCTTTTGATTGAAGCAATCAATTAATGATTAAAGCTCTAATTGAGATGTGTGACGTATTGTAGATTAAACTAAAGGTGGTTGAAGTTCATGATAGAACGACAGCTCTGTATTCTGCTAAGAGCTCACCATACATTATAAATAAGGAGCCGACGTTTGCACACTGTCTGTTCGGAGATGTTGTAAAAAGTGAAACACGTGATTATAACAGTCTCACTTACACACACTCGACGGTGGATTGTTTGCAGTAAAGAAATAAAACAAACCACTGTTCATCTTCCTAAAGGACCTTAGGGGATCCTCACACTCCATTTTGTGATACACTCACACCACTTTAACCCAGGGGACCATGTACAATATAATATTAATTATGCAAAGAACAACAATCATTATGGCACACTTCACTGAGTGGTGCTTCGGGCAAGTCCATGACCTGAAGAAGCAACGGCAACAGGCAGCAGATAGAGGCCCTGCGCCTCCCTGTCTACAACTGTCATTATCAGGAACACTAAGGAGCTTGTGTGTTTTTGTCTCAGTCAGACAGAGGATGTCCGCTGCGAGCCAGCCATCTGATTACCCACAATTCCAAAACCATGCTGCCACCCTAAATCAGTTTAGCCTCATTTCCCTCAAATAATTGACAAAAAGTCGTGTATTTTCCAGAGATGATGAACACGTATGTTTAGCAAATCCGATGAAGCCTGAAACCAGGAAATAGCCTGTTGTTGTATGGGTACTTTAAAATTCATATCATATACCAAAGTTCCCGTAATGCACTTTTGTTCTGACACGCTTAACCTAACATTTGTATCAGATAAACATCATCCAAAAGGCACAGTGAACAAATATGGAACACCGCTGTGAATGTGAAACTCTTTATTATACCAAGTCAGAAAGATATGACTAATGTCCACAGTGTGGGGATAGACAAAGTCCTTAACCTCAGGTATGTGTGTATCTTATTCCAATGGTTAGTGGCGTATTGCTGGCACAACATTATAAATAGTGGAGGAGCTGGGCAAACTAAACACAGACGGGAAGGAAGCCTGGGTGGTTGTCACTTTCCTGCTGTCTGACCACTCTGGAATCCAACCCCACCCTGGCAGTCTGAATCCATAAAGAAAGCTAACTAGTGCAGTTCAGCAAATCTTATACAAGACTTGCATTCTCATCATTATTATATCCATTGTTTTTTATGTCTAGAAAAGACATTTGAATCTTAATAAATAGGAGAAGATGGTGAATATCCCTTCATATCCTGTTTAATCGCATACATTTGGTTTTAAACATGGCTTTGTGCGTTTCCATTTGGAGTATATTCAGTTTTATTATGTACATTTTGGTAGAAGTTCGGCTATCCTGGCTTTAGGTTTATCTTTATCTTAATTTTAGGACACATCGTCAGTAGTGAACAGTGAAGGATAAAATTATATTTCATCCATTATTACTACACACGTTCACGTAAGGAGGGCCCCCCAGGGTTGATCGAGTCCCAGGGTGTGTCCCATAGACAATCATGTTTTGTTTTAAGGTTTTTTTTGTTTATGATTTGCAGTTTCTATTTACTAGAAATTATAATCGGTATCAAGAGTTGTATCGCATTTGTGCTTTTACCTGTTTAAAGGTATGTGAAATTTGGTATATTTGGTATGATATAAGGTTCTCCTTAGGAATTTAAAATTGCTTAGTCTCAGAAAACTAGTGATGGTCTGAAAACACATCAATCTGCTACTGTTCCAATTTAGCCAATGGTTCATTACGAATCCAGAGACTGTGAGAAGTCAGTAAACTCCTGAGAGTATAGCAGTGTTGTGTGCTGACCCAGTTGGACAAACCTGACAAACACATCAGCTCTACTGTAAGAAAGCAAACTTTAATGAGCACCCTCCTCTGACTTTCTGTGAGTAGCCGGGCAGAGGTTTAGCGAGGCTGCAACATCCTGGAGGTTACCTCTGCTATTACCTCTGCACCAGCTGGCAGGAGTGACTTTGTGTGTGTGTGTGTGTGTAAAAGTCTTGGGTTAGCAGAGGCCCATGCTCTGGCCCACACAGAGAGAGTGGGGTCCACTCAAGGGGGAGCGGGCCTCTGTCTGAAGGCTTAAAATAGAGTAGAGGGTGTGAGATGACTGCAGCCAGACTGAGTTTGTGGAGAGCTTTTGTCAGGAGGTGGGTTTGGGAGGAGGAGGGTGTTGAACTCAACAACTCTCAGCATGTTAGCGGGGCCTGAAAATAACTCACTACAATGTCTTATCCAGATACATGTACTGTGTCGATGCAAATACACACAACTTCTTTATAGTTAGAGGAGTGGCATGAAAAACTTTTCAAAACAGCATTTATGTTCAGTCACTAACACAGCAGGAATCATGAAACCGTTTCAGGTGTTAGCAGCTCCTTAAAACAGAATGAGGCAGCTTTCACTGCAGGTTTTACAGACTCCTCAAGCTGCTGTGTAAAATCACACCATACTGGAATAATTTGCCCAGTAAGACAAGGCTGTTCATGACTATGATTATAATCAAGAACATTCACTAGCTGTGGTTACAGGGGAATGTCCCTCTCATCAGAGTTGTACAAGGCTGAATGGCCAATACCTAACTTTTAACAAAAGTCTTAATATATTGGCTAACACACCGGGCACAGCGGGTATTTCACGTTTCTCTCAAACACATCACAATGCAAGTTGAGTCGCAACACATACTGTACACATGGTCCTTTTATTTGCAAGTCAATACTGGATGGTGACAGCCTTTACCAATAATCCTAAAGGAGAAAGAGCTGTATGAAGCCATCTTTGGCAACGGAAAGCAGGCACACAATCGAAAGCAAATCTTTCTCTGGGAAAACAGAGTTTCACCACAGGGCTTTTTGTCAGCTTTACACTGCCAGAATGGAGCCAGATATGCAAGTTTCTACAAAAGGTCCTTGTCAGCTTTTCATACAGGATTGCAAAGGTTACAAAAGCACTGCGTAGGAACTGACTTGCAGGGCTGGACTGACACCAACATCATGAACTACATCACGCACTGACATCCTGTGCTTTTGTGTCTTTAGCATTTTGATCTTTTCCTTTATGCTTCAGCAGGAATGTGAACTTCATTCACAAAGATGGTCTCTGTTAAACATTGTATTTAAACAGCTTACATACAGAACATTTCTGTGTTTCGAACTGAAGCAACTAGCTATAAACCAACAAAATGACTGCTTAGAGGTTTCTTAAAAAACATATGATGATTGTGGCTCAGAGGGTTTCTATACAGAGCCCAAAACTAAACACTGAATTCTTGTCTTGGATTTTCGACTGTTTACATCTTGAAATATTTATCTGGACATGCCATTGTGCTGATTTCTTTGAAAGTCAATTCACGTCCAAACCCTTCACAGCCACATGAGCAAGAGGGTTTGCCAACAAAGCCGGCAGTCAAGCTATTGGCTCAACACCTGACGTCTCTTTCTCGTATCAGCTTGGCCGAGCAGGCGCTTCGATAATCAGAACATGTTCATGTTTGACAGCTGAGTTTGGAAAATAGAGAGAGAACGAGAGAGACAAGCCTGATGCCACAGGGACACACACCATCTCCCTGACCCCAGACATCATCTGATTTTACTGCAATTACTGTGAGTATCTGTGCACTATCCAGGCTGGGAACACCTGAGCACTGTGGAGCATGGTCCTCTCAGTAAGACTGGCAGAGCTGTGAGCCCAGGTCCCACTGCGAGAGCAATTTCAGTAAATAAATAAGATGTGTAACAATTGTTTCACTCCTAAATCAGCACTGCGGATGCTCACTCATTTCATTAGGCTGAAATTCTGACATAGACAAAGAGAGACAAGACAGGGCCTTGAGCACTGCGTGCCAGTGAATGGTTATGTAGACAGCAGACAGGCACCATCCAATAACAAAATGAACACTCTATTTTATTTTGGATCCCTGGAAGCACTGGGGTTGTGTTTGTCTCTTCAATCGGAGCTGATTTTTATCTAATCGCTAAACTGCTGCGTGCAGATCAACTGCTCGCTGGAATGCCCCAGTCATAGTGAATATTTCATATGAAGCCTATTGTTGCCTACCCCACTGGGGCCTCAGCAAATGGCCCAATGAGGGAGAAAACAGTGGAGTGGATTCCACAGACCAAAGCCCATTAGTCCACTGGCCTCAGGAAGGCACTAGGCAATATTTAAAAAATGATGAACAAAAATATTTCAGGCCACTGATGTAGTGAACGAAGACTGAAGAAGGATGATATCTGAAGACCTCTGCTAAATCTGTGGAATGTTTCAAACAGGGAACAGTCTGTTCAGCATTATGATCCAAGGATGCAACGAGGAACTCTACCCAACAAATGATTCTCAACACACTGGGAAAGAAAAAACGATGACTCTCACTGTTTACTCATTACTCACTATGTTGAGCCAACTACCCCCAAGAAATATTCTTTCCAGATTTGATGCCCGCACGAGCAGCTCATGACAAGAGTGACACTGTATCAAACTGTTGTCATCTGTGCTAATGCAAACAGAGGCCATACTGTTCCATATGAAAGCAACACTGTAATGTAAACAGCTTTAGCACATTGTTACATATTTGCATCCAAACACAATTAACTTAACATATGTTCACTCTCAAAACTCCAGTTTTAATGTATATGCAAATTCGAATAACAATGTGATCCATAAAAATATATAATAACACATATAAACTTAGATAGTGTAAAGGGAACACATTTTACAGGAAAACTAAAAACTGCACTATTTATGTCAACTTGAAAATGACGAGTAACCGAATGTTTTTTTCGGACCCATTCCACACCACTTAAAATTTCAGTCACAGTCACCAGCTGACAAAAGAGAAGCCAAACTAGCAACGAGGGCCTCAGTTCGTCTGGGAGACACTCCTGAATCATCAGCAGCTATTTAGCGAGTCAGTGAAGGGCTGCTCAGAACAACAGCAAAGCTGCTTAAACTGCTTTGCTGCCTGGCAATCCATCACAGCACAGGAACGGCGCAATGATATCTGGCACATGACTGCTTTACTTCATCACTGCCGACACCTTGGGTGTATTCCAGGAATCAGGTGAGAACTCCTGAGTTTGTTAATCCTGAGACGAGAGAAACTCTTGAGTGTCCCGTTCCAAATGTTATAACTCACATTACCTGAACTGAACCTGCTGACTGGAGCATCTTTCTCTTTGTCTACTAATGTGACCACTGTTATAATTCATCAGTAATTAGTGTGAGGACAGACAGGACATGGATTCATCACATATTTTACATCATTTCTGTTACTATGTTTAAATGATCTATAGAGTCAATCAAAAAAGCTGTATTTTTATAATGTTAAATAGACATAAAAAAAATCTGACTCACATTTAACCATAACACTTTTAAATTTGCAAATCACCAAAATCGTTGGGATGTTACTGGGTCAGACTCTAGGTTACACCCATGCGTCTATAATTGAACTTGTGTCTTCTAATCCTCTGCTGCCAACACTTTGTACCCATCAGGCTAAACTAAATAAACATGTTTAAATATATTTAAATATTTAATCTAACAAACAAGATTCAAGCTGTATCATCCATTAAAGTCTGCTTAACAATGAATGAGTGGAAAACACTGAACAAAATGTCATAATATGTAGTTATTGATTCTCTTCTGCTTGTTGGGCTCTTTCACAGCTGCTGCTGTTTAAAAGAAATGAATGTCCATTGTTATATATATTGTTAAATATTACATATTTCTCCACTGGATTAAAATGGAGGCTCTTGGTTTACCCGTTGCTGTGGTGAATCGTAGTCTAGTATCACAGCTTCATTGACGGTGAGTTTTATTAAAACAACAATCAATTCAAACTGAACAAAATTGACTGGACTTAACTCTGATAAGCTGCTCTGGAACTGAAATCTCTCTCAGTGTTGGTCAACTTGGAGATAAGGGTTAGGTTTAAATCAAGGCCCAAAGCCTTAAGGCCAAATTATGCCTAACGTTAGATACATATATGGATGGAGCCTTCTGTCCGTACTGTGCGTTCACTTTATCCGTATTTGTGCACGTCTTGTTTATGGATATGGACCAAAGAGACGAAACTGAGGGGTACCCCAGGAAATTGTGGGGGGCAGCTAATAGCTCAAGAGCGAGAATCAAAGGACACAGTTTCAACAGTGGTGGAACTTTTTGAAGGGAGAATTTATAAGCTGGTAAGTTGTACTTTACTACAACCTCTACCGACATCAACATGTTTGTTGTCAGACACTCGATTTAGTGCTGCCCTTTAGTGGATGTATTATCCAACAACATTGTTCGAAACAGGCGACATAAATGAGCCTTAACTCCACCCTGTCCACATCTACCCTTCCACACATCTTAAGAGGAGTGTCCCGTGATCAACAACACATGATGGTTTCCTGTATGTGTGTAACAGTGTGTTTCAAAGGTCAAACAGCTACAGGGGTGCTACAAATGGCACGTTTACACTGCATGCCAAAAAAGAGAAGCCACGTGGGGCGCGGACTGCTATTTTCAGCTGAAAAACAAGGGCTTCAAATTCCTAACATGTTGCGGAGATTAGAGAGCAATTCGGTGGAACTCTAAGCTCCATATGGTGACAAGGTGCTCACATCTCCCTCTATTGGAGGTTTGTTTTTCTTGCCAGGAGTTGCAGCCCTTGTTTGAAAGCCAAATAAAGATTAAGCAACAGAGGGGAGTGAAGAGAAGGCCAAGTAGTGTGCAGTGAAATGATGCTCATTTTGGCCTGAGTGGTTAAACCTCCTCTCATCAGCTGCTGCAGGGGTAGGCCTCAGGCTGTGTAAGGAAGTAATGGAGGATGGAGAGGGGTGTGTGGGGGGGAGTTTAAGGGGGGAATCACATGGATCATGAGTCATTTGAGGTATTAGACCACATGGATCATGAGTCATTTGAGGTATTAGACCACTTTTGTTCAAGTCCCCCCAATTACTTTTATAGACTTCAGGGACAACACACAGTGAGTCAAGCTTTGGCCACTTTCAATGAATGGTGGAATTATTGGCTCAATCCGCAACGAATCCAGAGAAAAAGAAGTATACTCCAATATTATGCAAATCTCTGGAGTTTTACAGGAAAAGCCCCAAACTCACTGCAATCTTAACAGGACCTCTTACCTGCATAAGGGTTAACCAGAACTGTCAAAGACAATTAGCTGCTATAGTTTTTACTGAGCGTGAATACGAGAGAGTAGCAGCATCAGTAATGGCGTTAACAAAGCAAATGCCATTGAGGTTTTCTGGAACAACATCAAAACAGATTCTCTGCACATCCATCCTTGAAAAAGGGTGTCACACTCCACACTCTGACCCGTTGAGAGACACACACACACACACACACACACACACACACACACACACACACACACACACACACACACACACACACACACACACACACACACACACACACACACACACACACACACACACACACACACACACACACACACACACACACACACCAGACATTAACATGAAACATCATCTCTGCCGGATCCCAGTTTGACATCAGACAGCCTGAGAGAGGCAAGAAAGATATCAGTCCTTCGGGCCACAGCCTTCTGAGTGCTGTCACCAAACCAAAGCAGTTTGTTGCATCATCAAGGCTAACCCTGCTCATTCAAGCAGCGAGATTATAGAAAGAAAAACATAGTGACAGATTCGGGCTTCAACAGCCCCATTAGTGAGACACGTTCCAGAGGCATGCAACAATTAAGGAGACTCTGCCTGCCAGGGAAGACTGAAAGAACCATGGGAAGGACATGTGCTCATCATTCAAAGCAGCCAAGCTGTGACCTCAAGCAGAAAGATAGAACTTCTGGAGGAGAAATTATCCATATCAAAATAAATATAAAAATCATATTGACAACAGTGACTCCGCTGCACATTTATAATAACTTCATCCTTGTCTACCAGTGAGTAAGGGGGAACTAGGATAGGACACATCCAGCTTTTGAATGTGCATGGCAAAGTCACATGGATAAGTTCCTAAAAAATCACAGACGGATGAAGGTATCCTAAATATATTTTTTTAGCTTTTCCATATCGACAGGGGACATAAATGTGTCCAGTCACAGAGATGTAAAGTCCGCCTTTGGCAGATTTCTCCTGAAGTCATGAGCTCCTCTGAGAGTGAACGGGAGCTTTAACACTACAGAGACACTAACAGACTTCAAATCCTTACTGCACAATACTGCAGAGCTGCCGCCAGCAAAGTTCACAAACTCTTCCAAATACACATAGAATACACACACAAAGGCATCTGTGACATTCAATCGGCATCCACGCTGTGCATGAACACAGGCACACACAGACTCTGCATTGTGAACATATCAGAGAAACGTAGCTTTAAACTCCATCCTGCAGACTTCATCTCCTCTCTGGAGAGGTTATCTGCAGTGAAAATGGAGAGAAAGTTTACCTCTGCAGCACCTGCTCTAGACACTGCAGACCGCTACACTGCTTGAACCCCGAAACATGAAAGCTAAGCCTCAGCTATATGCCTAAGTTTGACTTTAAAACAAATCTCAGAGAGATCAGGTGCTACCAAGTGGCACTTTATTACCAAGGTTTGGGAATCCATGCACTCAGGAAGGAAGCGTATTCAAAGTAGTGAGGACTTTTCAGAGTGCACAGCTGTGGCAGAGCAGAGGCAGGAGCGCTCGGCCGAGAGGGAAAGTTAATTAGATTTGTTGGTGTGTGTTGGAGAGACAAGACAGGAGACTTGTTTCCCACAGAGACTGGAGTACCGCACAACAGCAGCAGCCGTGTGTGGCTTCAGGGATCCAGGGTCGGAGGACATTGTGCCAGTCCTGGTGCCTGCAAGCCTCAGATTGCAATTGCAGAGCGTGGACGGAGGCCTGTAATTTCAGATCGGCCTCTGTGCACGTGCCCACTGTGATTTCCACACCACAATGTGGCAGGGGACACAATAGCTTTCCCTTTGAAGACTGTCCCAAATATTTTGTATCCAACTCTAAGCCCATGCTGCGCTGACCATATTTCAGAGAGATTGGTTAGAATAATTTTTGACTCTTTGGAGAATAGAGGCAATTTGTCATCGCTAATATAGCAGAACATGAACATATTTGCATATTCATCATTTGTGGCACAACAGAAAATAAAGCAGTTATGAATTACTTATAGGGCAGAACTCCACTGAGATATATATCAGAATTAAATCATTGGTGAAACACTGATTGATTTATTTGTTTTGGAGAATCACACATTGCTGATACTATCTAACTTTTGTAAATAATAATGCATTTACAATCCCATAGGTAAAAGGGCTATTTTTTTCAAATTAGAGTTAGTTATCCCTTTAGAGTTTGTGTTAAGACATTGAAGTCTATGTGACAACCAGTGGTAATGTTACAGGATTCTGCGTCGAAGATCCATTTGTTTTCTCAGGTATTTGATCAAGCCAATTCATCAACTTCTGATTATTTTATCTAATACCAATTTCCTGAGAATTTGCAACATCCCTGGATCAAACCCATTTCTGAAAGGTGACCAACCAACTGAGTACCTAGTGAGCAGAAACCCATGACGCCTGGTTGGCCTCTGGCCTAAAAGGATAACATGGGGCTACTAATGATACTAGTTCTCAGGGTTTGATGGGTTGTCAGCCATCAAATGCAGGTACCTTTGTGTTTGGACAGCTATTCACTGAAATGGGACATGGGCAGTGTGTAGCATGTACAGGGTGTACACTTACATGTTTGTGTGTCAGGATATGCCAAAACGTTTTTCCCTCTCGCGAACCATCTAAGTTCATTTCTGCGGGGAATTGCAGAAGGAAGTAAAGCACTCAGCACACTTCACTTTTATCACTATTAGCAGTACAAGCCCATCACAAGGCCTTGCTAAAGTCAAAACATGAGCGGCATGAGAACATGGCAGATCAAGGAAAGGATGCACTCAATCTGTTCGCCCATGACTTCTCGTTTAACGGTAAGTGATGCTTCTGCATTGCACAGGAACGGCATTGATACGTGTCCTGCTGGCCAGTTACAGACACTAGCAGCCTAATATGCGCCAGTGTTTCAGGGACATTGTGCTTAAAGGACCGTGGATAAGTGACAGGGGGAAAACAGAGGAGGTGGGTTATGGCTTTGGAGCAGAGTGAGGAATGAGTGCTCCCATCTGAGAATTCGACTTTGGAATGTAGCTGCTCTGTGACCCCAAAAACACTCCCTGTGCTCCCTTGTGGCCTGAACAACAGAGGCTGCAGCTGGCCACTCCTTCAGAGGAACTTACCCCCCCACCCCACCCTCAAAACACACACAGAGGCAGATTCAAGAGGGACAGAGCACAAAACAGACGAAGAATGGGTTTTATTGGATTAAGCCTCTCTTAACTGTACTAGAATATGATGGAAAGAATTCAAGGAGGTCTGTGTCAACAGGCCTTGTTTGCTTTACTCTGAAAACTTTTTAGGGTTTAGTGCACTCTTTTCCACACATTCTAAATCTGGCGAGGTAAGAAAGAAAGGAACACATGCCTTAGTATAGTTCCTGATCAACCAGGGTATTAAATTTAGGCCCCCACTGAATCTCTACGGATACAGGAAAATAGTTTGGTAACCAATGGCAATTTAGAAGAACAGCCATGGGGAAATAAACATGCATACAGTGTCGTGGTTATGGTGGCCAAATAACCAGTAAGGCTGTGATTCTTTAGAGTTGAGTTTTATAGAAGCATTATACTTGCTGTATAAATCTCCAGAACGTACGATTTCTTTCCTGATGTGTACAAGCAAAGATGAAACCACTGCAGCAGCAGATTGGAGCTATTTATTTCACCATCTGTCTTTTTTAAAACACGTAAAAGCTCAAATAATGTTAGAAAATTCTCTGTTTCTCTCAGACAGAAACACTCTCTCACTGCATTGTTCCCAAATAAAGCAAAATTGTCATTTAGGCTGCTACATGTTAAATATTTCATCAAAATATAATGTACAAATTAATACTGAAAGCAGAATATAATATCTGTGACAAATTGGACCAATATTGAGAAAATTGGTTTATTTTGTATTGCTTTCTATGTGCTCAGTCTGTGGATCCCATTATGATTTCCGTCTGATCCTGCAGGATTGAGTCACACCATAAAGACAGTAATTTGTACCCTGTTTCATGTACCGGCAACTCTATGACACAACCTTTTCTCTCCAACTTTCTGCTGCCCACACTCCAGAAAAAGAACACACGGCTACGATGTCCTATTACCAAACTAAAAGCTTGCTTGGCCTGAGCAACAGGATACTGGCAGCTCTAAAAGCCCTCACAAGAGTGCCAGGATTGTACACTCTCCAATTCAGCACACAGTGTTAAGTACAGCACCTTCCACTGATGGCTGGCACCTGTCCCTCCATATCCGCAGACCTGGCTGGCACAGATCAACACTGCACCACGCTCCACTTCACAGCCTATTACACATTCCAAACAAATTAAATATGAGGGGGTGTGATGGGCCGAGATAGTATTTTGTGGAGCCCCAGCAGCCAGCGCAGGCCACGCATGCAGTAGAGGTTCATTAGACAACTCAATAGAGCCATGTGGAATGTGCGAGGAGACGCATCACTCCATTGTTCCCCAGTGGCTCCTCTGGGAATGGGCTAAGCACAAATTAAAAGAAGTTGAGGAGATGAGTAACAATACTGTGCTATCAAATGTAATGGCACATGACAACCAGCCCAGTGTCTGGATGCTGCCGTTGTAGAAACCACTGAACTGTAGACATTGTTGTCCATGAGGAGAATTGGCAGCAGTCCTCAGAATGCTAGGAACTTGTTTAACTTTCCAATTTTAAGAGGTCCTGTTCCTGGTTTGGCTGAACTCTTGCCACTGGTTACGATAATGTTTGTGTGCAAGCTCGGCAGGGGCCAGAACATGGCCAACCGTGGCTGCACGTAACAAAGGCCGTTGTGGCCCGAAAGTCGGTCAGTTTACAGTGGTTTGGACTTTCCCTCTCAGTCTTTCCTCCTCTCTTTTATCTTTCTCGCTGGACCACAGCCATCAGCAGTTATACAGCAACTATTATGTGTTGCAAGGTTCAGACCGACATTCTAATAAATGGTTGGACCTCATCAACGTACTTCAACCGTCAGTGGGTCAGTAACGGCCAGTCCTCACTTAAAATTCCCTACAAGCTTTGTTACTGAGCTTTGAGTGAGCAAAACGATTGACACACTGTTCTTTCAGATGTAATGTGCCAATACGATCCTTTTGCAAAAAGAAGAGAGAGAAGCCTGACAAAAGAATCATAGCTTATGTTTGTGACAAAATTACAGTACTGAACAAACTGAACGTTTGATAAAACTCAAAGTTAGTGAATACGCAGCTGGTCAGCTGGTGAGAGCTTCATCCAACCATTCTCAGATTCTGAGCCACACATATGGGGGAATTTACAATGGAGTTTGAGAAAACATGTAGATTTAGGTTGCAATTTTTCTCCACTTTACATTTGCAAAGTTGGTAACTTCAATCAAAAAACGTGTTTGTTTGGCTTCGGCTGGCTTTCCAAAGCCCCAATGACTGTGGTGACTCCTCACAGCAGAACTAAATAAACTGAGGATGTGTCAAGCAAACTCCTCGGATTGCCACATGTCAGTGTAATCTGAATGGTCAGTGGACACTGATGGAGCCGTAGTAAAGAGCTGGCAGAGGGAATCCTTAATCCCAAAAGGCAGCATGAGACAGATGGTACGATGATGGAGGATCGATGCTCTCTGCCATCCCAACTGCTTCCAGCGGCCGGCCCAGAGGCAGGAAGTGGGATAATCCCTCAAAAGAAACTTCCAGACTAAACACGCAAGAGGAGCCGCACCCCCAGCCCCCACGGCCGCACTGCTGCCTAGTACAATGTGGATGGTACTGGAGGGGGTTAAAAAGAGAAAGGGAGAAGTAGGGAGGCATTTGTTCCTGAGTTTCTGGTTGAGGGAAGCTTTATGAGGACTTTGACCTTCCCCCTGCGGGCCCCTCTAAGAGGTCCTCAGCTGCAGGACAGAGCAGGAGGAGCCTATATGAACTATACATAACTGTCAAAGAAGTACCGGTGCTTTGATAAAGGCCCCAGAACTAGATCCCTCTTCGATTGAGGGTCTGTCTGGATGACAGCAATGTCCCCTGCATGAAGCTCTTGAAGAGTGGGAAAAACAACGTCTACAACAGAGTCTTCATTGACAGTCCTATGTTATGTTCAAGAGAAATGTGAAGGATATTCCTCTGCTTTCTCTGAGGCAAATGGCTTTTGTTATCATAAACATGACTTGTGCTGCTGGCTTCCAGCCGCACAGATATAAAGGTGTTTATTGGACACAGGGAAACGAATCCCACTCCCTTATAAACAGGGATGCCCTGTCTGTGCCCTGCAGACAAAGAGTGAGTAAATAAACCAGGAATCCAACTGATGTTCCTCTGGAGCCCTGTGTGTGTATTTGTGTGCTGAGAGGGGAATGGTCTGACACTGTGCCTACACCTCACCTCGGGAGGATTTACTGTATTTAGTGGCAGGAAAAACACAAAACATTTACCCTTAGCCAAGACATCATTCACAAGTTATTGGAAGTTAACAGAACAGAATGTAACCGAGGGAAACCCAATGCTTTTGAAAGATGTGTATTAAATCCGAAAATGTATAGAGGCTTCATACTGTATGCAGCCTGCACACATTTTTGACAGCAGGTACGTTGTAAAGCTGAATATGTAAGAAAAAAAAACTGCTCCAGCAAGATGATAAGCTGCCATCTCATTAATGCACAGCTTCGTCTTCCCCGGCGCTGTTTCCAAACATAGCAGTATGAGAGCATCCATCTCCAGCACCCCCCTCCAGCCTTCCAATTTGCTGCCACTCACCTTTTTTTTTTAATTCTATCAGCGTGATGATGAAAGCTGAGAGAGCATTATGGTCCTCGCCAGTGGTCAGACAGTGAGTGAACGAGTGCAGACCTGCCTCGGTCGCACTGTCAGCCATCTAAGTGTGTTAGGACCGAAGAAAGGGGGAAGTCTGTAGTGCCAAGGGTTGAGTGGCATACAACCACAGAGTAAACACCAAAAACTTGAGGGTATGTTCATATGATCCACAGCAGAAAAAACGTGCTGTACTATGTATAGTGCAGTGTCATATTGCTGGGGTCAAATAGCGTTTACACATATTTCTCAGTGTTTGTTTAAGACCAGATGTCTGGTTTTTGTGTTGCATTGGGAGATTTCAGAAAAAGTTACTATCTTTGATAAAATCACCACAGCAAATGAACAACATGATATCTTAGAGGGATAATATATAAAAAAATCACTTCACTATACACAGCAAAAAGTAGAGGTGACATTTTTATATTCATTATTATTTAATCAGTTTACATTTTTTATTTAGATCTAGACAATAGTTGACAAATCAATGAGTCAATTGTGTAGCTAATGTGCTCAACCGAACAAGACGTCTAAACAACTGAAGGCAGCGATCAAGCAAAGTGTCACTGCTTAGTCTTCACGCAATTTAATCAACTAGTCAACTAACAGAGAATGAAAACACAAAAAAAGATCATGAATAATTAATTAATGTCAGTTGAGGACTGTTGACTAAACGAGCAGTGTGAATTTATACACTGTAGCCCCAAACACTTTAAATGGTCTAAAATAGAAAAGTTTCCAGAGCCCAATGTTATACTTGAAATTGCTTGTTTTGTTGGATGATTAGTCCAAATATATTTCATTCATAATTATAAAAACAAGAGGAGAACAGAAAATCGGCATATGAAAAGCTGGAACCAACAAATGTTTGTTATGTTTGTTTGACTACCTGAGGATAGTGGTATTGCTTTCAAATGAAAAACCATCATAAGCCTACGGAGGTGATAAAACACTTGATATCGAATATGACGAATTCTGATTATTTATAGATGCCAAGTAAAGTTTTTTCGCCAGCATTTATCTGTTTGGTACTCGTTGCCATGTTGTGTCATGCCCTGGGTCATGAGCAGCCATGAGAGCATGGGGAGAAACATGGGGAGAATGGCCAGTATGGACAGGCTGTGTGACTGGAAGACCATCTGGTATCACCAGTCACCGGGCACGTATCACCATATGATCACACCCCTTCCAAGGCCATCTCTCCTTCAAGTCACAGCAGCACTCATAACCGCCCTACACTCATCCAGCGCCCAACCCCCCATAGTAAATGGCCCTTACACTGATGCACTCTCCACAGCTATTGACCGGCTCATATGTTTCCGGTCATTGGCATTATTCTTGTACGACCTCCACTCCCCAAAACAATGCTCCTCCTCATGCTCTACATGTCTCCAAATATTGATCTGCACACTTTCTTCTGCTGTCACACAAGGGGAGCCTGAGGAAAGGAATGGGAAATAATACACAAGGAGGGTTCAGTTTTCATATACTAAAACACTGCAGAAGAAAAATCTTTAGTTTGACGGCTTTTTAATTTCGGTAAGACATCAGACAGCATCCGAGAGGAGGGGAATGCTGGGTTGCAGTGGCTGAAAGCCTTTCTAGCTGTCAGGCAGCTGGCAGTAACCCGCAGTCTGAAGATGAGACCTTCTTTAGTCTTTGGCTGAATCACTGAATTATTCTGTTATTCAGACAGGTCCTTCTAGCTTGCGGAGCAAAAGCAAAGTCGGGTTTCTGATAGACCTTGGCAAGATGATGACTACTGGATTATTCATAATGTTTTCCTTTCTCCTTCACGACAAATCTGTTCTTCTATTTTTCACGAGCGCAAGACGCTACAGCCTCTGCAACTAAATTCATAAGATAAGGGCACAACCCTGCTGGAGCAAAGTTCTTAAATAAAGGCCGATTTATATTTAACTCAGACGTGGTCTGGTTCGGGCTCCCCCACTAATTGAGGGATGCAGTAATCTGCATTTACTTACTGTAAGCTGTGCTGCAGCATTAAGATGGGGTCAAGGCAGAGCAGCATCTCTCTCATTTCCCCTTGCTTTCTACGTTCTTAGCATTTAAAAAGAGTATTAAAAAAAAAGCAGGACAAACAGACGACAGTATAAAGCATCACTGCTAAAAGAGGCAGCTGTAAAGGGTTAAAATGACAACTCAATTCCTAATGTTGTAGAATACCTGAAAGCCATATCTGAGCGAAAGCAAGGAGACTGAAAACCAATACATGGACGCTGAAATTGATCCATCTATGGCTTAAGTGTGACTTGGACACATGTTGACCCCTCGTCTCCTTCAACGCTGCCCAAGCAGGTGCTTCCTTGCTGTGGAATGTTGAATGCAGGGTTGAAAAGGTCACGCCATGATGCCGGCCGGCTCTGAAGTATGCCAACTATCTCAGTCATGGGGGGTCATGGGCTTTGACCCACTTCGGGATGCATTTGGAGAGGACATACTCTCAAGTTGTGGACATGCATTTCATCGCATTCCCATAATCCAGGCCAACGGATTCCAGCAGGCAACATTTGTCCTGCTTTCGATCCATCAACGCGCACTTGGAGTACAGCTCTCAAACTTATCAAAACCAAAGAGTGAGTGTGTGAGGGAGAAATACAGGTATCTCTTTCTGGCTCCTCGAGTTATCGAGTGGCACCGTCCCAGGGGGGCAGTTGTTAGCGTATTGTTATCAGAGCAAGGTGGCGAGCTGACAGAATGTTTTTGTCTGCCAGACAGGGGTTTGGGTAACTCCACCCCTCTCAGCCCAGCGGAGGAGAGCAACGCTGATGAGAAGTTGACCTTATTCAATCTGATTTTTTCCCCTCTACTTTCCCTCTTTTTTTTGGACATCTTTCTTCCTTTTTTGTGCATGTGAGGGCTGCCAAGCTCAGCGGGGAAAACAGTGTGGTGATGGTGCGGGCTGCCTGCGGATGCACTTCAAACACAGGGAATACTTCCAATAACGTATGCACATCATGCATTGGTAGGTACATACGCACCCACACAGACACAGTAACACACTCGCAAGAGCTAACAAAAGCACATTCCTGCGGGTATCTGAGCAAGTTCAAGACAAAAGGGTTTAGAGCCATATCTCTCGCACAAAACTGGCACCGCAGCTCAGGCTATAAATCCTGTCACAGGCTCATTCAGAGGCGATGATCAGGGACAAACTTTCAATACTTCACTGCTTGTCCCGTGATCACACCTCATCATTCCGTAGGATGGTACGGACAGGTCGGAGCCCATGAATGTGTCAGGCAGGTCATAAGTCACAGCACTGCGCACACACACACACACACACACACACACACACACACACACACACACACACACACACACACACACACACACACACACACACATACAGGACCACCACTATGCATAACTCATGGTCATGACTATTTACAGCATGAAATGGTCACTAAGAGGTGTAAGTACATAGTCCTCAGTGTATCTGATGTCATGCAGCAGCCTGCATACCACGCATATGCACACAGACTACACATCCATGCGTGCAGACAGATTTCACACACACACACACACACACACACACACACACATTCCTGCTGAAGGATGGATGAAGGCAAAGCTCCACACAGGACACAAAGAGTGTTGGTGTGGAGTAGAACAGAAAATATTCAACACAATCCAACAATGAGGAGCCAGGTCGGAGGAGGAGACAGACGAGAAGAGAGAGACAGGCTGGAGAAGATACGGGGAGAGAGAGAGAGAGAGAGAGAGACACCACAGCAACACTAACCTGCTTCACTTCAGCCGGCATGATGGTCCAAATCTCGCCACCTTTCGTTCCCGCAAAAATAAAACGCTCCCGGGGAAAACGTGTGACAACTACCTCCTCCTCTGGGGAAAAGTTATCCTGCGCCTCCTCTCCTCCCCTCACGGGCTCCTCTCGTGTGTACGCGGAGTGTTGCCTGTGTGCGCGCAGAGCTGCGGCTCAGACGCAGGCAGCCATCCTCTGCTCAGCTGCGTCCACACACACGCACTGAGGCGGAGCAGCACGGGAAGCCAGCCGGCGGCCCTTTCACAATAAAGCACTCGCAAAACACGCTGCAGCTTTACTCGTGTCTCGATTCAAAACGACAAAAGAATGAGTAAGTTTGAAACCACCCCAGAAAACTGCTGACCATTAAAGATGTAGGTCTACACCGTCCTGTCAACAAGAGAAATAAGATATTGAGAAAAATGTTGATTCCATGTGTTTGTCACAGGATGCAGGTAAACATGGCGAAGAGGCTATATATAAACACATAAAATAGAAACTCAACACTTTTGTTCTCGATCCCATTTCTCATGAATTCAAGTGAAAGATGTAAGATTTCCTCTGTGCAAAGTGAGCTCCTCACCTTCGCAAAGATAATCCATCCACCTGACACATGTCACATACCAAAAGATACTGATTATAAAGCATTATTAGACTGGTCACAATAAAAGGCAGACTCTATAATATGCAGTTCATCTTGAAGAATGATCTTTACCACTCACTGAACTACAGTTTCACATCCTGGGGTATTGAGTATCTGGTATGACCACTATTTCCTCACATCCACAGACAGACAGTTTCCAAAAAATGATGGATTTCTGACGGCCCTATTAGAGGTCAAGTCATACAGTAGGCCTAGTAATGCAGTCCCCCGAGAGAAATGCATTTGTAATACCTTATATTGTATGTTTGCTGTATTTGACGACAGGAAAATATGACAATATTGCATATACTAGGTAAAAAGAATATGGATTCATGACAACACAGTGGCACAAGGGCCGATCATTAAAATCCAGCAGAGAGCCTAATTGTTTTCAGAGGACATGAAATCAGAATGATTGATAATTATGAGTTGCAAGGGTCATCTTTTCTGGAAAAACTAGTGCTTTTATTTTGAAAGCAAAAATCCCTTCACATCCAGTGAAATTCTGGCTATGTCAAGCATGTTTGACACATGTGAATAAAGGACTCTGCTTTCTTCTTTGCAGAGATGCTCTATGGATGTATGGGATGGAGAGAGATGGGGAGATGGCGTTGCTTTGCACAACCCCCCTCTCTGTATCGAAAGCAGGAATTCAAGAAAAGGAATGGAGCTGAACTTACATACACACACACACACACACACACACACACACACACACACACACACACACACACACACACACACACACACACACACACACACACACACACACACACACACATGCACACACGAGTTCGCAGTAGAGAACAAAAACCTCTTAGGCTGAGAAAAAATTGGGGAAAGAGGAGGTGTGTTAATAGAAAGGAGGATTCCCAGACAGGCAGCCGGAGCTGTGCAGGAGCTCTCTCTCCTCCTCCTCCTCCTCCTCCTCCTCCTCCTCTCTCTCTCCTCCTCTCTCTCTCTCTCTCCTCCATTTCCTCTCATTAGGTCAGTGTCTCTCACTCTATCTCTGGCATCTTACTGGGGTGGGACCAGCTCCCTCCATACGCTCCAGCTGCATCTGTCTGTCAGCCTGTCTACCCCTCCTCCTCGTTGGCATAGACAGAGAGGCGAGGAGTAGGAGCAGGACGGGGGGAACAGGGGCTCACACGCAAAACAAAAGTTGCCCCTACTGAAGCAAAGGCACCCCATACTCTGCAAATTTTTACACCCTATACACAGACACACACACACACAGCTTCTTTTCTCTAACTCTTTGTCCCATTCCCCTCAGTGCACTTGATATAAGGGAGGGGTGGGACGTACGTGAAAGAATTCACATTCAAACGTCTATGACTGTGACCAAGACTGAATAGGAATGTTAATCTAATAACGTCGAGAGAAGCTTAACTAAGGACGACTTTGAGTGAAGTCTGAACAGGAGAAGAGAAAAAAGGATGACTGGACTAAAAAACTGAAAACAGAAAAAAAGAAGAAATCCCAAACGGAGCGGAAATGGCTGAGGTTTTGCATTCCACAAGCTTGGCAGTGTTATTTCATCTCCCTGAATGTTACTGCTCCATTTGTTCTTAATGAAAGACCTGGCCCACCATGCGCCATTACAGCGAGACCTATTTATGCTCAACAATATGATTAAGAATTCATGCAACATTACATTCAAAAAGCAGCCATAAAAATATCTCTACCTTCAACATTGGCTGCTCTTATGTGATTTGCAACATCACATTCCATTAAAGCCATTTAAATGTTGAGTGTTTTCATAACCTTGTTTAAATCCATTTAGTGCTCTGGAAGGCTCATGGGGGCAGATGAGTAAAGAAGCTTTGTATGTGTGAGTCAAAGTTAATGTTATAAGGATAAGAAATGTCCATTTAGAGGCGGGGATTGGTGGTATATCTCAAATCAGAATAAATCACTCAGAGCAGAGCAGCCCTATACGTTTAGTTGCATTAGGGCCCTGTGAATTGCAAAAGGGCACTGCCTCCCCCTTGAGTCAAAGGTGGTGTCAATGTTCACAACTTTGATAAGAGGATGAAGGGACACCATCTTTCTGGTCACGAAAAAGGAAAAAAATGAACACCAGCAGGGACGTGACTTGAGGAAACAGCAGTCAGCTTAACAAATTTGATGTCACCGCACAGTGACACATTTATTCACAATGATCTCTCTGTGCCTTTTCTAATCAGCTGGCTGTAGGTGTTTTTGGTAATCCAATCCGATTTTGTGACAATCCCAATCAGCCAATCATGTCATTGCTGTCACACTCTCGCTGTCAGCTGTCATCTCAGTGATTCGCTGCAGCCCTCCTCCTCTCCGATCTCCTGCAGCCTCCAGTGCCCTGGTCGAGCCCAACTGAGTCCACTCCTCATCTCATTGAGATCATCAGAATCTCTCCATCCCATCAGGATTTATACAAATAACCTCACCAGCTTTCAATAATGATGACATCACATGGAGACTTTCCCCTTTTTGTACACTACGTTTTGTTCACTTGTCAAATGAAGGCTTTCCTTATTGAAATACCACAAAATGTCAATCTTATGTTTGTTCAAATTTTAAGGTAAAGGGGTCATTAATGACAAATGGGGACAATGCTATAGAACCATGTCGCTAGCATGGCTGGAAAATGCTGCTGCTCTTTACGCAAATCAAAAGGTACAACGCATTGCTGGACTGGGGTATCAATAAGCATTCTGTTCCAGGATATAAAGAAAATTGACAAGACAGGAAGAGATAAACTACAAAAAAGTAAATGGAATGCTTCACTTCAAATTGACTCCTGTAATGTTTTCAGGTAGGTGATACAGCACATATGATACCAGGATGCCTGCTACTGTCAGACAAAAGCTCTCTTCTCTTGACTGTAGTCAACCCGTGTCTGGGCCTTGTAAAATACAAGTACAAGGTGTATGAATAATCCAGGAGCTGTAATCAAACCTCCTGAAGTCAGCGATACTCTGTCAGGACGTACTTGTGAAACAGATGGTAGAAAGGTTGATGTGCAGCAAAGCTCTGACAGGCAGACACCTCCAGTGAGGATTCTTCTGTTAAAATCAGGGATTTTGTTTCAATTCAAGAAGACACAGAAGTGAAAGCAGATGCGGAACGTAGACGGAACAACAAGTAACTTGAGAACATATATGGTATTTTATTGCAAAGAATTGCGCTGTATCATTTCAAATTTCAGATGAGACTTTCCTGATATCTAATTGTGACAAGTACTTTAAAAGTTTTTTAAGTTTACCTTCCGACTTTACCAAAAAGGTAAGTTCAGCCAAATATCTCCTTTCACAAAGCAGGTCTGAAAAAACAAATGCATTCAAAATGAGAGTTAAGATAATACTGACTTTGCTGCTCTAAGTACTTTATAACAATCACTGGACAATGCAGGAGCCTGATAAGAAAATAATATGAGTGTGTGAGTGTACAGGGCCAAGATGATCTGCTGCTACAGGCTGCTTGCTGTTTATTCCAACAATGGCACAGCTTGCAAAAAAGTCCTTATCTAATGACTTGTACTATCATGTTTTATTCTCCCCTTGAAAAATGGCTACTCAGCGATGCAGAGGATTAGAGTCCAATCTATTTGGGACTTTTGTCTCGCAAAAAGGCAATTTTCCTTTCACTTAGGGAAATAAAGTTCTGTCTAAATGACATCACTTCAGATGAAAAGGTTCTACTTTCTGCAACAGTACAGCGAGACTGAAATACAACTATAACAGGATTAGGCTTTTCCTAGTTTCCCATCCTGCAATGTGTAATTGGGACACAGAATGCAGCACAAACAACAGAATATGAAGCAGTTTGAGGCTGACATGCAGCAAAATCAGCAACTTATACCCACAAAAGTGTGGGTAGATCAGAGAGTCTCAACCTGCGGGGGTCACCAGATGGTTGAGTGGGAAAATATAAATATATATATATATATATATATATATATTCAAAATAAAATGTAATATTTTAGACTGGAAATAGTTTTTACATCAAATCTGTATCTGTATCAGGGATAAGATATGCTTTAGAATTGATGTTTTTCGGTGTGTTTGTGAGAGTCAAAGTCTGTGTGCACATGAGATACTGCTTGGCCAAAACTAAATATTTTCCTCCTCTTTCCACCTCTTCAGATGCTGTGAGTGCATATTTGCTCTAAAAGTGGGAAAACGCTCATAAAACAGTCAAAGTTGAGCACAATCTAATAAAAGGGTTAAGAATTATGGTGTGGCAGTCTGCAGTGCAGAAAAACACATCTTAGCTTCCCCATCTGATCAGACATGTTCACCAGCCCGATTATACTCGTGGGACACAACTCGAAAAGGTCAAGAACTATTGTTTTAGATGAAAATGTCATAGTACTAATTCAATTTCTCATATGCCTTGTTATACGTTAACATGTAAGATAATGAGCAGCAGCTTCTTGGCAGGTTTCAACTGGCTCCTTCAGTGATCAAGGTCAGCTGCATTTAGAACTGTAGCTGTTGTCAGACCGGCACTGAACTGCAGACATTTCCCTGAAATTTTCTTCAGGGGCAGTATGTAAGAATGCAAATATTTGAGTCGGCTACTCTAGACATTTTTCACAACTTTTCCTGCCAGCCCCTAGTAAAATGTCTGTAAAAGTCAGAGTGAGCTCATGTGAGAAAACAGCGGAAACATTACTGGATTTAATATATCTGAGGATGAAAAAGAGGAGCCATACACGTAGTAGACACAGACAAAGATGTCAACTTGGAAAGACAAAGAGA
Organism: Hippoglossus stenolepis; assembly: GCF_022539355.2. Taxonomy (NCBI): domain Eukaryota; kingdom Metazoa; phylum Chordata; class Actinopteri; order Pleuronectiformes; family Pleuronectidae; genus Hippoglossus; species Hippoglossus stenolepis. Next base: position 6,659,477 of record NC_061491.1, read on the forward strand.
TTTGAGACCTTTTGGCGATAAGGGCAGACGCTGAAATTACCCAAAAAGTTGCAGGAAAACAAAAACATTTCCGTCATTTCCTGCCTCCTGCATGCTCTAACCAGGCGCCACTCCTCGCCTGAATGTTCCAGACACTTTCCTGTTGTTGTGAACGCATCTGATCTCCTGCTACGTTCTTCATGTGTGAAAGCCAAACTCCAGAAAATGAGGAGTCATGTGAGTCAAATGTCAACTCTCCAGACATTTTCCTGAGATCATGTCTGGTAGCAGCTTGGGAGAAAGGAAAATTACTTTCCTCTCTATACATGGAATTTGTGCTTGCTATATGCACTTACTCAGCACAGAATGATCGGTTTGAATGAGGCTCGTGGAGAAGAGTAGTGCCCATCTTTTCACACATTCCTGCCTCACGACCATCGCTCCCCGACACTGAGACAGTTCACATACCAAGCCCGCCCTCCTTCAACTTCACCCTTTTCAAATACACCATCATATAAAGAGGGCCCCACAGCCTGGCTTCAACTTGAGACAAATAACATGGTTTTTAAACCAAGTGTGTGTGTGTGTGTGTGTGTGTGTGTGTGTGTGTGTGTGTGTGTGTGAGCAGCTCTGTGACACAAAACAGCAGCAGTCTACAAATTCCAGACTCTGTGATGTCCAGTCTTTTTATAGTCTGCCCAGCTAGGTAGTGTGTCTACCCCTGAGGCAACGCCAGAACTCATATAGTCAGTTTGCACTGGCAAAGCCAATAGATGTATGTGTGGCTCTGACTTTATCGCTATAATCTGATGGAATACTAACTATAGATTACGGTTACTGCACATACACACCCCTGCCGTTGCTATGGATTCACATGCTGATAACCGCCTGGCAGGTGGGAGAAAGATGATTTACTGGCAAACACCAAGAGGTTTGCCTTTGTTAACATTAAACAGAATTGAGATTCTGGACTAATTCCAGGTAAAGCACCACCTGAGAGTTCATTCATCTGCTCTGGAGATTTTTTGCCTGACTTCATTTGTCAGTTCAGCCGAGCTCCTTTTGTGCCTCTTTCCAGGAAACGTGAAAGGTTTTACAGGGAACACTTTTAACAAAAGTTCATTTGAGTCTTCTACTTCACATTACTTCCCAAGGACAGTTTACACAAATGTATTTGCCGAGGAGCAATAAAGCAGAAGACACTGTTTACTTGGCAATAGAACTCAATATCCACATTAGCCTTTATTAAAGAACACACTGGGGTGAAATTGAAAATAAAAGTTAGCTCAAGTCCCTTTTTCGCTACTAAAGCATCTGTAGTCTTAAGGAATGCTCTGTCCAATAAAGTGCAAATTTACTCCTGCAAACCTTCCAACACAAGGCTGAGTGCAGCTTCTGGTCCTCATTTGGTGGCTATTTACATGCTTGTAAGTCATGTTGTAAAAATGTCGCAGCAGTACGTTAAACTCATGATGATAATTAAATCAAGACTTTGGGGAACACCACCAACCCAGCTACCAAGTTCTCAAACTGTTTTCAATTTAGGGGTCAGCCTCCAGCCTTGTTTGGATACCCTGCTGGACACTGAGGTCACATTCCTCAGGTAGCATTGGTGTCCCGTGAAGGAGAGGGGATTTATTTCAAACACATGGGCGAAACAGTTAAGTGTCTGAACTCAACGGTCAAGCCCATGGTCATCTTCACGTACACAAGAAGACCTCCACGCTCTCCAGAAAGTCTCAGGCCGAGGCATCGCCCTCAAAAGATATTTAACTTGCCTGTTCACCTTTGCCAGTAAGTGAGGATGTGTGGTAGAGGAAGTGGGAGTAGTTTTCAGATACCACTCTAAGAGCTTTTAGTGAGCATAATGGTTTAATGGATTGTGATCAAATGACAGGGAGGTGCACCAGGACAGGCATTAAGTCCACCGTTGTTGGGGCCGGTTTGAAGGATGGAGGTCTGAGCCGCCTCGGGGGAACATAAATAGCCCACAGTACAAAAGGTTTTTCCGCTGCTCTACCTTTGAAACCTCTCTCTCGCCCTGTTCATCTGAACAAGAGGAATATGCACAACCCCAGTCTCTCTAAAAGTTCTTGTCTTTGCATGTCAGCCCCTGTGCCGCGCTGAGACACAAAAAGGACTTGCCCCCCCCCCCTTCACGAGTGGTTAGCAGCGTGATTCACGGGTCATCACCTCGAACGTGACAAATAATTTTGAAGAGGGAATGAATAAAAGATGATCTTGAATGTAAAAGCACAATCGCTCTGCATTTTTACTGAAGGCTGAGCTGTTTAGTGGGAAAGTCTTTGTGACGCAAATGTAAAATACATTTATTAGAAGTGCAAATGGATCACATTGCCTTTAGAACCCCTTAGATTTTGTGCGTACTATATTTATTATATATATTATATAATACCGAGCCACACTGCTGTACTGTTGAATATGTAATTAAAGATTATATTTAATATTATTGTACACGTCTTATCTGATTCATTGCTACTACTTTGAACATTAATGTTAATTTGAAATAGTTTTACACAACTAATTCAGGCAAATCACTAGTGGATGGACTGAACTTGTGTCTAATTGTATTTCTATAGTTCTATTTAATTCATTATTGTTTTTATAACAATACCTTTTTTACTTGCGTTGCTGTAATATCCTTCCATCTATCCATCTATCCATCTATCCATCTATCCATCTATTCATCTATCCATCTATCCATCCTTCCATCCATCTATCTTACCCCTGGTTCATAAACTCAGCGATTCATAGCGATTCAAATGTCAGGGTAACGCATCTCATAGTTGAGGATTGAGAACCATTGGGAACCTTTGGGAACCACAGCTTTAGATGTCACCATGCCTAAATGAGGAATTGTATCCTCAGCATTGAGATTACTGAACAATCCTTCCACCATAACGTTGTATAGTGCCGCTGCTCTATTTGTCTCTATTTGCATTTTTCTCTGAAGATTATTTAGAAATATTAGTGAAAAGGTCACAACCAGTCGACCAGGTAACCTTTAAACTGTGTGAGATATGATTAACTGTTTCATACGGAAACATGGAAAACACACAGAAATGTTATTAAAGGATTTACATGTGACTTTTCTGCAGGCTACAACATGAACCTATAAATTGAAAGGGAATAAGTGTAGGAGGGCCACGGGAACAGTGTGGTATACAAAAATAAACAAAGGAGGCACTTTCACACCGAGGTAATTAGGGTGTTTATGGGAGGCGAGAAAGTTCTTGATGGCACAGCGAGGAATGAAGACAAGGGAAGACAGAGGAAGGGAGGGGGCACACTAAGGCTCATTGTTAGGCAGGTGATTTATGAGGGTACAGGAGCTCCTGAGCCTTGCCAGTGGAAGGATAGATCTTCTGTCGCTATAGCACCCTTAGCCCTTTGTATCCATTGTGCCTAGACAGGGCTTGAGGGGGGGCTGTGGGGATGAAAGTGGGTGGAGGGCAGCTGAAGCGATTGTTGGTTGAGTGCTGTGGTGCCATCGCAGGGCCGGAGCCTGTACATCTTCACCACAGATCAAAGGCTGCACTGTTCCCTCTCTTTAAAGCTCACAAGCCTTTGAAAACTTCCCACAACATTTGCACAAGGGATGGTATGCCTCTGCAATGCTGGACGCCTGCAGAATGTAGTATCGGAATACCAAATGGCAGTATTTTATGATATCCACAGTGAGAGAAATTATGTAGTTTCCTTTCAGGGCTCGACAATTATTCAAATTTACCTTTCACTCGTCCAGGAACAAAAGTTACTTGTACGGGTGAAATAAAAATAATTGGGGTGACCACATAGCCGAATGGTCAGGATGCATATACCACATGGACATACATGCTCTGAGCAGCAGGTCCTCAGGACCTCCCAGCCTGCTAGACCACTAACTGCATGTCCATACCCCCTCTCTCGCCCACATCTCCTCTCTCTCCACTTTCACTATCTAATAAAGACACAAAGAAAAAAACATACTTGTAATAATTACAGTAATTAACTTTTATCAATTGTTTGAAAATGCAGAGTTCAGATGAACAAACAGTTGAAAGCATACAAACTACGTCAACAGTAAATTATTTAATTTATGAATTTTATTAATGTGGCTACAATAAAAAGCTGTTTGTCATTTAACATTGGCATTAGTATGCGCCATTCTACCTGGCCTTATATAAAATGTCACTGAGGCATATTTATAAACTTTGAAATTATTTATTCGTCATTATTTTACATTCAAGCCATTACGTCCTTGCTAATGACCTTTATATGTCATGCTGAATTGCAAAGCAAGTCTTTCTCAATGTGAGCTTCAAATGATTATCAATGTTTATCCCTCTGACATTTAATAATGATTGAGATATTATCATGATGATAGTTTGGGTATGGGTGATGAATTAGTGGTAAAGAATTAGCCACAGTCGTACGTAATGGTCACATGTGACAGCGTTTTCACATTCATTTGTGGTTAATTGTTGAAGTGAAACTGAAGCTCAAGGCTTTATAAAGCTGAAGAAAAGATTTCTCTGTCTGTGTGTGTGCACACAGTTACCGTTCACAAATCTTCGTTCTCTCGTTGACTTGTATGGTTGAGTTGTAACGTTTCTTCTTCTTGGGGCTTTTCCTGACACTTGGCCAGGCTGCGGAGCCTGAAGGAACATCGCAGCCACTGTTCCACTGAATGTTTGAACTGTAAGTGATTCCTAAGCTGCGGGATATTTGGAGTGACTGCTGATTGGTCAATTATGGCTTTCTGAAATGGATATATAAGAGGGAAAAAGTGCATTCGTCTCAGAACAGTTGTTTATTTATCTAAAAAGTCATGTAGTGAGTCAGTGGCACATAATACGATCAAACTGTATTTGTTGTTTATGAAATTTCTCTTCCACTTGCCCTACAAACACTCCACTTGTCCCAGACATGCAGACAAGCTTTCATGTGGAGCCCTGCCTTTTCAAAGCTGGGTGATTGTATGCAGTGCGAGATGGGAACTATGCATGCGTCAGGCAGCGGCCGTGGGTAGATTAGGCGTCTGGTGTATATGAAATGAGGTCACCTTCTCCCTTAGCTCCAGACAGACATGGTTGTCTGAGTGCTGTCTGCCTTTCTCCACACATTGAACAGTCACCATGCAACACTTGACCTTTCAGAGCCTTGGTGATAATGCTCCTTCAGGCAAAAATCAATTACCAAAGGGAAAAGTGATTTCAAATGAAGACAGCGTATGATCTTAGCATGTAAGTGCTCACATGTTGGGGCTGTTGATGAATGTGGATTGTAAGGCCACTCAGTCCGCATCAGTGAATCTTCTGATAATTTCATCAGGAAAGCTAATGGAGTGGCCAACATCATTGTTATGATTTTCCGCATAGGACCGTGCAGCATAAACACTAATTCTCCTCCTTGGCAGCAATTCATAAAGTGTTATATTGAAGTGAGTGAGGATCAGGATTCAATTAGAAAGGTCTGAGAAAGTAGGACAGTGCGGTTCAGAAGAACCTTTTCCCACAGACAATGTTCCAATCAAAGCATCTTGTGGTGATCTACCTTCCTTTACCCAGTGTTGAGATAAAGTAGGGCCAAATAATAACATTATAATAATATTTAAACATGTTGAATCACAAGATTCTTTAATCCTATTCAGTCTTACACACAGGGTGTTAATATCAGAGAGTGATTCTCTACAGGACAGACTAAGATCCTAGAAGAAAAACAATGTGTGGTATGTAGCGTTTTTAGCCAACAAAAACAACATGAAATGCTTGAAGGTTTCGACTTCACTCACAATTTTTCTTTTTGGTTAAACAAGGCCAAGACTCTATCTTAGGTGCTAGTGGTTCAGTAAAGTTGTACCCAGTCATGCTTTTAGCTAAACGCTGATATCAGCATGCTTAAATCACTACTTATTTCGCCAATGCTTCCATGCTGACATTTAGCAGATAAAATAGATCTGAAACATTCTCTATAGATTTTCTGGTAACAATTGTTTCAAAGAAGATTAAAAAAATGTTTTAAATGAGGTAAAGTAAATTTTTTTTTTTTTATTAAATCATTATTCGCCAATATAGGCTAATGGAGCATTTGTCAGATTTTCAAAACACGTTCATATAAGTATTGGCTTAACAACATCTTGTATCCTTTGGGCTATAGGCATCATGGGGCTACTAGAGAAACAGTCATAGGATCATTAAAGTATGAAATGTATGGATAAAATGTCACATGCAGTCCATTAAAACACAAAAAAGTCAACCTTGTGTTGGATAAGTCAAGGCACCATCAATGTCAGAAGATCTCATAGGACCATCCATATGTGTGCAATATACAACACACAATAGTTGTTGAACTATATCACCCTGAACTGTGTGGTGGACAGACCTACAAACCAACGCTATACCAGCCTTAGAACCACACTGACGGAGTTGCTAAAAACTCTTCCCCATCATGCAAATATTTTTACGTTCACATGAGCATTATCCAAAAGATTTGTCACAAAAGTAGAACAGCAGTAAATCTTCTACACTTTAAATCTGTGGAGGAAATGACTGCTATATATCCTCATAACGCTGTCAAACCAGTGCTGTGTTATTTATTTGAGCCATTTGGCTGCTGTCCAGAGGCCATGCCTCACTCCACATCCAGACTGGACTGGACAGAGGAGCCCGCTGTGTTAAAAGCAACAAAGTGGGGTTGGGCAGTATTGACATTCTCCATGCACAGTTTGAAGTGACTAATCATACAGGACTCTGCTGATGAGCATGTGAAGTAACCTGCAACCAAGCTCAAACGATGAAGACTGATTATTAGGACCAATCTGTTCCAAGGTGAGCAATGTGTATCCAAGTCCCTCTTGATCAGTTGGTTTCCACTGTCATCCACATTTTTTTTTTCACCCTAGCTTTGAACAATGGCAGGCTCACCGAGTCTGACCTTGAGGTTGTGAGTCTGAACCCTAAGATACTGATCCATGCTCCATTTCCATTCATCAAGCAGCCCGGGGATTGTATGTGAGTGTGTGTGGGTGGAGAAACAAAGCAAAGATGAGATAGAGTGAAAGAGAACAACCTGGTGCATTCCTCATCACTCATACCACCTCATTGGGTGAATGGAGTGGGTCGGAGGTGAAGCTCACATACAGACACACACACACACACACACACACACACACACACACACACACACACACACACACACACACACACACACACACACACACACACACACACACACACACACACACAGAAACAGAAGACACACACACACACACACACACACACACACACACACACACAGAGAGACAGAAAGACAGAAAGACAGACAGACAGACAGACAGACAGACAGACAGACACACACACACACACACACACACACACACACAGACAGACACACACACACACACACACACACACACACACACACACACACACACACACACACACACACACACACACACACACACACACACACACACACACACACAGACAGACACACACACACACACACAATTCTCTGTCAGTCTAATCTGTGAGTGATAGTGTGAAAAAGCATATTAATTCAGAGCCTGTCATGTTAAACACTGTCCAGTAAATCATTGACAAGTTTATGAAGAGGGTATTTGTCTCTCTTTTACACACACACGCACGCACGCACGCACGCACGCACGCACACACACACACACACTTAACCGTACCATACTTTCTCTGCATCATCTTCATTTCACTTCACAAAGCCAAATTGGCAGCTAGCCCTTTAAAGATGAACACAGACACCAGACAAACACATCCACAGGCAAATGTATGCAAACCTGTTCCAGCGCTTTAGGTTTTGCTGTATCAATAAAACATGAGACAGCCTCCTTTACTGTGATTAAAGGTGATGCATCTAAGTGCTACAGATGCAGCATCACCAAGTCGTGCTTTCAAATTTCCGTTTGTACAACGTGTACAGTTTCTTCACAGAAATGACATATGCAAGAGTAAAACCAGGGTAAAGTGCTGTGAGGATATTAGCACAACAGAAGCACGTGCATCAGACAGCCCTTCAAAAGCCGAAAAGAACCTGAATATTAAGTTACATTTCCTGACCTTGGGAGTTGCTAAGACAAGAAGCGCTAACTGTAACATTTTACCTCAGTTTGATGTGCGTGAATCAATGGGTTGTTGTGCCTGCTGACATTTTTTAGGGGATTACAGCTGTCTCATTTCTACATCTCACATTTCCTGCTCCTGCACAGTCAGCCAGCATTGACAGGATCCCTGGCCAGGACTCTAATATCCCCCACACACTGGCCAGAGTTGAGCAAAAGGCCACATCCAATCAGCAGCACCACCAGACAATATCAAAGACCAGTGGGCGAAAGAAGATGGGATTTGTATGGCAGGCAGTGGCGTAGAGGGAGGGATGTGAAGGAAGACATAATGAGAGTTTGAATCTCATCAGCTCGCTTTAAAGATGAGTCACCACAGAGCAGATTATTGTACAACATCCAGGACAGTGGGTCCAGACAATAGGAACAAGTGTCCCAGATCAGAGGGAAATTGAACAGAGAGATTACGGAGTTCAACCAGTGATTAAAAGCAATGGCCGTGAGCAGACGTGATGATGGAATGAACTTGCTGATGGAAGGAGGGAGCATGAGAGGCGAATGCGACTTGACTGAGGTAAGCACGCAGGCAGACACATGGTAGGTCAAGCTGGTGGTTGAAAAAGACAAGGGGTGGTTGGCCAGCATGCTGGCGTCATTTACCTGCATCACCACCTGCTGCCATGCCAGCGGTTGGCTGGCGGTGGCGTTGGGAGGCAGGTTGGCGCGCTCTAGCTGCAGGGTGACGTTTCGACGCTCCTCCTCAAGGGCTCGGGTCAGCTGCTCAAAACGCGCCTCCTGTTCTTTCACTGAGGCCAGGATGCTGGCGGCTGAGCGAACGTCATAGTCCTCCATGTTCAGTGTTGGTCGCAGTTGTACCGATCTTCCAAGTTGGTAAGGGAGGGAAGAGAAGGGGGAGGAGGGGGCACCAGGTCATTAAAGACACCCAGACCCAACAAGCTGGGTGAGTGGCATCAACAGGTGGACTCATGGCTCAAATTCAGAGTCAAGTACATGACTTATTTACTGGCCAAGATATGACATTGATGATTTGGCATTCAGCAAAAGCCATAAATGATCAACAAGACACATTGAAATGGAGCAATTCAAGGAGCTGGGTGATTGGAGGGGCATGGGCATTAAAATCAAATTGGTTAACTTTAGACTCGTTACTTGAGTTAATACCCTGAAGGAACAACCTTCTAAAAAGAAAGACCGCACGTGAAAGTCTTATCTTTTAGAAAATACTTTTCTTTCAGAAGTTTGATCCTTTCTTAAAATTGTAATCATGGCACCACATATAGAACTCAATGCAGTTTGCTAGAGCATCAGCACTGTAAGATGAAAACATGATCCGCCAATTTCAAGAGAATGAAACAGCACAGGGCACAAAAACAAAGATTCTTGTTTCTGTGCAGCCTAAAGGTGGAGAGGAATGATCACATCCCTGCAAATGAACAACAGCCAGCATGGAGAAATGGCGCTGTCATCGCATACATTCATGCACCAAGCCATAATGCATTGTGACGCACAAGCAGTGATGCAGGCACAAATCCAACACATGCAAGCTTTACCACAGCCAACCAAACAGACAACCCCGGCCTGGTATCACACACGAACAAACACACACACACACACTTGCTATCATAAACAATCATGACTTCCAGATAACAGTTGCAAGCGATAGTGATATCACTGTCACACACACACACACACACACACACACACACACACACACACACACACACACACACACACACACACACACACACACACACACACACACACACACACACACACACACACACACACACTGATATCCATAACTGATGGCGTGATATCAAGGGGGTTTGACAACACAAAAACAAATGGGCTTGGAAAAACCATTCCACTGCAATACAGACCGAATAGATAAGCAGGCCGAGAGGTGTTAGAAAAAAGACATCCCCCACTCAGAGGGATGAGACAGCAAGAAGAACAGAGAACTGAGGGGAAAAGGGGGAAAAACAAAGGGAAGACAAAAGAGAAGAAGCCAGAGGTTAAAAGAGGAATGAAAAGCAATAAACAGCATATGTTCTTCAGTCTGAGTTGTGTTTGATGTAAATTTTCTGAAACAGGTAAATTAGTTTGTTCATATATTCTTCAAGAGTAATATTTTAACTGTTTATATAATCTTCATTAATCAGTGTACATGTGTACTTTCTTGACTGGATCATCAGTCTGGCAGATCAACAGCTTCCCAAGGACCCAACCCCCAAAATTCCCCAAATCCCAAAGTTCACTGTTTGTCAGTTGAGTAGTGATCATTTGATTGATGAGGCCCTTTTGCTGGGTCCAGCATTACTATCTCATTTTGCAAACTTGATGCAAGACAAAATGGTGATTTTGGAGAATTCTGGAGGACTCTGCAAGAGGGCCAATCCAACAATATTTTACAGAACAGTTCATCTTCATAACATTTTACAAATAATTATTTTCACAGCTCCACCACAAGCACTATATCTTTGGTATGTGGCTGTGACATAATCTTCTGGAGTTTCTACTAGAAAGAGAGAGCGTGAAAGATGTTTTGGTATTTTGAAGCCGATCCTGCCACTGACACAGACAGAGATCGAGGCGGGGTGTTTTGCCTCAGCAGGGGACCATGAATGCAGATGCAACAAAAATTGTGTCTTTGAATGTGTGCGCACATAAACAAGATTCATCGTCATTATAGGACCTGGTGAGTGTGAGGCCCTTATTCCCTTTGAAGAGCACAATCCCTCTTTTGATGTTTGTTGCGTGCTGATTATTTATTTATCTGGAGCGGAGTCTCGTCTGACACGACTCTTCCTTCACTCTTCCTCACAAAGCAATACGCGTTGAGGAGCGTGTGTTGTCAAGATTAACTCCACATCCATGTGAAAGAAGTCTTTAAAACACTGTTCTCACTAAAATATTCATCCCTGGTGTTTCCAGTCATCAGCTGGTAAGTTAGTACCGTTATGGAAACATTGCTGGGCAAGGTTGACTCCTTGCAAAAAATAGCATCCTTATCAGTTTTCAAAGCTGTCTACTCCTTAAGATAACAGACAGCAATAGGGTGACATAAGCCATGTTGATTGGTCATACTTGATGACGGACTCTAATGATTCACAACCCTAAAGGGTTGAATGGGAGTGGGGCAAATATAGCCGCTGCTTCCTGAGTCATAAAGGGAATAATATGGCAGGCATGTCAGCTACACCCCACAGCTTATCATTAAACACCGACTTCTGGGTCTACTTAAAATAGCCCAGAATGCACAGGGAGGGGCATTTGAAGATGCCCACATGACAGCCCTGTTTTTTTTTTAAATCTTTGGTTCAGCAGATGTGTGCTAATGGCCTGGGTCAGAGGGGAAAAAACACAGCCAAGGTCTGCACGTTTAACCCCAAACTCAATTACACACGCCCTACTTAGTCCCAGCTTTATGTAATGGAAACATATCAAAGAACAAATCCAAGGGCAGGAAAGTCATTTGTGGACGTCACTACTGGAAGTTTATGAGTGGAGGAGAGAATTACTAATCAAAGAGATGGGATTTTAAAAAAATGGAAACTGTTTAATTAATTCCACAAAGGGAAGTGTGTTAGATTTGACTATTCTTAAGGTGTAAACATCTTTAATCAAAAGGGAAAAATAGACTTGTATTCCATGTGTGGAGTTGATGCGGTGTCTCGCTACAAGCTTCACTTGTGCTGTTGCAAGGCTTTTCCTCAAGGATAATGCACTTCAGCACAAACCCTCTGTTCTAAAAATAGCCACCCAATAAATATATCCACACGCGTGCAGCTACAATTTTGAGCATGGATCTGCAGATGAGATCCAGCGGTCACTCACGTCAAAGGTCTGCTGGAATAAATCCTTGGCACCTTATTCATTAGGTCTATTGGACTCCCCCACAACAAATCATCTAATGACAAGGCCCTTTGCCATCAAATCCCACTCTGTAGTAGACTAGAAAGCATTTAACTGATGTTATTCTCAAGAACAACTTTAAATGCTGCTAGAGGTCTGGTTATCTGACTATATGACACTACAGCTAAATCATAAAAATAGGGCTTCGAGGGAGAACAATATAGAATCTGGCTGCAGTGAAACATTGATGATTTTCTCACTACAAGATGAAATTCTTGTTCTTGCTATGGTCAGATCAAGCTGGAATCCAGACATTTGATCCTACGCCTCTGGTTTCCTGTGATTGAAAAGAATCCCAAACTGGGACAGTTGGTACGGGTGTGCATTGACTGATTGACATTATACAACAGGATTTATGGCTGGTGATATTGTATTCTAGCTTTTTCCTCTCTATGCCATTTGAAACCGCCAATGTGGAAAGTTGCCAAGTACAGCTTTCCCCACAAGGCCACCCTGCTTCTGTAAAAAGAAGCTGTCATTCCACTGAGGACTTGGTGTAAAACCTTTCATGTGCCCGTCCTCCTATTTAGGGGGCTGTATCAGTCTTCTTCTTCTTCTCATCTGGGTCTCAGCAAGAAAGCCAATTACCATATTTTCCAAACTGTCTAACAGTTAAATTTTGTCTTCTTCAAGAATCAAAGCAGAGACACAGAAGATGTGGAGCTACTGAGGAGGCGGCACAGAGAAGCAGCATGCAGTGCGCATGTCCTGAGGGGTTTGGATAGGGGGTTATTAAGTGGATGGGGGAACAGATTGGGAGGTAAAAGATGAGGATAATTGAGTGTGACCATCAGTGCCTGATATTAAGTTAGAGACATTCACTTGATTAGGGACTAGGTGGGTGGTGGGTTCCTTCCTCCCCCCTCATGACCAATTTGCCCCTTTCTAGAGACTGTAATTGCAGCTCAGATTAATTCCTTGTCTAAACCCATCTGATGCCCATCTGAGGATGCAGCTCTCAGTGGCACAACTGGGTATTCAAAAACACCTGCTCCTCCTATTTTATTTCCGTGTGTGTGTGTGTTTATCTGACATTAGGGGGTCTAGTTCCAACTTGAACATTTCAGAGCCCCTAACCTCAGCCTCTTCAGAGATTTTTTTCTCCTTAGCAAATCTTTCCAATACATCCAAGCTTTTATGCTGAGTGAGTTTTGAAAAGTGTTATTTGTCAATATGAAAGTCAGTTTAAATTGATCCTTGTTGTGATGAACAACACAGCTTTTATTTATCACTGAATGCCAGACATGGCAACTGAATGTAATGACGTGTTTCTAATTATCAAAATGTTTTCACCTCAGCTGTCCCCAGATGAACGACACGTGTCATGAATCAGTTAGTTGGTTTCAATATATCAACACAATGCACAACTGAGATAGCTGTTTAATGAATGGTTACTTTGAGATGATTGTAATTTCAAGTAAGTGTGTCACATTCAAGTAGGAAACACTGGACTGAAGCAGTAAGTGACGTTAGTGACAGTAAGAAGATGTAAACAGAAATGCAGTGTCACCAGAAACGATTCCTCCCTTCAGTTTAGGATTCCAGTCAGTGTTGCTTTGGCAAACATTAAAGTAAGTGGTTTGCCCAGAGGGATATTGCCTAGCGATGCCAGAATAAGCAAAGCTTTAGCGAGGTGCGTGGAGTCCATAGCTGATCACGTTCACAGCGAGACAGAAAGAAATCCATCTGTTGTTTACCCTCCATATTTCATTTCATCCTGTTTCTTTGAACCACCTCGCTACGCGGAGGATTTCAGACCAGAAAAAATACTGACAAACACACACATGCAACTCTACACAGAAAATACTTTTTAATGCAAATGCTGTTCTTTGTCAGTGTCTTAGAAGGGACAACAGTTTATAAAGACTTATAGATTCATACTTTATCACTACAGAAACATGCTACAGAATACTAAAGGCTGTGCAATAAGCTTCTAAGCTGAATTAAATGTTTTCCCTTTCATGCCAAATTTTAAAAGTTTTTCTCTCGTTCTTGAATTGATTCCAAAGAATAATCTTCAGGTCCTACATTATAAGCATCTAACAGTAAGAAGGTCAAGGTCCAGAGTCAGGAAGCATCTACACATTTGTGAGATAAAAATCAGTTTTTAATTTTGAGAAGAAAAAACGATTAAAAGAAGCAACCAAAGGTCACTTTGAACACACTTGAAACAATGCACAAAGCCTTGATTGAGTATTTCAATCAGACCAAATATAATCTGTCTTAAACCTCAAGATAGAAAAGGCAAAAAAAGAGTGTCTCCGAGATTTTGAAGCAAACACATGCAAAGAAGAGCTTTTGCAGCACATTTGACATCAAAATTGCAATTAAGTGTTTCAGGGTGTATCTAACTCCAGGTGATAGACTTCAAAGACTCAATTACACCGTTGAGTCTGCCTTTGGAAACTGGACTGAACAAACGTCGACTCTAAAACATGCCCAAATCTTTGAAGAGAACTAAAACCGTTTTTCAACTGGCATTTACCTCAGCTGTTTCTACTGTGTGAATTATTGAAACGAGAGCACATTTCCTGGAGGAAGAAGCTCTTGAATGCATTGAAATAAAAATCGTACAAGGTACCTCAACGGAAATGAAGTGAAGCTCCCTCAAGAGATAACAGAGAAAGTTATGTCTTGGATTTTCAAGCCCCTCCAAAAAAAAAAAACTGCCAGGAATGTAGAAATGTAATTACTGCAATGACGAGCTGAACAAAGTGATTAAAGCAGGCTGGAGGTGTAAAGCGAGAGGAAGGGTTACCTTTGAAGTCAGTGAGTGCAGTCAGACCACAAGTAGACTGAGGACGGGAGAAGCTCTGTTAGAGTCGACTCGTTTGTTCAGTTCGCCAGGGGAGATCTGTGGATAAAGAAATACAATGCTGTAAAAAATAAGAATTCAGCAAACCCACTTACACCTCTTAGTTAACATGGAGCAAAAACACAACCACGGTACAGTACAGTATTGACAATATGATCAAGCCAGGTTCACAACTGTATTCTGAGCTGTGCTCTACTCTTGACCATGGAACATCATCAAGGCCCACATGCTGCTTATGGTGTGCCACAAGGCTCATTTTCAGGTCATCTACTGTACTGTCTTAATTTTATGCAGACAAGACCCAGATACAGTATATGTACGCATACCACCTGTGGTAATAGCAGTTTGTCACTCTCATTAACTATTTTAAAAAGTTATGGATTTATCTCCCAACTCTCTATACATTATCAACTTTCCTCAAATTGTGGCCTCTATCTATTTTAACAAAATTTTTGATCAAGTTTGATTAAGAAATGTAAGTTTTTGTCCAAAGATGATAAAAACAAAGTTATCCAATCGTATTTTTATAGGCTGAGAAAATGTAAGATAGCTCATTTATTGATTAGGATTTCATAACCAGGACATATGGCCTGAGGCGTTTATAGCATGTGTATGTTTAGAAAGTGACAGGTGAATTAATCACATTTTAAGTTATAGAGTTGGAAGAAAAATCACAGTCTTTCCTGGCTAAAGTCCAGAGTTATCTCAGTGGTTCACCATAATTCTGTCCAGAGGTTAAGTTGCCTGACACAGCAGTGACTTCAGACAGCACAGAGGAGGCCCAGCACTAATACTCACTGGGAAATTCAGTATCTGTAATAATCTTGGCAGCCTGACAATATATGTTAAACTTATGGCTAGAAATCTGGGAATCTTATTTTACTCAAACTTCAGTTTTCATCATCACAAATTGGCTGTATGGTCCTGCTCATGTCTTTTCAAAAAACATTTTCAATGCTCTGCTGATCTGGAGAAAGTTGTCTATGTTTCTATTTAGAATCTCCTTGAACTAATGTAACTCCTGTTTATTTGACTAGTTCATGCTCTTGATTTGTCAGCAAGAGTCACATCTATAGTAGTATGATCATATCACCCCTCCCTTTACCATTTATTGGCCCACAGTTCATTTTGGAATTGATCTAAAAGTTTTCCGATACTGTTCAAGGCTAAATGGGCCCCAAAATAAATCACACATTTGCTGTAGATGCTCCAATCGCAATTACTTGCGAGAGAAAGTTTTTCTTTTTCAACCTTCTTAAGATATGGTTCTTCAGAGAGTCATTTCCCTAAGATGTTAGGTACAAGTCATTTAATCAATATTTCTTCACACACACTAATATTCTTCAAGGAAACCCAGGGTAATAATTATACAAGTATGCAATTACATGCAACAAGTTGTACTGCTGCTACTGGAATGAGAATAAAGAAGAACGATCTAGTCCACTAATCAATCCTTGACTAAACCTGTGAGGCAGAAGGTTGTCTGGCCAATATCTGATTTCTAATAATGAGGCAACACTTACTTGATACTTCCAACAAACCAATATGCCAGCTTGATTTTAGTATTCTCACTGCACCACATCCGAAATACAGACAGGCACACAGAAAGAAAAAGACCATGTGTTGACTACTGCAATTGGTTTTGATGCTTGATACCATGGGATGAATCACTCTGCCATACAGCCCAACCTGTCCTGAGGCTACACTGCCTTTGATGACTGAGGAAACAAAAGCCTGGCAGCAAAACTGCTGGATCGACTGCACCCTTGAACATGTCACTGATGATGAAATCAAACCTTCCCTTCTGCACGCTTCCTCACAGGCCAAATTTCATTTCATGACTATGGCTTTAATAGGATGTAATGGTTGCTAAAAAAAAAATCCTCATACTTGTAGCAACAGTTTCCTCTGATGCAACATGAAAACAAATATCCCCAAATCCCATTTCCCAAACTGAGTTCATCAATAGTTCATCTCAAATATTAGCTGGTTTAGATGCAACCTTTAGAAAAGGGCAAAGTTATTAGTCTATGAAGTTGATAAAATGCGAACCATCCAAAGTTGTTTTTGATGCAGCATCAGTTTTTTTAATTTAAAGGTTATATTTGGACATTTGTTGCACAGTTTATCTTTACTGAATATGAGACAAGATCCCTGTGAAAACTGGACCATTAAGACCTTGTATGAGTTTGAACTGCATAAATTCATGCTTAGAATCAGAAATATGAACTAGTAGTTTCACCTTTTATGTATAGGCACCTCTCCACACGTAAATGTGTCAGTGAGCAGTGAAGCCACACAATGCTTTATTAGCTAAGATCAGAAGACACACGGCGAGTTAGAAAAAAAAGGTTGATACAAAGTCAACTCTCCTCGACAGGTTTTAGCAGCCTCTGGGATTAGAATATCTCTCCCTCTCCAGGGATTCCTGGGTCTGTTCATTTCAAGGACAGAGAGACTCGGTGCATGGATTTCTGCTACAAACATCAAAGGTAAAGCTAAGCCCAGTCGCATTAGTTATCGCCTCGTCTCTCTCCGTCTTTCTCTCTCCGGATTCGGGACTGGACCTTACATCACTCCTGAATGGAGATTATCTCGACACACACAGTCACACCTCACAGCAGCACTTTGATTAACATGCACTTCATCTGACTTAACATGATGTTCTTGTAAGTGACTCTTTCCTCTTGTTGGCAGCAGCACAACAAGCCGGTTTGGCAATGAGGGAATTGATGGCCTGATAAATGGATGAAAGATGCTCTTGCTTGACTCAAATAATGGCACTTAACCTCCCAGCTGACTCTGCGGAGCTGATCAGAAGTCAATAGTAGGAGACTGATTATTCTGGGCGGCTGTCATGGATTCATCTCCAGTATTAGAGGTCACAATGCTTCATAGACATGCACTGTGCAGCTGTGAGGAGCTTTTACTGGAAAATTAAGAAATAAAAAAATTGTGTTGTTCCATGATTCGACAGTAATAACTGCAGAATCACCATGCAATATTTCTGCTTCACATCGGCGCCTGATACGTCACCTGCTGTGCGTTATGCAGACAATTGCATATTCTATCACGACTCTTCCCCCTTCAACCCAACCCGTTTGGAGAGCGCCCCGGTGTAATTCTGTGATTAATAATGAATGCAGAGTGAGGGTTAGCTATAGCTGACTGACTGACTGAAGTGCTGACTGTCTGGGGAACGCTACCCTGATCAAGGCCTTTCCTCAGCTGTCAGTGCATCTGCAAGCTTACACTGCAGTCATGTATAAATGGCCGAGGGAATAAGCAGCAGACACTGTCTGTGTGTGTGTCTGTGCATTTTGTGTACACTTGTGAATGCAGCAAACAACCCGACAAACTGGGCAACTATGTAAATGAAATGCAAAATGTGAATGTGAAAATTAAAATGTAAGCGGGAACATCAATTATGTAAAAGTGCTGTGCATATGGGTTAATCTCCAACAAGTCCACCAACCAAAGTGACAAAACAGACAAAACAGCCTGTGCAAGTGTGTTTGATATAGTGCTGCTATCATTGGGATGCCGACATGTGTTATCGCCTTCCAAAACCAGCACAACAAATTTAAATATGGACTCTGCAACCTTTATGAATTTAGTTTGGGAAACAAAAACAGTTTATTTTAAGTACAGGGAGATTGTTGACATGGCTAAAATCACATACAAGGCTAGGAGCTGATTTGATGAGAAGATCGATAGTAATAAGAAGAAGAAGAAGAAGAATACGATATAGCATAAATTATCATGAATAATTAAAGTAAAACCAAGTGTTCATCAGATTAAGAGATGCAAAGCACAACTCATGTAAGAAAATAACTTAAGATACCTAAGATTAAAATCAGGTTAGAGGCAAAATCACCTCACAGTGCATCAAATGTTAACACAAGAGAGAATAAAAGCTAAATCAGTGAGGGGTAGATAGTAAAAACAGATGTGTTTTTAATTGTTAGTTGTACCTCAGTCATTTTTTGGAGTTATGTACTGAGATGTATCTAGGTGATGATTAGCTTTGCTTAGCACAAACAATGAAAGCAGAATGAAATGCTTATCCTGCTTCTTTCCCAAATTCAAAAAATCTAATTTAATAATCAACATTATTACATTACATGTTTATGTAATCTGAGCCCAAAATGTACAATGCCACAATAAAGTATATTTGCCAGATTTGCGATTTCACCTAAATATTGTTTTCAACAGAGAAACAACAGCATTGGTCGTTAGTTCGAAACAGACATTGTACTGAAAGGAGAAGAAAAGATTGTTGCCGTCACCTCCTGGTTTTACATAGCACACAGACAAAGAGAGAGTTATATTGATTTTCTTGTCTAATCCTCTGCTAGAAAGTGAATCAGTGTATTTCCCAAAAATGTCAAACTCTTCTTTTTGAAAGAAACCAGCATTGACTGCTGGTGAAAGAGGGCATACAGTAGAAGGGTCTTATGCTTGGTATGCCAAACAATCCACCCTGCCTGCCTTCAAAGTGGTTTTGAAGTACAACAATGTCACACTATGCCTCTGCCTTTTTTTTCCCATTTCTTCTCAGAACATGCTGATGTTTCTCTGTGGAAAACAGACTCAAGTTCATATCGTCGTGGTAATGCAAATACACTCCTAATATACTGTAAAAGCTAATACCCAATCACCACATTATTTGCCAAAGGTGGCAAAAGTACACATTCTTTACTCAAGTTGAAGTACAGATACTTGTGTTAAAAATAACTAATAAGTTAGTACTTATCCAACCACTTATACGGGCTCTGAAATGTAGGTGTAAGTATAAAAGTACGATGAAACTCAATTAAGGCAAAGGATGGGGAATGTTTTGTTGATCTGCTTCTTGCACTTTCTTTTCCGTTGTTACTCCTTGTCATGGAGATATGTGAGTCTCCCTCTCTTGTCTGTTTTGTCTTGATGCGTCTTTAAAGCCGTGTGACGTATTTGTCATGGGTGCGCTGATAGATAACAACACGGAATCATCTTTTCTGTGTTATTGTCTATTTAGGCTAAGATCTGTCTGGATGTGGAAAAGGAGGCGCTTTATGATGCAAAATTTAAAAAAAACAAGATAATTTCCTTGAAATGTATTAAAACAAAACTAACGAGCCTGTTTTGAAAATGTAAAGAGTAGAAAAGTATATAAACTTGTGTTAGAATGTAGGAAGTAAAAGTAAAAAGTCATCAGAAAAATAGATACTCAAATAGAGTACAGAACAATACCTGAAAATCTACTTAAGCACTGCAACAAATACAACAATGACTCTAGCTATGAAGGACAACAGTACAAAAGAAAATTTACCTGAAAGGTTCTTTTATTTTTCTTGGATATGTAAGAATACAAAAAACAAGAGCTGGTGGGGATTCAGAGGTTGTGTGCAAAAGCAACTTGGCATCTTCCTGCGCACCATATGAGACCCACTGTCCACACACGTCCTCACACTTTGATATGTGGACACATCTCTGTAGCAAACGCCAGGGGAAGGAGTATTGCTGTGCCTCATGTTTACCTATGACTCCTACTCCATGTCATCCATTCTCTCTCTTCTTCATGCTTTGGTCCTCTCTTCTATTTCTCCGCAGTGTATAGTCTAAACTGTTGTAGGAACCGTTGGGTCTTTATTATATATATTATATCTTCTATATTATTTATGGTCTTGACCTAAATATATTATGATTTGGCGCTTAAAATTAAACTGAATTGAATACCTTTTATTTTTACTCATTTTGCCATTGCCACGGAAGCACTTTGTAACCTTGCTTAGATAAGTGCTATACAAATAAAGTTATTATTATTATTATTATTATTATTATTATTATTATTATTATTATTATTATGACAACACTGAATTTCCAGTTAACTGTTCAGCTGAAGACACTTTCTACTGTAAATGCTCATCTGGTGTGTGCATGGACGTGTCTGCAGAGAGCAGTGACTTTTATTATACACATCTTTCATTTGGTCAAACATGGCAGGCTTGCATCACATGAAGAAGAAGAGGGTGTTTTGGTTTTTAGAACTGTGCTCGTCCTGGAGAGCTGACCTTGGCTAACACTTGTTTAATTTAAGACAGAAAGAAATGATTCTGCCTCATCAGAGCTTAGCGCCTCTCAAGATGTAAATAAAGAGCGATGGAAAAAAACCTGGCAGAGCGAGAAAGATGTCCTGCCAAAGTAAAGTAGCAGAGCTCACAGAGAAGCTTGAAGGGTAGAGGGAGGAGACATTGATTGGTTTGTTTGTTCTTTGGACTGTGCACGGTCTTCGGTTTTCTTACATATTTCACCACATTACTTTAAACGTTTTATTTTCATGACTGCAATCAGTAATACAACCCATAAGCATCGCATCACCACCAGAGGATTACTCAGGTATCATAAAACATCCTGCTGTAATGTTAGTGTGTGACCTTGGGACTGTAGTTGATAACAGATTCTCCAAAGTAAAAACATGCATTGATTGTTTTTTAGAAAACAAACACAAGGACACCTTGTGATCCACATGCAAACACATCTCCGGATGAGAGCATCAGAGGACATTTAGGCTAAAACATGGTGTAAAAGAGGCTGTTTTGAGTCAAATTTGAAGTTTTGATGCTATTAATGCACCAGCAAATTTAATATAAAGTAATAATAATATACTTATGTAGCCTGGTGCAAGAAAAGTCAGTCTGATGTGATTTTACACAGCCCCTTTCATCCATCCACTATCTGCAATCTAACAATCAAAAGTAAATGAAGTCTTTATACATTGCTGCAAGTGACGGAAGAAGTCCTCTCTCACTCGGTTAAATCTAGAGTATCGATATAAAACTTTTTGTTTTGCACATGCAGCTTTGCAGGGATTCAAACAACAAACATCACAGCATTAATGCATGCAAGCAGCTCTGTCAGTGTGGTGCACGTTGCTTCAGTTCTGAGTTGAAGTGATGAAGTAGGAGACGGGCAGCCCAGTTTGACTAACAGATCCATCATTTGACAGATTCTAAGGAGCACGGCTGGTTACAATACGATGAGGAGGCATTTCACAACTTCTGGTTTTCACTGCAGCAGCTGTTGGAATTGACAAGGAATGTGTATGAGTTTTAAGTATGTGATCTTAACTAACTTCATTTTCGTGTTTTCTCCCTGCATTGGCAGCATTATCTTATCATACTGTGATCTCAGTGAAATAAGTCATGCAGAGATAATTATACAATATTTACAGCATTTCATCCAACCATAAAGTGATAGTATTCCACAATTCTGATCATCTGAAATGGTTCAATTTGTTGATTTCTAAATCAAGTATCTAAAACTGCTTATTCAATTTTATTTTTTTGTTTATGAAAGATAACAATATTTGAGTCATTTTATATGTTTTTTATAATGTGGCCATATTTTCTATCTGTCCGGACTGAATAACTTATTGGATAATATTAGCTACAGTATGTTTTCAATTTATGTTTACTACATCTAGGTGTTTTATAACTGTGCTGGTGACAATAACTACAACAGAAGCAAAGATACCTGACAAGACTACACTGAACAAAATGTTCAGTTTAGTGTAGGTCATTTGTTCTGGTAAAACAAAGCATTAAAAGTAATAACCTACTATATATAAATATAACTGTCTGGCTCTCAGGCTCGTCTCAGCAGGTGCTGATGGCCTGGTTGGTGCAGAGGAGATAATAAGTTTGCTGCTCCAGTCCACTCATCTCGTTTGACTGAAGGACAAACGTCTGAATTAGATCTGCCAGCTGAGTTTGGAAGTAAGTCTTAATCTACTTTACATGAGCATTCATTTGTTATTGTGAGAGGTAGCTCAGGTAAGAATAGTGCTTACAGTAGTAACATCTGTCACTGGTGACGTGAATGATTGACCCTCAAACATATCGGATAATCTTGGTTTTAGAAGGATTGACTGATAAGATTCAGGCAATGATTGATTAATGCACAGAATATAGATTTATTTTTCACTCTTTTTGGTGTGAGTGAGTGTGTGGGTATATGTCTTTGTGTATGTGTGTGTGTGTGTGTGTGTACAGCCCAGGTAGTGTGATTTTGAATTCAACACCATCACCCTCAGCATTGCATGAAACATATGGAGGATCAGTCTTCCTGATGGAACAAGAGAACCTGGCCCGGAGGATTTTTTTCTTGATTTACACCTTACTCCTTTGAATAAAAGATCTGCGCATAATGGCAGACACCCCCACTCCGCAACCCTGTACTCGTCAATTATGTAATGCGTATACCACCGCAGTCCTGACGAAATAATCGCCTCTCATCACTATCCGCAAAGACAGGAGGAGACTTTATCTGAGGGGGATCAGAGAATAAGAAGTGGGAGAAAGGGAGGGAGGGAAGTAGGGGGTGAGGAGGGTGAGGAGGGTGAGGAGGGAGCCAGGTGTGAGTGTGGGGGGGGGGGACGTCGAACACGTCACAAGATCAAACATTGCTCTGGGACATTATCAGCTGCCTCTGTTTGCTGCACTGGTGAGGAGAAGCACCGTCACCGGCTACATCCACATTACTATGCTTTTGTTTAAATGCTGCTGATACGAATGGCGTCCACACTGAGTAACACTGTTAACATGCTTGTTTTGAAGGCGTGAATAGCGCTTGTTATAGCTAATTAATTACATTTTCATTTACTACTGGATAAAAATAAGATATTCCTCTCAATTAAAACATTTTTTTTGCAAGATTTTATACTTACATTTATGAGCATTTTACCGGCAGCGGACGCCATGTTAATTCGCTTTGTGCGTTTGTCAAGCGTTACTGAATTTAACACTTCGTTTTTAGGGGGGGTCCTGAATACATTACGGTTGAAGGGGTGTTTGAAGGGCTAGATGGCCACTACCCCTACATCACATAGAGAAATGAGATACAACTACACCTTCACAGCCACGCACAAAACAAACGGGTAGGGCCAAGTGATGAATTGGGACAGGGCATTAAAACTGATATACTTAGCAGGAACACTAATGTGGAGAGAGATTGTTTTTGTTTGAAAATACTTTTTTCAGACTTAAACATAGAAGAATGGATATAGCCATAGTCTCATAATGTGCACATTAAAAAAAGTGGGTAAACAATGGACTGTCATCATAAAACAAAGACTGATCTGGACATAAATCGGAAAAGAATTTCATTTGCAGGAGCTTTCCTCATCAGACCCTGACTAATAGAAAGTAAATTCATACTGTTTATACAGTATAAACGTTTATTATAACATTTATCTCGGCCTAAAATATTCAGTGAATAAAAAAGACCAAATATTGACCGAAGGTTTATTCAGTGCATGTACATGTTTTTAAAAAGTGGCAGAGGTTCTTCCTTGTCTGTCTCCTTTTCCTGATTTATTTCCTCCCCGCTATGAGCCACAGTTCATTACACAACCATAAACACTTTGTTTATGCTGATTACTGTGTAATTAAAAAGGACATATTGTAGCAAGCGGATAAAAACTCCAGGGGAGAACAACAGATTAATTGTTGACAAACCTAAGTCTAATTGCAGTTAACTGGTGAAAAAGCACAACAACAACAACAACACAGCCATTCATGAGGAGAGAGGCTTGAAACTGCCTCTGTGTGTGTGTGTGCATGTGTGTACTTGTGTCTCGAGCTTGTGTGTGTGTGTGTGTGTGTGTGTGTGTGTGTGTGTGTGTGTGTGTGTGTGTGTGTGTGTGTGTGTGTGTGTGTGTGTGCGTGTGTGCGTGTGTGTGTGTGTGTGTGTGTCAGCACGAAGGTCGCCACTGGTGCACAGACACTGACAGTGACATCTTCTGTCAGCCTTGATAATTAACTTCTTTTCCTCCCCAAAAAGGAAGTGGTAATTGCATCTCAAAGTACAAAATCTACATCTGACAAACTTCACAAAGCTCTGCACCCAGAATGCAATTACTAATCAGTCCTCTGAGTGATGGTTCGGCCCCTCATACGACTGCACTTCCCCCCCAGGGCAGAAAGGGAATTCAGCCAGATGTAATTGGCCACCACCACATTTCTGGTACAATAAAGCTTCTATTTTTAGAAACACAAGTATAATGCCCAATTTCCTGACCTGGACACGAAAAGGCAGCTCAACTGGACTGAAACCAGCCACTGGAGACTAGGAGAACATACCAACGTATCGGCTGAAGCCTCTCACAAGGGGCCCTTCTCTGTTTTTGAGTCACATATGACTACACACGGCAAGTGACACAAGCCTTTCATTCCCGCAGATAGAAATAGCTCTACCTCTACCTCCTGAAGCACTCCAATCATATAAGCATAGGACAAAAGGATCGATAGGACTGACACCACTCTTTACACTTCTGTCTTAGAATAGCTAGAAGGTTGTTTGCAGTCTTTGTGCTTGAGCTCAGTTCAGCAGCTACTAACTGTTGCCTCACATTTACTATATAGACACAAGAGTTTTACCAATCTTCACTAATATCACTCTTAGCAATTAAGGGCCCTTCCACACATATGCAAAATATCAGTGGTTAACCTTTGCCTCTCGTTTACTTTCAATCTGTGCAAGCAAGGAGGCGAATAAAACATTGGCTTCCTGTGGCAAGGCAGTCTGCAGCCTGGCTTCACCTGGAATTCTACTTTGTTGAACTTTAACCGACAATATTGACTTCACATTCATGTGTGATCGGGCCTTGGGACAATGTTGATGCTGAACTTATCCTAGAAGTTAAATCATTAGCAGCATTAGCAGCAGACTTTATATAAAGTAACAAATGTAAAAGTAACTGAACAGAAAAACTGCCCCTGTGATTATTATTATTATTACTATGATTACATATGACACTATGATTGTTATCACAGATTTATCCCATGTCTCATTTTACTGTAGCTGATCAATGTGGAGTTAGATTTAACTCCATATAAACAGTCAGTGTTGTGGATTCGTACCAGTCCAAAAGAAAGAAATCCATAAAGCACCTCTAACATTCACTACCATTTGTTTCATCTGTACAAAACCCAAAGTGAACAAAAACACATTGTGCGTCACAAACGGTTTTGTTCTCCAATATTTGGACAGAGTCCGACTCGCTGTTTCTCCCCCTCTCCAGTCTTGAGGCTAAGCTAAGCTAACAGGCTGCTGTCTGTAGCTTTATATTGTATAGATAGAGGCGAGTGCTATCGACATGAATGTGTTTTTCCCAAAACTATCTCTTTAATTGTAAATTAAAGAAGAACAACTACAAAATGTCCGCTAAATAAATCTGTATTAATGCTTTGGAGCCTTCCTCTTATCTTTGTCTTTCCTCTTATCTTAGCTAGAGTGAATCATCTGAGATCTCTTTGGTGGAACTGTCATCTGAAATGTGACAAGGTGTCCCACCTCAACTGTGCAGTTTTATAAAGGGGTCACAAATCAAAAAGAAAGGTTTGGAAACCACTGACTTATTCATTGCGCCACACGTTTTACGAGTGTAGGAGTAAAAGGTAGTATGACGTAGAAATACAATATAAAGCATCTCTGGCTGAAAACTGAGCTCTCCCATCTGAAGGCTTGATGAGAAATGCTTCATAAAATATTCACGTTGATCACCCTCACATCCGCCTGTAAGCGTCAGTTTCACAAGCCTTTACCTTGTGGCTTCTGCGAGACAGCAGAGGAGTTAGCTGCATCTTGGAGAGGTGAGACCAAAAAATGTCTCGTTAATATTGTATCGATATTCTTTCACAATGTGCCGGCTGATGCAGTGGCAGGAAGCAGAAGGGCCGAGGAGAGAGCGGGGCCGACAGAGGGGTAACGCACACTGTCTCTGCAGCCGTCACTCCGAGGAGCCTCAATCCATCACTCCTCACTCTTCAGCTCTGCTCTGCTCTGCTCCTTCATTATAGAAAAACTCTCAGACCAAAACCCTGCATCTACCCCCTCTCCTACCCTCGGCTGTGTTTGCAGAGTCATAACTCAAATCAATCCAACCCAGATTCAGCTGGATCTAAATGTCAGCGCTGTCAAACAAAGGTGATGTTGGTTTTTCTCGAATAAAAATGATCGATTCTGTCTTTGCACTGAGTACAGTACTGCAGGTTTTTCATGTTTCTCAGGCTAAACCATAAACCTCGAGCTCAGAAGATCAAAACCAATGCAAGTGACACGCTCTTCTCCTCTGAGATGTCTGAGAGCAATGTGACTATTTGTGCCTTACCTCTGTCCAGTCCAGATTTGAATAAAACAGGTCCCACAGTCTATGCCAGCTTGGCACAGAGGTGCGCTCCAGCGTTGCCCAGAGTTTTATCGCTATAATTTAACATCAAATGTCAGAGCTTTGCACACTGCGAGACAATCATATCCCTGTTTACCCACATGAATTATTAACTGTTCTGGAAACAAAAACCACGCGGTTGTTCTGGTAAAGCTCGACTACCGGACATTTTGTCAAGAAAA
This sequence comes from Hippoglossus stenolepis, assembly GCF_022539355.2. Taxonomy (NCBI): domain Eukaryota; kingdom Metazoa; phylum Chordata; class Actinopteri; order Pleuronectiformes; family Pleuronectidae; genus Hippoglossus; species Hippoglossus stenolepis. The sequence goes on from NC_061491.1 coordinate 6,686,692, forward strand.
AAAATCCGCTGTTGATCGTGTTTACCAGAGACAGAGAGACCAATCTGAAACTGCCCTTTGTAAAGATTTGCATCCTTCCTTTGTTGTGCTCTCTGGCTGGTGATTGCAGCTTTATTTGTGGCCGGATGGAAAACTGGCTGCTGCTGCGCGATAGGCATCATGTGACAAACATGCATCAGCAGTGACAAACAACTGACCATAAAAGAGGAGAGAGATCGAGAGGCAAAGAGAAGTCAGTAACAGAGAGAGAGAGAGTAAGTGGAGGGGGGGGCGGCAGTAATTCCTGTTGCCAACACCCACTGACATTGATGAGAAAGACCTGGAGTTACCTCCTGTGTTCTGACAAAAAACTTTGAGCGTGAGAGCATGACAGAAGTACATAATACATTTAACAGTTGTCAAAAAAACAAATCGACATGACAGAAAAAATGTCAGAGGAGGTGTATCAGGGAGTTTGTCAGAATACGAGATCAAAAACAACTTACTTTGTTATGAGAACAGTTCTTTTCAACTCGCTGTGAAGGAGGCGTCACATTTTTTACTGCAACGCTCCTGTCTTGACTACGGCTGGCAGATGATCCCTTGAGCAAGGCACCTAATCTAATAAATCATAGACTGTATATAAAGATGGACGACTTGACTGTTCCCCAAAAGTGAAGCCAAAGCATCTTGATCTATACGTGGTTTCTGGCTGTAGTATAAGTCATAAATCCCACCTCCTCCACTGAATATGAGCCAGTGCAATTTCTGTGTACATATTTCTACTTACTTTTCCCCCAGATTCATACAAGGTCTGTGACCTTTGACCTTCAACCACTGAAACACAATCAATTTATCTTTGAGTCCAAGTTACAACTGAACCAAAATTCCCTCAAGCACTCTTGAGATATCACATTCAAAAAGGCCAAAAACATGTTATTTGAGGTCACCATGACCTTGACCTTTGGCCACCGAAGTCGAATCAGTTAGTCCAGGTGAATTGTAACAGATGTAATGAAATTCCCTATGGGCAGTCCTAATATATCTAATATATCACAGGAATGTGAGGTCACTGTGACCTTGACCTTTGACCTACATGCACCAAAATCTAAGCAGCTCATCTTTGAGTCCAAGAGAACATTTGTACTAAATTTGAAGACATTCCCTTAAGCTGATTTTAAGGTCAAGATAATTTCAAGAAAAACATGAAATTACTTTGTGCGGTCACGGGAATGAGATGGACAGACGGACGGTTGGACGACCCGAAAACATAATGCCTCCGGCCACTGGCTATCGAATATCAGTGGGACCTACTACTGTGGCTCCATCCGCCAATTGCCACTGCAGAGACTCTGGCTTCAAATGTGTCAAATGGCTGCATTCATGTCTGAAATATTTAGGCTTCATGTTTGGATAGTAGGAGTAGGTTGAAACGCATCGTCTATGGATGCCATTATAAGTCGACGGTTAAAAGCCAAGCCATCCTGAGCAGACAATCATTACACCACAAAGGCAAAGTAATAAACATGAGGTGAGGCTGTTTGTCGTCTTTGTACCAAGAAACTGCCTCATAGCAAATCTGCAGGCTCACCTGTTAGCACAGCGGAGGAGAAACCACAGAGGAAAGGAGCTCACGCCCTCATTTAATGTCCTCTTAATTTTTTAAAAGCCTGGAAGAATCTCTCGGCTGCATCTGGGTGATTAAACAGAACTTCCTCGGCTACAATGGGGTGGAGCAGGAGGCCAGTGAGCTGAATTGTATATCTCACAGATAAGCAGGATGTTGAGAAGGTGAACCTCGCAGGAAAAAGAAATCGAATACCTAAAATGTAGTCATCAATCATACAGACATGCTGCAGATCACACACTGTCTTGATAGGTGAGCAAGAGATGATAGGCTTGTGTGCAAATTCCATATTTTGTTGATTTTTGAAGTGAAAAGAAGTCATATAAACATTGACAGAAAACATTTCGAAATAAGACCTTGTTCAAATATTGATATAAACTTATTCTTTATTCCACAATCTTAAAAAATTGAAACAGTGGCAAAGAAAGCATTGCACAGTCAGAGGAAAGAGTGGATTTCTCTAAATATCTGCAAAGTGTGGGAGCAAATGTGCTGCAGTCTGTCAAGAAACTGAGACTGAAAAGAGTTTGGTTTCAACAACACGACAATGATCGAAAGCAGACCTGAAAATATAAAATGAACTACTTAGAGAAACATTAGCTGAAGCTTTTGGAACCATCCCCAGGATCCTGTCACTCGAACATGTGCAGGACAGTGTAAAAAAAATGGGAGAACTTGAAGCGGGTGAAAGACTAAGCTGCTAAAAAAGAGAAAAGGTGAAGAAGGGGTATCTGCCAGGGAGGGAAATAGTCCTCGATACTAACTTTTGCACATGGGGGGGTTGAAAATCTGCACTTTGTAAGGCGTTTGTAAGAATCTCCATTGATACACTGTTTGCGTGTGGATGAGAGGCTCAAACCCAGAGGGACAAGTCTGTTCTGTAAAACATCCACAGTAGTATGGACAGAATGTAAGTCTATGTTTGCTGCAGGGTTTTGTTTTGTTTTCTCTGCAAAAATCAACTGAATATGACATTTTATCCAAAACCTTGTTCACAACTGAAGGTTAATGTGAATCAATAGTTCCTGAGCAACCGGCACATATAAGTTATGTTCTACAAATCCTTTAGCGTAGGAGAGCAAATCATCTTTTAGGGCTGATCTGTTTGATTCAACATTGGTGATGGCAACAGTTGAAGCTGAGTTCTTTCAGGTCTGTATAACCAGTGCAATATTTTCATTATTTATATGAACAATTCATGAAATGATTACGTTTAATGTGTTGCAGTCGCCCATACAATACCTACACAACTTTACAGCTTTGCTTCAGTCACACTGTTTCCATCAGAATGGCTTCCAGCAGAAGTTGTTTTGAGAGAAAAAGCTCTGATAAATCCACTGCATGCTCTGCCCGCACCAAAGGGCAGACAGACACAGTTAGCTGGGGAACATAATAAAGCATTTAATAGCTAAAGGCTCAGGTATTTCCCCCAGGAGCAGGCAGGGTACAAAACAAGGCAGACAGAAGAGTAAGTGTTGGACTTGCATCCAGCAGTTTGCCAGAAAAATGACAATAAATGAATGTTAATGTTGTTCCGAGGCGGCTGGGTGGGTAAATAGGTGTCTGCTGCTGACACAATTAGCACGTCAGCATTATAAGATATGTAAGTGTTTGCCGATTGAGCCACGGTCCTCATGTGCCAAAGAAAGCATCATCAACTGGTCAATATTAAGTGCTACATGAGTTTACTGTTGACGTTGAGACCGGCTAATTGTTTCTTGATGCCAGAAATTGTCAGAAAAACCCACTTATATTTCAAACAGAACAAGTGTTGGGTTAGGACAGAGGCGCTGCTGCAGTTATTAGGTCTGGGCTTTGAAGTTTTCATCAGGAGCAGGTATAAAGGTGCCAGAATAGGTCTTAGAAATACAAAGTCCTCCACTTGCCACAACACACAACAAACGTGCAACCTCATAAAAAATATTTAAACTTTATTTTCTCAGCAGCTTAAAGAAAGGTTTATATATAATCGCTAATGGTAAATGTTTCTTTAACAAACTTTGTCACGGTATTTACTTTACAATTTGCTGCTATGTACCTTCTCGATGAATGTGTATCCTTTTTATGAGTCTTTGCTCCTCATAATCCTATCAGAGAAAAAGTAAAAGCTAAAAACTGCAGCAGTTGCGGTCTATTGTTTGAAATAACTAATATTTCATGCCGTAAAACTATTAAAATAATCTCACTGTATCTTTTGTTCATACTTAAAAAAAGTCCTTGTATCATTATTTATTATATTTTATTTATCTCTCTTCTTTAAAGTAAGCTCAGTAAGAGTTTGATATACTGATGATTATTAGGCACCATTTGGTGTATTTATGTTTTAATGTAAGAGAAGTAACAAAAATGCATGTTTCCATTATTGTCTATTGTTTATTATTATCCATTTGGGGTTGTATCAAATGATCTTAGCGTCACAGCCACAGTGCATTCTGTGACACCATGAAGACACTGGGGGAGTGATGTAGTGATGCGCTGGCCTCAGCCACAGTGGCGGAGCTGAGGGGAGAGAGAGTCCCATTACAAATAGCTGCATTAGGTCTGTCAGATTGTGCAGCTGAGGCGGTACATCTCCATTGACCCTGCACTGCCTCCACTCCCCTCTGGGGTCAGCGCACTGCCCCCACCTGGGATCAAATGTACCGCTGCCCTTTTCAACAGCACTGTGTTGAGGCCCTGGCAACATACTCAAATACACACACACACACACACACACACACACAAACACACACACACACTGCAGAAAGAGGTGACATTTTAGGACGCATAACTGTTGAAGTGAAAAAATTAACACAAATGCAGACTCCACCTAAAAGCACTGCAGACAGGAGCATTGTTTGGTCTTTACTTTCCCTAACTGCTGTCTGTGCCATGATAAGATACTGCTTCCACTTTCTATGCAAATTGTGTTAGAATTATATTTCTTGTCAAAAATCTTGCAAAAATTATAAAACAAATCGATCATATTTCTGCGATCATCTGTTTTTAAAGCAACTGCTGTTTAACTTTCATAATTCTAATATGAAGTTAAGGTTTCTTGTGAATGAATCATAACGCAATATTTGAACCGCTTTCAAATATGTGTACATATATGTCAAACACAATATTAAAGATATCAAAAGACCCAGCCCTGTGTGTAGGGTTGGCACTGAAGCTGAGAAAATAATCGTTTGTTGGAGACCAAGATCACAATCTTTCTCTACTCTTTACCAAGGGCTGTGAGTGGCTGAACATAACTATAACAATAGTCATTATTTGTCAGTTTCTACTAATGCTGTGGTGCAAAAGCATATTTATGGGAAAACAAGTGACAAATGAGCTGTGAGTGAACGTTGTAATCTGGGGGGCATTAGATATTAATCGTAAGTAAACATAATTGCTTGGCGACAGGTTTGCTAATTACAGCATGTCGCCGTTGTAGCGCTGTAGCAAGTGTATCCTCCAAAATGACCTTCATCAAAGCTTTACTTTCTGTTGACTGAGTCTCACACATTACACACAAACCAATAGAGTCGATCGTGACCCTGTGCCCTTACTGAGAGTGTTGCTGTGTTCAGACACGTTCCGAGGCAGGCTGCGAAAGATACACGCACAAAACACCTGGGACTGAATTTCCAAATGAAGCCCAAAAGGAGAACTGCTTGAACGCGTGTGGCTTGCAGTGCACGTCTCAGGGAGGATAAACATGATTACTTATTCTCCGTGTATTACAGGTAAACCACAGCACAGTCCGAGCAGGAGGAGTGGTCGGCAACACTCCAGTAATTGGTTTATTCATGGCAGCGGTGAGAGTCAATCACACAGTATCAAAGATATGTGTAAACAGCTTAATCCAAATAAGACCCTCACTGAAGTATGGCCAGTAGCTGGATTATGCTGTGTGTGTGTGTGTGTGTGTGTGTGTGTGTGTGTGTGTGTGTGTGTGTGTGTGTGTGTGTGTGTGTGTGTGTGTGTGTGTGTGTGTGTGTGTGTGTGTGTGTGTGTGTGTGTGTGTGAGCAAAGCTACTGTTATTCATCACATGCAGGAGGAGGCCGAGGTGAAAACCCCTCAGGAGGATGAGGAGGAGGAAGAAATGAGCCGAGACGTAAGTGGCATTGATTGAGCAGGTGTGTGTCCGGACTCATTCATAAAAAAGAAAAACGTGTCACACATTTGTGGACAATCCGTCACAATGGCAACAAGCAACGCATCCATAGCAACGCCTGCGAAACAAAGACAAACACAGAGAACAAACCAGCAGAACAAAAAATAAAAATAAAGTTAAAGATTTACACTGAACCGGCCCATTAGGGTTTGGACAGAATCCATTTGCCACATTTGGAATGGGAAACTTCTTTTCCTCTGTTTAACGAGAAACGTGATCACACACACAAAGTAGAGTATTGATTAGCAAACAGGGATTTCTATGTGGTGCAAATGGACGTGAGATTGGTCCAACAGAGCAGAGATAACACGACATTCAATACAAATCCATTCACAGGAGCTCCATCGCGCTTTTGATAACAAAGATAAAGTTCAAAGACAGATTTTTAAATGGATATCAGCTTTCATCCCTGTAGCATATTTGCACAATGAATAAAGACAGATGTGCTCCTTGCTTTCAAAAACACCAGATGGACAATTTACTCTGGATCATGGGATTGTATTGTTTTGCAGAGTAAATGAGCCAAATTATTCCTGACATGGAGTCAATAGCACATAGCTGCCCAGGAATCAGAGACTATGTTGGTAATTGCAAATATGTCTAGGAATAACCATAAAGGAAAACTAAGGACGTGGTCATCCAGCTGGAAAATGATGCATGTGCAGCCTCCTTATCAGCGCGAGAATGGTCTGTTACTGCAGGGCTCTTCAGCTGGTTCACAGCCAGCAGCTGCAGGGTTTCACCAAAGAAACACAACATAAATTAGGCTTGTGTTGTAGCTGGGAGAGAGTGCGAGCGTGTGTTTACTTCGACGTGAGGCCTCATTCTAATCACTTTGATCAAAGCGCTGACAGTTAAATCTGCAACAGGCTTCTCAGTCTGCCTAAATCCCAAACAAAGAAATCCAAATTAGCGCTAAGATCACAGAGAGTGTGTGAAGTGGCGGAGGTTGCGGTTTCTCCGTCAGCTTCCGAGCGAGCTTCAATCTGTCAGTCATGAGTCGCAGTTATGTCGACACCATCGCTTGTTTTTGTTTTCCACAATCGGGCAACTTATTATGGGGCATCCACCGGGGCCGAGCACAGAGCAACGAGGTGCATGACTGCAGCTCAGACTGATCTGCATTCTGCTTCACACAGATTCATCCCTCAGGTGGCTGCAGGGTGAGTTCATGCTGCACGTGGTCCCCCAGGTTGTCCCACTGAGTCATGCAGCTCTAAGGCCACATCCATACTACTACGTCCATACTACAATACAAAATTGCTTAAATAATAGCTCATCTACTATTCATGTAAGCAGTTATATCATTGTAAAATGCAGAATGTAGAACAGCTGTTAGCAAAGACAACACGTAATTGATGATCCATGTTGTGTTCTACACTGGCCACTGAGGCTAATGTCAGTCTTTCTTCCGGACGAGGGTCATGTGATAGGAGCCGAATCAGCGAACGCTATGTCATGACTGAAAAAGACCCAATCAGCAAGCGTTTGTGAGCATCTGCGTCAACGTTTCCAACTATCTCCGCTTCTGGCAGCCCCTGAGTCGGGCAGCAGCGTTTCCAAACTTGAGATAAATGACACTGAGATAAACATTTTAACATTAGTCAATATCGCTGATTATCACGATAAGTGTTATTCACTATTTTCAGTTTGAAAATGAATTAATGCAACACTTTTAAAATCATTTGAGGTACAAAATTTGTGTTATAGCTCCTCACTGTGCCTGCACAATGAAAAACCCATACATCGATATATATTACACTTTTGTTATAGAGCAATCAACAAAAATTATATTGAGATAATTAGTGATATTGTTTTATTTCCCAGCCCTTCTTACTGACAAAATATCTCAAAACAAGGAGACTGTGCTTGTCCACAATGCATTAAATCAGATTCTAAATCTAACACCAAAGCACAGTAATCATAAAGGATATGTGGTTAAAATGTTTAGATCATAATTTTCATCCATAGCAATATAACAAAAATGCAATATGAAGCTCAGGAAGACTTTGCACCGATTCAATCAATCTCAAATTTCTCACTCTCTCTTCGCTTATTGATCAGCTGATTGTGGGCATTTCTAGATGGCCAATCAGATTCTGCCACAGTCTCCTCCAGCCAATCATGTGACTGCTGTTAAACTTTAAGTCCCTTCTCCTCTCTTTTGCAGTCAGCTGTCATTCAGTGACACGCATAACCCACCTCCACCATAATCTCCTCCAGTCTTCAGCAGAATCATCTTCACCTCATCTGGATGCTCAACAACCACCAGTGTCTAGACCCCGGGGGGGATTCCTGTACTACTTTCTGCTCCACCCCCATCGAATTCATCATCACATAGGGGTCTAAAACACCAGGAGACTATAACATTCACATCACTTTCTGTGCACATGTCAATAAATGTTGTTGAAATGTTGAATCGAAGTCTGTCCTGATTGAAATATATTGATATATGCTTTTTCATTGTGCAACACATAATTGTACCTCAAATGTTTTAAAGGTGCTGCAATGCAAATTTGGGGAAATTACAGCTCTAGCCCCTGCAGACACAGACAACAGCGCCTCACATCTGATTTATCTGCTTACAGCAACATTATGTAAATGTTGCTGAGCAGCAGCTGACCATCATTCAGTTTAGCACTTCTTGCGGGAGACAGAACAGACGCTGAAGCGATGAGAGAGGAACCATTGTCCCTATCAGACGTGAACCATTAAAATGAGTTTGAAGCTGTTATTAAGTAAAATTGTAGTATATTGTTGCTTTAATTACTTTGCATAAGGATGAGGATTCAATTTCATTCTAATTTACTAATCACTCCAGTCACTCCTGATTAAAACAATCATGGAGAATATTGAACTTTTTAATCCATTAAATTGAATTTCATGTAGAGTAAATATACTACTTGGGCTACTTGTGGAGAGTTAGATAGATAGATGTGATTTATTGATCCCAAACTGGGGAATTCCTGGATGATGAGAAAATTTGTACCACCACTGACCTTAGGACAATGTCAGAAATGAACAGGTTCTTAAGTTGTAAAACAGACATTGGTTTGCTTTGTTCTATGATGAAACAATTGAAAGGATCAGATTGGCATTAAACTCTAACAATAATATGATAAACACGATTAAAGCAAGTGATGTTTCCGTCACAGCTCGTCTTTCAAGAAACACAGTGAGTATTAAAGTGAGTTAAGAAGTCAGTGCTTTTGATTTGAACAGCTCCTCATCTTCTTTTGTGCTTTAGAATTTAAACTTTGATCACATCTGACACTTGCCCCCCAAACTAGATGCAACATGCAACTAAATGCATGTTAAAAACTTTTCTATCCTTTAGTGTTTCACTAAAACTGCAGCCAACCCTTAGTTGCACTTTGGCCTGTATTTCTCATGTGCTATTTAATTTCTCTACTTCAGGCTTTATTTCATCTTAAATGCCCTTTTATGTGTTATGTAAGACCCCTTGAAAAGCCTTTTCCATGAAAAGTGCTATTAAAATAAATCTGCTCTGCCTTGATCGTTCATAAAGGGCTTGAGAAATGACAAACCATACATGAATAATTGGAAAGTCTTTCCTGCATTGCACAGAGTTCAGAAATTACTTCAAATTTTAAAATTCTTACAGATTTAACTTGTTTTTTATTACTAAAGATTTCAAATATACATGTAGAGATTTGAGTAGTGGCCCCTATAGGTCACTGTTAAGCACTGATGGTCTATGAGTATGTGGAATTCTCTGAAGTGTTGTGGGTGAGCAAAAAAGTAGTTTATGATCTGGAATCACAGGAAATCTTGGTACTAGCAGTAGAGAAAATGCCAGCCAAACCAAATCATTGTGTCAACATGAAATATATAAAAACAAATATAATCGGGGAAGAGAGATGGACTGTAAATGTGGTAAGAAACCAGCCCCAAACTACACTATTCCCAGATTTCACCAGGGAGAAATGAGAAGGTGATGACTGAAGTTAACCAGAAGTACAAATTAGTTTATAGCCAATATAGTCTGACCAATACGCAGGAGTACTAGGGCTGTGTTGAAGACAATTAATTAGAGATTTCAAGGATAAAGAAAAAATTTGTGATTTTACGAGAATAAAGTCTTCATTTACGATAAAAAAGACAAAATGTTGCAATTCTATGAAAAATTTGTAATAATTTGAGATGGAAAAAGAACATATAGGAACTAGGATGGAGAACCAGAGTTTTACTCCCTCTGGATCCAATGTCTTGAACCAATCTCATTGTGAGAAACACCAAGGACAACCTGTTTGTTTCTTTCCTCAGATTAGACTCAGTTTCTTCCCCAATCTTTTCAAAGTCCTGATACTTATGACAATGTGGTGCTGATGTGACAAAATATAAAGTATTTTGTTATTTGTGAAAAAACAAACCACACGCTCCACATTCCTCATTTTAACACAGACGACAGGCTGATCTTGAAATATTCCCTCTGTAAAATGAAACCTAGAATTGATCTTTACTTTACTTTCCTTTATTCTTATAATATTAATTCATTAATGTAATTTTAGGACTTTTTCTTGTAAAATTACGGATTTATTCTCGAAGTCTCAGGATTCTTTTCTTGAACATGACCCTAATATTGCATCGCTGGCCAATGTGTCATTTTATTGTTCAATAAAATCTCCCAAAGTGTCCATATAAGTCATATAAAGGACAAACGATGTATCTCTGATTTAAAGTTCATTTCTCCACCAGCAGAAGATGACAGCAGACAAAGTTTGCAACACTGCCTAACCATTCAACAGTGACTTCCTAATAGTCACACAGGCAGTAGACTAGAGCATAGACTGAATTGAATAGCTAAACCTTGGCAAAGCAACATATAGTTGCCTCTGTTTGTACTTGAGCCGTTGAGTGCCTTATGGAACATAGGCGGCTGATAAAGTGCTCGCATCCATCCCCTTCTGTCTTGAGCCATCTGGATCCAGGCGACACCATGGCAGTCATCCTGCCTCCATCTCCCCCTTCAGGGCAGCAAATTACCACCAGCCAAATGCTGATAAATTCTGGAAGCGAGCAGTAAATCTGTCTGCTCTAGCAAGCACTTTGGCAGGTCATCAACCGGATTCAGAGGTCCTCTACTCTGAAATGTGGTCGGTTTACACACTATGGGTTTTTGGGTGGATTTTGACAAGTTAATGTGGCCTCTTTACTTCACCGGCCTGTGGGCTTCATGTCATAGCAGGTTTCCTGATGTCTAGTTGTTGTGATTGCTATTTGCAATTATGGTCTGAGACAGACGCTTTGCATGAGCAGCATACCTCCCTGTAACACACACACACACACACACACACACACACACACACACACACACACACACACACACACACACGTATGAGCATTAACAATGCATTCATTCCCAATCATTTGCCCAATTTCAGCCTTCATTGGTTGTGATAATCACCTCCTCTGAATCAGTTCTCCATCTTGTATAATTTGAACTCATTGTTTCACCAGTTGTTCGCAGTGAGAAATGATTGAGCTTCCGTGTTTAGCTTCTCATTGCAGTGAAATGTAATGTTTTAAAAATTAATGTATCAGACAAGGGAATCATCTTCCTTCCTATTCAGCAGCAGTGTGTATGGCATCAATGGAGACATTCTTAAATGAGGTATGTGACAGGAAAAGCCATGCATTCCCAGTTAAAAACCAATTCTTCTGCAACTCACTCACTACAGCACTTGTTGATGGTGCCAGCTGCAACAACTGTGGCAGGTGTTGGTGAACAAAACACACCACTTCCCCCCCAGCACGTGCCACTACCTCCAGTCCTCAGAGAGCATTGAGTGAAACAAACAACATTAACAGCAAATATAAAGCTGCACAGTTTCACCTTGTGTTTGCCACTCATGGGACACAATGTGCAAGTCCACACAGGAAAGAGAGATTAATTTACTACAGAAGGGAGGCTGGCACTGTGCAAGGTCATTCCCCAACACTGGCACCATTGTGTTTGGTGAGAGAGTTGTGAGATATTGTTGATCCGTCAGGGAGAGAAAGAAGGAAACACACAGAAGTCCAGTGTAGGTTTAATGGTTTGAGTTATTATATATTTTTTATTATCTGTGCAGACTTGGGAGTAGAATTCTTCATGGGTCCAAAAAGAGACCCAGGAATGTTCTTCCCAAATTCGACTCGGACTCGAGAGACAGACCCGATTGGCATTGATTTAATTAGGGCCCGAGCACCGAACAGTAGGAGACAGTGGGAGGCCCTATTGAAATTGTAAGGATTATTATTTTTATTTTTTCAGGCAAATGAATTGGCTTTTTGAGGGCTTTAATTATACATGCTTCTGTGCTATGTCTCCACACAATGGATCTGAAAGACTGTACAGCGTTTAATGTCCTGCGGTCTCCGAGCCCGAGTGTGTCATCTTCAGCTAGCGCTAGTAGCCCCTCGCTAGCACCTCCAGTAGAGCTAGGAAGAGCGAGCCGCGACACACCGTTCTCGCTGGCATTCAAGGGAAAGCTGACTAACATTCCACTGTGTTGTTATTTATTATTATTATATTAGATTTGTCTCTTCCCAGTAGGGAGAGAACAGGTGCATTCAGTTAGTGAGTTTTAAAGAGTTTTAAACATATAATTAAATAGCATTAATAACATTATATAATATTTAGTTATTATTCATAACATTATTATTTCAAATGTAAATCAAATATAGTCATCAAAATATCTAAGTAAGAAAAAAAGTATTTACTGAAATAAATGATCGCAAAACTTCGTCATCAGTAGGTGTTTTCATCACCATAGCAACCAGATGCTAAGATTTGAAATAGAAGCTGATTTTGATTGACAGGGACACTCCCTCAATACCCCCATTGTTGCTGTGACAACAGGATGATTTTGATTGGACAATTTTGATAGGAGACCCCTGATTGGCTGTTGATTGCCTTAAATACTGTTAAAGTTTAAGACAGTTTCTATTGCACTCTGACCTTGACTGAAGTAAGTCATGTCTCACTCTCTCTCTGTATTTACCCAGCATGCTAACCGATACAATTCAGGCTCATAATTTAAGTTTGAAATGAGACCACTGTATAATATGAAGTTGCTGCTGTTACCTGCTGCTGTTAAATGTTGATAATGTGCTGGTTTCTGTGCTGGTTTCTGTTGCTTCTATGACAAATGTGGAAATATTGTTGCTGGCTTGTTTTGTGTTTTCTGCTGCTTATCTTTGATTCCTGTGGTATTCTTGTCATTTTATGTTGTGATACATGATAATGAATGAGTGATACGTGATAGCGTGATGCTAAGTAGCGTTATCACTGCCAATCAAATTCAGATTCAAATTCATATCAAAGCATCTGGTTGCCATGGTGATTGATGAGGGAAGTTTTCCCAGTCATTTATTTCAGAAAATGCTTTTTTTTTACTGGTGAGTTTTAATTGGTTTATGGGGAGTTTGAATGTGTAGGAAGGACAAGTTGACGGGAGCTTAAGCTAATGCTAGGAGCACATTACACAAGGTTTTTTTTTTACTCTCACAAATCCCAAATATATCTGTGTGTTCGTAACGTCTTGGGATTCTCACGGTGTCTTTATTTCACAGATAGGACTTATAGTTTTTTAATTATAGTTGTTTGAGTGCTGCACTCAGTATTTAGATTTGTCTCTTCCCAGTGGGGAGAGAACAGGTGCATTCAGTTGAGTTTCCATGGCAACCAGATACACACATAGCAGGAGGGAGTCTCTCTCTCTCTCTCTTCGCTCTCTCGCTCTCTCTCTCTCTCTCTCTCTTAAACCAGCCAGTCTTTCTCTCTCTCTGTGTCTCACTCTCTGGGTGTCTCTGTGTCTCGCTCACTCTCTGGGTCTCTCTGTCTTTCTCTCTCTCTGTGTCTCACTCTCTGGGTGTCTCTGTGTCTCTCTCACTCTCTGGGTCTCTCTGTGTGTCTCTCTCTCTGTGTCTCTCTGTGTGTCTCACTCTTTCTGTGACTCACTCTCTTAAACCAGCCAGTCTGTCTCTCTCTATCTCTCTGTGTCTCACTCTCTGGGTGTCTCTGTATGTCTCACTCTCGCTTAAACCAGCCAGTCTGTCTCTCTCCCTCTCGCTCCTTCTCTCTGCGTGTCTCTCTCTGGGTCTCTCTGTGTGTCTCTCTCTGTGTCAATTGTTTTATATTGAATGTTTGTCAATAGATCAATTTCACCTAAATCTTACACACTATTTCTTCCTGTCACCTGCAGAGAAAACGTCATTTGACTTCTAGATCCAGACGAGAACGGAAACTTCTTGTGAGAACGATCCTCGACGACCACAAACCAACATAAAGACAACAAACTACTCAGCAGATAAGAGAAAATAGAGCATCAACTGTTCCAAGAGCTTCATCAACAAATAGATCTGCTCTCTGTTGTAAACATGCAGCAACCACACATTGTGTTGAGCCTGAGAGCCGAACTCCTCCGAGCCAACAGGGAGATTATGGCTCTTAAAAATGGAAACTTGTCTCTGAAGGAGCAGGTGGAGCAGCTGGAACACCAGCTAAAAGACAAAGATGGTCTCATAAAGAAGGAGACCAAGAAACGGCGTGCTCGCCTCAGGGCCTACATTGTCTGCATGGCCGAGCTCACTGAGTGTCAGGCCAAGGCTAGGAGTATGGAGGCAAGTCTGCACCAGGAGCCACCTCAGCCTGAGACAAGCTGGAGCAGAGAGGTGGAGGTGGAGAAGGAGAAGGTGAAGGAGAAGGAGAAGGAGAAGGAGAAGGAGAAGGAGATCCAGGCTCTGAAGGAGCAGGTGGAGCAGCTGCAACATCAGTTGAATGACAAAGATGGTCTCATAAAGAAAGAGACCACGAAACGACGTGCTTGCTTGGGGGCCTACATTGACTGCATGGCCGAGCTCACTGAGTGTCAGGCCAAGTCCAAGAGTATGGAGGCAAGTCTGCACCAGGAGCCACCTCAGCCTGAGACAAGCTGGAGCAGAGAGGTGGAGGTCGACAAGGAAAAACAGGCTCCGAAGGGGCAGGTCAACCTGCTGGAGGTCAGACAGAGGAGGCGATGGTTAAGCTCATTAACAAGAACCAGCTCATCACATGCGAAACCAAAAACTCCCTACATCGGCTGCCCGGGCTTGCGCACTACAAAAGAAAAGGAGCATAGGAAGAGTCGGGGCTGGAGGTGAAGCAGGAGGAGACGACTCCAACTATGGGACTGAGCTGCAGAAAGATGGAGGCCCAGATGAGCTGGAGCAGAGAGAAGAGGTGGAGAAGGAGAAAAAGGCAAATCAGTGCTCAAAGAAGAGAGGGATGATTAGACGTTTGCCTTGACCCATTCTTACCTCTCCCACTCCTTCCCTCCTTGGCCCCGCCTCCCTCACCCTTTTCCTACTCCTCAAAACAAACCCCTCCCCGTTCCCCCTTTGTACAATATTATAAATATTTTAATGATGTGAATGTTGTAAATATGTTACAGGATTCATGGCCCTGATCAATTAACACAGTGTTGGAGTGAAACAAATCAGTGTGATTCATTTAGTTTGCCACTATTCATAGCAACACAGCACAGCAACAGAAGACAAACAATGTTTCTTTACTTTTTTACATTTGGTCTAATCTATATATTAATTATGACAACAATACAATAATAATAATAATAATAATTAATTTCTGATTGCTTTAACAAGTGAACGTTGATTCACAAAGTATCAAAATAAAAGTTTGTGTCTGACTCAATTTAACATAAGCAGCCTTCTACCTTGTGCCTGGCCATGATGCATGTGATCCACACTGCAAGAAATACATCCAGGTTTTCCATTTTTCCTTTCTTGCTGATTGAGATACCAACATGGCTAACTTACTTGTGATCTCAGATCAAAAGTCAATTTATTATCAGATGATAAAAATGACCAATTTACAATCAGCGTTGGAGTTTAGTTGCAGTCAAATAGCATGTATCTTGCCCACAGTTGCTAATTATTCATCATCTGCACTACACTTGTGGTGTTTTTTAGTTCTACATTATTTGCCTGCCCGTATCATTTTATCTCACAATGTTACACACACGCACACACACAAACACAAACACACACGCAGGACAAATAATCAGGGTTGATCAACCTCATTACTCACAATTGGAAAGTCAGTTTCTCTATTTCTATTTGTAACCATCAAACTGGCAAATGAGCAGGAATAAGAGGAATATAACAATAAATTGTTATGATACATTGTAAAATAAAGCCTGTTGAGTTTGTTTGAACGTATTAATACATATGATTCTGGAGCCATACGCAGTTTTGTGGCGAGAGAAGGATGCTAAATTAGAATGAAGAGAATCAGATTAAGAGCTTCGGGTTGCAGTTCGTAAATATCGTAGCACCACCACACATTATTTCAGAACGTAAATGAAGTTGAGTGTTTGATAAAATGCTGTAGTTTGACAGATTGCTGTTTTTAGCACTCTAGGCATGCTACCGTACAGTTTATGTTAACAACCTTGCCCAAGCTATTTCCAGTCCTCTCCTTGTTTAGTGCACGCTACGTGAGTAAATTACCCAGTGGGGAATTCAGTGCGACTGTGCCATTACCTAACCGGAACCTACCATCTGCTCAGGTTTCAGTAGATTGAGCTACATGGAGTTCTCAAAGAATACACACTAACACACACAGCATAGCCAGTACATGTGTTACATGTGGTAAAACATTTAACACACATGCGCACACACACACACACACACACACACACACACACACACACACACACACACACACACACACACACACACACACAGACACACCATCATCATCTTATACCGGTCTCAGATCATGTTGTATGTTATGTCAAAGCCCAGTTACTCATCGCTTAGTTTATCACAGGTTTATGTTGCAAACCTTACTCGGACTTAGTAGGCATTGTCTTCCATTCATTGTGGACAGCTTCACTAAAACCTTATCCCTAACCTCAACAATGATCTATGCCTAACCCCACTATGCCTAACCCTAACCTTAACCTAACTACAACTCACATCTTACCTCTAAGCTTAACCAGCACCTCAGAAATGACGTTTTACCTCATTTATATCCATGAGGTCTACAGGTCCTGAAAGGGTCAGTGTTTATGCTGTCCCCCACACACACACACACACACACACACACACACACACACACACACACACACACACACACACACACACACACACAACTCAAAGCAAGCTTGTGTTTAAATGCATGTCCAATAGGGCTGTCTCTAAATCTAAACTAAAAAACATGTTGGACTTGACTTCACATAGAACTCCGTAAACAAAACATAACCAAAAAACTGTAAAGAAGTGAGGGTGTGTGTTTGTGTGTGTCTCCCACTGTCTGAGTTCAATCTGTATTTTAAACAAGGAAAAACAGATACAACAAAAGTAATCTGTTCTGGGTTTTACCACAGATCTTCATAAACCAACAACTCAGGAGAGTACACAGAAAGAGAAGTGTCCATGTTGCTTCAATAACAAGAGCGTTCCTATATACAATATGTTCAGGGCACTCACGGCACGTGGATGGTAAAGTAGGTCAGTCAGTTGGTCAGACATTAAGGCCGCAGCTCCAGGGAAACTCCATAGGGAACAAACAATGCACCAGATGATTTCCTCCTGACTTTGACTTTAGAGAAGAGGCGTCTCCTTCCCCACAGCGACCACACCCAGACTTTACAACACACTTTTGTAAAGGTAAAACAGACAATCTGATCCGACCTCCGCACTCATTGTTCTGAAGTCACTTCTGTATGTTGGTTCAGATTACGCAGGGTTGTGATTGGAGCGTGATTGGACACATACGCACACACGCAACAGGCTTGTGTATCGTGAACCGTGTACATTTGGACAGCGATTTCTCTTTCGGTTTGAGAATCGTTACAGCGCTAATGTCCTGACTGAAACATTACTCTAAAACTAATTATTTAACATATGAAATTATTAATGTAGGAAAATAGATTCTAGAGTATAAAGGGAAGGATGCAGCGGATTTTATGTAATACATGTGGTTACTCATTTTCTATTACATTAAAGTTGTCTTATTTGATTACATTATTCCTTTATTCCTAGAGTACTGGTATTGTCCACATTTAGGTCAAAAAGGAAGTTTTAGTGATCATCCTGTAAGCAGACACCTGTCTTGTTGACAGGTAGTAGCCCAACCCCAGAGTCCCTTCCAATTCTGAAATCAAGCCTTTTAGATCTTGATGATTAATGCAAACATATTAATTCATAAATGTATGACCTTAATAAGGTATGTAAGGAATGTATAAATGCCAGTTGCTAAGACTGAAAGTGTACATTTTCTTTAATGCTTTGGTTTGACTTGGAAAATACAGTCCAAATGCACAAGTGAGTATTAAAGAGAGAGAGAGAGGTATCCTCCAACACTATCACTGCTGGAGCATTTACTGGCACCAGAGGCTAGTAGACCTAGTTGTTTACAGGGAGGAAGACAGGTTAATGAAAAACTATTGATTCTCATTCTGTATCCCAGGAGATGAGGGGAAGTAACACTAACACTTCCGAACTTTGTTTTCCTCTTCTTTTGATGCCACGGCCATTCAGCGGCCCCCATTGACTCTTTTGGAGCAGGAGAGAACACAGGGTGTTAAGGGGGAGAATAAAGGGAAGACAATGAAGGTTAGGGAGAACAGAGGGAGTGGTCATTCCTGGTCCGACTCCACTGCCCTCATTCAGAAGAAGAGTGCAGGAGGGCGAAAGACGGAGGAGCGTTTTCACTCTGTTTTACTCAGATCAGAAAGTTCACACATCCATCCATTGTCAAATCTGGATTCAGGTCACAGAGGTAGTTGGCCAAGTAGGGTATCCCAGACGTCCCTCTCCCTAGCCACACTTTCCAGCTCCTCCTGGAGGATCCTGAGGCATTCCTGGGCAAAATTATATATGTAGTCCCTCAAGCAAGTTCTGGGTCAACGCCGGGGTCTATTCCTGGTTGGGCGTGTCTGGTAAAACTACCACGGAAAGATGCCCAGGAGGCATCCCAGCTAGATGCCTGAACCACCTCAACTGTCCCCTTTCGACATCAGGGAGCAGGGTTCTACTCTGAGCTTCCTCCAGATGTCTGAAATCCTCAACCTTTCTCTAAGGATGAGCCCAGCCACCCAACAGAGAAAAACAATGTCGGCCAGTTAATCGCGACCTCGTTCTTTCGGTCACTACCTAGAGCTTGTGACTATTGGTCAGGGTTGGAACGTAGACCAGTAAATCGAAAGCTTTGCCTTGCAACTCAGCTCCTTCCTGACCACAAGGGTCTGGTCCAACGCCCACAATACTGCTGATGCTGCATCTACCTACCTGTAGCCTACATCTTTCACTCCATCTTCCCCCAAGAGATTTAAATTTCTTCAAGTGGGGCAGCCACTTCCCCTAAACCTGTTTTCCGGCAGAAAGTCATGCTACCATATTATCTAGCTATGTGTAGACTAGACTCATGTATATCAGATGACCTGTTTACATACAGTACATCACCATGGATATATTACAAAATAACAATGCATGTCTTTGGGAATTCCTTCTGTGTTTGTAATGGTTGTGAAAACAGTTGGTGTAGTGTCGTCAGAAAATGTCTGACAAAATAACCCTGATGGCATTTTTATAAAAAAATGTATAGAAAACCTATGGCACAAACAAAGTATGAGCGTGACTCATACAAAGAGAATATGCCAAAAACAATTGCAACCAACTTTTTTCTCAAAACTAAATCCTCAGAGCTTGGAGTACCCCTTCAAAAATGTACAAGGTGAAATGCAATAAAGTTCACTGACGTAGAAACTGTGGATAAAGGAGAAGCAAAACAATATCACTCAATCCTAGTTGGATGAACTACAATTCATTGCTCGGTCACTAGACAATCTGACCATGTGCTGCCTTCATCATTTAAGGCTTAACGCAAGTTTATAGACACTCACTCTCAGATAGGCTCCTATGGACTGTGTGATAACAGCAATCTTGCAGGTTCACTGCCTGTCACACTGTGTGAGAAAGGTCGAATAAAATCTTGGTTGCAATCTCAGTCAGACAATCAGATAGTGTGATGAATACCTTGTGGATTTTTTTGCGTGTCAATGTAAACATCCTTCTGTACCACATTCAAGTATTTCTGGTTTTTGTTCTAAAAAATGTCTTCTATGTTGCATCAGACAGTTCTGGACCATTTCATTGTGTATTAATGGCTGTTTATTGTTTTGCTTTGACTTATTCATGAAAATTATATTCCTACATTTCTGTCACTGTCATTTTAACAAAGTGCCGTGTTTTGATCCTCACTTGTCAGTTACTTGCTAAACTTTGGCATCTGTTGACAAGGTGCCATTCATCTACGCACTTTGTGAAAGACAAAAAACTAGAAAAACACTTAAGCGCACTCCTTAAGATGAATAACTATCAAGATTTGATATTTTCAGGTGCATACTCAACGTGCTGCAAGTCACATGATGCATCATCACAACAGTACGAGTCCTGCTTGACCCAAGTGAGCACCCTTCATATCCAAAGTGCTCTTCATTTGCAGGTCACTTCAGCGTAGACCTAGTGGAAATTAGAGCTCATTGAGTGGTGCTCCCTGCCTGTTCTGTCCCATTACAGCTGTGAGAGGATGGCAAAGTACCGCATATCTGACATTTCACAAATACACACACTCACACACCTGTATATTTACACGCAGATTCTTGTTGCCTGACGTATCTTCACTTCCCCGAAGTTCAAACTGTTGCAGTCCTAACAATTTCTGTTTAAAATTGTTCCGCATTTGGAGAAAAAAGCTCATTTGCTTTATTGACAAAAGTTGGATATAAAAATTGATACAACTCTCACATCCCATGCTGAATCTGAGGCTATGGTAAGCAGCCTGATTAGCTTAGCTCAGCAGTGGGCACAGACTGCAAACAGGTAGGAACATACAACCAGCATATGAAATAATAATAATATTATTCTAATTTATATAGCACTTCTCAAAACAGTTACTTTGTGCTTAAAAATAAAAAACACGGACGTAAACATTCATAGAAAAAAAATAAAACAGAAACATAAGCATGACCTCCCGATAACAACTACAATTAGGTAAAATCAATATTAATTAATTCGGGCTTTGATTTAAAGGGAAGTTATTGTATCTGGTCAAGAAACAGCAACTCTAAAAATCACAAATGTTTTTACACTTCAGTGTTTACATAGATTAAACAGGTAAGGTATTTTTAAGGTTATTTTTAATTTTGCACAGAGCCAGGTTAACTTTTTATAGTGCTTATGTTAAGCTTAACTAACTGGCTGGAGCCTTATATTTAGCATGTAGACAGGAGAGTGGGATCAGTCTTCTCATCTAACTCACAGATAAGCATTTATAAGCATAAGCAGTTTCCCAAAATGATTAAATATTAATTCAGTCTGAAATAAATACAGTCCCTAACAAAGGTGAAGACGGACTAGAATCAACTCCTCGAGGTTGTATGCTTCTACTAATCAGTCAAGTTTCAGGATAAATGATCACAATATTCTCTTCCCTGAGTTACAGTGTTGAAAAGTGAAATGATGTTACATTACTTGTGAAGTTGACCTTTGATAATTTTCATTTAAAATCATCATTTTTTTATCAATTTTATTTGTGTTTTGTGTTTAATTCGTGCAAATTTTTCTGTTTGTGCCTGATGCAATGAAATTCCTTTGGGTGGTCCTGAGCTTTAACCTTCACAAAAATTGAATGGGACATGGGGTCATAGTGACCTTTGACCACAACAATCCAGTCAGTCCATCCTTAAGTCCAAGTAACATGTGGAATGGGTTAAAAGCTATATAATATTGGAGAGGGTTTTTCATTTTGTGATTTATGGATTGAAATTGCAGACTCTCTCAATATTTAAATGACTTGCAATTTTTATAATCAGATTTGTGGGAGAGACCCTGCTACATGAACACAAAACACAAAAAATCGCAGTGTCTGTGAACACACTCCGGCAATTTTTAGTTATTACTTGCAATCAAGACGTGCCTCATCCACCATCTTGACTTAACACTGCCTCTACAACACAATAATCTCTGGCCCTATTTCACATAAGTCAATAGCAGCAGTCAGAGTGCAGCTGCTCCAAAATTATTGTGGATTCCACCAAATCAAATGTGGGAGAGCATATTGACACTGCAAGCTCGGGAAGGTTGCAGAGTCCAAACACTGTTTCATTGGTTGTTATTTCAACTCATTGCACTCGGCCTCAGGGTGTAGAGAGAGTTACACAATTTGAAGCGTAATGATAGATTAACCGCCATAACCACAGCCTAAATACTGAAGCTCGGGCTAGTTATGTGTGTGTTTGTGTGTATGTGTGTGTTTGTGTGTATGCGCACATGTCTATCTAAAGTTAGGTCGATTTTTGGTTCAATGCCATCAATATGAGGACATTTAACGTTGGCTGGTCCTCACAAATTCAAAGGGTGGTTTAAAGGTTAAGACTTAGTTTTAGGGTTAGAATTAGGTTTAGGTTAGTCATTTAGTTGTGATGGTTAAAGTTAGGGTAAGGGGTTAGGAAATGCATTAGGCCAGTAAGTGTCCTCACAACTATAGAGACAAGTGTGTGTGTGTGTGTGTGTGTGTGTGTGTGTGTGTGTGTGTGTGTGTGTGTGTGTGTGTGTGTGTGTGTGTGTGTGTGTGTGTGTGTGTGTGTGTGTGTGTGTGTGTTTGTTTGTGTAAAAGGTAGATTTGCTTTTACATAGACTTCATTATCTGCAAAAACTGATATTTAAAAATAAACAGTTAAAAGGAAGTTATGAAAGGCCTGATCAATGACATACCCAGTATATGACCGGTTATTACCGGTTCTTGCAAGTAGAAACAACCACATTTATTTGAAGTGTTATATCACTTCAAAACTGTCTCTCACCATTCAACATCTAAAACATTTCCTTCAGTTAAATTGTAATAAACCAGAAACACTACTAATAAACCCAGACATCCATTTTTTAACAAAACGGGTTAACCTTTGAGGGTTGCAGGGGGAAGGGATCCCAGCGGACTTTGCACAGTCTCATTAGTATTTGTTATTTATTTTATTTGTATGGTGTGTTCCATGGAACTAAAAGACACTTGACATGGAATTTAAAAGAAAGACATGGGAAAAAAAGATACTAAGAAACACTAAGTTAAGGCCAAACCATGTCCTAGCTGTTAGTCAAAGTTGTAAAAAACACAAACACAAAATTGATTCCACAAGTGTCATAAACAGGTGTTAATCCACGGAATCGTCTTTGCTGTATAAAACACTATAACTAAGACAGGACATGTTATGAAAACCTTGTGAGTCCGCAGCTGGTCAAGCTTCCACTGATGCCGCGGCTCAATCAAACATGCCGCAGTCTGTGCTCTGTTAAAGCCACACATCAATAAAGGACCATTACACAATTTCTTGACATATGTACAACAACATGTTAAAATTAAAGTCCAATTAGGTAAAACAATTAAATACATACTTATCTATTGTGATTAGTTACCTGTAAATATTTCAAATATCCAAAAGCTACAACTTAAAGGGAATATCTTCTTAGAATAATATTAGAACAAATGAGAAAATATAACAACCTAATTCTTGCCTCATACACGTAACACAATTATACATAGAAAGCAGTTCTGAAGAGTTTTGATGTTTGAGTAGGGGTTTGAAAGTGGACGGGTCGGTGCAGTCTCTGATGTGTTGGGCGAGAGAGTTCCAGAGGGAGAGATTTGGACAGATCCAAAGCTTGGTCATGTGTGGAATGGAGAGGAGCTTGGCATCAGAGGAGCGAAGGCTGCGTAAGTGGTGTGGTGGTGGAGCATGTCTTTGAGGCAGATGTACCATAAAGAATGCTATTGCAATAGTTGATTGTGGATGCGATGAAGGCAAGGATCAGGGTTTCGGCAGCAGAGAAGGTGAGAAAAGTGTTTTAGGTGTAAAAAGGCAGTATTTCTTTGCACCAATCCATCTGCAACTAATTCAAAACTCGGCCACCAGGGTCCTAACCAGGGAACAAAGACGAGGACATGTTTCACTGATCCTGACATACCTGTATTTCTACCTATTGGCTTTAGAACCGACTACTGACTGACTCCTAAAGTTCCAACCAGTCAGTATTGACTTATAATGCAGTTGTTTCATCTGATCACTACTTTACTGCTTGACTGTAAGGACGTCACATAATAATAAAGATTATCAAAGCTCATCATTCTGTGATATTCAGTTTGTGTTTTTATGATTATATCCTGTGATTCTCTTCTATTGAAGCACTGAGGGATGATTGTGTGGGGTTATGTGTGCACTGCATATGTATGCATACATAAATATATTGTACATGTGGTTTATTCTAATTTATTCCATGTGTTCTGCAGCGACATGTATATGGAGTATGTAAGGAAGCAGGAGATTAACATAAAATGAGCTCTTTATTATAGGTTGCACGTGGGGGTAGAAGCCTGCCGTCAGAAGTCTGTGCTGAGTTTTCTGTAGCTGCTATCTAATCTACCATCACCTCCCTTAAACAGCATGAACACAGCTTCATGCCAACTCGGTGTCCTTGAATGTGTGACTGTAGCGGAATGAAAAGGAGATGGAAAAGAGAAGGTACGGGTGAGAAAGAGGTAAGAAGAGGCGGGACCAGCAGAGAAATTATTCAAATAACGGTTAGATTTGTAGCACCAAAGGGTTCCTCATTAGCATAACTTCAAAACCTTGCTACTCCAGTCTTAATAATACATGCGCTCTGAGTCTCCCCATGAATCACCTCACACTCAGTGATATTTCTGTTGTTCTATTTGTTATGAGGCAAATGTGGAGCTGAGTGGGAGAGGGGCAGGGCAGCAAACTCTTTGTGCACACACACACACACACACACACACACACACACACACACACACACACACACACACACACACACACACACACCCTCTTCCTCTCCCAGCTTGTCTCAGAGGGCGAGGCAGTGGGACATCCTGATCTTTGGTTTATTAAAAGCAGCCTTGTGTCTTATCTGAGAGGCAGACCACTCATACCAATTAACATTCCAGTGCAGTGTTTTTGCAGAACTGGAGGCTGAACTTCCTTCCTCACGCACCCACACACACACACACACACACACACACACACACACACACACACACACACACACACACACACACACACACACACACGTTTGTACAGCTGTCTTAGTGAGGACACTGATGCGCACAATGCGTTCCCTAGCCCCCTACCCTAACCCTAACCATCCAAACTAAATGCCTAACCCTAACCCTAACCCTTAACCTAATTCAAATCCTAACCCTAAAACCAAGTCTTAACCCCCAAAAAGTCCATTAAAGGGGGGTCACAAAGTGAGGACCGGCCAAAAGGTCCTCACTTTCCCAAAATGTCCTCACTCCGTAGGTTGTAGACTCAAACTGGTCCTCACAAAGCTGTACAAGAGCACACACACACGCACACACACACACACACACACAGGCTGTTGTGAGAGACGAAAGCACAGTGTGTTTTGCTGACAGAATAAAGTAATACTTGGGTTTCAAATAAAAGAAGAATGAAGTAGTAGGCTGTATTTTGAGCGGTATGGGCAAAGTCAGCACTGAGAGGTTTATTCTGGCCGGGCTTCACTGGGTCGATCCGTCCACGAACAAACATGTGAAAAAGAGAAACAGATGGACTCTGGTCTTATTGTTACGACTTAGAAAAGAGCCTTGCTTCCAAGAAGAAGCAACAACCTCAATCAGTTACAAAAAGTTTTACCAAAACTTATTTTGAGAATTGGTACATTGTATTCCTCAAGCATTAAAGTACATGGCTGACTAACATATAGGACAGTATTGGCATTTCATCAAATAATTCAGTAGTCAGTATGATCTACAACTGGTATGATGGACACAATGTTTTTGTTATCTATAGACGGTTTAAGCCTTTACAACTTATATTCTAATATTAAACATGAAGGAAATGATGATGTGTAATGTGAAAGGGGGCACTCAAAGGTACAAACCCAGAGAGTAAGAATAATCACTCCAGTTCCTCTTAAATATATGACTATTTTAGCATCTTTTTTGGTCATAGTTTCTTGTCATTTTTTTGTTCACCTAATTTGATCCATTGTCGGTCTGAAACTGTTTCAAGCAAAAAACCTCTGATAAAATCACTCGTGCAGCACCAGACAGCAGATAAACAAACAAATGGCTGGTGAACAAATTGATGCATTTAGTAGCTGAGGAGGCAGCTGGTGGAGACCAAATCAGAGCTAGATGAAGAGCTCCAAATATGTCTGGTAGCCAAAAGAAAAAACACTCAATGTAGATTGGATAAATAACTATTTGCACTGGTTGTCCATGTGATTTCTGATTAAAATTCAAATGAGATCATGTATAAGGTTTTGTTCCTGTCTTTTTGAGGAGCACTTCACTTTTCAAGTGTTTTCATTTACTCAGAAGAAGGCAGATAAATAGGTTTTAAAGGTTTATGGTTATAATGTGTACAGTATATTAACAAAATAACGTGACCAAAGTGATTCAGACACAAAAGATTTCAGGATCGTAGGTGACATGATGGATATTAAGTGAGTCTTGGTTCTTTGTTACTTGTCTTTTGTGTGAGTATTTGTAGTAACACACTGGTATAAAATATGGAGGAGCTGAAATCAGTTGGGAGGCAATCAGAAGCAGGGAGCTTCCCCTCATTGTAGCTGAAAAAGAACACAGCAATCCCATTAATACAAAGGCACTGTTCATCCCCCAATTTCTCTCCTTTGGCAGTTAAGAGGACGAGGCTTTGTTCAGTGTCCTCGTGTATCATTTTGTAAGTTTTGTAATGACAGGCGAAATGAAGCTGAAATATTAAAACCGAATTAGCAGGTCTCTGAAGGGCTGTAGCTCTAACAAGGACTTCATATAAAGTGAAGTGGAAAGTTACAGGCTCTATAAGATGACACATAAAAAATATCAGTATTATAACTGAAGCCTTTGGGATAATCTCCAATATTCTTATAAGAACATTATATTTTTGTTGAAATCAGAGCAGCAAAGATTTCCCCTATCTAAGTCCACCGCATTCCCATGAGTGGAAGTAACAATGGTTCTGTCTTTTATTTCTTTTGTAGTGGCTATTATAGATAACAATGATCACAAAATATCCAATTCAAAGAAAATCTAACCGTACCTATTATAAAAAACAATCTCAGACTTCATATGTTACCTGCTGGGCCCCTTAAGGAAAGTCTAAACTACACAATATGTGGCGATAATGGATTGAGATCGGTATGCGAGGCTCTAACCCGCCCCATTTACGTGTGAGGCCGTGGGTGTGCGGTCCCCATCGGTGAGGTGTGAGGCGTGAAGGACAGCCAGCCGTACACATCACACAGGAGATCCCTGGATTAGTTCTGCTCGCTGGTCCTCTGCCGCCGCCACTCTCTGCTGCATCTTCACCACGCATCCAAATACAGTCTCAAAACACCACAACACCAGGACAACGCTGCACTACCCACCATCATACAGAATGCGCCCACTGGAAATAAACCAGCATGTGGTCAAAGCTAATTACTGTTACCAATAACATAGCAACCAATGTGTGTGAAGTACAGTTGGCAGTATGTGGCAGATGTCATACTGGGTCATGTAAATGCATTTTAATTTTGATGGGCATGGTTATGGAGATTTTTTTAAATCCCTATCATTAATGATATGGTTTGAAAAGGACCATATGAGTTTAGAATGAATCACTTTAAAACACTATTTAACACCCTGCACTCCAGGGGCATGAAAGGTCACAGTGAGATTTTTTTTTCCAAGGCATTACTTTACAATATGCTTAGTTATTGGGCCAATCTTCAAGAGAATTATAATACACTGCCAGCTAAGTGCTACGCGCTGCAGCCACTACAGAAAGGAGAGATGATCTGACACTTTGCATTGCTCCTTTACAAAACTCATGCTCTGACAGTATACACTACAGCCACTGGTTCTGACCACAGCTGTGACTACAACCCTTAAAGGCTGTGGGGGCTGCTGTGAAAATTGATATGGTTTTGGTACATGTGCAAATGTGTTGGGTGTAAGGCAACGTAAGGCCAGAAAGTCAGGATTAGGACCTGGTACTTCAATCAGTATCAATATATCTCAGGAATTCAAGAGTAACTATTCTCTGCTGCTAATGAGCTGCAGGAATACCGAGTCACACCGAGGGGGTGCACCTACTCCCAATGTGACACAGTGACTGTAACTCATGTATAAATCATAATATCATAGCATAATAAAGCTCAGTTTCCCTCTGTGGATAAAAAAGGAATGCAAATGTATTGCAAGGTAATGCAAATGTGGCCCTGGTAAAATTCCCATCATAACCATTTCATCACTGTGTACTATAAGCCGTTTTGAGACATGAACTCCAGAGACTGTCAGCACAATGGGGTCCGGACTTTCTCCGGAGTTTGCCTTTCACATATGAGGAACGCAGCAGGAGATTCTCTGCTCAGACGTGTTCACGACAACACAGAAATCTCCGGAGTGTTCAGGTGAGGGGTGGCGCAGGACATGTTTTTGTTTACAGCACATCTACACCGGCGTCTGCCTTGAGATATTTATAATCTTTTTTGTTTTGTGTCTGTCACGTGTTCGAAAACATTATCAACTCACCAACCCACTGCAGTGAATAATCTCCTGTCTCCTATGTGAGCTCAGAAACTCCAGAGCCTCTGACACGGATATTTTCATTCGTACTTCATTCGCCCCTCCGGATAATTATCTGGACTTACAGCTTACAGTTTATTCTCCTCACCATGACAACAGTCCAGTACGCCTGTCCCTGGTACCCAACTATGGGTCGATTCCAAGGTTATAGGGGCATGGTCCCAAGAGCAGTGGCTTTAGACTCTAAAAGTCCAGTCTACCTTTTACCAGGTTGTAATGAAACATCTTTACTCTGAGAACCCGACACACTATATTTCACCTCACTGCTTGCAGGAGGGATTGTGGAAATGCAACAAACATGCCCTAAAGAGACAAGAAATTGGAAACATAGTCTGGTGGTGGACGGTGACCTTTTCTGCCACCAGAGCAAGAGTCCAACCTCTTCATACCAATACGACAGAGGCACAGCTCAGGGGAAACACTGCCACTCTTCACTGCAACACAAATAAAAAAGAAAGTGTGGCGAGTCACAAACTGAAGACGGCAATCCCCCTGGGGGTGGGACCGTAATTTGTGACCATTTAATAAAACACCCACAATCATCCCCCGCAACGCAAGGCCTGCTGGAGCTAAGTGCATGTTCTCTTTGCTCTGCTGAAGGGGATGTAATTATTACTGAGAGAAGCTGTAAACATACACTTTGCTTCAATGCTATTCAAACACTTCCACTGGAAAGGAGCAGCTGGTCTCAAAGCATTTCTATAGTCTTATTAAAGTGTGACAGAACAGGAGTATATTTAGTTGCGGCAGTGGCAGGTTGACTGTGCAGCATTTACACATGAACCTTGGTTCGGATTTACAACTGAACCCGACCACATTCACGTCTGGAGCCTCTGGAAATATCATCTTTACCCCAGCCACATCTCCTGATCCACACTTTCTGAAGCCAAACATGTAATCTTTTAAGGATTCTTTTTTCCCTACTCTATAGGTGCTTTGCCTCACATGAGGTGTTGGAAATGGCATGTGCTAAGCACCGTTACACTCATTGCTGTAGTAAACGCAGACAGGAATAACTTGAGGGCTTCATCATTACAACCTGCAATTTCCTAAAAAAGATTGCATATTGGACTGTGGGCGGATGTTGACTGCATGGCAACAAACCCATTTCATCCTGTCTCAACCGATTCATGGAGCTGGATCCAGTCGTAAAACAGCTCCTCTCACTTGGTGTACATTTACTTATTAAAGTCGTTTTTCCCTGGCCCATTAACATGCCCTCAGTGCAGAAAATGATAAACAGCATCCTCAGGCTCATTCTGAAATTGAATGAATCAAAATGACTAATAACCAGTGTTTGAACACTTCCTGAAGCGGAGGGACCGGCTGACAAGAAATCATTCTGAAGGCGACATTGGCCTAAATGTCACTTGGAGTAGAAATTCTCCTGTGGAATTGTTCTTATTAATCATGTAAAAATGTGGCTTGAAAGAGGCAGGGAAGGCACCAAAAATAAAATTGAATGAGTGTGTATCTGCACCATAAAAAGTATGATTAACTTTAATAAATCCTCTTCTATCTAAATTATGTGGAAAACAGGCCATGCTGCTGCTGTTCAGTGGGCCGAGGGCCAGCGGTGCCTCTTCCTTCAAATGAAAACAAAACACCGGCTTCTCAGAGGTGTCAGTGAGAGACAAACAGAGGGATGGAGAAAAAATGAAGTAGTCCTGGCTGAAGCTGCCTTATTAAAACTGCGTGTTCACTGCGTGGGAACTGAAAGTCCAATCAGCTAGCTACTGGCTACCTACTGTTAATGTCACAATTTCCATGTGGACAGACAGACTTGATGTAACTGAGCTCAGTCAGACACTGAAACACTCAAACTGTCTTGTGTTGTGTGAAGGGATGACGGACGAGAGGCTTGCTGCTATTAATGTGCTGCTATTTATTGACTCTGGCATATCTCTCCTGAAGTGACCAAGTTACACAGTAAAATGATACAACTGAACATGGGACATATATACATGGAGAGAAACAGAATATACTGTACTGTATGGACTGGTTAGTCATGCCGTTGGCTTGTCACCCAACTCACACCCAGCATCTCACACCCAGCATCTCACTCCCAGCACACTGTCAGATCAACACAGTTTTTCTAGCTTCAAAATAAGATAGCTTATTTTGTTGTTCTGTGGATGCATCAAGTCACAACACGAACATGGATGCAAGATATATTATTATATTAGACTACAATCAATCAAACAATCAAGTTTTATTTGAAAAGCCCATATCAACAAATCATAATTTGTCTCATAGGGCTTAACAAGGTGCGACGTCCTCTGTCCTTAACCCTCAACAAGAGTAAGTTATTGTCAGTAATGGTAGAATATGTGAGTAGGCATATTGTATATCAAGCAATCTTGTTATAATCATAGTCCACGATCAGCTGCCACCACAATCACGATCCACCACCACGACCGACAATCCACCATCATCAACCAACACCACTGTCCATGATCAGGATCCACCATCACCATCCATAATTGGTTCATCGATTATTGAATAAAGGATTCATGATTTTGTCTATTAAAGCTAAGGTTGATAATCTTAGAAAAGCAAGCAAGAGCAGGCTACACTTTGAAAAACCAATCCATCCCAGCCCCTCCCCTCAGCCCTCTAGTCAAAGCTCCGCCCCCAAAACACATGAACATGCACTGATTTAAAACTGGTGGAGGCGGAGTTTACCGTGACTTGCTCACCAACCTCTGACTATGGTCTCTGATACAGTGGTTTAGGTCTCTCTGGCTGAACACTCGGGTCATGCGCAGTGAGAGCATGGGCAGGGTTGTGCGCAGGCAGGCAGGTCGGTCGGTGACAGAGAAGTAAACCAGCCTGTTGTGTTTGTTTTTTTCTTGTGAGGGCCACAGACACTGGCTATTTTATTTTGTTATTTAGTCACTACACCAACATGTGTATTAATGGTGGGTGGTATCACACACTATACAGACTCTGTTACAAATGAACCCACAGTTCAGTTCAACATTCACAAGCCATAAATCCTTATTAAGTAAATTTCACATTGTTAACCCACAGTTGGAATTTTCCTTCCCTTCTGGGTTACAAACAATAGAATAAGTTAGAGGATTGAATTCTGTTTGGTACCATCATTAAAAGGCCTCTGTGCTGCCATGTAACATATATTAAAACTATACATTGACAACATAAATTAACTGAGATGACTGAAGTATCTTCATTAATGATATTTAACAAGTTGCTTTGCTTGAAGTCCTGTTCCATAAAACCTTTCAGAACAAGAGTTAAAAGTCATATTGGTTCACTCGACACATGCAGTCAGTGACAGACATAATTGGCATCTTGCCACTTGAATACTATGTATTTCCACATTATTAAAATTGCCTTTTCTCAGTGAGGCTCCAGAGACTTAATTAAACCAATGACATTTTGAAAGGGTGTGGGATTTAAGGATAATATGACCTTGGTTTGAGAAGTGGTGCTCCTGGATGGATAACTGCTGCGTCCTTATGTCACTGCACTTAACCTCCCCTGACCAGCCTTTACTCACAAGCTGAACCTGTGTACCCCAGAAGATTTCTGCAGGTACACCAAAGGGTGGTTTTATATATTTGTACATGCTGAAGCAGCTTCTGAAGTTTTACAAAGAAAGGTCACAATGAACATAGTGTTTAAAAAGAAAAATGTTTGTAATGGTTCCATCCAGCTGTGATCACGCATACAACAGCTGAATGCAAAGAGCAGCTATTTGTCTGCATCTTGTAACAAAACAAGGAGGTAAAAGATCGTGAAGAGTGGCACTTTTGTTTGCGGTTGCTATGCAAATGTAAAATAAAGTGTTTAGCCTGGACAACCTGAAGTAACAAAGGTGAATATGCTGCAGAAATGAAATAAAATAAACAACAAAATGTCATTGCTCTGCTTGTTCATAAAAAAGTCAAAGAGGATAATGCTTACATTTAAAACATCAATTGTATAAGGTGTACTCATCTTAAAATAAAGCTACACTATTTCAGATATTTTTTGGAACAGATATTTCACCCTCGTTTTTAAAATAATCTCCATCCAAGAGCTCGAACAAGGAGGCTGTGTGAGTTGGCGGCGATACAGTGTACATCAACGAACCGTCAAATCAAGTGAAATGTTTTTTCCCTGTCTTTAAATCTAATCCCTAATGTCAAGTCTCTGAACAGATATCTCATCTGAGGCCAGGCTGCAGCTCCTGGTTCAGTTGCACAGACACAACTCTGGTGATGCACTGGTTCCTCAAAATCTGCCAGCGCAGTAGCTCACTCCCTTTAAAGAAAGAGTACAAGACCATGACAGAAACAAAACATGACCTGGAGTCTGGATCAGCTTTTTGTCACTAGCCACGTCACCAAACGACTGCTTTGAGCTGCCAGGAACAAGATTAAGATTTTCTCCGCTGAAAAAAGAAACAGCATACTGTAGCGACTTCTTCTAAATCAACGACTAAAGAGAGTCCTTTTGTCAAAGTGACGAAAGAAAAGGCTGACCACTTTGCTGAACTTTCTTTTTCTTCTATTCTTCCACAGAGAGGTTCAACTTCAGTTTACAGCTCCCAGGCAACCAACCAACATCTAGGCCTGAATTGTTTGTCAGGTGGCAACAGAACAGGATTCTGCCTCTTTGACATAAGAACATCAGCACTTTGGAAAACAGTGAAAGCAAGGGCAGCCCGAGAATGTCACTAAAAAGAAGTTGGGAACAGACAGTACAGCAGTTACTTAGGGTCTGTGTAAGAAATCCAGAACAGGATACAACAGTGAAGGTTGTTTCTACTTGTGAATATATATGGGCCTTTATTCCGAATGGTAGACTGGGATCCATTGTACCAAAGATGGTATCATCTACTTAAATAATCCCAGAAATCCGCTACATCGCAAGTGTTTTGAAATTCACTCTGGACTAACTATAATAAAACATGACATCAGCGTCATCAAATCCTCAACCTGAAGGTTTACGAGCCCGCTACCAGACAACGTCACACCGGCAGTCTATCATTCTGACTGTGTGTTGTCTTTTATATCTTTTGGGGGACCTTCAGTGTATTTAAATGATTTTGATAGCAGTTATATAAATTCAGTTTAGTAAACCACAGTACAACAGTTTGAAAGGAGGTTGAACTCACCTTTGTTTGAGGAGAATGACCCATACAAAAATCAGGCGAGGTTAACATTTATCACTCCAGAGTCACGACACTTGAGACGCTACACCTGAAAAACAGAGAAAAAGATATATGAGATTTCTGTGTTAAGCTTTAAATAACACGTTTCGCACTTTGGTAAACAGTTGAACATATTTATAAAGGCCAATGAAATGTATTTAAGACACAAAAAAGTGTTTAACGAACTAAGTGCAAGAAAGCTTATGAGCGTATATTCCAATGTTTTTTATTCGACAAAGAGGCCTGTATGAGAAAATCATTTTTAATCAGTGCTACCTATGGCCCCAACATTTTATTTAAAGTCAAACCAAAGCAGGTGATAAAATATTGACTTAAACATGGCCCATTAAGACAACAGCTTTATGACTAGTCACTTCAAAACCAGTTCCAACTGAACGGCCAAAATCTGGATTTTAAAACCACAACATCATCTGATAAAATCAAAGACAACAGTGCTGTGATGTCGCTCTTTGTACTTGTTAAGATGATCACTCAGAGAGGAAGTTAGGAGCTCATTATTGAGTATGTCAGCTGCTGCGTGGTCACTAAAGAGTTGTTCAGAAAGTAGACAAAAGCACGCACATCCACACTGTCCAGGTGCTGGACAGAATTGATGAAAACCAGAAGAAGAGAAATGTCCACACACATAAAGAGAAGTGGAGTGCGGAGGGAGAGCCCAACCTTGTTGGTCTGTGCTGGTGACTCTTTTCTACAGTAAGTTATTAAGCTTTGCCCCCCCAACAAAAAATCACACGATTTCTATCTAAATAAGGCAGTGAAGAGGTCTGAAAAGTCAGTAAATCTAGCAGCAGGCACTAAGTTGGCAACATTGCCTGTAAATGCCCCCTGATTACATAATAGAAACTTTTAATTTTGAAAGAGCAACAGCCAATGAGGATACTAATAATGTCAGTCAGTCAGTAAGTGACCTCTTGTTGTGATCCAGCCAAGAACAAGGCAGAGTGAGGCAGGTTTCCCTCAGAACCTCATACACAGACTCATATCCTGACACTACCTGAGTCTGGAATAGTCCTTAATCATTTAATTAATTCCATTAACATTAATAAGGGAAGATTGACTTCCTGTGGTGAAAGAAGCACATCAGCAGCTGACAGTAATGACTGGCAGCTATTACATTTATAATTTAAAATCATCATTGACTCTATCAGTCTAACACTGGTCTGAATGAGATGCTGGAGAACCTTTGTGAACAAGTGGTGAAGGGGTGAACAACGTGAATAAAAGGCTGGGAGTGTTACTTGAGGACGGCAGCATGAGGTGGCGAGGCTGCTGTCCTGTTTGGTCAGGGGGCGAGAGAATACAGGACCTCCAGCTGAGCACTTGACCTCCATCTCCATCATCCCTCCCTCTTCTCTCTCTGAGCTCTTTAACTGACTCTGTTCTCTCTCTGTCTCCTCCAGTAACAGTTAGCTGAGCACTGCTGATACCCGTGGAGGAAACATTTGCAACATAAATAGACAAAAATGTACTGAAGTAAAAGTACCAAAATTACTTTTCTACTTGAGTAAAAGTACTTGCTTTTAAATATATTATATGTATCAAAAGTAACAACTTGCGAGTGTAGCCTATTCCCTCATGTCTACTACATCATTAACTCTGTTTACTTTGTATTTTGTTTAATACTAGAATAGTTCAGACTCTGGTATATTAATAAAGAATGCTGCAGATGATGCTGCTGAAAATATTTGTATCGTTATATTAATTAATTCTCTTCTGAATCCATCTAAGGTGCAATAATATGAAATGCATTGTAAAAATGTAGAAGTGTAGAAAGCAAAGATATATGTAGGTTCTAGGTTAGCTTTATATTTCGGACATGTTCTTAATAAATAAATAAAACAAAAATATTTATTAGATTTACAACACATAGTCAAAATAAATAAATCATGTCCAAAAAATGCCTCACTATTCAAACATTCATCATAAACAGCTTAATCACAATCAGCAAACATAAACGTTCATGACTCAACGAGAGAGCAGATAAAACTTTAGAGCAAAAATAAGCCTTTTCACATCCTATTCTCTTTTTCATTGTGCTACTTCACCTCCACTCTTATCCATTTCATGTGTTCAGTATATTGGGTTTAAACATCAGCTGTTCCATGGAGCAAAACCTTTCACTGTTAAACAAAGACTTTTTGTTCCAGTCCTCACTAATTGTTTCTTGAACATATACATTTCTCTCAAATTGTGATGACTTCTCATTTGAAACAGCAGCTAAATACCGCTGGGTAATAACTGATTTCTTGCTTTATACATGATTTGACCCATTTTGAAGTCGACCAAGTCTTTAAACTTTAGTGCTTTTAGTTTTGTAAAAAGTGACAGTAGGGTAAAAGTGAAAACTAACTGAAAACAAATCTTCTTAGGTAAAGTACAGATGCATGAAAAGTTTACTGAAGTACAGTAACAAAGAAAATGTACTTAGTTACATCCTGGCCGCCACATGTGAAAATGTCACACGTTGTATATATCCACAGTTTCTAAATAAAAGACTGTGATGGCTGCAACTAAATGAAGCACAAGCAGATAAATAAAACACATTTAAATGAAGTCCTCCCCAATCATCAACATTTTTGTTCGGCTATGAATACAGAAAACACAACCAAATGCAGACGCACTGATTCCACTGCATTGCTTATTTGCTTGCACTGATTCAGTTTTATCTGTGAAATCTTTGTCCCTTTGGTGAAGATGTTTTCTGAGGTTGTGTTGTGTCTGCGCTAAGCCCCCTAGAGCTGCCGCGAAGGAAACAGATGAAGCTCCAAATAATCGTGACAAGAGATTTTCTAAACTAATTTAGGTTCTTTCTTTGCACCTTCTACAACTACAGAGTCATATGCAGCCGTACGTTCTCAAAAAACAGATTTTCAGTAAAAAGCATAAAAAACCCTGCTTTGTTGAGAATGGGACGACATTTACAATTCCTGGGAGGCTTGCGAGGGAAAAGTGACAGAAGTGCTTGCAAGCGGCCGCCTCATTCACTGGTATTGCTCATTTTGCAGGATCTCTTATGTGACACCATTACAGCTGAAGGGTTTTTTTGGGGGTTTTTTGGTATTGTTTTTACAAAGGGGTGATTCAATGCTTTATGAAAAGAACAAAAAAAGATGTGTTCTACAGAGCAAGCAAACACAGACTTAAACTTTCTTTTCAACAGCCCCCAGGGGCAGATTAGTTTGAAACAAAGGCATCTTAGAAAATACATCCAACAATCAGTGGCAGCTTTGGGCTGAGTCATAATTTATTGCGGGTGCACACTGCACAGTAGCGCCTGTTGGTGTCAGACTCAACACTGGGCATCAGACTCCAAATAGTTGCAAGAAACTGGAGCTCGGAAAACGATCACATTACAGCATTGTTGGGCTTCTATTAAGGCAGATGACATGTTTTGAGTGGAGCTCTGTGGTGGCTAATAGTGGGGAGGGTTTTCCCTTTTGTTGTCAATGCTCACGTTTCATTGCCCTAGAATCATCGCATGCTACAGATACAAGGGAACAGCTTGATATCAAACAGCTTGTTATCGGCCTTCATGTCTTCTGTAACCACCTGACTATTAAAAGGTCCGTGTAGCTCTCTGATTTGTATGAGAAAAACACATCCCACACAGGCTTTGACTTAAGACGAGTGGAAAAAACGTAATTCTGTTTTTACTGACTTGAAGTGGTCAATGAAGCTCACTGCCAGCGTCTTCTTTTTCTCCTCTTTCCCTCACTCACACACACATACATGCACACGCACACACACACACACACACACACACACACACACACACACACACACACACACACACACACACACACACACACACACACACACACACAGTGGTCAGAGGTGGGCAGCGTCCATAAATAGAATGGAAAGTAGGCAAGTGGCTTCTGGGAGTGGCTTTTACTGGGAATATGATCGATTAAAAAGCAATTTGCTCCTCTGCTCTGGCCCTGCATTCCTAAATGACAACCCCCCCACCTCCCATCCCCACAGTCCAGATGGAGCTTTGAGGGGTCGGAGGAGCCGGCCCGCCCCACCTGCTCCCTCCATCTATGGCTGCCAGACCCAGTGCCCCTCCCCACTCCCAAGCCAGAGCCCCGGTCACAGTCTGCTGGGCACTTGCAGAGCGACCAGGCAGAAACGTCCAGGCAGCCCTCGCTGGTCTGACAGAAAATCTAGACTTTGTTCCAACATACAGAGGACTTGAGAAAGCTTAAATAAAGGCGTGACGGCAGGTTAAGACAAACAGGAACAGAACACTGCACAGAGGAAACTCAGACAAGGCAAGAATTCGATTCAGTATATTCTGTCAAGGTTCACTGGAGCAACACCAGACTGTACAACAGCTACTGCACATACCAATGTGGGGTCTACATTTTTGAAGATGTCCTCGTGTTAGACTTGTATATACAAATATAGCCTCTTGAACACACAGTGCCCAAATTGCAATGGTTCAAAAGTAACTGGATACTTGGCGTCTAAATGTTTCTTGGGCAGCTGTGTGTGGTTTCAGTGTTCAAGAGCTGAGAGTTTCCATTTGAACTGAAGTGGAGTTGTTTATCAGAATGACGATCAATGAAGTGAAGAGGAAAATAATGACGTCAAAAAAATCTATCAGAGTGACATCAAAGTTAGTTGATTTGATGTTTTCTAGTTTCACTTCACACCTGCATTTTTAAAGAGTGTACCCAACAGTTGATGTTGGCAACAGAACTAGCAGACAGAAAAGCAGTGTTGTGGATGCATGAAGAATCGTAAGCATGGAGAAGGAATATCCTTTTTAACGACAGAGCAGTCAAGAGCACAATCCAGAATGTAGGTACATAAATTCATAGAAGGTCACCATAACCTTTACCTTCGACGACTGAAATTAGAAGGATTTAAAATGATTCTCTCAAGGCAAGATGCACGGAGGCATAAAAACACACAGGCCAGAATCACTAAATCAAAGTTCTCTGAAATTATAAAAAATTATTAACCCACGATGAAAGTGAGGAGAAAAAAGGAGCAGCTCATGACCCAAAGCCACCACCTCATCAGTCAATCATGGCAGTCTGTCACTGCTCAGGCATGTACGACTCCAATGGAACAGACACACTGGCTTTTATTGATGGATGATTTCACTGCTGACAGAAGCAACAAGATGAATGCAGAGGGATACAGGAGCATGATCTGTGATCCGATTCAGCCACATGCATCAAAACTCAATGGACCACATTTCATCACTCAGCAGGACAAGGACAAGGATCTACAGCGTACTGCCAAAGCAGCCAAAGAGCAGTTCAAGGTGAGGATGTGGGATTTCCTCGACTGGTCGAGTCAATGACCTGAACTCAGTCTGACTGAGTAGCTTTACACTTTGAGGAAGACCCCACGACATGCAAGAGCTGAAATCCTGGGGGAGATTACCTGAGGAAGTCTACCTGGTAAGACAAGTGTCAGCTGATCTGTTTGGGTCAAGATTCCAGGCCCTCAATAAGTGTAACACAAATTTCAAGACAATTTCAAGATAATCAGCAAAGGAAATGTGGATGACTGCACGTCTCTATCCACTGTCATTATGCAAATATTAGAAGTTAGCTCATTGAGATAAACAGCTGGAGGAGCCTCTCCTGTTGGGTTCCACTGAACCGTTGCAGAAGAAGATGTCACAGAACACTTCATGTATTAATATGAGAAAAGTAATAGTCTCATTGTCGCTGCACATAGATGATTTCATCTGCTGCTAGTTTTCTCATCAGCAGATGTTTAAGTCATATACTTCATGTAGATCATGATTGATTTGATTAGAACTTTTCCACTTCAGCCAAGCACAACCTATTTTGGTGTTGTTTTGGCAAAACCTTCCTTTACACTGCTATTTAAAGGAGCTAACAGTTACAGTTCTAGCTCAGTTTAATTAAATTGTTCTAAATTGTAATGTAATCCATTACATCGACTAATTCCACCACTAATTTAAAGAAAAGGTTCCAAAGTAACTTTTCTTCCGACATATGCCAAACAGTTTCACAGCACCAGGAATGAGAGCTGAAATAATCAATACGTCACTTATTTCATCCGTCCAGAGAAAATCTATTTGGCAAAGAAAATACTATACATTCTGGTTCCAACTCTCCAAACATAAGGATACGCTGATTCTTTTCTTGTAGCCAGTAGATAAAGAAAATATTCAAAAGTCGCAGTCATACTGCAAATTCCTGCACGTGCACTATGTGAGGTACAGAGACAGAGTTAATAGCTGCAGCGTAACCCCTGGCCCTGAACATGCCGCGAGTGTGTCTGATCACCTGCTGGGGAAAGAGGCTGTGGTGAAGAGACAATGGTAGGAGGGGAGGACAGGACCATATGGTTCCAGGCCTCACAGTTTGGCTACATGTGTGGAAGTGCACTTTGGGAAATTGGTGATCCTACTGTCACTGATAATGAACTATAAAAAAAGACATTCAAGATTGTGAACAGTTGAGTTAAAATGTTTTCATAGCTATGGATGTGAAACACGCATTGGATTGTATCAGTTTCAGATCCATGTGCATCAGCAGGGGTTCCAAAAACATATAATAGACAGAGCTGAAAGATAAACACTATTTTGAAATGTTAGGGAGCACACTCTCTGTTACCATACAGGAACACAAGGAACGGTGGAGAAAACATACTGAGCTGTGGATAACTTCATTGTTTTTTCACCTGAACCTCGCTCAATCACATAAAGTGCAGTCATTTAAAGAAAATTTTACATTTGGGTCAAAAAAACTCTTTGAACTTATTAAGCTACTACACAGAGCTGCTCATGTCTTTCATCAGATTCACTGCATTGGCTTTCCTACAAGACACGAGACTCAAGCCTGCGGTGTCTCTACTGTTTCAGCCCTTCTGCAACACATCCTCCGGTTATCTTCACTGTCTGTGGCTCTTGGCTTCAGCAGAGTTTGGCTGCAGACCTCTGCAGACTCGGTGGCTGGAGGTTAATTGATGCTGACACATGACGTAGTGTGGAAGTCATTTGCGGGGTGATCTTGCTTCTTTATCAATGACACTAACCAACATACACACTGACAGGAGGGAGGCAGTTAGCAGATGTGAGTCTGTCCAGAAGGTTTATTC
This sequence comes from Hippoglossus stenolepis, assembly GCF_022539355.2. NCBI lineage: Eukaryota > Metazoa > Chordata > Actinopteri > Pleuronectiformes > Pleuronectidae > Hippoglossus > Hippoglossus stenolepis. The sequence goes on from NC_061491.1 coordinate 6,727,401, forward strand.
CCACATTCAATGTAAATCGGATTATAACTAAATGAAACCTGAAGTTGTAAATAATGGAAATGACCTTTTGAAAGTATTTGTAATACAAATGTAATACTTATCATGTTTCATTTTAAATGTTTTTAGATAGCCTACTTTAATCACTTATCATCATATGATCAGAAGACAGAATTAAAGCTATAGTTAGACACTTTTAACTGCAAACCTGATTTGTTTCCAAGACTTAGACAAGAAGACTGTTATCACTACAACCAGAAGACAATTTTCTGATTAAGAGTTATATATAGAGTTGTTCATTTGTTTCTGAAACACTTTTTATATTATATATAATCATCCTGATACAGGTCTGTGGCCCTCAAAGAACTGTAACAAACATTTGGCCTGAATGAAATGATTGGTTGGCGTAAGTGTCCATCCCTAACCGACCTGTCAGCCTGCATGCACACTGCCTGGGCTCTTACTGCGCATGACCAGAGTCTCCAGCTGGAGAGACATACACCTCTGAAGCACAGACGACAGACAGAGGTTAGTGATAGTCACAGAAAAGCTGGCTACTAGCTTGTTGTCAGTGCATTTGCATGTGTTTTGGGGGCATAGCTTTGACAAAATGGCTGATGGGAGGGGGAGGGATGTATCGGTTTCAAAGTGTAACCTGCTTTTGCTGGCTTTGCCAGGATTACCAACCCTAGATTAATACATTATAGCTTGTTTGTTTCATATGTAGGGTAAGTATAATCTATGTCAAATGCATCATATTAAGCACACATCCAAATCTGAGCAATAAATTCTCTTCTCCACCATCTTCCCTTAACTTTGCATTATTTGGCTGCCAATGAGGCCACAGATTGAACTTCATTCATACTATCATTTATTTAAAGGCTACTGGACCTTTAAGGCCATAATCGAATGCTCTAACCGGTGTCTTTGGTCAATGGCTGAGTGACCTTGCATGGTTGATCAGAGGTCCCAGGAGTGTGCTGCTAATGGGATCAGGGGATAGTGGGGGTGGGGGAGTGGAGGCGGTGGAGGGTCTTACTGGATTTCGGTGACAAGAAAGAACCAAAATTAAAGCCCCACAGCAGAAAGAGAAAAAACCATCAGGACTTTTCTCCCTCGTCTCTTTACTCACTCAGAGTGGCTGGCTGATTGATTCATTCTTATGATTGTTAATACTGGAGAAACTCTTCCAAAGCTCACCTTGACAGAATAGATTTTCCTCAAAAAATAATTCTACCGAGGAATAATGGGAACTAGTAAAAAGTGCCTCAAAGGCTGGATTCAATGGCTGTGAAGTTTCCCTTTGGTGTAAAAACGACTCTCTGCAGACAGCGGGTCTAATCTTAAAACTATGGAACAGATTTAATACAGGTGTGTTTGACTTTATGACCTATTGTCTCTTTGCTCCATCTTCGGTCATAAAATATTCAGCTATCTTGGGCATGTGGATTAATAAGAAGGTTATTGCTGCGGTTGCAGAAAATCCTCAAAGCACAAATTTAAATTTTTTGTTCTCATAGTGAGATAGATTTATATTGATAATTTCCTACTCTAGGGTCTCACAAAGCCAGACACATAATAAAAAACCCAAAATACATGACTGTCAATCTGAAAAATGTTTTTTCCTTTTTGAAACAATCAAACAGCAGCTAAAGAAGCAGCAACTTCCACTCTCACCTCTGAGAGTTTGAAAATTAGATGCTCCCAGACAGAAATGTGCAAAGACACTTCCACTTGATATGGCACTAAAAGCTATAGTATCCTATTAAGGTTTATGAATTAGCCAGTAAACACACAGACATTTTACATCTATCCTAGTGAGGACATTCATTGGCATAATGCATTCCCTAGTCCCTTAACCCTAACGTTCACAGCTCAATGCCTAACCCTAACCCTAATTCTAACCCTAACCCTGAAACCAAGTCTTAACCATCAAACAGCCCATTAAAAGTTGGTCAGAAAGTGAGGACTGGCCAAAATGTCCTCACTCTGTAGGTTGTAGACTCGAAATGGTCCTCACAAAGATATCTGTACAGGTACACACACATACACAAACACACACACACACACACACACACACACACACACACACACACACACACACAGCTTTTTTTGGCACAAGCAATGTGTCAAACAATAGTTGCCAAGTCTGCTGCCTGCAACAAAAGATGGAAAGAATTAGAGGAATGGAAATGGTGATTCAATGCTGTTATGAAAACTGGAGCAACGCATGCAATGGCAGTGAAAACCCATTCAGACAGACTTAGTGCACTGCAGAATGTCTTCACTCTCCCTGACACTCTCTCTATAGCACTGAAAAATGTCCCCGAGTTTTTAACACACACACAGGTTTGTGCAGCTATCCTTATTAAGACTTTGAATTTATTATCATTTATTGTGGACAGCTTAACCAAAACCCTATCCCCGAACTTGACTATAACCAAATCATGCCCAATCCTAAACTTAACCTGACCACGTTTGACATCTTACCCCTAACCTTAACCAAGCTCTCAAAAGTCTTGCAATAATAGGACCGAGTTTAGGTCCCCATAAGGTCTATTGGTCCTGATAAAGTCTGTTTTTATGCTGGAATAGGTCCTTAAGAGGTAACAAAAACAGGCACACACACACATATACATACATACATACATACACACATACAAACAAACCACCCCTCCTTTTGCTCAGTCTGCCTGGCGTTCTATATTAAGATTCAATATTTAATTGCCCTGTCACCCCGATGAACGAAAACTTTCAAAATCTGACTCAGATATTAATATGTGCATAATAGTAGTAGAAAGATGAGGTGAATCCAGGTAAAAGACATTATTCCCTCCTGATTTTCCTTGCGAAAGAGAAGCAGACAAGTTAGATTTTTAGAATTCCACAAAGAGGGGCAGCAACTCAATATCATGTCCCAAATATTTTGCACATTCAGTGCATTTCAGTCCATTTATACCCTCGGACCTAACTCAGCTCTCCTTTCACGCCCAACAAAGTTACAGTATATTGAATTCTCCCAATAGAAAGTGCAAGTGCAGACCTTTCTGACATCTATTTAAAGCCTTCAGCCATATATCTTAGTCTGGCACCCATCCAGGAGCGGTAAATACCCGTGTACAGGCAGCAGCAGCATTGCAACACAACAGAGCAGATTGGTATTCAGAGTGGCAGCTTCCAAAGTTGAAGCTGCATAAATAGTCCAAACTATTACATAAAGGTAAACAAACAACACTGTGCCGAATCATACCAGGTCTGAGCGGCAGCAGGTGGATGAATGAAAGGCTGCTCAGCTCATCAAATGGTGTAATAATGTGTCTCAAATCATTAATCTTTGTGTTGGAGGACAGAACAAAAGGTGTTGAGATGAAGGCATAAAGTGAGAGCAGGAAGATAAGACAGCACAGGTAGACAGAAAGTGGGCCACGCAGCTCAAAGCGAGCTGTAAAGTTTTTCGTCTTTCAGCACGAACCTTCACCGTGGTAGCAAGAGACCAAACTGTAGCGTAATGTGTGGTAGATGATGTCTTGCAATAGCTGCCAGACCTTTTTTCCCCCAGAAATCATAGCACACAACTAATGAGCTTCACAAGTTTGGAAAAAAGACCACACTAGCACGTAGACACACACACACACACACACACACACACCCGTCCTATTTATTATATTCACGCAGCTCACTAACAGCCAGACATCTCCCTATACCACAGCCACAATGTGACACGCTTGTCTGTTTGCAGGCAGAGAAATAAATATCCCGTCTTTCACATTTTTTGTTGGTGTCACATCAGCCAACACAAGCTACATCTAATTTGAATGGCGTCTGCAGCCTGCCAGGAGAAGGAATCCAAGATGAGAGACAGGAGAAAGACAGAAAGAGAGTCAGTGGGGAGAGAAACAGCAAAAGGACACGAAGGATATGAAATAGGGATGATGGAGGATGAAGAGCAGAGGTGGACTTCCACATCTCGGGGTTCTCCCTCATGAGGGAGTTTCGTGGCAGTCTGTCTGTGCTGCTGTCAAACAGCATCAGCGTTCTCCTTCTGCACAAGAGCCGGGGTCGTAAATCCATAAAATCCTGCAGATCCGCTCTCTCACTGTCGAGCCACATGAAGCGCAGTCAAAAGAAACATGTTGGATTGTTAAACAGTCTATAGCTATGATGCTGGAGAGGACAGTGCGAGTTGATAGCAGAAGTAAAATATTAGATCAATCGGCACATCAGTTAAAATGCAGTTGGTGCGGAGAAACAGTCCTTTGAGAAACGTTTAATATATAATAATAAATCAAATGAGCTCATTCCATTATTTATTGGAACGGGCCAGTATGTGACATACTAGTGTGGAATGTGGAAACATTACCATGATATTTATTACTTTTGCTTATGTGCTGACATGTTTGCATTTAATATGGAAAATATTTCAGTCCTAATGTTTTAGTTGGTCATGTAATAACCCCAGATCGCCTGTGTCTGTCTCATGGCCCTGCTCAGACCTGCTATTAACATCTGTCCTGATCACAGGCGGACAGCTTTTACTTTGTCTGTTCACACCTGGCATGATAATGAATGTGTCTCCTGTGACCACTTGTGACTGGATCTCACTTCACCGCTCAATATGCAAATCATCAGGCACATCATTTGTGTTCACAAAGACTCAGTTTACAGATGTGTCCACTGTCAATGTGTTTGTGCGAGTCTGTGTGTTGGCAAGAGCGGGAGAGCTCTTACTGAAGGTCTCTGCCCTGTATGAGACTGGTCACCTGCCCAAGTTGAACGTCACCTCAACAAATGTGAGCATTGACAGTGCGGACGAGATGAGGATTGGATAAGTTAATTATGAATGAGAAACCTTTAGAATCAGACTCTATCTGCCTCGCCTGGTCACACAATAGCTGTTACTTCTGTGTATCCAGTGTCCACATCCTTCGGAGGCTGCTTTAAAGACAGATTGAGTCACACCGGCACAGTTAGATTGTTAGTGTGTTGGGTTTGTAGTAAAGCCCAACTTATCTCAACTGATACAAAATGAATGCGTCCATGACATGTACTAAACAAGATGTTTTACAGCTGAAAATATATTTGAATTTCATTTTTTCCAAAAGAAGAAATAGCATTGGTATTTATTGTGAGTCTGTTTACTGAAAATATAGTTCAGTATACAAACCGATAAGAGAATACTTATTGTTTTATAAAGAATATATTTTTTATAAAAGGCAATCTGAGAGCTAGAACAGTATTTAGACGCCATCTCTCCACGTAATACATCTAAAAGCATCTAACTTGTTCATACATCTGTGTGTGTTTTAACAACTGAGCCCTGACCTCCATGTTGCAGGTGAAGGGAAACATGAAGCTGCCGTTCATTATCTGAAATATTGTGGAATTAACAACCTCCCTGAAATGTGTCTTGTCCTGTGTGAAAACATGATACACTCAGCACACACAGAACCATTTGGACATTTCATGAGGTTAAAAAAGGCCACTATTGTCGTGCCCTCCCCATCAGAGACATTGTGCCTTTACAGGAAGCGAGCATTATCATTTTGATTGACAACCACTCCAGGAGACGGATGTGGACGCACAATGCAGCGCCTGAGTACACAATACACAATGAGGGAGCAGAAGTCGTGTTTTTCTACCCTGCTGGGGGCCACATGGTTCTGCTGCTGTTCACTGGCTGATCAGAGGCACATCATTCATTTTAAGCTTGTGTACCAATCATGTTGCAGCAACAGGCGGGACATATGGCGACGGCAGTGTGTAATTGGTTTCTGATGAACGCCGCCTGTCGCTCAGATTTGGACGACAGCGTTTCTGCTCCATCACTTGGTTAAAAGGGTTTGGAATAGTTCACATAAACTGACATTTTCCAGGACATAGATCGTAAAGCAGCCTTCCAGCTATGGGTCTCTGGAGTCATATATGAATGGTTACAAAGTGAATTGTTCATTTGCATGTAAACCCACAGCTCAGGCCTGGATGACACGTCCTCCTTCCAGTGAAAGTGCACACACTCGACTGTGGCTAATTTATCTCCGACTCATTTTCTCCAGGCTTTTAAACAAGCGGGGAGCAGAACAAAAAGTCTGTCATGTGTGACGTACAGTACAGTGAAGCAGACTTGAGCCCCCTGGAAAAAACGGCCTCCATTTACTCCAGAAAGAGGATAAAAGGCAGCCCGCACCACTTAATTTATGATACAGAGCAAATTAATGGGCACTGACAAGCTCAATAATTTTTCAGAGGCAACAGATAACAATTATAATCATCAGCCACAGAATTAAATAGTCAGTAGAGAGACAGTGGGAACGTGCACTTGTGTGTGTGTGTGTGTGTGTGTTTGTGTGTGCACATGTGTGTGTATTTTCAATATTTGTCTGCTGCACTGTCAAAGCCCCATTAAAGGCGGACCATCAGCGTTAATGTAATATTGTTTGGTTTATTACAGTCCAGTGTCTGCCAGGACCCTGACTACAGAGAGCTGACTTTGTGCCAGCACTCGCTCCCTCTCTCTCCTTTTCTCACTTCACTGCTCGACGGTTACACCATACCTTTTTCCTTTTTGTCAGCCTCTGTGGGATGAGGCGACCATGCACCGTGCTATAATTCATTACCCCCCCCAGTCATTTAAGGCAGTGACAATCAATGGCGTCTCTTCTGTGTTGCGATCTCAGTCATGATAGCGGCTTTTAACAAGCTTTTAAGTTGGAGAGAATCAGATGAAGAGACACGGAGGGAGATATAAAGTAAGTATAAGAAAGCTCAGCATCAAAACAAGCGCTCGTATTGTCTCTGGCAGATGTCTGACTTCATTAGGGACTCGCAGGCTGCTTCACACAAACACTTCAACGGGCTGCAGCCATACACAACGCAGGAGAAACTGACTTTTTCAGAGCACTATATGAGTGTGCCAGGGCAGTCACACAGGAATGCCCAAGACCTCTTTAGATAAGTTGTGTTATATCTCTCTCTCTGTGTGTGTGTGTGTGTGTGTGTGTGTGTGTGTGTGTGTGTGTGTGTGTGTGTGTGTGTGTGTGTGTGTGTGTGTGTGTGTGTGTGTGTGTGGGAGACCCTATTAGTCAGGGAGGAACTTGTGGAGAGCACAGCTGCCCCCTATGGGTGTGAAAACAATGCAGCACCCTGGCAGAGAGGCGGCTCTGATTTCTGCTGCTGCTTCATTAAGGCTGGAAGACACAGAGAGGTGCTATTGTTGGAGCACAGGTGTTTAACACTAATTAGTCGGCTTATCCTACTAATGTTGCAGAGACATCAGACGCCGCTCCGGCAGCGTGGAAGAAAAATAAAGAGGATTTCTCACTGCGGTACAACATATTTTTCCCGGCTTAGAACGTGAGGCGCCTGACGTGCGTACACTTCATCTTTTGTGCTAATGGCCACTACAGAATGCCAAGTTTGTCTTTGTGTTTGTCTTTGTCTTCACTGTGCCAAGTGCAGACGACACAAGCAATCAAAAACAAGCTGTAAACACTGGGGACTGCTGTGGTGATTTTAGAGCGCGGACCTAGACAAAAAAAGTGAGTACACTGACTGAGCTTTAAAGAGTCAGTGGAGGCCACAGTTCATATTTCAGAGTCAAGCGGCTTCTCCACTGCACGACAGTCACCTCTGGAGATCCAGGAGACGTGTTGCTGTGTATGTCATTTGTCATCAGTTAACATTAGTCCTGTGGATTGTTCTATGTGGACTAACAGGAGGGGAGTCGCCACAGTCTAGGGCTTCTTTCATTGGGAACCTACAAGATTCATCTTTGCACTTTGACATTTCATCTCAAACAGAGCGAAGGTTAAGCTGATTGCCTTTGCCAGTGTGAGGAAGTCTGCATACACTCCCTTATTAGAGATGCAGGAGTCAGGTAATGGAACAAGGCCCTTTGCTGGCTGCTGCTGCTCCTGCCCCGTCATCCGTGGCCAACATCTACCAGAGGCCAGAGAGGAGCCGAGCGCCTCTGAAGTGAGCGGAGGAAAAGTGAGCAGAGATCACTGCAGCGTAGAGCGAGGCTAAGAGCTGTGGGCAGAGCAGCCACTCCGACTGTTACAACCCTTGCTGCACCAACATGCTCTGTTATTATACTGGACTGTGGACCTTTGGCTGCCAGACAACATTAAACACGTTTAGCGCAAAAAGCAACACAGAGAAAACACACTGTAACAATAATGACAATGAATCACTCACTCACACACTCATTCAAACACTCTTCTTCTCGTTTTGCTCAGTCGCTCACCCACACACTTGTGTAAGTCCCTTGCTCGCTCATTTGCTCATTCACAAGCTCGCTCAGTCGTGCACTCGTTCAACATTTCTCTCATTCACTCACCCACAGACACAACACACATTCAAGCACATAGTCTATATCCCCTTTTCCTAAATAGGGATCCAAAATAAAAACAAGAAAACACCCAGAAAAACAACACAGCATGTGTAAATGCATATGTGTGACAATATTTGACAACTCTAAAAAAAACGCATAGGAGTAAAACTCAATGTTGTTCGGAGCCTTTAATAAAGGTGACACTACATATGAACTGTTAAATCACCACCACACACCATTGGCATTTAAGTTTCTGAGTATTAATATTCAATGTGGACTATACTGTAGAATAGTACTTTTTGCAGTGCTTATACACCTGAGCTGGTTGTTTTTTGGAGTTTTAAAGAGCAAGACTGGAGATTTGTTTTTGCTTTTGTCAAAAATGTCAACAGCTAATGTAAATCAACAACAAATCATCATGGACATAATGAATAAACTGTATCAATGAAGACAAAATAAAAAGGAGGAAAAAGGACAAAGTACTTTGCTAAGAATACATATTTGGTGCAGAGGTTCACATTTTTCTAATATTAAGGGGATCCCCCAATGTAAGTCCCTTGGAATCATTTGACATTGCCCATTTTTTACACTTCTACTTTGTTATGTGAAATAACAACGTCAAACTATTTTCACCATGTCAACAAAGAATACCCATGGATAATGGATGAATGTGGAAACTTTCCAGAGACCACCTGGCACTGTGCCATGGTCCCCTGAGAGTCCACAGACCCCCATTTGAGGAATCAATGCTCCAGTGAGTCCAGCATACAGCAGTGGAACAATACTGTTGAGTAGCATAAACTTAAATCACAGTGCAGTGCTTTAGTTCACTTTAATGAAGGGACAACAGTGCAGCAGTGTGGCTCCTCGGTGTGTGTGTGTGTGTGTGTGTGTGTGTGTGTGTGTGTGTGTGTGTGTGTGTGTGTGTGTGTGTGTGTGTGTGTGTGTGTGTGTGTGTGTGTGTGTGTTTTCCGGCAGCAGTGGAGTTCCTTGGCACAGGTAAATAAGATATATATCAGACATATGATCCAAAATCAATATTTAGTTTTTGGTCTTCATAGTTTTTGTTGACAACAAGAAAAATATAGAATATTCACTTATTCTTTAAGGTGAAGTTAATGGCCATTGCACAGGCAGTGATGAAAGTGAAGAAAGAAGAATCTACTCTATTTGAAAATACAAGGAGCATTGATTTATTTGTTTTTAGTGCAGTTTCAGTGCTGGCTTCAGTGCCTGTTATTTATACAGGTTACATCAGCCCTTGGCGACGCGCTGTTGCAATATACAACTCATCAAGATGAGTGACAAGTACGTGGATGGGAACATGGCCCACAGAGGCGGGGGGGGGGGTTCACTTTGAACAGGCCAGTTGGATGAAAACATAACAATTGTAAAACTTTCCACAGCTTCACGTACTCCATTAAATATATTTATAGTCCTTCTCTTACTGTTAAGATTACTGTATCGTGTTACCACTGATGCTGGAATGTACCATTTTCCAAGGATGCAAGGATCATTTGTGTTAGATGTTTTATTCTCATCATATACTATCAGACTGTTTCAGTCTTTGTATTGAAACAGACATCCAGGCAAAGACAGAATAAAGCAGTATTTCCCTCATGGGAGTTAACGTCTCTTTAACATCCAGGATATATGGGTAGTCCATCCTTTCTGTCACGTCTGACTACATTGTGATACAACCAGATGCATGAGGCTTTTCCCAAAAAAATACTGAATGGGTTTGAAGTGGCATAATATTTATAAGTAATTCAACATAGACAGTTTCAGTGATATTTCATTTGTTTCACTGCGTTCACCACATGAGTCCCATTTGAGTTCCTTGAAAAACAGCCCAGCGTGTGAATGCATCACTTGTGGTCGATGTTTATTGCTGCCTTGTCTCCATTACCATCATCCAGTATTAAATACGACGGGGGGAAAAGCTTTCTTTTTTAAATATGTAGAAGCACTTACCACAACATTGCTTTTTAAATTACTGACATATCATAAAAATGTAAACATACATAATGTTACGCATATATAAAATCCACATAAACCAGGGTTTTAAGTCAGAGCACAGTGGCCTACGCTGCATTACGTCTAAGAAAACATCTACATCTAATTTACTGTATTTTTCCTACAGAAATATGCAGAGGCCTGCTCCAAGTTCAACAGTGAGAGTATATCCTCAGAGGAAACCAGTGGCTAGAACAACAGCTAGAATATCTGGTTTGAAGGGGTCAGAGCAGTCATCCTGCAAATATTTTTGCCTCTTCTTCGCCACTAAAACCACATGTTTTTTTTACATTCTCATGTTTCATAACTTGTGTCTGTGTGACTATTTGGATCCCATGCGTATGAAAGCTATTTGACATTATAATGGATCCCAAAAATGTCTAAATGTTAAGAAGGATAAACCTAAAACAGACTGCAGTGTTCAACAGAGCAACGCTGTGGATCATAATATCTCACATTTTAACGTTATCTGTAAATATTTGAGTCTTTCCCATTGATTATCTGTGTGTGGCAGCCCATCATGTTCTAATTTCATAATGAACCAAAAAATGTTTGTCATGGTAGTTTACATTTCTCATTTAACATAAAAGATCCCTAACTTGTTGTTTTGCTGAGTCACTGCATTGTATAGCTCTGTGCAGAGCTATTTCCAACATGCTATCATCCATAAAGTTGTTACCATCCACGCAGACAGTCAGACCTCATAGTTTCAGCTGTGACATGCAATGTAGTTCTTTCTCTCATGCAAGAATGAATCTTTCACTCTTTAGTCTGTGTACCTGTCACTCTGAATCTGTTGCGCTCAAGAGCATCCCCTCTACCGCCATACATTTTATTAATGTTGGGGGAAACACTGTATTTCCTCATAAGAGATGTTGATTTGCATTTCTGCATCTTTGATTTGATACCAACAATATGTAAAATGACCACTAATCTTTCTAAGCAGTAAATTCTCAAAAAAAAATTATGTCAACTACTTATTTACCAAGCTTTAATTATTCCTACAAATTCCAATAGAAAGCCAAAAATATCAGGGTTAATGTTTTTAATAATAACTTCACACACTACTTTTGGGCCGCTGGTCTTCTCCTTATTTACTGTCTCCCATATCTTTATCTGCGGATATCGGATCCGTCTTTATAATAAAACCCTGTGATCACCTGTTACGCACCTGAACTATAATATTGCAAATGCTCTATCATATTTTTGTAAACGAGGATCCTTGGTATTGACTAATTTCCTCCAGATGGCAGAGATCATGAGTGATTTCCCAACACTAATGCTGAAAATGTGAATGATTTGCAACCTGTTTGCCAAATCCTGCTCCAACATGCAAAGAAAATTTGGCCCAGGAAAAAAAGATATTAGTGCTAAACGCATGAAAGAATCACTTATGATAAGGCAATTTAGCGTCACATAGTACACAGTGGATATGGGTTAAAACGTGTTTAACTGCCAGATGTCGTGGGCATGTAAAGCAGGATTGCAGTGCCCCGCTGTTTATCAGAGTACACAGGAGCAGGGGGGCCAAGCAAATCGGAGGAGAAGAATAAATACTAACTACTAAATACTGACTTCTATTCAGATTCAATGAAAAATGAGTCAGCATGGTATGAATCACTCTGTTTAGGCTTCACATATAATTGCTTGTAAACCATGTGACCATTTCAATCAAGCAGTTAATGGGACGGGCAGCTTTGGCTGAGATGTTGAATCTAATTGGAAAGGCACCTCTTGTACACTTTATTTGATGCTGACTGTAAAATTTAATAAATCACTGCTGCTCATGTCCATACAAAGCCTGTAATCTGAAAAGTGCATTAATCAATATTTGATATAACAAGGAATGAATTGTCTACGTGTATCATGGTGTTTTTTATAGTCTAAAACCCATTCGGAGCCAGAGCAATTGAAGTAGCAATTGGTGGTGTTGAATGTGGTGCGATTTGGAAACTTTGAACAAACCGGTGACCAGCGCTCTGTTGCAGCTGCAATTTTCAACATAAATGACATTGTCAATCGTTACAGTTGCACATCACGTTCTCGATGGGAACCTTCACTACGACGGCAAATACAACTGATTCTCCAGTTCAAGGTTCTGTGGACTGGTTGAAGATTCAATTTATGTCTGATCATACCCTAAGAACAAAGAAGAAGGCTTCCTGTCAAACGGTCAACATGGCAGACAAACCAAGCTAGTGACTGTGGTGGTGGTGGTGATGGTGGTGGTTAGTGTTGAACATAGTGAAGCATTCGACAGATTAACATCCAGATATAACTGTCAGGAGATCAAACAGACCAAAATACAGAGGTGAAGGCTGTGTTATTAGTACATCCCTTGCATTGCTAGACACACAGCTCCAAATGAATGCTAATGTTGCTCCGTGTGTCCTGGATGTGTAAATAGGCAGCGCATCCACCATGACAAGTTTGTATGGTAATAGATTCATCTTGTTCCATTTCTCCCTAGAGGCTAGAAATCATGCAAATGAATGCAGGTTTAACTGATTGCAAAGTGGCATTTTAAACTGCATGAAGCTGAAGTTCCGCACTGATCCAGAAAGATGAATTCAGGGAGGCACCTCCTAAAATAGCGGCCCATAAACAAGCCCATGCATCACCATATTCAAACAGGCACGCGGCCAACAGGAATGCAGGTGGAAGTAACTGTGGGCATTTCATGGGAGTGGATACAAGTGAAGTGAGTCAGACGCTGCTGCGACTGCCAGCCTCGTTCACTCTACCTCATTAGCTATGGATGGGTGGAGGTTCAGGGCCGAGGTGCTGCTGGGACTTTACCTGGTCCAATGCAAGTGAAGAAAAAAGAGAAAGCTTCACTTATTTTGTGTGGGGTTTTGTTGATTTCTTGGCAGGTAGGTTCATTTGTCCATATAGGGTATGAGAACATGCTAGATAAATGATAAAGTGCAATGTAAAAAATCAATATACACATTATGCATAAAGATGAGTTCAGGTGGTGTCAGCCCACCGTGTTTGCCTGTCACTCACAAAAAACCATGGATACGTATGGCTGCTCCCATCAGTGACCTTGTTACCGTCACAGCTTCACAACATCAAACCTCAACTTATGTCAGTCAGGGGAGAGGTGCAAGAAGCAGCGGAGGCATGAGGTGCCCATGTCTGACGTTTCCTAAGATACACGAGGGAAGCCTGAATCCTGCGTGAAGGTCTCGGCTGAAGATAAAGTCCTCCGTGAAAACGCCTCCTGTTCAGTGCCAAGGCAGTTAATCCAAATTAACTCCACAAAGGCCCTGCTAACAGTCCTACACCTGTCCGTTTGGCCTGGGCTCTGAGCCGAGCAGCGATGCAGTAATCGTCAGACTTCCCCAGGAAAGGCAATTACTCAAGAAAATGTTAAAGATTAAAAGAAACTGGAGAACTAGTTACCAAAATAAATTATCTCGAAATTAAGCCAAGTACCTTTTAAAAGAACGTTTATTCCTTTTGTTTGAGATATCTGATCCTACTTTTTGCAACCAGCTCGGCTCAGTATTTATCCTTACATCAAAACATATCGCAGAGCCTCAAAAACACCTACTGAGCGGGGAAGTAACACTGTCCAGAAAATCTCTATCTTCTCTGAATAGGAAATGTGAAGTGCTACAGTGAAATGGAAATACTATCTATTCTAAAGGCCACCAAAGCTTTGCACTGTGTTGAGAGGAAAATCCTTGTGCGTGATCCCCTTCCCTGTTTCATGAAAGCTCATGCACACTTAATAGTGTGGCTATGGTAACACAAGGTTGAGAGGAAGAGAGCGGCCGAGGTACAGCAAGATGAAGGTGAGATGACTGACATGGGAATAGTAAAAGGCTCAGGAGTGAAATTGTTGCTCTTTGCACAGTTAGAGAGCAATTTCAGCACATATCCCAGTGAGTGAAAAAAGATATCTTCTGGCAGATGATTGGCTTAGTGTGTGGCTGTTGATTAATCTAACGTGAACATGAAGGGACTAAAAAATGAGTTGGACACAGTATGGTAGAACAAAACAAAAAAACACAGTATAGTTGAGTACAATACAATAAGAGGCATGATAAAACAGAAGAAACTATTAAAATGAGAAAGACACTGAAAAATACTGCTTCAAATCTCAGTACAGTGCAAAGATACATAACAAAAAGACATATGATATGATTCCCTGTGATATACACTGTATTAAAGTACTACAGAATATTAGGGCCATATGATGAAAAAGATTTCCAGAATATTGTCATAATTTTAGGAGAATTAAATCATAATTTAACTGAGAAAAAGTCATAATATTATGAGAATTAAGTTGTGACTTAACTTAATGGGGGAAAAAGTCATCTCAGAAATAAGCAGCAACCAAACCCATCACTTTTGTTCCACTGCTCTTGGATCCAAAATCTTGATGATGAAACTCATTGTCTCTTGAGTCTCACATCCAACAGACCAAGGTGCAATGAAAAATGTGAGAACAGGCTATGGAGCAAACAACAACAAAATCAGAAACTGACTTGTACTGCGCTTGTGCTCATACAACAAGAGCCTATTAATCATGATAATACTACTTTGTGCTTTTGCATTTTCTGGATCTTTTTCTTTGAAATATTGAAGTCTATAAATAGTTGGTGCTATCTATCGTACTTAAAAGGGGGATTTACTTCTGCCATGGAATTTAAGCTTTTAACCTTTCGTTTTGTTGTGTATGATCGCATCCATGTGTCTGCACAACGACACGAGAGGCATGAGAGTAAACATATCGCTCTGATACAATTTTGGTGGAACCGTTGAGTGACAGTTCCCCCTCATTACAGGTGACCCCGTTCCGTTATGCATAGTCATCTGATCTACTACTAAAAATGATTAGAACATCTTCTGCTTTGAACGTACATACATATGTAACTCTATAATGTCATTACATGTAAATCCTTGTAATTGCTCAGCACGAGCTACATCCAAAATTGAGCTTAAAGAGTTTGAATATGCCTGTTGTACCGTGTATTATGTGACAGCAAATGAAATATATTTGGGTTTTTGACAGTTGGTCGCACAAAATAAGAAATTTGAAGTTGATCTGGGGCTTTAGTGATGGACATTTTTCACCATCTGACAATTTATAGATTAAACTATTAAATATAGAAATGCAGCCCTAATATGATCTGAGGGGAGTGAAGCTTTTCATAGCAAAGAAAACCCTCAGAGAAATACCAACTTCAGAACTCTGACTGTCCTTCCTAATTAAAATCGATGAAACATGTTTATTAAATGATCACTGTCTAAATTGTATCCAGTGCTGAATTTCAATGACGCTGCCGCAATCTTCTGAATACTGTCGGATAAAGGATTCACTGATAACTAGACAGATCCTGCTTATGTTGTACCCAGACGGTAGTTATATCACAAATCCCTGAAGAAAATCCACATACTGTATCAAAAAAGACAGAAAAAACACCCAAACTCTGTGTCAGAGGATTGTGTTATTATTATAAGCTATGAAGGAAGAGGAGGAGAGGAGGAAGAGATTAAAGATTTTCATTTTACAGCAGAGCTGTGCTTAAAAAAAAGAGGACTTTATAATGACAAGTATTGATTTCTAACCTTTCACAGGGTGATAACAACCTGTGAGATGATGTCCCTTAAGGCCTGTCAGACAGAGGAGGAGGGAAAACACCACAATGTGTGTTCTCCATTTTCACCTGTGGCTCGGAGGAACATTTCATTTTCTCATAAAAACGGCAACGGTAGTTGGAAGAAGACCATTTTTCTTGTAGTCAAGTTTCTTACATAACACCTTTTGTCACTAAAAAAAGGCTGACAAGAGTAAGAACTTTGAAAAAATAAGCAGATTTTGTGTTATTTAAAAACCAAAGTCTTAGTGTAGGATAAAAAATGTGGGCCGGGACATAAGGAGCTTTAATCGGCGAACAATCAGAGTGGCTAATGCTCAGAGATACGCTACATTTTGTCCATATTCGGATCAGAAGAGGGTTCAGACCGGCTGCTCGCTTTTATTTCCATGCACTCATAGGTACAGTCAAAAAACACAGTGAAAAGTTCAGTCCCACCACAGTACTGCTTCGTCCACTATCCACGAAACCTGCTTACAGGCTCCTGCAGGTCAAACTGACCGGTACGTTTGAGGAAACGACCCCACCAGGGTGATCCCTGTTCAGTTCATACTTGGGGAGCTTGGCTGACGTCACATACCTCCCCTGCCTCCCCCAGCTGCTGTTTGAGCCAGATTTCAACTCCACCGCAGTTCTGATATGTGTTGTGCCCTAGAAACCGCTGCAGACTGGCTTAGTCTGACCTCAATATTTCCAGACAGGCCACATCGACGGCTGCTGGGCAAACAGGGGACTGTGGTCGGAGTCAGAGTTGTTAAACGACTTGGCACCAGGGGCCCGGGAGAAGAAGAGGGTTTTTATGCCTTGCTGGAGATTGATCAACAGCTTTAGGATTGCAGACGTCAGAAAGATGGAGTCCAGTAGTGATAAAAAGAAAGGAGTAATTGCACACACTGAGTCTGGCTCCCAAAGCTTCTTTTTAAATAAAATGTCTACCCTAACATACATATTTCAGACATTTATTCCCTATTGGGAGTGATTTCTACTGTAACCCACATTTTTAAAGACTACCTCAATAGCACCCCAGTAACACTCTATCAATGTATTTTATCAAGGAGCTTAATAAATCTTTTTTTGTGTGTTATTGAGCCAATACGAGGGGAGTGTTGATCTGTGGAGGCTTGAGTTAAGAACACAAATGGCAACACGGACTCCAGGGAGTATAAAGGCCAGACAGGCCATCACAACAGACTAAATAAGCACATGGAGCAAACAATAAGCAAACTATTGCTTTTCTTCCAGTTAACAATTTCTGATACAGTTGGCTGGAATTGTTGGTTTTCAGTGTGACTCACACAGCAACACATTAGAGCAAGCTTGCACATCCCTATTATTTATTTAATTTAATCTATATTAACATGTAGCCTACAATATGTATGAGACTGTTTGTGTGTGTGTGTCTGTGTGTCTGTGTGTGTCCGTGTGTGTGTGCGTGTGTGAGTGTGTGAGTGTGTGTGTGTGTGTGTGTGTGTGTGTGTGTGTGTGTGGTGAGAGCTGCTGTCCAAGTGTTACAGATTAATCGGTTTAATGAAAAGAGAGCTAATTATAGCAGACTGGGACCTGCACTCAATGCCCAGATCACAGTCTCTCTCTCTCTCACACATAACCACCCACACACACACACACACACACACACACACACACACACACACACACACACACACACACACACACACTACACACACACACACACACACACACACACACACACACACACACACACACACACACACACAATGATGCCGTGCATGTGTGCATGTGGCGAACACAAGCATCTCATTTACTTTAAGTATAACAGGATTTCATACTCCTCCTCAAAGTCAATATATTAATGTCCATACAAACTTGAGATGCCTCTCCAGCAGCACACCCAGCTTCTCTACAATCAATCTCTCAATCAGATACAATCAGCATTTCAGATAAATACGTTTCCCTTGTACCACTCCACCTTCCATTGGCAGTGAATGTTGTACATCTGACATACTGTATGTCAGATGGATTCTTTTCTAATGTGTGCAATTCCTACGACACTGAGCTGCCTTCATTAGAAGAAAAACTATAAAGAAAATGCACTCAAAATGAATCCATTTAACCAAGGTACATGAAATAAAATAAATCAATGAATCTACCAGTCCATAATTTAATTAGTTTCCTTGAAAGGCGAATGGATCTTCTGAGGACTACAGGAGCAGCAAGCATCCTATGGCTAAATGGCAGCTCAGTAACATGGTCACTGGGGAGAAGTGGGACTTCCAAACGAATGCAAATCAAATTAACTCCAAATTAGAATTGCACGCTTGCATTCTGATTCAGTGGATCTAAATACTGAGCTCCATCACTGTAAAATTGTGCTCTGCACTCCTCAAAGCACATCCCCCCAGAAGAGCACTGCTTTCCCTTTGGTCTGACCATTTAAATGTAAAAGAAATGATGTGCTCAAAAATAAAACCATTATGTTCTATAGGACTGGTGCCAATCCGCTTTTCAATCCTTGCGCTTCAAGAACACCCACAATCACAGAGAGTGCAGCAAATATAATATGGGCCTCGTCTCTGGAATCATCTTCATTCTGACCAAATGACTGCAGTCACAAAGAGCAATTATCTGATCACAAGATTTCAAAACGAAAGGCTCTGTGCTAAGTGGTGATCTGAGCTGAAATTCACCAGGATCCCCTCTGTCCTGCTGATCACTGTCAGCCGTCCTGTTTCAGCCGTGCAGCCTCATGTCTTGACGTTAAAGCTGCAGGGACACACTGTTTAAAGCAGCTTCTGAGTCCTAAGATGTAATTTCTTTCTGCTCATTTGACCATGTGTGAACAAACATGACATATTATTTAATGGTCCGCCAACTGCCGTTAGATTGAACACTGAATATCAGTCGTGTTCCAAGAACATTTTGGAGCAGCTGGATAGCTTTGCGTAGCTTAGCCTGAGGAGTGATAACTGCAAGCTCTGCAATCGCGGAGTGGCTTCGCATGGAGTTCACCTTTGGTGAACTTTGACCAGCGAGATTCACTCCGCATTCACGTATGTGTGACTGGGCCATTAGACAGAGGCAGGTGAGCCGTTTTCCCTGACTTCCAGTCTTTTTAATGCTAAGCTAAGCTAACCAGCTGCAGGCTTGAACTTACTGAGTGGTATCAGCTCTAGAACAAACTCTCAAATGAAAATGTCTTAAGCAAAACTCTACCAAAGTTGTAGCCGGCTAGTAGAGTTTGATTTGTAGTGTGACCTTTCCTCATAAGCTCTGCTTGTAATTGTGCTGTGTCAACCCTTAGAATAAGCACTAGCTACACTTGCTGGAGAACAGATACGAAGCCGTAAACAAGCACCGCTGCTGGGATAATGCAATCTTGCACTGAGCATAACATGGCTGCTGCACATTATGATGACTGATTGCATCCCTTACAATATGATTTCAACAAAGCACAGAGCACACTGAGACAACATGGAGCCTGTAATGTACTCGCATATAAAGCAGGATTGTAACTGACATCCATAAGGTCTCTGTCATAACAGCAAATCATAATGAATGGCTGCACCTTTTAAATCACACTGCATCCTTCAGTAATGGTTTCCCATGTGCCTTGTATTCATTTGACTGTTCAGGCACAAGCTAAAAATGGGCTATAAACTGATCATCGGAGATACATGCAACCCATAGCAACACAGATATTCAGAAAATCAGCCTGATATTTGGCTGTCCTGGCCAAACAGATGACAAAAGATATAACGAGTTAATAGGCCAGGCAGAATCATTTAATTAATCCCCTGCTAGCAGCAGATGGGTGTGAGCTTAGTGGCTCCTAGTAAGAGCTCGTGTATTTTTGCACTCAGTGTAATGATGGTCACGATGGCTCAGGCCAATGGGGCTCTGTTGTCCAAAGGCAGACGAAGGGAGTCATAAAATGGAAAGCACCTTGAGGTCAGGGGTTTGTGTGACCTACTAACTCACAGGATATAGTGACAAAGAGAGTGCAGACAGATGAATGGAAGCTTTACCTGCATATAATCCTCGAGAGAAGGAAATCCTACGAGCTACAATGCAGAAAATACTCCTTGGCAGGCTACTTTAAACGGTCCAGAACATGTAAAGATCACTACTCAAGCATTGTTTAAAATCTTAATATTCAAACAAGAAAATGTACAGTGAATGGTGACATTACCGGTGGACAGAGAGGACAAAACCCTTGTCTTCCTACATGCATTAATAATGACTTCTGAAGCAGATGGAAACTATCAGAGTAAATGTCCTCTATGCCGGACATATATGTTGGGTTTAAAAAAAGTACATGAATGTGTGTATATATATACACACACACAATATATATACTATATATATTAGTATTTTTGTCTTTTCAATGTCATTTCTAGAGAAATCAGTTTAAACATTCAGTGTCTTTAACACTAAACATTGTGTGGAAAAGAAGACAAGAGTAGAGTGTGCCCTTCAAAATGGTGCTTGATGCTAGAGGGTAATGCCAATACAGGAGCTTGATACATTTAATACCTTTCATCATACACCGTTAATATAAACAATACAAACATTTGCAGATAACAAAATTAAAAGAAACAATATTTGCCTGCTAAGAAAAATCCTCATTGAGACCATTATGCAACACTTAAAAGGTAATTTTTTTAGGTCTATAGGTTTAGTTGAGAAA
This sequence comes from Hippoglossus stenolepis, assembly GCF_022539355.2. Classification (NCBI taxonomy): domain Eukaryota; kingdom Metazoa; phylum Chordata; class Actinopteri; order Pleuronectiformes; family Pleuronectidae; genus Hippoglossus; species Hippoglossus stenolepis. Next base: position 6,748,021 of record NC_061491.1, read on the forward strand.
ATGTTAAGAGGCAACATACATGCAATAGATGGGTAACACTGCCGACTGCCTTACTGTTCCCCTAGGTATAACCATAACCATGTAGTGTGTGTGTTTACACATGTAAACCCACGCAACACAAGGAAGAGCATCATTCTTGTACATGTAGGAGGAATGTGTTTTTAAAGAGCTGTACCAGCACTGACATTAAAATATGAACAAATTATTCAGAAATTAAAGATTGATAATACATATAAAAAGTAGTAAGGAAGGCTGACATGAAAGGTGAAAACACATTATATATACTGTATATATATATATATATATATATATATATATATAAAACATATTGGAAGTAGTATGAGATGTACGCTACAGTCAGGCCTAACCTGCAGTATTTTGCAACACACCGACTAGTGAATTGCTATATCTTTCTAGGCACACTTCAGTAGTGAAATTAAAAGCCACAGGAGGCTTGTGCAGGGACCAAATGTGAAAACTGCACACACTTGAGGGATAGACTTTATTAGCTCAGTGGATGCTCACTGAGAATAATCTATCCCATCCTCCAAATTCCCTCTGAACGTTACCAGGGTTACAGCAGCCCTGAGATATTACACATGCATCGCTTCCATTGTCATGTGTGCCGGTGAGGCTTTGCTCTACGTAAATGTAGGAGACATTAGTTCCCTAGTGTGATTAAATATAGTCTCCACAAAACAGAGGTGAATGCAGAATATTACCTGCTAGCTAGAGCTAACATCACGTCACCCAGACCAACAATTGTAGAAATATGTTTCACTTTTGTTTGGTGTAATTAAAGCTCATTTTCATGCTTATATGAGTTAGGTTTTCAAATTGTACGCATCTATGTGCAGACAACAGTGAATGAAGAGGTTGGATTAAAGGCAGGAGGGAAGCCACAGAAATGAGAGTGCTAAAATATATCTGCTCTGTTAACAGGTCTGTGGTTTCCCCTTGTACGACAAGGTGACGCACGGAACTGCCATGCTCATTTATTTGGCTGTGCATCATCCAGGACCATCACAGCCATTAATTTGAAACGGCTAATAGAAAGTGGCTGGGAGTCCCAGGAGGTTGCTCATCATTTCTGATCCATCCCCGACGACACTGGATCTCACTTATTTCTTCTGCTTTACACACATCCGCCCCACCGGTATCCAAGGCTGCAGGGAGGACTATGTGTGAAAGAAAATAAGAAATGGGAGTCCATCCATGAGTGGTGAGTCCATAACCACGTCCATACTACAGTGAAAGAGGAGGACAGAACTCTCCGTACATATGGAGCACAAGTGAGGAGCTCTCAGTGCACTGGTGTCCTACTGCAGTATGAGTTTTAAAGCAGCCAAGCCTTTTATCTGCCTTGAACTAAACAACACTGATAAGCTGAGCAGCCACCATGGAGTCTAAAGAGGTCTGTATGTAGGCTGGCATGTGTAGGAACCCTCTTGCACCCAATGGGACTCGACTGGGTTGGAAAACACAGCGGATCAAAGACACTAGCAGGGGCTGGAGGCAGAGAGGCATGTGGGAGTCCTTCAGGGGGCTGCAGAGACTCATTTAATCTCTCTATACCTCCCTGTCCTCAGCAGCTGTTGGAGACGGAGGGGTTTAAGACGCCACGGGCTGAGACCCATAAGAGCAGATTAGGATGGAACAGGAAGGAGGAGGAGAGGACGGGGAGGACGACGGGGGCGATTTTTTTAACACAAATATGCAACATGGTAAAGCTGGTAGAGAGCTGAAGCCCTGTCAGTCATACATGCGCAGAGACATGGTCCCTGGGTGGGGATTCGACATGGGTACGCAATGTGGGCCTTGCACAGTGAGCTCTGACAACTGGCTGCCTCTCGGCATCTTTTAGCAAATGCCACGATTTACAAGAATCTTTTGGGGAGGGGAGGGGAGTTGGTTTGCTTTGCTCTGCTGTGTATGCAAAAGACCTGCTCAGAATATTCATATCCTGTCCCAAACAGCTGAATGCCGCCTGCACACCCGGCGGGAACAGTTACAAAAAGGGAAGAGACGTGCGAGTAGATGGCATGGCATTTGGATTTGGTGTCAAACTGCACTTGGATATCTGTGTTGCCTGCGGACATTCAATTGATTTGCAGAGCTGTGAAATCCCTCTAGGGCAACCAGAGTTGGTTATTTGTGAGCTGTTTAATATACACAGAGAGGGGATGGGAAACAACAGATTACCATACTCCATTATATTTAGTTTGGGAGATTATTTGAGGCCACTTCAAGCTGTGACCTTTCTTGCCTGAAACCTTTTTACACAGACACAGTCTACAGGATTACTCTGTATTTAGAAACTATTTTCAACACTTGACTGCACTGTAATTTCAGAGAATTAGCTTAATCTACACCATCTTGCACTCCAGATACAATCTCTGCAGGGCAATATAAGATGGACAAACAGCGGTGCATCAAAAGAGCTAATTCACTGTCTTTCATCTAATGAGCTGTTTACACCTTGTGTGCCCGAATGCATCTAATCCTCATCAGAGAAAACATGCTGTGATTCTGCAAAGTTCTTGACATTCGCTGTGCTCAAACCTTACAGTGCGATGCAGTACTCGTGTTCACGCTGCTACTACACTTAGAGCGGGATAATTGAGGTCATATCACTTGTCGTTGAGTTTAATTATTTTCAGATTCTTTCTGCATATTAAACAGAGCTGGGAAGAGGAACATCTGGGGGTTTAATTGTGACGAGGTGAAGTGTATGTTTGTGCTAGAGGTTAGTATGATCTCAGCATATGGGGAAGGCTTATTACATTTGGGCTGTGGAGTTTAAATGAATGCAGCCCCAAAGGTCAATCAGGGGTGCATTCATGTGAAAATCTTCATCTTTATTGTAATCTCTACACTCTGCAAAGTGTTGAAAGGGTCAGGAGTTAAGATCTCAGTTATGATAGCTCTGCAATAGGGAGAAAAATGAAAGAGCTGAATAAAATTATTAAGAAATGTTCATAATTTTCTACTTACAGAGAGTTTAATTTTAAAAGTGTTGAATACAAATTGAAAGCACACGTTGTTTTGATGGATATACCATAGTTGTTAAGAAATAACTCTTTATTGTAGCCTTAAATAAAATCAGCTTCCCAAAGTAGATCACCTTCCCTGTCAGTGAATTACTAATCTTACTAGTACTACTATGGTTTATCCTACTACACCTGCATAAAATAATTTTTGATCACACGGGGCAGTGGAACAAACTGTAAACACAACAGTGACACATCGTATTTACACATCTAGCAGACGTAAAACAGTATTAGCATCAATTTAAAGTTGTGTGTGTGGCCACAAGTATATTTCAGTGGAAGACTCACTCCCCAAAACTCCCTCAACTCCTGAAGGTAATATATTTTAAACTGCTTCTGCTTATGAATAAAAAAAAACAGGAATTCCTTTATACTCTATATTCTTTCTTATCATGTTTTTTTTTTTAATGATGAGGAGCTTTTAGTCTTGACACAACTCAGAATTCACAGCTACAACCTCCTGTCCTGTCAAATTTCATTAACTGAAACCTGAAACATAAATACTCGAGCTAGTGGCAAACATTTCCAGTCTGCTGTTTAATGCTGGGCAGGTAGCGCACATCAGAGCTTTTTTACACTCACTTTACTCACAACTCCAACAGCTGCCTGCAACAGCTGGAAACAAGGATTATTAGAGCAGTGAGAGTGAACCAAAACAGTAAAGTTACAGTTTGCAAATGACAAACAATGAGCCGAAAGAGCTAACGAGCCAATTTGTTAAACACTAAATTGGCTTTTTATGACCTTACAAAGTTTTTTATGGCTAATGTGTGAGCAAACTGTTGTCTATTTACACATCCAGCAGACAAAGTGCAACATTAACATTCATTCGGAGTCTGTGTCTGTTTCTGTTGAACTGATGAATGGAAATATACCAAACGAGTAAAGTTGGACGCAATAAAACCACAACTATTAGCCGAAAGATGATAAAAACACTTGAGATGAGGAGAACTTCCGATTTGGGTGATAGTCACACCATCTGCATTACACTTATGTTGGAAAAGCACAATGGTTTTGTTTCTGGTAAATTGACACAGGCATCAGCCTTTATCGCGAAAAGCTCTTAAATCTTGCTTTCTTTCCAAGTTGATATCTTTGTTGCATCTTCTACTAGGATGGCTCCTCTTCTTCATTCTGAGAAATTTCTATTCTTTCAGTGTTGCATCCACAGTGTGCTAGAAACATCATCAACACGCCCACTTGCTTGCCGTGATTGTTATAAACATTTTCCTGCTCTATTCTCACATGGGATCAGACATTTGCATTCTCACTTAAAGCCCCTCCTTTCAGGAAAATGTGCGGACTTGAACCAGTGTTAAAACAGAAACATTGACCACTAAACTGGAGCTGGCCATGTGATCAATACTAATGGGAGGAAAGAGTAACTCTCTGAGCTGCTATGTTTTATTTTGAAGCCTAAAAATATGATGTGTTTCAGACAGATTTTGTGGCCACAGATGGCTCATCGTACTTAAGAGAATCTCAAAACACACAAAAACAGAGGGAGTGAAATCTCATTAAAATCAGTGAATATGAGAAAAGGGATTTTCTCACGATGTAATGTCATCTTCACAGGCTTAAAAAGCTGTGGTTACACACAACTCTTCCCATCCAGTTCATGATGTTTGATTTAACTGACAGGTCTGAACGGATTTTGATGACTTCTCATAGACCAGATATGCAGATCCGGCACGTAACGTGATCAGCAATGCAAGGAGATGGAAGCAAGAGTGGAGATACAGCGAGAGATATTATTAATTCAGCCGGAGCCAGCACGCACGGCGATGTGATCTCATATTCTAAAGGAAAGGAGCTTGGGCATATGCCGTATGCCGGTTCACATTCACAAATAAATCAACACGCTCAATCCTTTAACAAAGCCCATTACATCATTCACCGTGACAAATGCTTTGGGCTAACTGGGTCCCTGTGAGAGATGGCTTCGTCCTCAGCAATGCCATGCCAGCAACACCGAGGGATCAGTTACCATTCAATCCCATCAGCCTCTCCATCCATCCCTCCCCCACATCTGCCTCCACTCCTTCCTTTACTCGCTGTGCTGCCATCCACAGTTGCATGCCTGTGTTTGAAGTGATTCAGTGATAGGAAATAGGGGGGTGGGGTGGAGACGGTGTTTGTGACAGAGTGACATTGTGTATTGATATAAGTGTATAGTGGATGAGTACGTCAGTGCTGTGAAATCAATCTCATTACTAGGCATGGTTATTTTCATACAGCCTGAAATATTCATCTTAGTTACACATTTCAATCTTTTTTTTTATCATAATGCCACAGTTCTATGAGACACAAAGTTAAATTAGCACTAATCAATAACTCTGCATCAACAATGCATCAGATTAATACAAGGAATAGGTAAGGATTATTACTATTTTTCAATTTTACAAAAGAGTTTATTGGTTTATGCAACTATTTTCTTGTTTTTACCAGTGACTGGTTTGTAAGTGTTGCATTATACTGCCTGCAGTTTGCCAGCGCCACCATTTAACAAAAAGAGAGTAAGATTTAAAAAAAGACAAAAAGAAGAGAAGCATGAAAAGCCCAAAACTGCTACAGCTGCCAAAAAGTTTGTGGAAACAAAGGATGCAGGGCAAATTCTGCCATGAACAACCATATCACAAGTCAAGTATGGACATTTATAAACCTGCTCTCTGTCTCTGTGTGTGTATGCATGCAGTGGTGGCAAAATGGTATTTTGGCTTGAAATGGCCATCTCAATAATGTGAAAGTGGCTGCTCGTAGAGAGTTGGCTGGCAACATAATGTTTCCGTCCTGATTTTTGACAATTATAAATGAACGCTAATATTTCTTTGAGAAACCATTTATTTATTTTTTTACTTTGAATTTTGATGTCCAAACACAAGGCTAGCTCATATATTTAGGATGCATCAACAACCTCTGTGTTTAAGGCTTCAGGCTTTATGTGAACATTTCACAATTGGCAAATAATCAAGATAATGAAGAGTAGTAATCAGTCAACCAAGATTGTCTTTGGTTTACTACAGCCCTAATTGGATAAATATTTGCAGTATTACAGATATGATGTGTGTGATGACATTACTCTCTCTAGATTAAAAGTTGTTTCTGCTAATGTAAATCAAACATTTTCTACTGCTGCAACTTCACATTAAAAGCATTTGGCAAAACAAAAGTTGACTTTTATTATGAAATAGCTATAGGAAATGCAATAAACTGAGCACAGTAATACCCACCATCATTCATCAAAATTGCATCAATGTAATCAGACAATACTTATTTACTGCATTTTGGACGGTATAATATGAAAGAAAAATAAATATTCCAGTGAGTAATGGAACAAGGAGGAAATACACTGAATATTTAGAAGAGCTGAAGGACACATGCTACACACCTCCAACTTCTCAGCGAGGTAACCAACTCTTTTGTTGACAGTTGCCAATTATTGCCTGACTTGTTTTGCTTTCCCCCAAATTCTCCAACATGAACCATATTTCCGTTAGTGCAGTATATAGAGTATGGTCATCACAGTAACATCATCGTATGCTTAAATTAAGAACAAAAATGCATATTGAACCTAAAAAAATTCTGCTCACTGGACTTTGATAATTCAAGACATGTGAGAATCGTACAATGGATTTCCTGTTCAGGTCTCTGCACGCACACACAGTGTCATGCTACAGAATCTGAGTGACAGGTGCACAGACTAGAGGGTGAGAGAGAAGTTGTCACATGTGAGAGAACTGCATTGCATGCCACTTGTGGGCACGTACACAGCTGTCTGCGAGACTGTAAAACTTAATGGACGATAGTGCAAGCATGCAAGAGGGGGAGAAACCAAGCGCATATAATGAAAATAATAATAATACATTTGATTTACAAAGGACTTTTAACAAAGCTCAAAAGCACTTTACATAGTTTAAAAAAAAATAATAATAATAATTCGTCACACATTTAAAAACTGTTTCTAAATAACGCTGCAGACAGGAAACCAACGGGGCAAAACAACAACTTAGAGGTCTCTTATGTTAAGAGACCAGCGGAATATTTTTTCTGAAACTGCGGCAGTACAAATTAGAATATGAAGGGTCGTGACAATCTAGAACACTGGCTGAGTCATAGTTAAAGCTTATAAAGCCATGTTGCATTGAAGTAGAAAGACCACAGCACTAACTCTGCCAAAGTTATAGGTTTTATTACCACAGAGGCAGAGACTGCTGACCACTTCTCTCATCATTATTAGTGAAGCTATATTTCCCAAAGCTAGCTCTCCCACCTGTGCACCCATCCAACACACACACATTCACAAACACACACATACTCCAATGAATGCTCTGAATGATTAAATCAATTCGAGCTCCAGTGATGCCAAGTATTCTCTCTATTCCTCTCCATCCCTGCTCCCCCACTCGTTCCCTCCATCTCTATGGACTTGAAGTAGCTGAGGTCTCCTGCTGAGTTTCGGTGCAGCTGGCTTGGAGTTGCAGAGTGAACACCCATCACCCATCCAGCAGCAGCCACCCGCGGGCCTGCAGCACTATCAAAGTGCTCTGCTGAAATGGAAGAGGAGGCTGTCTGCGGGAACAGCTCAGTTGCTGGGGCTCTGATTTCCACGCAGGCATGAAGGAGATGCACATTTGGCTTGCGCTGATCGATCCACATCATTTCATGCCATGGTGCTTGCCTGCGGGCTCCCATGTTGCTGTATGGTAGTGCTGCCTCGGGATGACTTCAGTGAACTTGCTGAAGCGCAGAGGTACTGCAAGCCTGACACCTCAACACAAATAGAAGCTCGCACAGAGTGTGGCCAGAGCCTGACAGAATTCTAGTTTAGCGATCGGGTAACTGGCTGTATAAGAGGATTATCGTGTTTCCCGCAAATATGATGATGACAAGTTAGTGTAGACACCACAACAACAACAACAACGGAGGACATACGAGGAGGTTGGGTTTCCTCAACACTCTTGTCAAAGTAGGGCACAAAAAAGCCTGGCTAAGCTCTTCCTGTTGAAGAATTATCAACCATTGAATTTAGGCCAATTATGTGGATCCTATAGTGCTGAGTTAGCTTGTTTTGTCCTATACTCTCACATGCCCAGTCTTTTACTTTGTATGCGTGTGTAGCATGTACATTGCAGTACATATAGTATGGTTCGCATGGTTGAAAGAGCCGTATACACACTGCAGCACTGCCCTCTCTGATGCAAAGCTCTGCAGCATCCAGAATTGATTTCATCACAACCACAGCATTGGGTGGAATAGAGACTCGTTTGCAGTGCTCCTCCATGGTACACAGAGCTCTGCATCTGAGAAATCTACACTTCAAATGGAGAAAGAGACATGAAGAGAGAAAACATGCTTTATTAATGAGCCAGCACCCAAAAAGCACTTAAGAGAGGTTCCCAATCCAGCTGTCATGAACTTAAGATGAGTCAATACCAATCACCAAAATTCTTCATTACAGGATGGCACGCTTCTACTCTCCACGCTGCAGTCATTCCTCTCCAAGTCCTCGAGAACTGTTCCGCTTTAGGAGGCAGGAAAGAGAGCTCGCATCCACCATCGTGCCGTCCCAGCTGGGCAAAGCTCCTGGCTTCCACCCTGCACAGAGGACCACTGCAGCGCGAGCCGTGCACATCAAAAACCCTCCCACACATAAAGCCTGGTATTGATGAATGCGTTGGCATCTCCTCCGCCACATTCATGTTCTGACAGTGTCTCTTTATATCGGCTGCCAGCTCTTAAGTAGGGGAGAAAAACATTTTCCTGTCTTTATATGACAGCCTCTTCATGGGGCCATCTCACATGACCTCCACATAAATTAGCTGCTGCTCGGCCAGAGCAACAAACATGGTGAAGGACATAAAAAATGTGTTTCTAAAAATATTACTTTCACTGGCTTCTCCAAAGACAGGATGTTATTCAGTTTTGTTACAAATGCCATGGGCAACTGTGCAAGCTAAAATGAAATTACACTCTTAGGTAGTCTAATTTTATTTTTTTCTGGCTATATTCAGATTTGTATTTGGATCTGAACCAAATTGCTCATCAAATGCAGCATGAATTATACTTTGAGACATCAATGAAAATGTGATGTGATAACAAAGCGGGGGGGGGGGGATTCCTGGACCTGCCCCCTGATCCAGCTCCACACCTATATATAATGAGTTCTTCCTTAGGTCAGGAACCACCTCTAGACAAACAGATATTGAGCCACAAATGTATTTTCTTATGAAATATGTGATGTAATCAGTAACACCAGATCGGAGGTGCAGATTTTCTTACCTGTGTAAATAGAAAGGCTAGCTGTTTCCCACTGTTTTCAGTCTATGCTAAGCTAATTGATAGCAGTCTCTCGCTTTGTGTTTAAGTGATATGGAAGTCTAATCTTCTCATCTGACTCTCAGAAAGAGAGTGAATTAAATTGTTAACTAAAACCATAAACTACTCTGAGGTATTATTAAATTTCCCCAAAGTTCAACTATCCTTAGAAAAGAATGTAAAATTATATATATATTTTACTGTGTATGTATGAAAATTAATGTGATGAACCTAAATCAAAAGAACCTGTCATTGAGTGAACATTCTGGTGATCAGTGAGAAAACAAGGGTATCTAATAAATGGATGTCTATGTAGCTCATTACAAGTAAGACTTAACTCATTAATCATTTGAAAAGGAAATTCTGAACGTGAACAATAACTTTGTTGAAGCTTCGTTAAAACTCATTACTTTGTTAAATCGGTATCGTAATCTTGCTATGATTTTCAATTACATCCCTCAAAATGAATGTGTATATTCTCGTACCTTCCACAGCACAATTACATGTCGTGTGAATGCTCAGGAAAACCGAGCAGTTAAGCAGCACAGCAGGAGAGCAAACATCGCTGCAGTCAGAGCAAAGGACTACATCTAAATCTCTAATGAGGTTTCTGCATATCTGCATACATTTACACCCCTCAGGATTTACTCTAAACTAAAAGTGCTTCCGACTGCTTCTCTGTGAGTCCTTTCAAATCTAGTTACAGGAATCCCATGTTGTCAGTGGGCTGTGTGCCTGTATGTTTTCAGCTGACCATATTCATAATGTTTATCTTTAAAGCTCAGATTAATGTTACTAGTGGTGAAAGTTGTGTGGTCTTCCATTTCTTGTGTAAACTAGAATGAAAAGACTTCTTACAAATTACTTTATGGGATTTTACTTGTATGACGAAAAAGAGAAGAAACAGTTCTGTCCAAATGTAATTAACAAGGTACATTATATCTAATTAGTTTGATCTAAAGTGTACAAATTTGTTGACTCCAAGATGTTAACACTATAAAACCGTAAGACATGAGGACGATACATCTCCACTTCCTCTCATTGTCCAGAAATGAAGCCTAAATATCCTTTCAATCATGACTGTTCATCCTGTTTTCATTGCGTCAAATAACTAATTAAAACCAAACTTTACCAGAAACATTTACACTTGAACAAACATCAGTGAGATGAGAACTTCCTAAAATGGCAGCGCATCTTTGAGAAAACGTATTTGACATGTATTTTGATTTTTAATTGGGTTTGAGACATTTTGTTTTCACATTTGGGGCCCAATCGTGTCGTCCATCAGTCTATGTGTAAAACCACAACTTTGTTTGTTATTATGAAAACCTATGGTAGGCTATTAGCAAACAAGAGATAACCTAATAATTTGTGACCTTTGTAGGTACAGTATTATTATTTTAAACATCAGAGCCAGTATAACTGATCTAATTCATGCTAAGATAATATTCTCATGTAGACTGCGGACATGGGATTAGTGCCAATCTTCTCTTCTAGTTGTCAGCAATAAAGCAAATAAATGTTTTTCCCAAAATGTTGAACTTAAACTCATTACTGTACATTGAGGGGGAGATAACAAAAACATAATCAATACATATCATATTCTAGCCATTGTAACCTCTTCCCACTATTAACATCCAGTGACTGTCGTGGAAAAGGGGACAAAGTGTTTTCGAGGGGGATTGTGTGAGGGCAGTAATTGGCTCTGATGTTGTCGTTGCACCAACGACAGGTCGCCTGAGATTTGACCTCCGCTCTGACATGACTCAAGTACCAGATGGCCACCTGTTCCGCTAGAGCCCCTTCAACACGAGACTTTCCTTAATTCACTTGTTCAGCTAAAAATCTTCATTGGGAGGCGTTTTTGGCATAAAGATGTCCTTGTCAGTGGGACAGACATTAAAGCTGTACTCTCCAGAGGGTTGGGCCTTCGCTCAGTGGAAAGTTCAATAGGACAGGGTTTTTCCCACACTGCATCTCATACAGACCAACCCATGATTTGTTTTTGCTGCTAATCTAGTCCAATGCAGGCAACAGGAGAAAAAAATACAGAGATGCCTAAACTGACACTTTACACCCCTTAGCTGAAGTTAAATGGTAAAATGGTAAGTTGTCTGTGTACATGTACATAGCGCTTTTCTAGTCTTGATGACCATTCAAAGCTCTTTACAGTAGTTAGAGTTTTTAACCATGAAAATCCCAAAGAGCTTTGGCAAAGTCCAACACCAACCAAGAGACCACTCTCATTATTGATAGAGTGATTCAATAATACTTCTAATATGGAATAAGGAATTCAACACCTGAAATGATGGGCTTTATGCCTCTGTGTCATGTCCGACAGTTTGGCGACCACCCCCCCCCCAGAACCATCTAATGATGTGGCAACTTCATTTCACACTTTCAAGCTCCATCGCAAACATCAAATAGGAAGGCTACAAATTATCAATGAGAAAGGCTGCGGGCAAATTATCATTTTCAAAATTTGTGTCTACGTTATATGTAAATGTGTATTGCTTTGATTATTAGGGTATCAAAGGGGAAATTGGTACAGTAGATTCCAGTAAATCTAGATGATTTGAGCTTACTACAGCTCCTGCTGAGGTGCTCATGGGCAAGGCATTGAACCATCAACTGCTGCATAGACTGTGGTTGCACTGTTGTGTATAAATGTAGGCATGTGAAGAAAGTCGTACTTGGAAACAGGTAAATGTGAACAGTGATCTTTCTTTGTAAAATTAAAGTTAGCTTTAGTTTAAGTAAAATTTGCGTTCTTCGAAAATCTTTGTTTTTATTAAGATAAAATACTAAGAAGTGTTATCACAAGACACATAATAAACAATTCTGCAGGTTTAGGAGAATTTCTCTGTGATTATAGAGGTTTTACAAAATTATAAATATTAAATCTAAAATGAAGTCTTACTCATCACCAATGACATGATGTTTGTTCAGTTTATTAAGTTGCTATAAAGTTACCTTTGTAAAACACAATAATAATTGCTTTTATATTTGGAGTTAATGTGTCGTCTAACTTTGGTTTTATTTACTAAATACACGTATGAATTGTGACTCTTTGTCACACTGACATTGTTGTACCTAAATGAATAAACACATCAAACACCATTGTTTTTCTTTATTGTTTTTCTCTCCTCTGCAGAGACAGTCAATTAGTGAGAAGACGTGGTCCTGTTGGAATATATTAAGGAGGTGTGTTAATGTTGCTTCACCACGTTCTGCTGTGAACTGAGCTTCAGTGTGTGGAGTGAGCTGGTCCGTAGCCTCCTGTGTTTACACTGCCCAGGGCGGCTCCAGTGATTACAATTAAGCAGCTCTTATCCCTGGACATAATCAAGGCAGGCCAGAATGTGGAGGGTGGAGTTAATCCTCCTCCACTCAAGTCTGGGAGTGGGTCAGGGAGGAGGGGGCACAGAGTAAAGATAAACAGACACATACAAGTTCTGTTTGGTCACCATCGCAAGTCACCATGAATGAGGACAAGAAATGACCTAAGTATAAATAAATAAATAAGTAAATAAATACAGTTTGCGAGAAAAAAGGCTATTTATAAATGTTTACATTATTTATTTATTTATTTCTGCCTATATGTATTTAACTATTTATGCATGTCTACATTTATGATGGATAAAATAAGTACATAAATAAATGTAGAAATAAATAAATTTATAAATATAGAAACACAGAAATAAATAAATGACTAAATGTAGTAATGGATGAATAAAAAAATCTGTAAATAAATAAATATAGAATTACATAAAAATCCATCTGTGTATTTGATTATTTACATCTGCATATACAAATGTATTAATATTTATGTTATTTTTTTGTCCTTCATATTTATGGGGGTGTGTGTGTAGAGGGAAAATAAAGATGTAAGGCCATGTTAATCCACTGACAGAGGAGGAGAGGTTGGAATAAAGGAGGTAGACAGGTTTGGGAAGGAAGGATTTCAATCAGAGCTCTATGATAATGCAGAGTCCACGACACAGTGACGGCGTGAGACAGGGGAGTGGATTATCAGTGAGTCAACATGTTACAGAGCACAGGCCGGCTGATGTTCTAATAACAATGACAACCGAGGGCCCAACAATTGGGTGGAGAGATGATGCCACGGAAATCTGATTTAAAACCAATTTTGACACATGGGTCATCGTGTCTGGCAGCACTGAGCTACCTGCGCTGACCCCAGCATTTAAGGACAAAGTACAGCATCAGACTAAAAAAAATAACCTGCGGATAATATGACTCATAATGATATCTCTGTTGACTGAAAATACCTCTGCTGGGATTAAAAGAAAAGGTTGTGATGGGGGAAAACTGAAGAATTATAATATAGCTCTTCATAATCGTGCGTTTTTTAATTATAAATTGGTTTGTATTGACCAAATCAAAATAATAATGTGATGTGAAAGCTATGGTTGGATGATAAAGGTGGAGTTATGGAGGTCAAGTAGGTAGAGCCATTCATTCTTCATTCCGCTCAGTTACAACTGACAAACCTTTCACTTAACTGGGACGTAATCTTCTTCAGGAAAATAAACTGTTAAATATCATGGTTGAAAAATAAATAACAGACCCAATCATGATGTGATCATGTTGTGGTGAAGCTGTGGTTAGGTTTAGGCAGAAAAGATTAGAATTAGAGGAAGGTCATGGTTTTAGTTAGAATATGTACAGTGAATAAGCTAATTATCTTGAAAAGTTTGAGGACATATGTTGTCTTGGTTAAAACAATAAAACAGAGAACAAGAACAGGCAAATGCAGACTGATAAATACACAAACCTGGTTGTCATTGGGTAACATGAAAGTAATGTCACCGTGTTGGAGATGCTAAATTATATCTTAGAAAATATAAACACTAATAAACGAAAAGAAAATGGTAAGTCTTATGTTGTCAGTGTCACTGAATTTTATTGAATCACTGTCTGATGCAAAGGCCCTTTTAATGATAAACTGCAGGTATTTCTGTGCAGAGCCTCCATCTTACATCATTTCAGTGGTTTGAGGTTGGGGCACAGCACCACACCTGCTGATACTAAAAATCCTGTATCAGCTTTAGATAAAAAAAAACACTGTGCAGCACTTTGTGTTGACTTATCTACATCTAATACCATAAACCACCGTCTTCTCCTGCAGAGGCTGAGCAATATTGGATCTACTATCAATAAATGTAATTTGTTCAAGAACTACTAATCGGTGAGAAAATGATCTGTTAAATTAAGCAAGACGGGATTCTAAGATTGTATCAATAACCAAAAGTGTTTACAATTTTAGGTTCAGTTTTCACTATTCATATCAATACTGTCTCATCATTGACAGGCTGTATATGTAAGAGGATCACACAGTTTTGTATTATGTTGCTGACTTCAAGTGTTCTTTTAACGCTGTGCAGGATGGTCTTAAAAATATTGACTGAAACTGAATCCTGATAAAAACAAAGTTCATGCTCTTTATCAGAATATTAAAGCCCCACTATGATGAACTTAATATGGACGTATGATTGAGAGTCACAGCATTCATGATGTAAAATCCCCTGCTCAAACAGAGCCACACCATCTACCTCACACAAACCTGACGATTTTAACCCATCGACAGAGGCGATTGGTAATCCGAACACAATTCTGTAGTCACGCTGTGTTATCACAGCCCAGACAAAGACAAGAGTTATAGCCTTTGCAGGATGGGCCATGTAGAACAGGTGCCAAGACAACAGAGCAGTGCCAGGATGGGTGTGCAGGGAGGGAGTGGGCAGTGGGAAGGCCGGGGAGGTTGGAGGTGCATGTTAATCACTTCAGGAGCAGGAGGCAGAGCTCTGCAGGTGTCTGTCCCACAAAGGACCATTCACTTTAGGTCCAGACTGGCTTTACTCTGACCACTCGCTATTAGAGAGCGCTTCAGTCAGCTCACAACAGCCACAAAACACAGCTCCTGCATGATCCATCACAGCAGAGGGACTGAATCGCAACCATTACAGTCTCTGCAAGAGTACGTGAAAACCTCTGTCACTTGTAATAATAAATGGGCATTTCATTTTGACTCAGTGACAGCATACATTTTGAACATGACTTCAACTTTGCATTAAGCACCAAAGATCGTGTTGCACTCTTTGTGCATTCATGCGCTCCTCGGAGGGTCCTATTTCCCGAGTTGTGAAATAGTTGTTCCGACTTTGGTGTATTCATGTACTTTAAAGTAGCAATGTAGGAAAAAAAACACATGGACAAGTACACATGTAGACAAAATGTGTATGTTTACAGCGTATAAACAACAGCTTGACCTCTTTCTAACATTGACATGATACCGAAGAGCAAAGACAAAGCTAGGCGAGTGTAACATTTGACAAGTTCACATTAAAAGCTGCTAATTAAAGCTGACTGAAAAATGATGTTCATTGGTTTATAAGTGATGACGTCAGCAACTCACGTTCCAGAATATTTGCCGACTTCCTAAGCTATTCTGACTTGAGAAGCCATGTGAACGCACAACCTACCTGACCTGACAAACACATTACACAATTTGTACATAATACCTCTACTATCCTCTATACAGTAGAAAGAGGGGGTACAGGGTCATAACTGACAAACTAAACTGCTTAAAAATCTATAAAGTGTACTTTCTATCAAGCGACTGTGTGAAATACTGATCGTCCCACAGGTTTTTTCTCTTACCACGCTGCTGATTAGATCTCTCACACTGTGCTGATTCCAATTGCTCTGACCCTCTGGTTAGTTTTTGCTGCTAAGTGTTTTTTTTTGTTAATTGTTACTGGTTTGTGCGGTTTGGTGACAAAGTGTAACTCCAACAGAGCTACTCCCCAACTTCACCCTGAGCAGAGGTCTAATCAGCTAGGATAAGTGTTAACACGTGTGTGTATGTGTGTGTAGCCACCATGAATATTAATTGGAAAAACCTACAAACAAAGGCCTTTTTCACAGCACACATTTAGACATGTGATTACAGGAAAAGGACAGGTGTTAATAATATGAAAATAATTTAACTCTCCCTGTACTTTTACTGGAACTTGTTACATCTGTGCTCTTCCCACTGTGATGGTCTACTGTGGAGAACGCCAACTGAATCACGATTTTTCTACTTTCCATGTAAGTTTTCAATCAAAATCACAACTTTTTGTTGTCGGCCAATTTTAAAGTTTAAGCCCCATAACCCTGTTTCCGTGTACTGCAAGAGGAATAATTCCGTGGGCGAGGTAATAAATCTGAGGAAACCACCAAATTACTTGAGACTCCACATCACTGAGCTACATATTCACTCTGTCTCAAACATTCTGTTTCTAAATAAAATGTAAATTAACAGCTAGATCAAATCTCTCTGAAGCATCATCCACCTCTAATGTTCAGAGACACATGTATTGCATTTTATGATCTACAGACTAAAATAATGTGGGAAAAATTAAATATTAAATCCCTGGAAGTTTCTGCCTTTAAACAGCCTGTTGCAATAATTGCAACTAATATTGCAGAGTATTGCAAACCCAATTAATCCATGAAGACATTTTTCCTCTTGTTTACCACAGTACTTTTTCAAGTACCATGAAGACTTCTGACGTAAACAATAATAAGCTTCAGGCAATTTCTGTTTAGACACAGACATATACAGTAGATATCAGCCTTCAAACACACGCAACTGGGAAAAATGCAGAGCTTTTTAACCCTCATCACATTTAACCACCTTCTCTTGAAGTTTCTGTCTTGCATGTCCCTCTGACTCAATCAGGGAAATTTCACACAAGTGAGCAGGACCAGTATCCGCAGACAATCCTGAATAAGCTGTGTACCATGTCCATGGATGCAGTGAAGAGATGATGTTCAAACCAGGGACTTGTACACGATCTGACAGTATCCACCCTCTCCGTTTATATATCCAAATAGCCAACGTGCTGCAGGGCAGACGATGAGGAATATGTCTTCTTCAGACATCGTACTTCCTAATAAATTAGTGCATCGGAGCATGAACTGCTCCTGAGACTCAAGCTGACCTCAGATCTTGTCAAGTCCATTAGCTAAATTTCATTTTAAACTTTAAGATCTTCAGGTGGTGCTACAAGAGTTTGTTCTATTTTAAAGCCAGGGTCAAAACTGCAGGTGGTTTTGTCTACTTCAACCTGTAAATAAATACACCTCAAATCCTCCAGAATAAACTTTTTTTATCATTAATTTGCCTGTTCACTGATGATTATGATAAGACAAGAAAAGGATAAGAAAATCCTTCATTAGTCCCACAACAGGGACATTTGCTGTATTACAGCAACATAACGCAAAGTCAAAAAGTAGACATCAGTACACTGTAAAACCTGACAAGTTAGGTCAACTCAAACTGTTTGCTGAAACTGATTGCCTTGTACCATTTAAGTTTATTAACTCAAACAATTTAAAATCTACAAATTATTTGATTTAAGCAAAAGTAACTCAAATATTTATTGATGAGGCAACTTGGGTAAATAAAGTTAATATTGCCAATCCCTATAAGTTACCTGAACTTAAGTCTATTTAGTATTCTATAGTCATATGCAGTATTTACCCAAACTTATTTACAATGTGTTGACAGAATGTTAGTGAATTAAGTAAGACTAACTTAAATGAACCTTCTTTATACAAATGTTACCACTTAAGTTAAATTGACTTAGTTGTCTTCCATTTAAGAAAAGTATTACATTGTAGTTGTGATAACTTAAAACTTTATTATGGCTACTCAGTTCATTTGATGAAACTGATTGCCTTAAACCTGTTAAGCTCTATTAACTCAAAATAAAAACACCCACATGACTCAGCTTGAGCAATTTATTTTGTTGTTCACATCTCAATGCAACCAGCTGCTGAAATTCAAAGAAATATCTCTCAGATTTTTCACATATGCAATCTTAAAGGCTACAGCAGACTAAGCACATTCTTATGCCCATAACGATCAACTGTATAACATAAAGCAGGGCATATTTTAAGTTAACAGTTTAAAGGTATAGTTCACCCAAAGTGTCAGTAGCTGACAAAAGAAAACATTTTTAACGTCAACATTTGGATTCCCTTGGATTCCGTGCCAATATTGTTTTACAATGAAGCTGTTGAATTAAATGTCGTATACATTAACATTTATATGCTGGAATTAACAATGAAAATGAGGCTCATATAAAAAGCATATAAATAAAAATTCAACATATTTCCATGTGGTAAAGAGAAGTGAGAACACCACAGAAGCAATCCAAGAATATGACCTATTTTAACACACAAATCAGAGGTGCCATAGTTTACTGTATATACATGTCATTAGCTACCAGTATTTGGCATGCAAGCAAAAACAATGCTGACATTCAACATTAAAAGCTACTGACAACCTACTCCAGCTCATTTCTCAAGGACTGTAACTTAGGTTTGAGCTGCTTTCTCCCATCATCAAGATTTAGCAGGACAACCTGGATGAACTCAAAGAAGCCACTCAGCTTCTCAGGGTAGCTCAAATGTAGAGCATAGATCAGTCCAAACAAAATTACCAGTGAATCAGTCCAAGATCTGTGAGACATTACAACCTGATCTTCGGACGATTGACACATGGTGAGTTTCAAAGGGAACTCCTGCAGGCACCTCCGCTTCATCCACCACTGCCACCAGAGCCACTGCTCCCTCCTGGGTTGCCTCCAACTCATCCTGAAAAGGGAATACATGTCCAGTGTGGTTGAGTGTACTTTTACAAACCATATAATATGATTGCTGTGAAAAAGGTTAATTCATTAGTTCTTCTATGTGGTGCACCAATACCTTCCATGAGTGCAAGATTTTTTAGGTGGATCATTACCTTTGAGTTGTATATATAGTGAGGGCAGAGTTCTGGATTGGGTATGAATTTGTTGCTTATATTTTGCTCAAAATAGCTGATTAAGTCATTAGTTACAGATAAAGTTTCAAGACGTAACCACTTTGACATTTGTGAATTAGAGAAGCACAAAAATACACCATCCACAGAGATGAGAAGGGATGAGTAAGGAGCCAAATCTTATTTTACAAATTTGTATCCCAAACTTGGGAGCAGATAATCTGTTAAATTAGTTTCTGTACTTGATGACATGTGATTTTTAAGCAAATTTTTTAAGATTTCTGTTACCTGAACCCAACCCCTGAATGATAGCTATCAAAAAATGACTCACATATTATGTTCTTTTTAAAAGTTGGTGTATGTAATCATTCCTCCTGCATACTGCACTGCCTGGCTAGGGCATATGTTATGACTGAACAAATACAAAAAAATCTTTGGAAATAGATGAAGATATTAAAATATTATTAAGTTAAAATTCACTCATTATCTACTCACCACTATGCTGATGGCGGGGTGGGTGAAGTTTTGAGTCCAAAACAAACCTTGTGTTTTAGGGGTAAACAGCGTTGCAGCCAATTCCAACACAATTGAAGTAACTCAAACAGAAAAAAAACTGAAATGCCTCCATAATGCTCCTGTGGGGTCATCCAAGTGTCCGTAAGCCCGGACATTCAAATTCAAGTCGAGACGGCGTCATTTACACCTTGTTTTCTGGAGGTAGTGATGCTAACGCGCACCCCGTGCATACCCTTTGGCTGTTAGCTTGTGTGCAGTGTTTGCTTGCAAACGTGAACACGGCTCCAAAAGAGGATATCATGGACATTTAGGCTAAAAACATGGTTTAAATGAAGCCGTTTCAAATCAAATTTGAATGTACGGGCTTATGGACACTTGGATGACACCACACGCATAGTATGGAGGCATGTTAAGGTTTTTTTTTACATTTGAAGAACTGATCACCAGTTACTTCAATTGTGTTGGATTTAGCTGCAACACTGTTTCCCCTGAAACTCCTAAAGTGTTTTCCGGACTAAACACTTCACCACCCCTCCATCGGCATAGTGGTGAGTAGATAATGAGGTTTTGGTGAAAAAGCTGTGGAAATGGAAAAGAATTCAAACATACCTTGCAAGTTTTGAAGACCTCTGATGAATCCTCCTTTAAGTAGAGTGGTAGGCCGGCCAGGGCTGTCGTTCGAGCTGCAGTGATGTTGTTCTTGTCCTGTTGAACAAACATACACAGGTTATGCATAGATGGATGTTGGGGCATCCTGTTCACATTCAACATTATGTAATACAAAAATATTTTACCTGAACATTATATGCCATTATAACCTCTTCCATCTTCTCGGCAAAACTTCCAGTCTTCTTCTTTTGTAGAGCTTTAGCAGCAGTGGTGTGTACTTGTCAAGGGCAGCATAGAAGGAATGTGGCAGATTTTGATTGGTGATCCTGTGGAATTCAGTGTAGAGCTGCATGGAAAACAACAGCATAGGACAGACAAATAGACATATTATATTAAACAACTCAAGCTCATTTTTCCAGATCAAGTAGTGTTTTGTCAATTAATTGCTCTTTTTTTAATTGTTTACTCACTTGGGCTTCAGAAAAGAGTCCAGGCCATCTGTCTTTTAGTTCAGCAATGGGAGGACCTGAATTCACAATTTCTTCGCGCCTTAGTGCAAAGGTACGCTGCATGAGTTGGTGGATGAGAACCGTGTCTCTTTCAATCGATGTCCTCTTGAACTGCTCCACCATCTCAAGCCTCATGGTCTCCAATGTGTCCTTAGTTTCTCCCAGTGGATAATTAGGAAGGAAGTTGACTTCCCCTCTTCTGGGTCTTTTGATGTTGGCCCTGGATGCTGCACCCTCTAGATTAGACCTGCTGCGCTTTCCTGCATTCATAGCCACTTCCTTTATGCCAGCCCTGCTCAGTTTTGTCCTGTAGTTGCCCATTTTGAAGCGCAAACTGTTCTTCCAACCCTCGTACCCCGTTTTGGAACCATTTTCTTTCAGACAGGGGTGTTTGCTCACCAGAGCCTCAGCAGCCTTGACTATCTCTTTGGTACTAGGATATGCTTTATGTTTATATATTTCAGCAGCCATTACATCTAATATGTGTTTTTGATCCTGATCAACCTGAGAGTTTTTCCCTCCTGCACATATGCAGAGTTGCCCTCTCTTAGAGCATACTCCACCTCATATGAGAATGTTGGAACAACAAATATCTCTGGCCATCGACAAAGACGCTCTGGTGAATCTGTGTTATCAGACAGGAACACTGTGTCATCTGTGCTGGTTGAACTAATATCTAAATCAACAAATCTAACTATCTTAATGGTTGCCTTGGATGGAAGGTCCTCTATTTTAACTAAATTACAGAGAGCATTGTCAAACTCTGGGTCTTGGAACTGAAGGCGAAAGTCATAGGCCAAGTTCAACTTGTTTTTCACCTCCAATATGAGGGCATTTACAGTCTCAGGACGAGAGGGCAAAATAAGCCTTTCAGCGTTGATATCATCTAGGATGACCCTTAGTTTTAGGACAGCATTCGGATCCATTTACGCTGTATTAGGAAGACCTGTAACACAAAACACAAATAGTTACTTGTACCTGGCTCTCTGTTTTTTACTAGCTGAATAGACCACCCACAAGAATCTGTACATTAGCTGCTCACTTTTCTGCTGCTCTTCAATTTAACTTTCCCAAAATATTGAAAATGGACTGGTTAAATATTTTACAACAGAGCATGGTATAATTGGAACAATGCAATCTTAAGCTAATTATTCAACTTATTCACAAATATAACTAACCATTATACAGTAATGATATACTCCAACACATAGTACCTTACCGGAAAAATGGCTGAGGAAGGCTGCTTGCCGTTGTGCTGCTCCTTTACTCAGACACTGGAATGAAATGTTTAGTTGTCAGAATAAGCTTGCCTGAAACTTTGTAGGCAACCTGTGGCATTTGATCAGTTAGCTGACACACAGATTTCACTGTATGGCCCTCCATGCTTTTATGATCTGTTAGCTCATAGGACCGTAAATGTTCAATATACCAGGTCTCATAGTCTTTCAGAAGAAAGAAGATGTTATTTCTGATTAGTAATATGTTTCTGATCTCTTTAAACTCAGGCAATGCGGCATGTGTCCCAGTGCAAACAAACATGCTCGCCACAAAAGTTGTGCCTTCAATGGTTACCTGTTTTGTGCCGTATACACTGCTGCTGTCTGTGATGCTCGATATTAATGCATGTGTATCAGTAGGCAGTGACTCAACATAGATAGACTCCACTTTTGAAGTTTGTACTTGTGGCTTGAAAAACCTTGGAGATGCCAAATAGAATGCCATCATGTTTTGGTGTCTCTCTGCCAAAGTTTTCAACACATTTTTGTAGTTATGAGTGTCATGAATAACTTTCTTCTTGAGAAACCTTTGTGCTTCCCCTCAAATCTCATTGTCAGAGATGCACCAGAGGACCAAAGCACTTAATGAGATGAGGATAATGCTCTATGTAATGATGCTTTGGGCGTAATCGTAAGCTAGGAAGGACTTCCTGAAGCAGCTGCCTGTGATCTGAAATCTTACACGCCAAGTACTGAATAGTATCATCACTGAAATTATGAGACATAGCAAGCTCAACAATATCTTTTAAGTCCATTAGCACTTCCCAGAATTTGTCCCCTTCTGGGACTCTGGAGCCAATGAGAATAGGAAGCAATCGAATCAGAGTGTGATTCTCATGCCCATTCCCCCCAACTGTTCCTCTCTTAGCAAAATTTTGAGGAATCGGGTGAGGGCGGTCAACCTTGTCAGAATGTTGGAAGGGAAAGGACAGTATTGCCCTATTCAACTCTTCCAAAGTGAAGTATTTTTTTGTGATCAAACCTTTCAAACAATGTGCCAACTCCACAGGAACCACACCCTCAAACAGGTCATGTAGGATGTCAGGTGGAAATCCAGTGACAGGATGGAAATAAGAGAGATGGTCAGAGAGAACACAACTGCGTTTTACACCGCAACTGTCTCCATTGTCATTGTTCTGTATTTCTTGAACATGGTTATCATGCAGATCTTTGGTTCTCATCTCAAAACTACCAGAGACTGCATCTGACATTTGCAATTCTGTCTGGGTGGCAAGACAAAACCTGCAGAAATATGTAGACCTGAAACACTCACTGAAACCAGCTAGCCCATGGGCAGCAAGGTTATCAGCCACAACAGAGTAGACTGTGCCTTTGAGGCAGTCACCAAATGTTTCAATGTAGACACCAGCTTCTTCAAGAGTTTTTAGGTCACTCAAGAGGGTGCAAATGTTTTGCATACATATCAAACTTCCTTACATCATTTGAATTGCACAATAGAGCCAGTTGAGTAGTGTGGAGGGCTGAGCGGTACTTTACTGGCAGGTTAGCTAATGTCCAATAAACTGCACAGACTTTGTGTATTTTTTTTGATGTTCCTAGAGGGTTTGCAATTTCAAAATCATCAACATAGAGAATTATTGATAATTTCTGACCCTCATCAGAAAGAAGCAGATTTTCCTTGTAGTATGAGCCATCACAGTATGATGAATAATGCCCAGGCAACTGTGCAGTAGTTTCTTTGACTTTCTCAAGTACATCTGTTTTTCAACAACTGCTGCAAAGATGTGAGAATGGGCACATACATAAAGGTATGCTGGGACGACTCAATAAGGTACTCTACAGGCTTAACAAATGGAAACTTCTCCTCATAATATGATTTTCGTCTCTTGGCTGTGGACAGTGGTCCTTCAGATGTAACTGATTTGTGCAAAACATTACTATCTGAAACTGCCTGCACAATGTCATTTACAAGTGTGTCAGTAACAGGGCAGTTATGTTTTTCTAATATCTTTGTTACCGATTTTCTGATAACAGGTTCTGAAAGTGAAAACAACTGATCCATATGCTCAATGATTTCCTGTGTTGCCCTCTGTGATACATGGAGAATGGTTTGCATTTTCAAGAAGAAGGCAGCCAGGTTGTACTGTAACTGCTCTGCTAACCCTTCATTGCTTCTGTCTGACACAGTGGCAGTTTCATTTTCATCTGAAAACTGAACTGGATCCTGTTCAATGTCACTATACTGACAAACATTTGAAACAGTTTCCACCACAACTTCTACATTGTAGTCTGACACATGTTGGTGTTCTCTGCATTTGTGGGCATTATATGTGGAGTAAACATTTGTTTTAAACTTGCAGGCCCTGAAAGGACATGGCACTATTTCTTTCCGTCTTAAATGCCCCCTTAGGTGTATAAACATGTCCCTCTCAACAAATGGTTGCTTAAAATCACACACAGGGCAATGAAATGCCCTCTGAATACCGTCTTCACCTACCACTTTTTTCTCTGAATGTGTTCTTGACAAATGTACCTTTAGTGAATTAAAAGTACTAAATGTACACAAACAGTTGTTATACAGGCACGGTAAAGGTGAAATTGTGGAATACTGGCCATGATACAGTCTGTAATGTCTCAATAACTGTATTTGTAGGGCAGTAGAAAAATCACACAATTTACATTTCCACATGGTTTGCTCTCCTTAAAACAACTGACCTTTAGACAGTAGAACTCTAAGTCTCGGCAGAAACTTTGATTTTGGTTGTAGCCTTCACGCACCTGCCACTTTTCCACAATGACCGTTAACAGGGTGGAGCCTGAAAGCACCATGCCAAGCTAACATGTTTCCACCGCCATTCTCTTTCTCATTCTGTGCTTTTAAAATAGTTGAACAGTTATTACCTTAACGTTACCGAACTTAGCGAACTATAACTGGAGCTTGACTGACTTTCACAAACTTACTAATGTTAACTCAACAACTGCCAACTTTAGCTACACGACGTTTGACCGTTAACTTTTGAACGTTTTTCAGAAGCGGGAATTGGCCGCGCTTCAAGCTAGCGCCGTTTACCGAACTCATTAGCAAGTTTCAGCGGTCAGACATTGTTCTTGTATATTTAAAAAACCAAGCAATAAAGGAACAACGTTACCTTGCGTGGAAGAAGTATCGTCGCGGGGTTCTCGGTCAGCAGTGAAGTTTGTCCAGCAAAAAACTCTTCGCGCCGATCTTTTCCATCACTCCGGTGCCGAGTGCAAACCTGGTGCTGACCGGTTCGAACCGGTTCCGCCCTCCGTCCCCCTCGGTACCGTGTGCGACAGCAGGTGAACGGTTACCGGTTGTGAGCAGACTTACGTGAAGTTGACGCAGAAAGTTGAATGAGTCTGTAAAAGCTCAAATAGCTTTTCTAAATATCTGACACAGTTTACCCCCGGGCCTCGCTGTCTGCGTTACTGGTGTAAATTGGCCGTAGATCCGCTTTACCTCAGCGCCAGGTCATCAGGTTAAAGCACTCACTTTTTCCTGTGCCCGCTTCAGAGTAAAAGCACTCTCGCGTTTCTGTTGACTGAATCGATTCATTTATTTTAATAAGGTTTTATTGTTGCAGGAGCGGAAGATGCACGGACTCATAACGTAGAGTCTTGACGTTTTCTTGCGTATAGATCCGTGCTTTTATTCGAGGAAATACTAGGAACCCGCAGCCGTGACACGCAGGAAATATGGTCCGGACTATAAAATATGATAATGATTTGGGCTGGAAAATCGTTTAGAAATCACAAACAGAAGTTGACCCCACAGTGATGTAATCGCCCCATCCTTCAACACTCCAAAATATTAAAAGATTTATAAGACAAGGAAAATAAAACAATATATTCTCATAGTTGAGAAGCTGAATTTATGAAACAATTGTCATTTATACTTTCAAATGTACATATGCTACACGATGAATCACGTATCATATTAGTTGGCAATTCATTTTCTGTCAATCAAGTTGTTAAAAATACCTGCTTGTACGTAATGTAATTAACATCCTCACTTAGGTTCCACTTTGGAGGATTATTAAAGATGATCTGGATGCATACTTATCCACAATATGATGATTTATAAAAAAAAAAATACAATTTAAAATCCTAAGACATAGGAAAATAGCAGCCCATGGGAATTGCATTTTTTGTAATAGTATAAAATCAACTTAAAGAAAACGAGTCAATGAAACAAATTGAATTATGTCACCAGTACTTAAAATGATCTACGAATTTAAGCGCACTCAAAATAACTAAGTTATTACTTCAATAATTTACTTTTGAGTTATGTTAAATTATTGATAATTAGTGGCCTCAACTTTTTTTGAGAATTGAGTTATTGTAACTTACTTCATTTAGTAAGATGTACTGTTAGGTTTTACAGTGTAAAGTAATAAGTAAGCAGGCAATATTTATAAATGCAAGGATTTTTTTTAAATGGCAGTGCAATCGAACTGTGCTTTTTCTTTTAAGAGAAACAGAATCTATAGGACACAAAAAAGATAATCTACTGTATTGTGTCAGCATACTTTAGCGTATCTGATAACTTATGCAGGAAACCAATACAATTATTTTTGTAGTATTTTCTATCATTTGCATTAATCGAACGTGTTCTTGTTTACCCCGTTACTGGGTATTTTTCAGCACATTGTCCAGAGACTGCACTGTGTTTGTGTTGCAAATATTTTGTTTTCCAAATGAGCCACAACCTGGATGTGCCAACACCATATTATTATTAATACATTACACCAGTTCAGATTTGACTGGTCTTTCAGATGAGCAAGATCCTACAAACTTGTACAACAAAATAAAAGCTGCAGTTAGAGTGAAGTATTCATTCTGCTGTGGGCAAGACAGAATTTAAAATACGTTTGTCCATTTTGAGCAGTACAGCATGTGCTACAGTTACACCTTGAAACATGCATTAAACATCTCATCAGCTTCTGAAAGTAATTTGGCTCTAAGGCACCCTAAGGCAATTAACAAAACAATGAAGTAATGTGGATTGAAACTCTCAGGTTTGTATCTGGTCCTGAGTGCAAATCCTTGGCAGATATCTTGAGATCTCTACATCAGAACTGTTTCCTCATTAAACAACCACATTATATCGTGCATATGTGTATCATGGAGTCCCCTCATTTAATCAGCCGACAGAATCCTGAGCACCTGGCATAAACGTTCACTACCACATAGCCCCCCTGTGAATTATGTGGATCTTTGCCTTTTCCTGCACCTGCAACATTTTTTCTAGGTTTGCTTAGCTGCTTTGTTCCGTACTTCACAACATGCCACACAACAGCTTGCACGTACACACAGATACACTACACTACTGGCCAACACATCATGTTAATGTATAAATTTCGTGTAAAAAACACACATTTTTGCATTGCAGGGCCTCGCGAGCAGGGTTTTAACATCATGTGAATATGCTACTTACGAATATGCTAATACGGCTGCGCTCTTGTTCCTGCCTCCCCACCCTCACAGTTCACCTGCATTTGAGGATCCTTTTCCAGCGCCTGAGCCCCACCCACGGGATTGGTTTCTTAGGTTTGTGACATCACAAACCCTGGCTCTCAGAATCTGTTTGTTTTTTCAGACTGGCATTTGTTTACTGCAGTGTTAAGGTGGAAATACTCAGTCATGGTGCTGACAGCTTATTTCTCTCAAAATTTTTTATAATAAAAAGGGCACAAGAGGACATGTTACCGGGTTTAGAAAAAAACTATTGTTAAATATAAAAATGTTAATTATATATATTGTCTCATTAATGTCAATGAAGTTGTTTACTGCACAGTTGGGTTATTCCCCAGTATGTGCCACTTCCCTCCTCTAAGTACATTTGCCACAGTGGATACATAAACTAAATTAAATGTACTGTAACGAGAAGCCTCTAAAAGCAAAAGTGTGTGAGTGAGGGATTTCAGTCGCTTTGTATGGATCACGTTCAAATACATGTCCCAAGAAAATGCTAATTATTGGCACAAGCTCGCAATTAATTGCTTTAATTGCGTGCGGCCATGTCCAGAGACCTTTACAGAGCCAGCTGGGTGTGAGACCTTCATCTGAGGCCTCTTTAATGGCCTGAGCTCAGGTTGTTGTTCTGAAGCACTCAGTCATTCTGGCGGCTGCTCCTCACATGGGACGTGGAACACAGACACAGACCAATTAGACATTTGGGGTGGGCACCTTTCCACACAGTTGAATCAGTGTTGAGCGTTTTTCCAAGTTTTAAAGAACACGTCACAAAAGGAAATTCAACCAAGCTGTGGGTATAATAATAACACTGATAACCCAAGCAATCAGTCCAGAATCACTGGAACACAGACATCCCCATTCTCCAAATAAGGCCAGGGACACCGGAAGACTCTCCATGGCAACTCGCTCACAAACAGGCGGGGCAAAGACAATGGAACGTGAGATGATTGACACATCGTTGCGGCTCGCTCGCCTCTGACCGTCCGTTGGCGATGAGCGCTTCCGACAACACGCGTATATGTGCTGGTTTACAAACGTAGCTGGTGCTAAATGCTAAGTATCCCGCTTAATCTCTGTGGCACGTTTAAAACCACCAACGTGCTTTGAATCAAAGGCTTCAACACCTCCTGATCAATACGCTTCACCTGCGCGCTCCGGTGCGAGCACAGAGCGCGCTTTATTCATCAGCTCCTCCACTGGTGTTGTTATTGTTATTATCATCATTCTTATTATTATTAAGCTACATTATTGTTCGGCTATTACATTACTGTCCCCCCCACACACACACACACACACACACACACACTCCTCCACCTGAGTTGTGATGGCACAGGCTAAAACTTGGCGTAGATAATCACCGCATGGATTCCCTCTGTAAAGCAAAGCGCTGCCGTGATATTTACCTCAGTGTCTCCGGTTCATCCTTGTTCCCGCAGACGAGGACTCTCCCCCGGTGTGAGTGCGCGGCGGTGTAGCGGTAGTCCGGTACAACGTTACTGTGTGTGTGTGTGTGTGCGTAACTTGGCTGCCGCAGGGACACTGGACTGTTCCACGAGCTCACACTGGATAGTTGTTCGGGCTCGCGCTCCCTGCGGTCCGCGCCACGCGCAAAAAACCCAAAGTATCCTGAAGTGATTTGAATGAAATAAAACAAAAAAGTTACCACGTGCACTGGGAGCTGCAGTGGTTGGTTAGTTAGTGGTGGTTACTAGTTAGTGACTGCTGCTGTGTGAGGGGCAGAGCTGCCTTTATCTCTCTCATCCACCGCCACAGAGCTGCTGGATGCTGTCCGTCACACACAAGCGTCTCCGCCCCATCATCAGCACCGGAAGAAACCGGTACAGGATTATATGCTTGTTTATCTGGACTATTAGTATATATAATAAAGTATTACTTTAGTCTTGTTCTGATGTGGTTAATATTTAATTCTTGGATTGTATTATAAGTATTATTCTATAAATGCTAATTAAATGCCACAAACCTGCGATATGATTGTTATTCACATGACTAAGTTACATTATTTTATTTTATTTATTTAATTTGACTGTCTTCCGTCCCTTTTACCGGTTTATTCTCAACATATCTATTGTTATAATAATTTACCGGCAAGGTGCATTGTCAAGTCAGCATAAACATAAAAGGAAACGTCTGGTTTTTCAAAGTAAAACTTTTCAGTAGCAACACGAGCACCAGCAGTCTACACGGGAATACCAAATAACTTAAATTCAACTCTCTGTGCAGACTTACTCAGTCAGCAAGTTGTTTGATCGTCAGTTGTCATCTAGGCCCTGAATGAGTACTGTGATAAACATATAACATTGAATCTGGTGCTTCAACCTCATGGCCGCAGTCATACTATTTGTAAAAGCCACAGTGTAAGTTAATGCAATCACATTATCATTATCTGAGATAATCATCTAGCCTCAACCAACCAGCGAGTTGGTTGAAATATATATCTTTTTAAAAACACGTTTATTTATTGCCGCTTTTATTGTGAAAGCAAACAATCGACCGGAAGTTAAAGTGTTCTCTGTTAAAATCAGTACCCCAATCCGACCTATCACAGTGGACCTCAGAGCCCTGTGGGAAGAGCACTCGGTTTAATCATTTGTAGTGCCGGGGTGGGCGGGATTGAGGACACCGCAGTAAAGATAAACCCCACACGCTCTGAAGAGGCTTGACCAGAGATACAAATCGAGATGACTCCCTGTTTGAACACTTCCTTTGTCAACAACAGTGCAGAGAGACAGGAAGTTCAGCCAGTCAGAGAACAGCTGAGCCAGCAGCTCATCTAACATCATCTACAGTTTATTGTGGCGGGCATAACCGCAGCTAGGTAAGACTCTTCACTTCTCTTTCCTCACCTTTACATGACTGACTGCAGCAATGCTAACGTGAGCTAGTTATTGAGCAGGTGACCAAGTTCTGCTGACACAAGTTTGCTGGTAGAGTTAGAACCAGGTGTCGGTGAACCTGCTTTTCTTTTTTTTTCACCTCATGTCGGTCTGCAGGTCAACTCCCATCTCTCCCAGCCTCGTACATAACACACAGTGGTCATGCTCTTTAGCTAGCATCTAAGAATAGCTGGCTACAAAGCTACTCAATTGTGGAACTCAGTGTTCTAACTGTTGCTGTGTTAATCTAGCAGGCTGCTCCCATCACATGGTTATTGCACCCTGCCTAGCACATCGTGAAATGACATGGTGACCAGTGGCTGAGCCCCTGAGCTGCTGTTACTTCATTTCTACCTTTGTACTCGTCCCAGTTACAATAAAGATAAAATGAAACCATGTGATTCTATGTTCAACAACTGCCATTCTGACCCTGTTCTCACACAACATACACCCTGATGATTCATGTGATTGTCCTACAGCCAAGTACGTACAGTGTGTTTAGTAAAATTGTCAAGTACTTCCCCGCCTGACAGACTTTCTGGGAAGTGGTAGAGGGCCGACCTTCCCAAAATTTCGAAATCTTTTTAACACAGTGACGATCCCCGATCTGAATTGCAATCTTTCGTCCCAGTTTTGAAATGTTCTCTCGAGAATATCCAGACTCCAAGCAGCCTGTGAACTTAGCTGTTCCAACCATTTGAAACTCATTATTGCATCAAAGGTTCCATATCCTCACGTGATAGATTGTGACAGCATCACGCACCTCTTCCCATCTGTTTGCTGGTATATGTTAATTTTTAAAATTCATAAGTAGCGACTGTTCGTTCCTTCTGCATACATTTTGTGAGATTGTTTTTTTAAAACATACTCAATATGTCAGGTCTTATTTATTTTCCTGTTGACTCTGCTATAAAAGACAGTGCTGGGTTTGAATGTCTCACTCACATAGCTTCAATGAGGTTTTGGAACATGCAGCTGACCTGTGGCTACAGAAAGTTTAGAAACTTAAAAAATAAATAGAAAATAAACATGTGCGAAAACCGGTAAGGTTTCTAAATCCAGTCATGTCAAGTCTTGACATCAGTGCTGTCATTCAAAATCTTTTTAACACAGTGACGATCCCCGATCTGAATTGCAATCCTTCGTCACAGTTTTGAAATGTTCTCTCGAGAATATCCAGACACAAAGCAGCCTGTGAACTTAGCTGTTCCAACCATTTGAAACTCATTATTGCATCAAAGGTTCCATATCCTCAGCTGATAGAATGTGACAGCATCACGCACCTCTTCCCATCTGTTTGCTGCATTTATCACAGTTTTTCGACTGCTCTAATTTGTCAGTCTGTGACAACTGTTACAGGACCTCATGAAATACAGACTGTGCTGTTGTACATTTTCTGCCAGATGCTTCATTTTAAGGTGGTTGAACAGATTTGTTGTATAACCTTTGGAAGTGCTGTCCTTGGTCTTCATAGTTTACAGTTTTGAGAAATATCTGTGCATACCGGAACCTCTACACTACCTACGTCAAGTCCTGTTAGCTTTTCGTCTCCCCCAGCTCACATTGTGTTTTTTCAAATAGCCTAGATGGCTGTGCTGATGGACCAAAAGTTGTACGCATCTCTCTTGTAATGTGGATCTATGTAATTAGGTTAGATAGAGAGTAAACATCATACAATGTAACAATCTCTGTAGTTTACTTGAACAGCAGATCATGGATGTCTTTAAGATTGATCACAATATACAATTGTCAGATCGCCCAATGAAAAACGCATTTAGCTGCTGTTAGTGTGTCTCCTTCTATTTCTTGAAGAGCCCACTCAAGCTATAGAGTCCCAGCATACAGATGAGAATGGATGGGAATATGAGCACAGTCAAAGACTAGTGTGCTCTCCACTTCAACGTAGCTTCAACCAAAGACTAACTAAACAAACACAGGCAGCACATTAACCATTCAGCCAATCAAAAGCCAAGACTGACTGCAGTGTCAATTGGTCCCACTCAAGCCACAAGATGCAAAGCAAATGTGTAACTGCTGATTCGTATCAAATCAAGCATGTCAGAAAAACCTTTTGTAACAATATTACATGAATGACTCCAACGGCTGTTAGATCTCCATCTGTATATAATACGATTTGAACAGACCCAACTTGGTCTCATGATAATGTTTAACATCTGATATAATTTCTATCACCAACACCCCCATGCTGCCGCCTTCTTACAACACCAGTGAACACAGGTTTTTACTCTTTTCTTTTTCTGATTGCTTCTCTTTGCCAGATGTGACTGAGATTTGGAGGCAGATGCGGACTGACTGAAAACCCTGTCGGCAATCTCCCGGTACATCGATGTGTATAATTTTCTTGAAGTTTGACCCCCGGCCTGCTTCCAAAAATGCCTACAGGTAGGACAATTAACCCTTTGATTATATGTTGAGAGTAATTGTGCTACAGCACATGCAATGTCCGCCATGGAGTAGAATAAAGGGAATTCAAAAAGAAAGCACTTACAAGGAAAAATATAGAAGATCATGCTCCAGAAAGACCAGGAAATGCATTAGATTGTGTTCAGAAAATCTAGCTTAAGTTTATTAACAGCCAACTTGAAGTACTGTAGCTACAGCTTAGGTGCAAAGAACAGGCAATGCTCACCAGAATCAGTCAGATGATGAAAACTTTGTGTTACAAAATTGTATTATCTTCAAAAAAAAACCTCTCTAGTGCACATAGGTCAGAGCACAGTCATAATTAAAATTTAAATACAACTCTGCCGCTATGCTAACTTCTTGAATCTGAAGTCGGACAGCAAGTGTAAAATCCCCAATAGAAGGATAAAATATCGTAAGCACCTGTTCACTTTTGATTTCAGTGCAGAAGTATACAGGTATATGTTAATCTTTAAAAATCATAAGTAGCCACTGTTCGTTCATTCTGCATACATTTTGTGAGATTATTTTTTTTAAACATGCTCAATATGTCGGGTTTTATTTATTTTCCTGTTGACTCTGCTATAAAAGACAGTGCTGGGTTTGAATGTCTCACTCACATAGCTTCAATGAGGTTTTGGAACATGCAGCTGACGTGTGGCTACAGAAAGTTTAGAAACTTACAAATAAATAGAAAATAAACATGTGGGAAAACCGGTAAGGTTTCTAAATCCAGTCATGTCAAGTCTTGACATCACTGCTGTCATTCCCTGACAATGCTGCAATGCTCCCTGTTTTATCTTATTCTAGGAATATCCAGTCTGCCACTGAGCTGATGTGCAAATGGGCACAGACAGCAGCATATTAACAGTTGAGTTAAAGGAAAAATATTTTTGTAGTTGTATCATTAGTTTTTTAGATATAGATGTTCCATATCTAGTTTTGGACAGCGACATAATTGCTAATGGAATGGCATAACTCCCAATGCAGAGCCCCACCTGTCATATCTTCCACATAATAAAACAGAAAACAAGGCAAATTTAGCTGAAATATACACATTTTAAAGTGCTGAATAAATCTTTCTACAACATCCACATGCTCCTCTTGCTGTAAAGGATGACATCTTTCAGTTGACCACACAGACCATCTCACTACGAGCAGTCAAAGTGGTTTGCAGAGTGATGTAAGTCCAGCTTATTATATATATATATATATATAAATCTCCCAAGCTCTCTACCTGGTCGTACTCCATCTCTGTCCTTCCCTCTGGGTGTCCGACCCTGCCTGAGGATATCACAGTGGAGATGTGTTATGAGTGCTGACTCAGAGCTGAACCTGGGGAAAGGTGAAACATGCTGTGTCCTAATGTGATTACGTCAGTGCTTTATATAAACCACTAGTTGCAGAATTAGGTTCCCTGTGCCATGTTGATGTCTTAATCAAAAGAAATGTGTAGGAAACTTGGACAAAATTGGACTGAAGGGAGATTAAAGTTTCATTAAGTACAATTATTACACTCCCACGGCACAAAATGACAAGAGTGTATCTTCAGGGGTGAAACGGCTGCATGTTCAGCACAAATGAATCAGTGATTAACCACATGCTGAGATTCCCCCGTTTTCCAAACTCAAGTTTCCAGCCCTTTTCAGAATGTCAGGGTGAGAGCTGTGCTGCAGTCAACCAGCCAGTATTGTAGTATTATTATAGCCCTTAGTCAAATCAGTGTCATTTAGATATGCTCCACATGCGGTCCCTATAGGCTGCAATGTTCACTGCACCCAACAAGACAAAAGTGCTGAACTAAGCAAACATTAACCCGATTTTAAGGAGCTGTTGCAACAGTGGGGATAAACCTGTCTCTCCCATAAAAGTAAATCTGCTAGTTAAATTATGATGCATGTTGTAAGCAAGTTGACATTTTGGCCCCACAATGGTTCATAAAGGAAGCTCAAGGACAGTGTTAAATGTTAAGATTTGTTCCTCCTGAGAGCATGAATGTACCCAGCATAAATTATACTACAGAGAGCAATGGTCCACAACCTTTGTATATATATATATAAATATATAAATATTTTTAAAACATTCATGTTTCCTAGAGGATAAACCCGAATGACTTTTGTGACCTTTCCTGAGTCTAGCACTACCAGCAGCATTTATAGTTCTCACTCATTTGGTAAAGTACTGTATCCCGGCATTTAGTAATGGTTAGGCTCGAGGAAAAATCACATGGTCACCTAAAAGTTTTTCCTCTGGGGACAATAACTATCTGCAGATATTTTCATTAAATTGTATTTTCCAAAATACCGTGTCTAGGAACAGCTGGATGATCAAATGGAAATTTGACATGATGTTAATGCGATCTGTTGACCAATAAATAAGGAATGTTCCTTTGGAAATCATGAATATTCTTGAAAAGATAAATCCAAAACCAAAAGTTGTTGCTGCTAAGTCCACAAGCCACTGTGTTTGTTGATTGGTAAAAAAAAAAAAGAGTTGAGTATTCATGCACAGCTTTGATACCTCTCTGCTGCTTACCATCCTTCTTACATTATGCAGCTGGCTGACTGTCACTGTGATCCGAGCTGCGTATGTGATTTCCCCCTCAGGATCCGTTTGCAGATGCTCTCGCTTGTGCGGCATCATTAGTGTTAGCTTTGTTTTCAGGAGCAGCAGTGTCCCTCAGTACCATGGGAACAGGCTGCCATTATCCTTCCACGCACAGAGGTCGACCCCTATTAGGTCAGTTTAGTTTATCGGTTTGCTCTTACACAGGATCCACACTCGCATCCTGAAAGATTAATAGGGGGACCATTGCCAAGCTCAGAGGAAATACTCAGCGATTGTAGAGGTCAATAAATTTCATTTGCCCTTTTTTCTGCCCTGTGGACTTTTCTGAAAGGGTCTTTTAAGTGCCTCTCTGCAGTGTTTAAATCTTCAATAACCTTAAACTCTTCTTCCCTATATGTGAATCAGTTAGTTCTATTGGTAAATTTATCATTCATCATTTATGATATACCTTTATATGCTTACACACCATAGAGTACATAAGTCCATAATACTCTGCTGAAACGTGAATTCATGCTCACATGATGCAACAGTGAGAGGTCATCTCTTCCTCGAAGCAAAGTCAATAGTTGTTTGTTCTGTTTTATAACAGATGAACAGGAGAAGAGCAGGATGAAAACTTAGGTAAGCATACAGTGTGTGTGCTGTTGTGTTAATAATAGCCTATTGTATGTTGACAGAGGATGTAAAGCCACCTATTGGTCAATCAATCAATCAATCAAATTTTATTTGTATAGCCCATATTCACAAATCACAATTTGTCTCATAGGGCTTTAACATGGTGTGACATCCTCTGCCCTTATTGGTGTTACATATCGTTGGTTCACAACTGACAGTAGCAGAAAGGCGTTGTATTAGGTAAAGGTCACAATGTAATTTGAAGCCATTATTGGCCTTAAGCATAAATACAGTATTCACTGACACCCTGAGTAAGAACACAGCTCACGTGACTGTGACTGTGTCAGACTTGAGTCAAATTCAAGGTGATTTATTATAAATCAGATCACACTCATGTGTATGCTGTTTACTCTTGTCTGTAGCTGTAAGTGTTTGTGCTGTAGCCTTGCTTTGGTAATAAAAAAACGATTTAGAGTTGTATATAACACCTGCGGGGGATATTGCTGCGGGCTTCGCAAAATGAGATGATAATTTGCTGATTTACCTAAATCTGTCACAGGTTTCTGCTAACAATTTCATATGGTTTTAATCGTCTATATCAAAGTGTGTTTTTTTTTTTTTTCAAAGAGTAGCTTTAAGGTTGGACAAATTATCTTTTTCCACACTGTCATTCTGTTTTGATGTTAACTCCTAAGTGAAGCTATAGGATGTTTACTCTGACTGAAATATTCAAGACAATTTCTTATGGTTGCACCATTCAATCTGAGTTTAAGCGTGAAGGGGGAGGGACAACAGGGAAGACATTTGGTAAATGGCTAGTTTGGAACTGAACCTGCAGCCGCATCGAGAGAACACAAGCTTCTTTACATGAGTCACCCACTAAACCTGATAAACCTGTCAGTTAGTGGGGTTTAAAAGGTTAGAAAATAATATTGAAAGTAATTTAGATGTGAGAATTTATAAGATATGATTTGGGGGGTTTTGTTTTTGATTATGAGATCAGACCATTCAGTTGGACAAACCTGAATATTTCAGTTAATATCATGACATCAGAACTGATGCTGTGACTAGTTACAGTATCATGTGATTAACCTTGTCCACATCACTCACTTTTCATAATACACTGAAATAAAGAAGACAATGTAAAGGCATTAATTGATCTTAAAACGAAAAAGTGGAAAGTGGTCATAGTATATTTAAACATTAAAATCAAAAAACATCTGAACCAAGCTGCTGTATTACACTGACACGGCCAGTACACCAAAGTTACTTGGATCAAGTTCTTTTTTGATTTAACTTTTTCTTTTTGATCCTCTTTCCTTTGGTCATCATCAAAAGTGCACCCTGCTCCTTCATCTTGCCCTTTCATATCCTCTGCATCCGGCTCAGTCAATTTATGATGTAAAGGTTGGAAGTAATAAAGTACAATTACTTTGTTACTGTACTTAAGTAGATTTTTCAGATATCTTTCCTCTACCTGAGTTATAACTTTTCTGATGACTTTTTACTTCCACACAAATATCTGTACTTTCTACTCCTTGAAATTTCAAAACAGGCTGGTTACTCTTGTTTTAATGCATTTGAGGGTATTTATTCTTGCATCGTGGAGCGCTGCCTTCCCAATATCAAGAGAGATTTTAACATGAATGGAAAATAATGATGATAGATGATTTTTTGCTGTATATCCATTTGTGCATATCATGCAAAACATACACAACACAATGCAAAGGACGTATCAAGATAAAACAGACAGGAGAGAAAGACTCAACTGTGTAGAAGAGGCACAGCACATATGTCCGTGACGAGGAGTAACAACATGGAAGAAAGTGAACAATCTGATAACATCAACAACGTCCACAACAAATCAGGGCAACAAAACATTCCTTATCATTGGCCTTATTTAAATTAACAATACTTCATTCCATTGTAGCCTTCCCATTTCCTCCTGGACAATCTTTTATATATCAATTTTATATTTATATATTTAACCCCTGTTTGTAGTATATTGTTTTTTGTTTGATTTGAACTAAGAGTGATTTAAGTTAAATTGTTTTTGAACTTTTTTAATGTGACATGAGTCTCAGTTTGCTTTGCACAGATACAGTTGGTATGGTTTTTAGAGGAGTACTTTTAACTTTGATACTTTGAAAGTATCTGTACACATCTCAGGCCTTTTATTAAGCTGGGAAACCTACAGTCCAACATCAACATCAGTCTAATGATCACCCGTGTAAATCGTGACCGGTAAGACAATGGCCTACTGTCAGGAGGAATCTTTTAGAAAGGATGAGTAATTACACTACGTTTTGAAATTACACAGTGCTTAATGACAATCGAGAATACAACAGCTTAAATGATTGCTGATGATACAGCACAGATACAACAGATGTAACAGGAAGAATAATGTTCTCATGACCCCTCAATAGTCTTTAAAGAGAAAGAGAGAGAGAGAGAGAGAACAACTTGATACAAATATATGATAAATTGTCAGCTAGGAAGGAAGATACAGTAAAGGCTGGGATGTATGTGTTCATGATGAATAAGTCGCTGGTGATGGATCTCCTGTTCGAACCACGGTTGACCCGCTGTAATAACTCTTCTTCAAGAGCAGATGAACACGACTCGCAGAAGGAACAGTAATAAAAACAGCTTCTCTAACCTCTTTTTCCATCTCCACAGGCTGATTTTGGCTGCAAACAGAGATGAGTTCTACAACAGGCCATCCAAAACTGCAGACTACTGGGGAACCAACAGTGACATCCTCAGCGGTAAGTCAGTACATTTGATGCCATCTCGCCATAGTGAAGTGCACTGAATGAATAATTTAATTTGTCTTCTGTAACGAGAGATAAATAAACGTAAAAGAAAGTAAGATCTGTTACTTGTGCTTATGCAGGATTCATATCTATTTAAAGGAGAGATAATATGCTCCTATTCAGGTCCATAATTTTAATTTGGGTTATTAATTGATATTACATAACTAATTACATGCTCTAATGTTCAAAATGGCATTACTTTCCTCTGAAACTTTTTAGCCTCTCTCGCTGAAACACTCAAGCTGCTTTCAGACATGCACTGAAGTCGGGACATTTTCCTGAAATTTTCCAGTTGCTGTATGTGAGAATGCAAATTTCGGAGTCTCCGGATATTGTCTGAAACTTTTCCTGCCAGTTCCCCCGAAAAATGTCCGACTTAGCCCATGTGAGAATACAGCAGGAAAAATGTCTGGAAAATTCACAGCGAGCAATTAGATGTGTCAATGATGTTTCAAACAAGCAGAAAAAACTAATATCTAAGTATGAAAAAGACGATCCATGCACGTAGGCGCTGGCGAAGATCTTGGATCTTGGAAAAGACAATGAGATTTGAGAGCTATTAGCCATAAAATCTGATGCCAGTGTCGATGTGCTGTAACCAAAAGCACATGATTTCAGCAGCTGACTTTATACACTATGCTGCCTCCTGCATGCTCTACCCATGTTTCCAGATGTTTCCCTGTTGTTGTGAACATGTCTGACCTGAACTATCTCCTGCTGTGTTCTTCATATGTGAAAGCTAAACTCTGGAAAATGTCTGGACCCAATTTTTTTCCTGAAAACAGCTGTAGAGTTAGCTTGTGTCTCCTGAAGCCCCCTCCCGAAAATGCACGGCCTGTTCTGTTTGGCCAACTGGCCCACTGTGTTGTGATTAGTCAACTGCTTCCAGTGCATGAAGGAAATGTCGGCCTCCACTCTTGCTTTACCTTGCTTTGTTAAGGGCTGTGCCAGACTGGCCGCTAGGGGTGCATTATGCGAATGTGGGGCATGTCACGTAACATCAGTATCAACTGGACTACTGACGAGGCATTTCGGGAGTAGCAGTATTCTCTGGGGAGTAGAGAAGCTCCCTTTATCGCAGATGTTGGGCTTTTTAACTTCGCAGATCTTTTACATACACAAAAGATCTATATAACACATTCGAGGAAAGAAAAACTGAAGAAGCGTCATATGTCTCCTTTAAGCAGTTCAGTCTCATTATAGTTGAAAGGCTCTATTGCAAGGGAGACCTGACCAAAACAGTTGTAATTTGCATATAAAACACCACAAAACCAAGAAGTGGATAAGCAGTTTAATTGATTTCGATGGATTTGTGTTAAATGTAGACCGTGTCCTAAGCTTGATGAACCGTTTTGGCTCAGTGATAGTGTGAAAAAGCTGCAGATGTGGCGTTCGAATAGAGCTTTATTCAAGGCTAAACACCTTTCAATAATCAAGGAAGAATCTGTGTCCTGCACCTCAGAATCCAAAACACCCCCCCGCTGCGTCACAGGACATCTCCACCCTTAGTAAACTATATTTAATTGATTGATGTCCAATACACATTATAGCCAAGCAGGGGAAATCAATCATCCCTTTTTCCTGCTGAAGGAGGAAACGTAGAGATAGCCTCGTTGTTCATCAGTCTCCTCTCCCCTCTATAACAGAGGGGTCAGGACTCCACTAGTGGGCCCTGAATTGATGGCTGCTTTTATGCGATGTGACAGGAATAAATGGCTCTGCCTTATATGTGGGGCGGGTTGGTGGGTGGTGGAGGTGGGCAGAGGAGATATAGCATGACGAGGAGGGAAGTAAGCTATAGCTCCCAGTGGGATCAGGCGAGCCTTCTATCCAGCCCCCAGAGGAATACGATCGTTTGGCCCTCTTGGTCACTGTCAGTGTAAGTGGACCCGTCTCTATTGATCAGCAGGAAGTGCAGCAGACGAGCAGGGCTATTCTTTTTCTGTGTCAAAGGAGGAAGAGGAAAGTGGGAAGAAAACAACTGATTTACAGATGGATTGATTTTTTTATTTCATTACTGCCAAAGCTCTACATGATGCTACTCCAATCAAAGGATATATTAAATGATTTATTCCTCATATAATGCTTTAATGTGAGTGACTGTCCAGGAAGACATCTGACATCATCTGTTAACCTTTTTATTTTATCAAATGTATCTTAATGTAGGATAGTTCAAGTTGTTAGTTCAAGGAAGGATGCTTTGCTTCAAAGCTTGCAGACTGAGGGTTCGTCTTACTGAGGCCTTGGCAACGAAATAGAAAATGGACACAAAAAAACACTTTATGAGATTGAGGTCAATGTTGGGTTAATACTTAACCAGTTTGTTATAAAGTTTCTTGCAAAGAGTTATGCAATATGGTGCTGAATACTAAAGAAATAGGAAATCTCTATTTAAACCTAATAAAATAATTTACCATTATGGCCTCATTACTGGAAACCTTTTTTTTTTTTAGACTGATTTACTTGTACACTAAAAGTCGACCAATCCAACACAATATTCTCAACAATTATCACCAAATTAGCTGTTTTTCCGAGAAACATAATGAAAATTACCCACTGTAATTCTATAGGGAAACTTACCTGTGTTGATCATGATGTACACTACCGTTCAAAAGTTTGGGGTCACCCAGACAATTTCGTGTTTTCCATGAAAACTCACACTTTTATTTATCAAATGAGTTGCAAAATGAATAGAAAATAAAGTCAAGACATTGACAAGGTTAGAAATAATGATTTTTATTTGAAATATTAATTTTGTTCTTCAAACTTTGCTTTCGTCAAAGAATGCTCCATTTGCAGCAATTACAGCATTGCAGACCTTTGGCATTCTAGCTGTTAATTTGTTGAGGTAATCTGTAGAAATTTCACCCCACGCTTCCTGAAGCACCTCCCACAAGTTGGATTGGCTTGATGGGCACTTCTTGCGTACCATACGGTCAAGCTGCTCCCACAACAGCTCAATGGGGTTGAGATCTGGTGACTGCGCTGGCCACTCCATTCCAGACAGCATACCAGCTGCCTGCTTCTTCCCTAAATAGTTCTTGCATAATTTGGAGGTGTGCTTTGGGTCATTGTCCTGTTGTAGGAGGAAATTGGCTCCAATCAAGCGCTGTCCACAGGGTATGGCATGGCGTTGCAAAATGGAGTGATAGCCTTCCTTATTTAAAATCCCTTTTACCTTGTACAAATCTCCCACTTTACCAGCACCAAAGCAGCCCCAGACCATCACATTACCTCCACCATGCTTGACAGATGGCGTCAGGCACTCTTCCAGCATCTTTTCACCTGTTCTGCGTCTCACAGATGTTCTTCTGTGTGATCCAAACACCTCAAACTTTGATTCGTCTGTCCATAACACTTTTTTCCAATCTTCCTCTGTCCAATGTCTGTGTTCTTTTGCCCATATCAATCTTTTCTTTTTATTGGCCAGTCTCAGATATGGCTTTTCTTTGCCACTCTGCCTAGAAGGCCAGCATCCCGAGTCGCCTCTTCACTGTAGACGTTGACACTGGCGTTTTGCGGGTACCATTTAAAGAAGCTGCCAGTTGAGGACCTGTGAGGCGTCTATTTCTCAAACTAGAGACTCTAATATACTTGTCTTCTTGCTGAGTTGTGCACGGGGCCTCCCACTTCTCTTTCTACTCTGGTTAGAGCCTGTTTGTGCTGTTCTCTGAAGGAGAGTACACACCGTTGTAGGAAATTTTCAGTTTCTTCGCAATTTCTCGCATGGAATAGCCTTCATTTCTAAGAACAAGAATAGACTGGCGAGTTTCACATGAAAGTTCTCTTTTTCTGGCCATTTTGAGAGTATAATCGAACCCACAAATGTGATGCTCCAGATACTCAACTAGCTCAAAGGAAGGCCAGTTTTATAGCTTCTCTCACCAGCAAAACAGTTTTCAGCTGTGCTAACATAATTGCACAAGGGTTTTCAAGGGTTTTCTAATCATCCATTAGTCTTCTAAGGCGATTAGCAAACACAATGTACCATTAGAACACTGGAGTGATAGTTGCTGGAAATGGGCCTCTATACACCTATGTAGATATTTCATTAAAAACCAGACGTTTCCACCTAGAATAGTCATTTACCACATTAACAATGTATAGAGTGTATTTCTGATTAATTTAATGTTATCTTCATTGAAAAAAACAGTGCTTTTCTTTGAAAAATAAGGAAATTTCTAAGTGACCCCAAACTTTTGAACGGTAGTGTAGGTTTCTTAAATCACTGGGAAAAATCCCCAAAAACATGAATAATGACTTTTCTGAACGGAATGTGACTTGGTGTTGCATTTTGTGGGAAAGGTTTGTAGTAAGGAGGAAACATGTATTCATCCGGCGCAGTGACATTAGGATCTTTTTTATTTGATATATTGTTTTCACCTTTTTTCATCAATACAATGACCTATTGCTACTTCTGTGTAACACAGGCCTGGACCTGGAGTATGGTAAGGAGGGAGGATCATGGCTGGGGATCAACAAGAAGGGCAAGCTGGCTGCAATCACAAACTATCTGGAAGGACATCCCAACCCTGATGCACAGGGACGAGGTGAGCCTGCCAGGAACGTCCAGTGTTAACTCACACAGCTCAAGTTTCCTCCTTACACTCACACCATTTACTTGATAATTGAACTGTTCCTAATGTATTAAGTATACTCATGCAATTTGAATAAGATGGCACTGTACATTTAGATGTCATCCACCATTTAACATCTAAGAGCCGTTTGGTGGTGGGGTACATTTCACATTTCAACTAATGCAGCACTTGTAACAGATTTTTGGTACTTCATTTTCTCTGTTATGACTAAAATGTCATTATTTTGCATCACAAATATTGCAGTGAGTATTGTCTGTGTTGAGAGTGACAAGAGCTCTAAGCTCTCCATTGACTCACTGACTCACTGTGAGTTGAACAAGCTGCAGGGGCGACATAGTCATGTTAATCTTGCTCTCTTTTTTTAGCTGTATTTTATCCAGTGTTGAGCGTGGGGGTTGCACCTTAATGCCAATTTCAACTACATGACTTTCAAAGTCCTTTGATCTCAACTTTGCCATCAACAGTGTAATGCATTTTTATAACAGGAAAAATAACTTGTATTTTATAAAATAAAATATTCCATAATTACACACTTACCTTTTTTCTAATTTTTGGGCTCAAACTCAAACTTAGCCCACGACCAAACTCATTTCTATAGTACCTCGTATAAAAGCAATATACAAAGGTCAGGGGGCCCCTCACCACTACATGTACCTTCACCACCATCACCTCATCTTGCACTGTGATTGGCTGTAGTTGTTGCCAAGTCATTTAGATATATAGCCTACTAGAAATCTCATCAGAGGCTGTGACAAGTTCGGTACCTGACCCTAACTTTGAAGGATCCCATGAAATTATTTTTCTGAAAGTTGAATACATCGATCATGTATTTATTTTTTCAGGTTTATCGAGTGCATGAATTAAGAACCATTTCTTTTTACTGCCGCTGTTCTGCAGGGTTTCTAGTGTCCAACTACCTTATGGACAAGGATGTGGACAGTTACTCCTACCTGAAGAAGGTGTCATCAGAAGGCCAACTGTACAATGGCTTCAACCTCA
Organism: Hippoglossus stenolepis; assembly: GCF_022539355.2. NCBI lineage: Eukaryota > Metazoa > Chordata > Actinopteri > Pleuronectiformes > Pleuronectidae > Hippoglossus > Hippoglossus stenolepis. The sequence goes on from NC_061491.1 coordinate 6,792,509, forward strand.
TCACAGCAGAGTTCAAGTGAGTGAAGGCTGTGGTGAAATGGACCTTTCACTGATAAAGCTGGGTCAAATAATTCTTAACATTTCCGGAGTCTATTCACCAAGTTTTGGGTATAAAATAGTTCTTTAAAGCGGGAAAAACATGTAACACGGCCGCTAAAGCCTGTCAGACATTAAGACGAGTTCTTTGTTTGACTGTGTGGGTGTCATGAGGTGACTTCTTATGGTGGACACACCAGAGACAGCGGCACATTCCTGCACACTGTAGGTTTTTAACTCAAATATTTTTCAGCTTGTCGAGAATAGGTTGTCACTCTGTTCAGCTGAGTTCTGGCCCACTCTTACCTTGAGGCAGCATCTTCATCTCATGAAAAGCTGTGAGCTGTGAAAGAGCCAACATTAAAGTTCTGAAGAAACACCTGCACATATTTCAGAGTTTCAGACAAAGAAAAACTAGGCATCATTAAAAATAAAGAATCTTTTTTTTTTTCCTTCTCTGCTTCACCGGCCTGAAATAACTGAATTTGGTGACCAAGTAAAGATAGAAAAATCTAAGCGGGATCAGTGCACTCTGAGATAGGCCCCTCAATCATCGAAGCAGATCTCGGTTTTCTGCCAGCAAGAGTTTGGCTGTTCAGCTCCAACACACATCGCTGCCAAACTGTATCCCTGCTGGGGGAGAAAGAAAAAATCAGGGTTTCCACCTTGGAGTTTGGTGTCATGATCAGTGCATCCTCTTAACATGGCCTCAAGCAGGATCCCTCTCAAAGGGGATTTACTTATGCTTGTATATACCTTCTCCTACAGGGTTAGCATCTCTATTAGTTCTACACTGGTATACGGTTCATATGGTGGATTCTTTTTAATAACAGGGTTAAGGGTTACCACAGGGTCTTCAAAAGTAAAACAAATAAATAAAATAAAATATAATTATCTGAATTGTAGGCCTAAATGTGTCAAAATGTTACTAGGTCTCTAAATATGTTTAAGTAAGCCTTAATTATGTTAATGCTACTTCAGTTGCCCTTCAAAATTTATTTTATTTTCTTTCAAGGGAAATGTTTAGACAGCATACATAGTTTGTAATCTCTCCGTATGTTGTAGATCTTTCTCAAAGACCCAGATATTAGCTATAGACTGTATATAAAGATGGACGACTATCCAGAAATTAAGATGAAATATCCTGGACATGAACGCTGCCATTTATCTATCTAGCTGTTTGGAGCCACAGTCTTTGCAGTAGTGACTGGGGGATTGAGCTTCAGTAGAGAGGTCCCATCTATTAACGCACTCGACCAATCTCTAGTCAGGCTCAGCTGTCAATCAGCTTAGTTATTAAAGCCAAACTTACTAGGAAAAAATTATCACTTTAACATACATCACCATCACAACTACCTAAAATGACAGAAAATATCTTTGAGAAAAGTGTATTTAATGTGTATTTTGATAGTCTTTTATTACACAGTAATTAAAATACAAACAAGATGAACAAGGAACTGATAATTGAGTCAAAAACCCTGTGAGAATTGATCTTAGTACACTCAGCTTGGTTGTGGGAAAGCGTATGGATAGCTACTGTCTCTGCATGAAGTTTGTGACATAATGTAGCATTTGGAGTTACATTTTTTTATCAGGCTACTTGACCTTCTCTAAATTTTTGGGAAGTTTAAGTAATTCTCTTATTCTCTGGGACTCTGATATTCATTTATGTCTGTCACACTTGAAGTGGACTTATGTTTCCTTCATTATGGTCTTATAAATGTCTTAAATGTCTTTTACTTGTGTAAACCTGTCAGCAAATCATTACCTCCAAAAGGATGCACTGTACAAGATGTAGTGCATTGAAGCCATGTGTCGTTCATATTTTAGACAGATATATTTTATACTTTCAGCTTCATGATTTCGTTGAAAACTGCAGCCAATCTTACTGTTTAGGTTTTAGGAGAATTAGGCGTCAGCTGTGCAGAAACCAGACAGAGGCACAAATAAAAACAAAAAGACAAAGCTGGTGCTGACTGGGCTGACTACAACAATAAGTGCTGACAACTGGTATACAACTGGTAAGGTGCGGCAGGGTGAGCCTTAAGCCAAAGGACATAGTGTATTGTCAGACTGGGCTGCTTGGTGAGCTGGCTGAGCACAAAGAACTGCATGTAGAGAGATGCAGAGAACAGGAGATCACACCCAGCCAGGATCACACAGGAGCAGCACTCAATCTGAGGCAGAGCAGAAACACACATTCTGGCAAAGCATATATGATCAAACTAACTCCCAAAGGTCAATGTTTCCAAATTGTTGTTAAATGTTAAGCCAGTAAAGAAGAACTTAAATATGGACTTGATAGCTACATACTTAAAATAAAGACTAAAGCTTAATGTCCCTGCAAAAAAGGTCAACACCAGTTGATGTTGGATTGCAGTATAGAGCTAGTTTGTCCCTAAGATTACAAGTGTGAGGAGAAATGTTCAGATCAGGCCATTAAGACAAATACCTCTTTTACAAAAAATTGCGGGTATATGCAGGCTTTTTAAATGCGGGTAAACCCAATTACAAAAGACAATTGACTCCTTTCCCATTGTGAGTTTGCCTCTCTGTTTAATCCCCCTGTGCATCATGTTAAAAGTGACTGATGCACCGACAACTGAGAGCTCTGTCACCTCGCTGTCTTGTCTCAATCAATCAATCAAATTTTATTTGTATAGCCCATATTCACAAATCACAATCTGTCTCTTGTCTAGTTTTGGTTTAACATTGTCATGATGGGATTACACTAAAGAATTTTGTATGACATACGTACCTCCTGTCATCATCACCTACGTGGGCTGCGGTTTGTAGACGCACCATGGCTCAGTTAGATCTGGTCTGGACTAAGAACACCTCTTTCAGACTAAGTTTTGGTCCTTGGGTCTAGACCGGGGTCAGAAGTGCCTTTCACACCTGTTAATATGGAGTGAACTAAACTGAAGGAGTCAGGAGGAAAGTCACAAGGTCCGGACCAAACAAGGGTGATTGTGAAAGCTAATATGAAATGGTCCTTGGCCTTCAATATTGGGTTAAGTTTATTTTGGAAAACAGAAACCCACTCTTAAATCCAGTTGTCTTTCTTTCGATTTTGATTATAGAAAACACCACCCTCCATACTGTTTACATGTGCAGTATTACTCCTACTAGTCCTCCATGCGCACTGTTTTATCATGCAGAGAAACCATACAGCTTATGGGAGAAACCCAAAGCTGGACAGGCCTCCTGTGCCAGTTCCACTTACTAAACTATAATAGGACAGTTGCTGTTTGATAGAGTTTACGAAGGTCCCAAGTTTGCAATATCTGCACAAAATAATAAGTAGTCTCAGCTTCAGAAGAAGCGTGAGTTTCATTTCAGCCTTTGAAATCTCTTTTCACATAGGACCCAGCAGATAGATTGCTTAGATTTCATTTTCGATCAGAAACCATTAGAATATGCAAATGTCCATATTAGAGGCGGGAGCTATAGTTGTGCCTGCACTGAAATTCCTCTTTAATGAATAAGGTGCCGTACAACGCCCATGAGACACCAGCCAAGTTGAAGACGGTCTGTGTTTATGTTGTGGTGGCTTACTGTCGGTGCCACTTCAACTACAAATAGTGATGACACAGTAACAGAAAAAGCTACGTCTTCACTGCCATCATTACCAGCCTATTAATTTCCACTGTAGTGTGCCCAGCAGGTTAGAGGAAATGAGACGTCTAGTTTCTTTCCAGATCAATAACTACATGCGGTGGATATAAAGGATGATTTCTCATTCGTCTGTAACCAGAGAAGATGATTTATGATGTGGTGGTGGTGCTGTCATTTTTGTAGCATGCCGTGTCTCCACTCAGTTCTTGAGTTTGCGATCACCCTCATTGAAATGACTTGAAGTGTGTATTTAATACACAACTTGGGAGATATTAAATATTTACATGATTTATATATGACTTGTTTTTAATTGTGATACCTTTCAAACTAAAGTCGCCTTGATAAATAATCAATAACCGTGTTGAAATGTGTTTTACAAGTGGATGGATGGTTTGGTCAGTGGCAGCCATGCATTTTCAAAACATCCCACTGAGCCTTCCCTCAGTGGAGCTAATAAACATACTGTATATAGTTATATTTTCATCTCACATATTCTCTGCTTGATGCTCTCAAGACTCCATATCCAACATTTCTTTTTCTATGGTGTCGGGTTTTGATCCCACTTTATGTCACTCCTGCTTTTAAGTCAGTGCCCAGAGATGATCCATTTTAATGAATATCTCCTCTGATGTTTGCCTACAAAGAAATGCCTCCTTTAATGCATTTTCAGTCAAGCAGAGAGTGGCTATTTTAGAAAAACAACTCTGGCTGGAAGAAAAAAAACACTGGTTCAATCTCACGGTCTACAACCGTGTGGTGTATTCTTGGCAGAAATTAGTTTGAGCTGAAAAAGAAAAACAGCAGTGCAGCAGATGCACACGTTCCAGGGTATCAGGGATGGATGAACTCTCAACATGAAAAAAAAAAAGGAACTATGATGAGTATTTGTATTCCAGGCACTTGTAAGATTACCAATGGAGAAACATTCACTTTCTGCAGAATAAAACATAATTTCTACTGAATAGAATTGTCAGATGCTCACAGTAATTAGCTCAAATTTAGCCTTCATTGTAATTGAGTGAATCCAGGTGCCCCAAAATTGCCCAAAAAATCAATACTGTTGATTTTGGGCTTTCTACTTGTTAGCATGGGGTCATACTTTTTAATCAGAGAGGAGATCTGAATTCCACTACATTTATCTAACCGTTTAATTCTGTCTCATCTCATAAAGGCTCTTTTTTCTAGGTCAAATTAGATACGATTTCATTATTAATTACTAAAAGAACATTATGGTCCTATGTTTTATTTTTCAAGTCAGAAGTCACCTTTAGGCCAAATACAGTATCTGATGTTGAAATGTCAGTATAATTTATAAAGATTAAATCAAGTTCATTGTTATGACTGCGTGCCGACGACAGCTTTGGCCGGGGGGACGTCTATCCCTCCCATTTCTTGCGAATCCGATATCTCCGAAAACCCTTTTTCTTCAAATTTGGTACAAATGTTCACTTGGATTCAAGGGTGAAATGATTTGAATTTGGAGGTAAAAGGTCAAGGATCAAGATCACTGTCACCTAACAAAACACGTTTTTTGGCCATCACACAAAAATACAAAGATGTAATGAAGTGATTACATTTTAAACGGTTAAAGGTCAACTTGACTGTGACATAATGTTATTCTGCAATAACACCTTTCTGGCCAATATTCAACACCATAAATCAGGAACAGAAGATGAGCATGTGACCATATTTCCTGCAATTGCACAAGTTGGCAGATGCATATAACTGAGATGCTCTAATTTTAGCTTTAACTATGTATCAACATGACAAGACTATAAGTTTACAGAAATGTGAACAGTAGAGCTAAAGGTTAACATGCTCACAGGGACTATGCTGACATGTATATTAGCATGCTACATTACTGTAGTTAATTAGGACTAAACACAATGTACAACTGAGACTAATGGGAGTGTCAGTTTTTTAGGTATTTAATTATAAAGTAGAGCTTTGGTCCATAGCCTGTTTCGAAAGATGGACAAAATGCATTTGCCCCCTGGTGGCTGGCTGCAATATAGGTAATGAACCCTGCTTCCTCCATGTTAGCAAATGGGACATAGATCAAACTAAAAAGTCAAAATAAAAGTTAAATAGATATTTCTGAAAATGGTTTCTGTTACATTAGGTAGTTCTCATCACACTGACGTGTGTTCACGTGCTCATTTTTTATAGTAAGTTTGGTTTTAATTACTTATTTGATATCATAAAAGTGAGGTGAAATGTCACAATTGACAGCTGATACTGACTCGTGATTGGTCGAATGCCTGTATTTCTGGGATTATGATCCCACGGCTTCATCCATCAATCATAACTGTGAAGCCTCTGACTCCAAATGATTATCCAAGAAAGATTGCAGTGTTTTTATCCAGAATATTTTGGATTCATTTCCGGATAGTGGGAGACCATCTTTTTTTTACAGTCTATGCTTTGGACAAATAGTACATTTGACCGTATGATGGTGACTGGAGATATTACAGTTCAGCCTATGACTAATCTGAATACCTGTAACAAATTTCATGGTAACCCATCCAGTAGTTTTTGAGATATTTCAGTCTGCAGTAGACCAACTCACAGAGCAAATCCATGTAGCCATATTCAGTAATATGGAGAGATATTATTAGAAATGGACAAGCCTCAGTTTTCATTTCCATTCCATTCCTGCAATGCCCGTATATGTGGGTGTACATGCACAGATGTGTGTGATTGGATAGGAGTTTTCACGTTGCCATTACCGAGGCGCCCCCCCATCAATATGCCCATCTACATTCTGAGCTGATGATGTTGAATGCTCTTCCAGCCATCTCCAGGCAACTACACCACAGCTGGCGAGGGGGAAACCGCTCGGCCGCCTCAGTATAGAGGACTCTTCATTAGAACGTCTCCCAGGCAGCATACTGATTACATTTCTGACTGAGATCTGAAAAAGCCATTTTTCTACTCTTCCCTCCTCGTTCTCTCCCTGCCCACTGGCCTTGACCTCCTGCTGTTCCCTCATCTCAGCTCACATCAACACACCGCGCACCTGATGGGACTTCCGATAGTGTTGCCAGTTTGAATAGGAAGAAATAGAGCTATCTCTCCCGAAGTCCTCCACCTGCTACCACCGTGGTCAATTGGATGCACATTCCAGGAAAAGTGTGTTTACAGAGATAGACACCAACTCTTTCTGATCTAGTGTTTGAGTCACAGTATCAATATAGTGTTTCAGACAATGTGTTTGCCCCCAGCAGAACTAACAACGAGTAGAAACCTTTACAGACGCCTCCATTTCCTTTTTAAATTACAGTGCCATCTGGTTCCCACTGAGCAACGGCTGTGTACACGCAAATATGAGGGGAGACTGTTATCGCCCGAGTCAACACTGGCCAGTTCTGCTGTGTTCATAGGAACCGTAAGAACACAGAAAAGGCAGCTTTTTATTCTGACTGTTCAGCTGGCAACAACATTAAGGTTTTTTTATTTGTTTTTGCCAGAGAGACTGTGTAACGTCGAACTTCAGCTCTGAGGATTTTCTCGCAGCTTCTTGGAGAAACATTGTCCTGCCTTTTAGAAAACACCCTCTCCCAAGAACTTTACACAAGACAGATGAGCTCTTGTGCAAACAGTTAAGAATGAAACAGAAGCAACTGGTGTTAGGAATGCGTGTTAATCTCTTATAACTTGTGGCCAGGTTATGAAAGGAAGCGTGCATGTGTCGTCATATTATCCCTCAGTCCTCAGTCAGAGATAACAATGTCCCCATTAAGATAATATACCGACAAATCAGATGAGATCAGGTGATGCTAAATTCAAGCGTATTTATTGTCGCGTCACTTCTCTTCTGACATTAGTCTGTCTGTGTAGTTGACCTAACAGATCATGAGGAAAAAAGAGATAATCATTTTACCGTACGCGTGCGTCACAGTGAGGTGAAGCTTTGATGAGCATATCAACAAATTATACTTGAGTCTTGGAACAAATCACAAGCAAAGTTACATATTTCTTGTGCATCAAAATTCAAAGCAAATTTACAGAATACATTTAAAACTCACTAACCTACTTGTAGGTGAAATTCATATTTTTCATCACAGAGACTGCAACTAACTTAATTAGTCTTATTGATCAAACCGTTGTTTGGCCTTTAAAACAGAAAATAGAAAGTCCCCATGAAAAAGCATTAAATCTTTATGTTTGAGAAATAGAGCTGGGCAAAATTATATCAAGATAAAAATTCAAGTCAATTTCGAAAATCATCACGATAAATGTCACAATTATATTTCTTTTAAGTTTAAAGACCGATTTTTGCTCCTGAGTGAAGGTTGTGGTTTTCTCTTTATGAGGAGAAAAGGAAAAGTACTTGATAAACAGCTAAAATCTTTACAAATCTGAGGTGGATGGTTTATGTGTTATATCTTCTTACTGTGGTTATACAATGTATGAGAGATATATCAATGTATATTGAACCTTTTTCATATTGCCACTGAGGAAAACTTTATCACGATAATTATTGATATTGTTTAATTGCCCACTGCTAGTTAATCAATTAATCAGTTGTTTCCGCTCTTTACATCACATACAAAATCTTTGTTAATGGGTTGTATGGCAAACATTTTCCACTTGTGTTGATATATGTTATCGACCACAGCTTCACCCCAGTTGCCTGATTTGTATTTTGGCATTTAAGACCATAAAATGAAGCTTATTGCAGAGCAACAGGACCGGCAGCATATTCTGCTCCTGTCCTGCCAGCTCTTGACCAGGAAACTATCCAAGTCAGATGCTGATGCAGTGTTGCACCACATTTCAGACGGACTGATGTGACTGGGATAGATGTCATAAAATTTACATGACAAAATGTATTCTCCCTACTACTCAAAGGATCTGGTATTCATTGTCCTGTAGCAGATCTGCCATCTATTTCAGACTGATTTTTCAGACTAAATACATTTCCTCGAAGTGAGGAGCGATCTAACACCTAAACTAATTGGTTGTGGTGGTAGTGAAAGGTGTTTTCTCAATGCTAATTTGTAAGTTTTAACATTACCCGGTTGTTCCTTTTGGATAAGACTTAAATGCTGCTTTCCAGGACTGCACCGGAAAGCAGTCATTAAAGAATACTGTGTGGTGCACGATTGATATTCTCTCTCACCCTGAGAACTCATTTCATATCATTCCCTCCTAAGTGCTCCTTAGAACATCATCTTTGCTGTATTTGGAGTTTCTCAGACACATTATGACTCTTACCACCGCTTTCATAATTGGATATGAACAGGTTTAATCATCACTAAATGCGATCTCTAATTTTCTGTCTTCCTGTGTCCCGTGTAGAGCCAAACAAGACACTGTGTGTTACTATGGAAACAGAGGCAGCCCTGAACCCATCCATCTAAAAGCAGGTCTGTTTTTAATATGGTTGCTGTAGAAACTGTTCCTTTCACATTTAACTCTCCTCTCTCGGCCTATGGCCCGTTCCTGTTGTTCAGACAGTTCAATGCTGATATTTCTCTCAGATGGATGATGTACCACAAGGTCACAGAGCGCACTGGACATTTGTCTGTATCTTTCATGTGCTCCTCGGCAGGAATCTACGGATTGAGTAATTCACTGCTGGAAACTCCGTGGAGGAAAATGCTACAAGGCAAGCGCCACTTCACCAGCGTTGTCAACGACCAATCCCTGTCCTGTGATGGGCTGGTGCAAGAGCTGCTCAATGTCCTCAATAACGAGGAACTGTGAGTGATGAACACCCACCCACCCATTCCCTTGCTATAGAGTCACACCCACTAATGACACATCATCTTCATTTGTATCTGTTTAGTAAATATTTCTAGGTTTACAATTTTTTAGGGACTTAATAATATCCCACTGAAGGTATTTTCACCAGAAATATGTAATTTTAAGTGAATACTTTTTGGACCTAGAGTTATTTACTCTCATACTAATGGTTAGAGAAGAAAGGAAATGCCACTCTTGTGTATTTAGGATTAATAATAAACTTCTGCCAACTTAATTAGCTCAGTTTAGCTCAGCTTAGCTCAGCTTAAAGCAACACAATGTAACTTTTACTGAGCAACAGCGCCCTCTGCAGCCACTCATGGTGATTAATTCTGTTGGGCTCCTTGTCTGAGCGATTTGTAAGTGTTTTTCATGTGGTGAAAAAACAAAGCCTGTGTTGAGCGTGGCTCTGACTGTGTACTCCCACCCACTGAGCTGAAACACAACTGACCCATGATTCCCGGCTTCCTAAACCTGAAGAGCTGCTGCTGTAAAAGCTGCTGCTGTTTTTATGTCTCTCTTATTTACCTACACTTTGGCACTACTCCTGGTCTTGTTGGGTCTGATTCTGGTAACCACGACCATCAGTCAGCTTCACACCACTCAGGAGATTGTACCCACTCGCAAGAACAGACGTTCAGGGTGAGGAGTGGGAATGAAAGCATCTACTCTTCCCTAATCCAAGTCGGTGTAACATCAAACTAATTTTGAAGCTGCTATTTTAAGGTAAAAAGTTGTAAATTGTTGTTTTAACACAAAGTAGAGTAACAGGGGGGAAAACCTAAACCTATTCCATCTGAAAGACACAAAAATTCACCTTCTAACACCTCTAAAGTTCATCTACACGTCTCTTGTTTTTGTTCAATCTGAACAACAAGTTGTGGTATGATGGGTTATTAAGTGCTGGACTATTTTTGGCCATGTTTAACTTTATATAAAAACTGATCACTGATATTTTCGTAGCATTATGTTTCACTGTTACTAAACTGTCTCCCTGCTAGAGGTTTCTTCCAGTTAATGAGGGAGTTTTTTCTCTCCACAGTCGCCAAAGTGCTTGCTCATTTGGGAACTGTTGGGTTTCTGCCTTGAGATAAATTATGATTAGGTTGTACAAATAAAATTGAATTGAATGGAACGGTGGGCAGAAAGGCATGCCAGGTGTGAAGAGACAAACGCTGTCCACTTGACGACTGTTGGTCCCCGAGCCCAGGAGTGTTATATGTTGTGAAGGGATTGCTGACAGTACAGCAGAGAATGATGTACTGAAAACATGTGACTCTAAAGGATCCTAAAGAGGTGTGTTGTGTTTGTTTTCCAGGAACACACCTGATCCTGCTCAGGAGAACCAGGGTGAGGGCTACAGTAAGCCCATGCTCCAGGCTTTGTCAGCGGTGTTTGTTCGCTCATCTCGTTATGGCACAAGGTCAGTGTCTTCCACCCACTCTACCACTACCACCCCCCCACTGACAGCACTGTGTTAGGCTGCGGGATCATAGACGGAAGAGAAGAGAAGTGTTGGTACATAAAAACCTCCAGTGTAATCAATCCTCCACAGCAAGGGGATTGTCTGGACTGTGATGCCACAGTGGATTAGAAGCTACAGAGACTGTCCTGTAGCCAAAAGGTCAGCTGGTCAGTCTTTGCCAGAGCCGTCAAAGTGTAGTTTTCTCAAGGCACTGTCTGCTGCCTCTGCCTCTGTCTTGATAACCCCGTTTAGCTGAGTACCTCAAGTTTGAAAATGTGACTTTTAATGATCATATTTGTCCTCAGCATTACTTACGCTGTTACTTACGACGATCTTACTTACTTACACAACAAGAATGCCAAAGCCATGAGACGGAAGCACTACCACAATGGAAGTGAGCTACAATGGATTTTGACAATGAAACTTGCTACTTACTACGATCAAGTGTGCCGTCGTTTGCCGCTTGGCTTGATCTGTTTTTTTACAACGGCTCACTTGACAGCAAGAAGTAACTCGATTCAGTCAACATCTGTCACTCACTTCCACTGTGGTTGTGTTTCCATTGTGTGGCTGTTGTAGTTGATTCAGCGCTGCATTTGTATTGTGGCTTTTGCATTTGTGTTATCGTTAATGCACTTGTGTTAGGCATCTCGGCCACCGTAGTTACTCCTGCCATCTGCATGTCTAATTTCGATTTATTTTCAGTCATTCATTTTATATTTATATGTGTTTGCTTGTTTTTATGTGTCCCTGCCCATTCAGGACCAATACAATAATCCTGATTGACGCTGAAGGGAACGTGACCTTCACAGAACGCACCATGCTCAATTGCGACACAAGCAAATGGAGCACCAACTCTTTCCAATTCAAGCTGGAGGGATGAAGACATGATGGAGGAGACCCACTGTGTGCCTTTTTGCATTACCCTAACTTTCCTCACCCTCTGTCCCCATCACCTCCAACTGTAAAACACAGTTAAAATCAGTTAAAAAGACCTTTAAAAACCCATTGTATGTGAACATGAACTCTCATTTGCACTTTTTCTTTCAGGTGGCAGCAATATCCACCTCATTAACAATAATGACGTGTTTTTCTTGTTCATAATTTAAGTTAAAATGCATCTTCTGATACACATGTACGAATTTGCAAAGTTGCCAAAGAACATTTATAATTTAGAAAATACATCTCTCAAAACAGGAGGGTGGGGTTGCTTGAAAAATTCCAGTTTCTATCATTAATCATTTAAAACTGCAGTCAATGCTTTTGTTGACAAGATTATATGAATGCAATCTAATTTATTATTGATAGTGTCAGATTTTTAACTTTAAATCCATGACATGGGTGAATACACCTAATACACAATCTCCAGACTGCAATTTGTAGTTTCATTAGCTAGAACGGTTAAAAGATATATGCATATCAATAATGCATATTATTTTCTACACTCTTCCATAGGGTTGTCATTTTATTAGAGAATGTTTATTCAGGTTTTAAATCACAGTAATTTCCATCGATTAGAGTCACAGCTACTGTTTTCTGCCTTAACCCTGCACAACTATTGTCTCACTACTGATTACAGCAGTGAGTTCATTGTAAAATGCAAATAGTTTCGAGGTAAAGTGATACATTTTACAGCTGTTTGACAATAAAAGACTACCCTCAAACTCTCATGTCTTGTTGTATAATAATTGTTCAGAATGTGAGGAACCAAATTTTTTTGTAACTGCACATGTTCATGCACCTGTCTGCAGAGTTCTGCATTTTACTTAACAGCTGGCTATTCTTTTACTAGAAATGTTTTACTTCTGCTTCCTGTTTCTTTCCATCTTTCCTTTGCGTACATAATGGTCTACATTTCCTCCATCTTGTGCATGAAGGCGTTTTTTCAGTGAGGAAGCACTTCATCAGTGGTCGTCTGGGTTAAGGTCGCTATTCAGATTCCTCTGAATGTTAAACAACCCACAGTTAATGAGTCATCTGTCACGTTTTGAAGCGTATAAGCTACATATGAAGCCTCCTCAGTTAACATAAGGTGTATACTTCATCAGACTTGTTCTCTACAAAAGTCACTTCGTCTTTTCCACTTATTCTATGATTCTTGTTTTAATTTGTATCATCTGTTCTTTTTCCTATGAAAAGTCTAAATGTGTGCTGAGAAAATGTCAGTATCCCTCATTAAAGAAAAAGAAAAATCGATGTGATTGTTATAAATGAGGCTTTTGCACTGAATTAAAGACAAATATTTATCCTTGTTTTAAAAATCTCTCCAATTACCCAAATCGTATCCTAGTTATTCCCAACTTGTTGTATCAAAAAGAAACAAATGGCAGAAAAAGAAAAAGAAATCTCCAATATCCTTGTTCTATTAGGCTACATCCATGTACTACAGGGGAGAAGTGAAGTGAAGCTACTGTGTGTTATTTCAGACTAAAGACTATTAGTGACCCCAACTGGTAAATTGAGATATTGTGATTCAGTTGATGCTGAAGCAATCTGCTGCTCCAACACCTCAGGACTTTGCCATATATTCAACACATTTATAAGGGAATCTGATCAATGGCAGGTAGCCAGACTCTTTACCTTAACGGCAGGTAAGAACAAAAGACAAGCGTGAAACAGGCCATGTTCATGATCACCCTCTAACTGAACTGCTAGTTATTTAGCTCCAGGGACGAGGAGGTTTGTGCCTAGGTCAGAGTAGACCCCTGTGGAACAAGGCAATCCCTTAATAGTGGCGAAAATTGGTAGTCCTGGAAATCCGGCGTCAGGAAGAGGCAGCAAGATGTGCGAAGGCTGTCACTCAAGCAAGACAGGGGAAGTGGATGATGGGAGAGCATAGAGAAAAGGAACATCAGCTGGAAGGATCTGTGGGGAATGGAAGCCAGCAGGATAAGCCTCTGCTTAGAGCAACCTATTGAAAGGACCCTGGGAGGATCCTGTTGATGAAGCGAATGAGAGGAAGAGTCTGCGGTATTCAGACATGGCATTTGAGGCAGAACAACGTGGCTGAAAAGCAATAGTTTGCCCTGTGGTGGTTGGTTGCAGGGGTTTCATTGCAACATCCACCACCAGGTTGCTCAAAGATCTGGGGATTCATGGACAACCCCTGCACCAGACCATAACGTAAACATCAAACACTGCAGAACCCTGCAGCCAATGGCTCTGAATCAGGAGGAAAGATCCCAACTGGGCCCCAAGACGCTAGGGACATGCACCCAGGTCTGATAACCTGTGGTGGGCCTGCCTTAGAAGAGGGTGTCTTGTGATTAAAAGGCCGAAACACCTCATGACACAAAGGTACACAACTGGAGATATGTCCCTAACATCCGCTGGTGGTCACTAACATCTGCTAACATGAACTGGTGGTCAGCATTAATTAGTGCAGTCTATGGGTAGAACGTACAAGGGATATTCTCCATCTTGTCCTATGTTCTAAAATGGGACAGCGTTTATTTAAAAAAGGCATAGAGGTAATGATGTCTGATCTACTGAGCAGGACACATGACTTTCATAGTGTTGCCATACAAGCCAGTAGCCAGTCAGATTTACCTTTAGCCTCAGTGTATCCTCAGGTTCAGCCTGTATCGTTGATCAAAAGGCCAAAACACTTGATGACGCCAAGGCGCACAACTGAAGTTATGACGCTAACGTCTGCTGGTGGCCACTAACACCTGCTAACATCTACTGGTAGTTGGCAACTTAATTTGAGCAGAAGAACTTCAAACGTACAAGGGACATTCACCATCTTATCCTATATTCTAAAACCTGTCACATAAAAGATCAAATATTAACTGTAAATTAAAGATGTCAACACATAACATGAACAACAGTTTTTAAATACTTACACTCTTATTTCACTCAATTTATGATTATTTTATTTAAGCACCATCGAGAGACATGGCTGACTAAGAAAATTAGTTCATGCATGTGATAAAATTTTAAACATTTCACATGTGGTGTTTAACAAACTACAAAGTAAAAGTTTGTAGTGTTTATAGACATTACATACACACAATTATTGTAACTTAAATTTATGTTGTTTTTCTTTAGTTTAAAATATTGTGAAGACTTAAACATTTAATAATTTGTTAATTCAAAATATATCTGAATTCTTTATGTTTCCTTTATGTCTAGAATAAGAATTCTGGCGCTTAACATGCTGCTCGTCTAAGAAAACGGCAAACGCTTGATTGGTTGAATCGGTAGAACCATACCGGTAGCTGCCGCGGAGAGGCGCTGTGATTGGCCTGCTGACCCATCAATCATGAAAAAGCCGGTAGTGGAAGGCGGGCTACGGGGCGCTTTTCCGATGTGGTTTTTTCTCCAAGATGGCGGTGCTACCACCGAGTTCTTATGGCGGCTCGTCGCAAATGCAATAATTTAGAAAGGTAGTCAGGCGCCCAGTAGGAGACAGTCGTGCCATATTTATCTGTGAGTATTTCTTCAATGTCTTACCTGACTGAGTTTAGCCTAGCTTAGCAGTTCTGCGGACGTAGACGTCTGTCCATCCCGGTGGCTGCTTGCTAGCACATCAGCGTGGACGTTAACGTTACCAGGGCCCCGCTGTGCAGCTGCAGTCTGAGCAGATGCGCTAAGACAAGAGGCTGTGCCATTCCTATATAACATTGAATTAGCTTGTGATATGGACCGGGTTAAACATTAATCCTATACCCAGGCTAAGAGACCCAGGGGAAAGTC
Organism: Hippoglossus stenolepis; assembly: GCF_022539355.2. Lineage (NCBI taxonomy): Eukaryota > Metazoa > Chordata > Actinopteri > Pleuronectiformes > Pleuronectidae > Hippoglossus > Hippoglossus stenolepis. The sequence continues at coordinate 6,808,077 of NC_061491.1, forward strand.
ATTTGTCAGCAGCTACATGTTAACGTCAGAATAGTAACAGGTACAATGCGCAGTCTTATTATGCTATTGGTCATAAAGTTGTACTGACATGTACTCTCTCTGGTCCTCTCCTCCAGCCCCTAGAAGATCCCAGTGGAGGATGATCAGTGCCTAGATCCCATATTAAGCTGAATGCATTGTGATTTCCAATAATTGAGACAGTGATTCTGAAAGCTGTCTACATTAATGAAAAGAACAATGTAGTCAGCTTAGCATTTTCTCCTCTGGTACGTGGTCTATACAGGGATGTGCTTCTGCATGAATTGTGGCATTAGATAAGAAGGAAGTTTCTCTACAGGTCAGATTTAAATATACTATATTAGTCAGTGTATGTTGTAGTGGCTAACACAGATGAACATGGAGATAGATGATGTTCTACCCCCTCTCCCCTTGGAGCCACCTGATGATTTTGGCCGAGATGAGGGCAGAGCACCTCCACCACCTCCCCTGCAAACGTCCAGTGACGCAGAGGTAATGGACGTTAGCTCTGGTGGTGATGGATACACATACACCCCAGGGGACGAGGAAGCCCAGCCACAGCAGCCCCTCAGCAAGGGCTCAGTCACTTTCTGTAGCCACCTCTCAGATGAGGCCGGTCCCAACCCCGTGTGCCCGAGAACAGCTCGTCACGCTCCCCCGGTCACCAAGTTTCTACCAGACCTCAAGCTGCTCAGAGATGTTAAGATCCGTGTGAGCTTCACTGAAAGTAGCAGCAGCAGCAGCAATAGTAAAGACAGGAAGGTTCTGTACACAGGTGAAGGGCAGGAGGGAGGGAGTGATGATGGCTTAGACGGCCTGAACGGTGAGTTGCATGACTCAACTAGCGAGCAGGAGGCAGCTGAGGGAAGCTCTGGAGCAGGAAACATATGCAGGAGGTCAGAGGAGGCTGAGGTAGATCTGGAAAACAAGGTAGAGTATGCTGTCCTGGATGAGTTGGATGACTTCTACGAGAACTTCCTGGATCAAGACGATGGGGAGCAGGGCGGCTTTAAATCTGAGGTCATAGCTCAGCAGGAGCAAGCAGGTGACGAGGCCGTGGCTTTCTCATATGAGGTACGTCTGCTCTTGTTTCTGCAGTATCCCTTTTCATTGTCAGCTACACACCCAATTTCTTCATCCCTGTCAAACAGTAACATTATAATGATAGAGTATGTACAGTTTGAAAACTACAATCCTCACAATGCAGGGCTTTCCCGAATTGACTGCCATACACTTTGTGTCTCGTACCGAAGATGTATGGTTGATCACTTTTAATCAAAAAGCACCCCAACCTGTATGTAGCAATGAGGACCATGAAATAGCTTCCATGCAGCTTTATAACCAGTTACAATATAACTCACTGGCATTGGGATTGAGGCATTCAAAGCATTAAAAAAAAATGTACATTTGGTAAAAATCTCAACGGCCACTAGTCTTTCTGTTCACAAAGTTGTGGTATCTATAGATAAATCAACACATAACACTGTAATGCTTGGTGTTCACATAGAGAAATATTTTTCAACAAAGTAGTAAGACCTCTGGTGTAGGCAGCAGATATCCAGGCCAGGACTCTTATCATCTGTTCACCATACACTTTACTGTCCGACTAGTTTCATTTATCACACAGGTTGAATGTTTCTCCACACAAAACAGAAACAGAAAACCTTTTTTTTAATGTTAAAGGTCTGCATGACATTTTGACATTTCTGCATATGAATACAGATTCATTAAAAAGAAGATAGCCAATGCATTGCACTTCATAGGTTTTGCCTCTTTTTCTCTCCACACTGTTTACCTGCAGGCAACCAGGGCCTGCTCAAACATGATTAGTCGAATTAGAAACCGCATATTCACATCCATAATCTGTTTCTAGAGATTAACCAAGGTGAAACTGCAAGATAGTTCCAAATATTAAGTGCAGAATAGCATTCTGGTGACGTATTTGATGCAAGTATCATGATAGGTTTTTCCTTGAAGTTTGCAAAATCACTTATATAGGCTTTGTTGTTTAATAGTGTAGTGTATAGTTTAGTTATTGGCACTAGGGATAAATGGCAGCAACTGTCACTATGTAATTGTAAGAAATATAAATTGGATGTTGCCTAATGGGCCAGTAAGAAAAGAATCAAAACTCCACAACAATTGCTGTTGCAACACTGGGAAACCGTTCTGCATCAATAGATACAACAGATTAAATCTGGATCAAATGTCCCATAAGGTAACATACATTTGAGTTTTTCTTTGTCTTTGCTTTGTATTACTGAAAATGACAAGTGAGATACCAAATGAGGTCAGTGACCTTTTTATTTTCCCCAGTAAATGCTGAATTTCCTTTTATGCAAGTTAATCAATAGTAACATTGAGGGATAGAAAATGATAAATGCATCATTTAATTTGTGTTAGTTGTTTATACATTTTAAATATAATTTGTTTCCAAATTCAGAACTGGTAATTTTTACTGTTGTTGAAGTGTAGTTTTGTTTTTTCTTCCTCCAATGTTCAGTTAATTCATCACATCAGGTGAAGTCTCTTCTCAGTTGAAACATAAGAAATTCCTGTAAACCTGTGACCCATCCGTCTCTCCCGGCCCTAACCACTGTCTCTTCCAGGAGGAGTTTGACAACGATGTCGACGCTCTGCTCGAGGAGGGCATGCCAGTGCCAAAAAAGATGCGTCCAGCTGATGACAAAGATGGCGGGGACAGTGATCATCCATCAGATGGTGAAGGAGGTGTTCAGCCTATGATGACCAAGATTAAGACTGTCCTGAAGAGTGAGTGGTGGATCTGTCTGTTTAAGGGTTGGGCTCTATCAACGAACTTGCAGTTGAATGTAGTTTCAGTTCTGAGGGGCACAACATATTCTATTCAGTATGTAGTACATATGTGTATTTTGAAGCCAGTTGAATAGAACAATAGTCTACGGCTGTGTGCACTGCCAATATAGATTACATCACAAGGTTTCCCCCGGGAAACTGCCTTGCAGAGGTGGTAAGACCTGCACAACGAAAGTAGGTAAGCGTTTGTTCTGTGCTGTAGTGCTCAGATATAGTATCATGAAAAAAAAAGAATGACGAAAAATAAAACTACAGGTGAATTCTCATCCTATAAACTGCTTGTAGTGTATTTTGTTATTTTTTATTTTAATGTGGAGAGTCAACTCATAGGTGACAGAAGTTATCTCCAAGGTGGGTTTTAACACTCCCATACAAGATTGTCAAACTTAAACCAAACCAAAAAAAATGTTTTAACATAATTCCAAGCCTGTCATGTAACTAGACACATCACTTAACCACATGATGTAATAATGTTGTAATTTGTGCCTGCATTTGCATTTCTCCATTTGCTAGGTCGAGGGCGTCCACCCACTGAGCCTCTACCTGATGGATGGATCATGACATTCCATAACTCAGGCATTCCAGTCTACCTACACAGAGAAACTAGAGTGGTCACCTGGTCCAGACCATATTTCCTCGGGACTGGCAGTATTAGGGTAAGATGCTACACAGATTTCATGCCTAAGTAACACATCACCCTGATGTAAACAGTGCAGGGGTATTCATCATAGTATTAGTTGCGTCCCCATCCATGTCAGCTCTCTCAACCTAATTGTTGGTTCTATATATTGCTCCTCCTACCAGTTAAATCAGTTAAGGTGGACTCCAGTAGCATGTAGCCCTTAAAATTCTGGGCTTTGTGCTGAGACTCATTGTTGAGGATCTGCCAACAAATGCTTGTTCTATTCATGTCTGTATTTCTTATATCTCTATTCCTATGGTTTTGTAGAGGCCACCCAGCTCTTTCCAAAGTAACACTATGATGTGGTGATAAACCGTCATGTTGGCAGTATCAACTACTACACCACACACCAGTTGTTCTCCTCACTGTACATCCTGCTTCACATCTGCAAACTAGAAAGGGACTTTGAGATCTGGTGTGCCCTTAAGTCCTCTTAAATTCAATCCAGCCATACCAAAGTACACAGTCTAAACACACCTATAGATATAAGTTCCGTAAATATGCCTAATATTTTTCATCAAGGTCTCTGTATTATTTCTTTAGAAATTCACAAGAATTCAGAAAAAAAACTTTTCACTATATTAAATAAAGCAGGAAAAAAACCACTTCATTGATCAGTACCAACATTTTTTGAGTTCTTCCATGACTCATAACACATTCTTTGATTAAGTTGTGTGGTAACCCTTCCAGTCGGTTTTGCATAAATCAGTTTAATAACTAACAAACGCAGATGAAAACATAATCTCCTTGGCCCAAGTAATATTGCAGATATACTCATACATCTCATTCCATTCTTATACATGATGCATATTATTATTGTTTTCACTACCACACTGTACTCAATGTATATTGTTGTTGTTTTTTGCTAATTCTGTTTTAGCTTGTATATTTGTCCAGTATGCAAAATATATATGCATATCGTCTGTTTATTGTCCGCAGCAGTAGAAGGCCACCATCAGCCAGAACCAAATTCCTTGTGTGTGCCAACTCACTTTGCCAAATAAATCTGATTCTGATATGTGACATTACATTGACGACATGTTCTTCCAGTCAGGGGAAATTTAGATTCAATGGGGCTTGTGTGAAATTAGGCAATGCTGGCCATATTGGGCTGCTGGGAAAAAAATTGGGTCCAAATCGATCGCTTAACTGAAAATTGCCACCACTGTATTTTTCGTGGTAGCAGATGGTCTACCCTGTTGAAAATACAGGTATGTATTGGAACTGTTGACACAATCTGTCCCTACTCTTGATTCTTTTTTATACAGAAACATGACCCTCCCACTAGCAGTATCCCTTGCCTGCACTACAAGAAAATGAAGGAACATGAGGAAAGGGAGCTGAACGCGGAGATGGCAGCTAATGCAGTGGCATCTCCGGTAAAGCCCAGGCTGGAGGCTAATGGTGAAGAGGGAGCCGGCATGTTGGATGCTACAGCCGAGGAGCAGGAAGATGTCCCTCCCTCCATTTTGACTGACGTTGCCCCAAATGGAGAGGGTACCACTGACAACAACCTGCAGGTTAAAGTGATCCGACCTTTTGACATTGCCCTAGGGGCCTTAGGACAAGTCAGGGCCAAAGTGGAAGTGTGCAAGGATGAGTCAGTAGGTAAGAGCTCGTCATAGTATATTGGCACTGAAAGACTTTTGAAAGGTTCTTATGTTTTTGTTGCTTTTTGCCACTAAGTGAACTAACTTGATGAAACCTCTTCACAGAACTTGAAGAGTTTCGTGTGTATCTGGAAAAATGCTTCGACTTTGAACAAGTTACTGTAAAGAAGTTTCGTACTTGGGCTGAGCGAAGGCAGTTCAACAGAGACGTGAAGAGGAAGCAGGCAGAGACAGAGAGGCCCATCCTGCCCGCCAACCAGAAGCTCATCACACTGTCAGTCCAAGATGCCCCCACTAAGAAAGGTAACACATATACAGACTCCTACATATTCACACAGTTCTTGTTTTTTATTACCTGTATTTCATTACAGATAGTATCTAATATAATAACTAATGGCTCTACCACAGAACTCCATGGTTGCTCTCTAACTGTTAAAACACAGAAGAACCACACTGTATATACAGTAGATATGATGACCAGGGCAAGAATCATTTTTATTCCTTTAAGCAAACTAACAGAATAGTTAACCTCTCTGTCTTTTTAAGAAAGGGTGGAAATCAAGTCTCTGATAAGTGTAATGTTGGTTGATGAATTTTCAAATTTCAATACATTTTCTTTGAACAGAATTTGTCATAAACCCCAATGGAAAATCTGAAGTTTGCATCTTGCACGAATATATGCAACGTGTCCTCAAGGTTCGACCTGTTTACAACTTTTTTGAATGTGGTAAGTTCTTTTGTTAAGTATCATCCGCTAAGTTTCTCTGTTGAATATCATCTGAAAATCTACTCATGTTCATTCTATTGTCATCTACAACCCAGTGCACATTTACATTACCCCCTGTAGCATTTACATGTTTTCCCATGTACAGACATAAGTCTGGCTGTTGTTTCTTATAAATTAAAGGTCACATGTTTAGTTTGACAAGATTTCCATATCAAATGAACCAGATTTTTGTGCCTCACAGAGAACCCAAGTGAACCCTTTGGAGCGTCAGTCATTATAGATGGAGTGACTTACGGCACAGGAACAGCAAGCAGTAAAAAGCTTGCCAAGAATAAAGCTGGTAATTTTATTTATTTACAGTATTCAGCAATGTGATCAGTGTCAAACATATGTATATTACTAGGGCTGCACGATATATCGAAACTCTATCGGCATCGCAATATCAACAAGCGTGATAGATGTATCACTAAAGACGGCAAAAACTGCGATGAATGGTGTTTCATGCGCCACGCATTCACGTCAATATATTTGGCCAATCAGATGGAGCCCTGCTGCCCTAGATGATAAATTAAAGTCATTCATATCATTGACGGATTTTTCCGTAGAGAGAAAACAGAGAATTTTAAAACATTTACAGAAACTGTAAAAAAAACATGTATGAAAAGACCCAAATTAACACTGTAGGTGAACATAGTGGAGCTATGCATGGCTCCCTGGTGTCTGCCCCGACTTTGTGGTGCTGCGGCCGGGCTGTGGAGCTGTCCGTGGTCTCTGTGTCCTTAGCCAGGGACTGTTTATGTTTATTTATCGCAAATCATATCTTCATCGCGATATTAAACAATAATATCGTACAGCCCTATATAATACCCTTAATTAATATGATGATATTCCTCCAATTCTTACTGTACACAGTAGATAGATACACTGGTAACTTGTTGCTATGCTACTTCTGTTCTCACTGGTGTTATGATGTACACTGCAGCTCGAGCCACACTGGAAATCCTCATCCCTGACTTTGTGAAGCAGACCTCGGAGGAGAAGCCTTCGGAGGGCGATGAACTGGAGGTACTTTTCTTTTTCCTGTTTTTCAAAGCAATTCATGTTCTTCATATTCAGTGAAATGGAATAGATGAAGCTAAACCTCAACACGCTGAGCACGTAACACAAGTTTTGATTATAGGCATTGCCAAGCTGTTTTCCCTTAAAGTTAATGTATTTTTAAAATAAGAAGTAACACACCAATCATTCAATGTGCTCTTCCCCACAGTATTTTAATCATATCAATATAGAAGACTCAAGGGTGTATGAGCTGACCAACAAAGCAGGACTACTTTCGCCATATCAGATTCTTCATGAGTGCCTTAAAAGGTAAGGGGTGGAACACTCAAACCAACAACAACCTAAATATTGACCAAGTTTAATCATCTGCCAATTTCACAGTTGCCACTCTACTGATCCTGCTCTCTGTCAGGTCAGGTTGCAAATATTGATGAATAAATTGTCCTTTTTTTGTTTTTCCTGAAGAAACCATGGGATGGGAGACACCAGCATTAAATTTGAGGTGATCCCAGGAAAAAACCAGAAGAGTGAATATGTGATGACATGTGGGAAACATACTGTGCGTGGCTGGTGTAAGTAGATCCTCCTTTAACCACATAGTGATGACGAATCACTCGAACCGTTTTTTCAGACATGATCTGCGGGTAAAATCCGGAGAATTGGCTACTGGGGGGGTTCATCACTGAAAACTAAACCTTGCACATCACATTGCACATGTTGATATTATTACATACATTTTTTTATTTTTTTTTCTTGAATTTTGCAGAATTAAAAATATTTGATTACATAGCTTAAATTGCTCAAGGAGTAATGGACATTTTATAAAACAGTGTCATGCTAATATACATCTCTAAGTTTTACTCTTGACATTCATATCATAATTGAAGCCATTTCATTTAGGTAAAGTGCTTACTAGAAGCAACAAATCATTATAATGCCCGTTTTCTCTTTTTATTTGAATTACCCCGACTGACTTTGTGATGCTTGCTAGTCTTTCACAGTCCAAATAGACACATTAGCATCACATAATGATACGTTTTTTCACTTTAATTGTCTTTTTCAACAGGCAAGAACAAGAGGGTTGGCAAACAACTAGCGTCTCAGAAGATCTTGCAGATGCTTCATCCCCACGTCAAGAACTGGGGCTCGCTGCTGCGCATGTATGGCCGAGAGAGCAATAAGATGGTAAAGAAGGTAGGTTCTGTATTCAGAACTAACTGTAAAGCCTCTGAGGTCGTTGGAAAATGTTTACTTTTATTGGTGTTTTCCATCTTTATTTGCTGCTTGCCAACTCAAGCTGTCAAGATGTCTTTTCAACATAAAACCCTCTCACTCAAATTACTTGTCTCTTTGGAAAAACATCTGTATGGCATCAATCACCATTGTATTTAATTTATAACTGGCGTGTTGATTCCGCATTGCCTTGTGAACATTGTTCACGACAGAACAGCCAGTGAAATATGTTTCAGATTTTAAAAAAAAAGTAATTTGTTGCAGGAGAACTCTGACAAGAGTGTGATCGAGCTGCAGCAGTTTGCCAAAAAGAACAAGCCAAACCTTCACATCTTGAACAAACTGCAAGAAGAAATGACAAAACTAGCCACGCATAGGGTGAGTAGAGATCTGTTGTGTAGAAAATACTGTATAATGTATTGTTTTTCTGTCAAGCGTAAAACTTAAATCCTTTTGTCCTTTTGTTTTTCGACGGTTGTTTGTTTCTGACACGTTTATCTTTCTTCCATCACTAAGAACCTGAAGGGTTTACTTAGTGTACGTCAATGGAAATGTTCTCACCAGAGAGCTCATTGAAGGAAAGACGAGGTGGTAGTTTTAATCCAAATGAAGCACTGAACTTCTTCAGGGGAAATGGTAAATCTGAAGGGTCTCAATTAGTGGGACTCTGTCTTATTGCGGCTTAACTTAATGCCTGAGGCGTAGAAGACGAGTGCATTACAATAGACATCTTGACTGGTGTAGCCTGCAGTCCCAGCTTCACAAAATGACATTGCCACTGGCAAAATTGTACATTTCAGAACAGCTAAAAATATTGTTAATGGTTATTTTATTGTAATTTAATTCCAGGAGGAGACAAGAAAGAAACCCAAGATGACCATAATGGAGTCCGCCCAGCCAGGAAGCGAACCTCTCTGCACAGTGGACGTCTGAGTCTCGGAATCACTGAACCACAGCACTGAAAACCCCGGTCACTGTCAGACTTACTACACACCCCCACCCATCACTTAATTATGCATCACTGAGATCTAATGGCAATATAGTTCCACATAGAGCAGGCTGGTAGAACTGCTTTGCTTCCTTTGTTCACGTTGTTTTGGATCAGCTGGTAGATGGAAGGTGAGGACTAAATGCACAACAGACCGTAGAGCAAATATCATCTACCTCTTTAGATGCACCCTTGCTATGGCACTAGGAGAAAAAGAAAAATCACCCAGGGTGCAGAGACGTTAACATGGCTTGACAACAGATGAACCACATCAAAATAAAACTGCATGCTTCTTTGACTGCAAAAACCACTACTCCGTTGGTTTTGTTTTGAAGTGTTTTTAAAACAGCCGGCGAACCTTACCATACCCGCACCTCTTATTAGTTTTGTTTGTGCTTCAAGTATTTGGAAAAGACTACTAATATTAGTGTATTTATACCATTCATTTAATTGGGAAACAAAGTCACTTGTTTATACTGTATTTTAACTCTAGGTGTTCTGGATATTTTTTGGTGAAATACAAAAAAGTAGTTTCTCCTCAGAACAGACAGTTGCTGTCTTGGTTTGCACGATTAAAAAATAAAAAAAAAACATGTTGAAGTGATCTCTTTTCAGAGCTATTGTCATGCACTCGTTTCCTGTCGGATATTTTCGTTGACTGATCATGCTGTCGGTAAAGAAATAACTGCTTTTTGGAATGTTTGGAGATGACTCCTTGTATTTGTTTGCCTTTTTTTGCTTTGGTAATGCAACAAACTGACGTCCTGCTTCCCAGGCTCAGGGCCCGGTCTCACATACAGGAATGTTTCAGTGGTGAACGCCTCCTGTTCACTTCCAATCTGTGAGAGTGAGGGCGCAAATAAAACACTCACTTCTTGTGGCGAAACAAATCGCAGCGTTGGGTTTGCGTGGAAATCTGACCTGCGATATTTGCTTAGCTTTCACACACACGTGTGACGGTGTCCTAACACTTCAGTAAACCCAAGCACATGGCCACAGTGTTACTGAAAAGGTGAAAGATCTTTTACACTCTTAGTTCTTGCTAGCTTTTTCTTGTACTAATGCCATGCACACACTATAACCACGTTACTGTTGCTTTTCATTTAAAAAAAACTCCAGTTGGCTACATGTTGCCTTAGTTAATCCATTTCATGAAGGGTTTAGAGTATATACAGTACATTGGACCTAAAACACCCTTCAACAGGGACTGGAAAGACCAAGCCCCCCTTAACTTGATGAAGCATTTACCGTTTAGCCAGTTAGTATTTTTTTTTAAAGAAGACAGCCTATACAACAAGTATGTGCAGATTCTTTTCAAGACTCATCTTAATGGATCGTGTTATTTTGTTTGTGTACGTCTGCTATTGTCATGACAACAGATCATACTTTTTTAACCATTTTTCAAATGGCAGCCTCGCAAAATGTAGTCGGCACACTGACATGAAAAAAATGCGATCAAGTCATTGAGTCCAACAGGAGCTGATGAGAACTGTGTATACCAAAGCTTCCATGCTGTCTTATGCATTTTATAGAAGAGTTAATGTTGCAAACTGTACATTAGAATCATTTATAACAAAGGATAATACAAACATAAGTTGCTGGATCAAAATAGAAACTGCTGTTCATTCTGTCAAATATTGGGTCTGTCTTTTCTTTTTTTTTTCGTGAGGACACATCAGTTTAAACAAGGCTGTTGTGATATTGTAGTTTGCTTTAAGAATGTGCTTTCTCCTCTGTGCGTGTGTAGTCTTGCCAAGTGTATGTCAGTGTGAGAAGACAGGAAAAAAAAACAATGCTTTTATATGTGTTACCGTTGAGTTGTTCCAATGAATCGTTTGAGATGTTGCCTAGAAAAATGATGTATTGCAATCTGAGCTCCATGACTTCAGTGATATTTGTTATGCAAAAATAAAATATCTTGACTGACTAAAGAGGCTTTTTTTATTATGTCAGTAAATGAGAAAAGAGGAAGTTTATTAAAGGAAAAAGCTGTTTATGCCACAGTACCCGCTTGTGCTGTATAGTCCTGGATAACAGTTGAACAAAGAGTTTGAATTCAAGAATCAAGTACAAATTTTACAAGATGCAATTTAATTAGTCCTGTTATGAAAATAAAGGGGAAACATGTAGAACCCATGCTCTATGAAACCCTTTTGAATATCACACAGATGTAACCAATGATAACCACAGTCGCCCATTCCCAAACATTAGCTCCTCCACAAGAGACAATTTCCTTTAGGTTTGTGGTTCTTTCAGAATAAACAATTTCTTGCTCAATCTTTTCAAAGTCCTGATACTAGTGATAATGTGCTGATGTGATAAAAGTGCTTCTTTATTTCTGACAAGATGCTCCAAAATACTAATTTCAACAGGCGACTGGGATCTGATATTTCCCCTCTTGAATGACACTTTGCATAAAATCATGACTTAAATTCTCAAAATCACCAACCCCCCGTTTAAGTGGCCCTAAAACTCGGTCATATTAAGACAATAAAAATAAATTCTCAAACTGAAAAGCAGGCGAAGAGACTCATGAAGCTCAGTAAAGCAAATACAGTACAATACATACTGTAAGAAAACTGTTTATTTGAAGCACTAGACAATTCCTTATTGTAACATAAGTAGACTTTACTGTATGAGACATTGGTGAGTGTTAAAGGATATTGTTTGGATAAATTGACTTTTAAAGAATAAGGTCATACAGATATTTAAACAAAATGATGTTAGCATCAATTTTGAAGGATTTCAAATGCTTTTAAGAGCTGAGTGCGTGCATACATTTCTAATATGGACTGCCTGTAAGACTAAGAAGCAGTCTGTTCCTGGTTGCTGCTGCTGCTCTGCTGCTTCTGGGGTTCGTAGTCCACTCTCTCCAGCAGCAGAATCATCTCCATGTGCATGGTCTGAGGGAACAGGTCCACGGCCAAGGCTCGCACCGGACGGAACGGAGCTCCATGAACTCTGTTGGACGGTGCTCTGCACAGACTAAAAGAGGAAGTTCCAACATAAGAGTCATTACTTTGTAGAACTAGTCACTCTCTTTCTAAGTGATGTCCTGTTTTCTTACACACAGCTGCTCTGAAAACAGAAATGAACAATGTTACAACTCACTCGATGAAGTTGGCCATGGCTGCCTTTGCATTGCACGCCACGTAAATCAGCCTCTTCAGGTGCTGTGCTCTACGGATGGCAAGAATCACCTTGGAATCTGTGTTTGGTTAAAACAGATTATTTGAACATGCGACACACTAAAAGTGGGTGGAATCCATTTTCAATTTGTGGTCATTTACTCACGTAGTCCCGCCCTCGGTGGATCCACGATGGCCGTGACACTGGGTGAGACGAGAGCGTTGAGAATGTTGGGGAGCACGTCCTCCGCTTTACCACAGTGAAATTCAACATTACTTAGTCCTGGAAATACAAACAAGTCATGAGTTATTTGTTTGTCTTTTATTTAAAACAAGACTAGTGCAGTGCTTGTTGGAAACCTGCCTTTTAGGAATGGACTGTTTCTTGTGTTAATGTTGTGGAGCTACTTCAGAACTAGTCCTTGTCATTAGTGAGGCCTCTGCACAGTGTGCTGTATGTTGTATGCAGAGCTTTTTATAAACAGACAATGGTAGAGAATCAAGTTTGAAAACTTTGTGTTCATCATACCTGGTTTATCTGAAATGAAGCCGTTATGTGTCCATGATCAATTGTCTTCTGTTTATTAAAGTGAATGTATTTAATAAAATGAAACTGGATTTGCTTTATGTTTTCAAATCGCACCAAATTTAACACTGCACTCTCCTGGACCATTATCAATACACATGTCAAGTGTGAAGCTGATAAGATGAGGAGTTCTCGACAATTGCAATTATACAAAATATAATCTATTGATACTTTCAATTCTGTTGACATTCTGACATCAAATAATGACATTTCAAACAGCATATAACTGCCATCAGTGTGATGATAGCTGGTGTCCTACCATTGACTTTTGTATTGACTTTGGCATCCTCCACTGCTTCCTGGCACAGCTCGATCCCAATCACCTTCTTTACCCTCTGGAGACACAAATCAGACAGTTTATATTCAGTCATGAACATTAAAAGGGTCATTCATCATCTCAAATTTCAGAGAATCACGTCACCAACATGCACCACAGAAATGTCAGTTTTAGTTTTTATAGCACATTCTCAGGCATCAAACTTTACCTTCGCCAGAGAGATGCCAATGGTCCCTGTGCCACAGCACACGTCCAGTACTGTGCTGTCCTGGTCCAGCTGGGCCCACTCCCCCACAGTCGAGTACAGCACCTCTGCAGCTCCTGTGTTCACCTGCCAGGTCACACACACACACACACACACACACACACGTGTATCGCCTGTGCACTTTGTGTATGGAGGCTTTACAGCTGTTCCATAGCAGGAAGCATCATTTACACAACTACAAACAGAGCATGAGGTTGAGACCCTTTGAGGTGAATCCTACCTGGAAGAAGGAGTGAGGGGATATTCTGAATTTTAGACCCAGCAGCTCTTCATGGATGCAGCTCTCTCCAGCTACCAGCTCACAGGGCAAGTCCTCTGGGTTAGGGGATTTCCTTCACAGCCAACAACACAGCAGGTTCAGCTGAATGGATCTTATTATTCTGATGACTGTAAGTCTCTAACTGCTCCCCCTTACCTTTGACCCTCTCTAACAAAGTAAAGAGAGGTCACGCCGCTGGCTTTCCCCTCTCCCTCGGTGAAGTGCTCCTTCATGGAGCTCTTCAGAGCGTTGAGCTCCTCTTCTTCAATTTTCTTGGAGACATTGAACAAGAAAAAGAGGTCAAGGGGTGAAATCTAACAATCTGTCTAATGTTAAATTGTTTTATTTTATTTAATCAGACAGTTAGACCTGAGAACATGTGATCACCTGTGGGTTGAAGAACACTACAGCCATGGCTTGTTTGGTCCTCGTCGTTCGTACAGTCAGCTGCTTCCAGTGTCCCTCATACGTCTCAGGACTGTACACAGAGTACGGTGTTGTCCTGTTGGCAAAATCAAGATTTGATGCAACAGAGGAAACATTCTGTAAAGATTTCCTGTTCTTAAAACACATTTTAACTACCTAATAAACTTTTGAAACTCGCAGACCACTCTCTTGGCCTCGGCTGAGACATGACACGTCTCTGCCGGCCCCACCACAGCACACGAGCCTCCTTTGTATTTCCCCAGACGGAAACCGATGGTCTTGTCTTCACCGTCTGCCCCGACTGAGATGAGGAACTCACACTTGTTTCTGTACCCGGTCTGCCACGACATGACAGGGAAATGTGGACAGGATTGGAAGTGTTAGACTACTAAAATTGAATAAGACTAAAATATTATGAAACAGTAAAAGTGAACAAAGCCACTGACATCACTTAGAACTTTGAGCTGTACTGTAAAGCACTGTGACTGGCCATCAAGACTAGAAAAGTGCTTTATAAATACAGACCATTGTAAATGACTACCCATTTTATAATTTATGGTTATATACTGTACTACGCCTTTTTCTTTCTGTACAGCACATTGAAGGACCTCTGTCTGCTAATGGTAAATTAATAAATGAACAATCTTTGGGTTTCGTACTGTTTGGACTGAGAGTCATTTGAAGACGTCACCCTGGGAAACACTTTTTTTTTTTACATTTTCTTATATTTTGTTGATTACATTATTCAATGAGATCATGAAAGTAGGTGTATATATATATAGCTGTGCAGAGGCTGATGTTCAGTAAGACCCAAGTTAGACCCAACGTGTGACTGCACCTGTGTAGGAGATGGTTGAATAGCTTCCAGGGGACAACACATTTTGTTGTATTTCCCTTTCTGTGCAAAGAGCCACGGCAGCATGGCTTTGTTGGTGCTTCCAATCTCTCTGAAAAAGAAACAGTGGGACATTTATCTTGAAGTTGTTAACTGTATGATGTGGATATTTTCCACTGCAGACACACAGAGCTCTTTCACCTCCATCATGTTTTTGCAGAATCGACTTGTACAATAGATAAATCCATCAATAAAACTGTCAAAATAACTTATTGTATGGGGAGTTGTGTTTTCCATATCATTATAAACATGGTTAAGTTGGAAGCCATTAAATGCATTTGGTCTTCACGAAAACAAACGATATACAAGATTATTTGCATATAGAGGAGGAGGTGAGATCCGATCACAAGTGGTCACAGGAGACACATTCTAGGAGCATTTTAATACCGGGGGTGAACGGATGAACTAAGAGCTGTCCACTTATGATCAGATGATTATACCTGATAATATAAGGTGTTAACAGGGCCAGTGACACCACCTACTTTGCCAGCCTCTGCAGAACCCCCACCACCTCCTGCTCCTTCCTCCTCAGCTGCTCCTCATAAGGCACATTCCACAGAGGAGTCACCACATTGGCTATCTGGACGCTGAGCGGCTCCTCTTCCTGGTCGCCCTCTGCCCGCTTGGATGGGGGCTGCCCTCCCGCGCCCTCTCCCTCCTCCTCCTGCCTCCTCTTCTTCAGGATGGGGTCAGCTTTGGGTTTGGCCAGCCTGACGCTCAGCACTTGGCCCTTCCACAGCATGCCGTGCACCATCTTCATGGCCTTGTCACGCTCCTCCTCGTTCATAAAGGTGACGAAGGCGAACAGGTGCTTGCCAAACAGCTTGATCTTGTGCGGGTTGAGGCCGTGCCTGGCCAGGAACTTCTTCAGGTCGTTGAAGCCGACGAACTTGGGCAGATTCCTGATCTCCACTTTGTAGATCTCGGACGTGAAAAGGTCCTCTTTGATGTAGCGGTACACGTCAGAGGCCGCCTCGCTCTCATCTTCCCCAGCTTTGACGTCAGACTTTACACCATCAGTGCTGGAGTCCTGGGGGAGGACATCAGGTGTCTCTTCCTTTGAGGGGGGCGTATCAGCCAGTGGGCTGTCACTTACATCTGCCATCACTCTGCTGGGTGGACACATAAACAACACAGTAAACAGGCAGAATGTGACATATGCTCAAAAATGTGTGTGAGGAAGAAGTGTTGTATTAAAGTCCCTGTAAAACATGTTTAATCTACCTCTGTGTGAAATGTGCTTTTTAAATAAAAATTGCCTGGCAAATTAATAATAGAAAGATTCATAAAAATTTTGAGTCTTTTTTCCACAATGTTCAGCCACTGCTCTGAAGTTGGTGGATTTCATTTCAGCCAGCTCCTTGTGATGGCCTTTTTACATCCAGGTGTCAAAACGTTGAAGAGATAGATGTCTGTCTTTAGAATGTTGTCATCTAGTATCAACCCCAGGTACAAAAATCCCAGGGATCCTGAGAAGTCTTGTGACATAAAACATTCTCAAGGATCATCTGAATAACCCGGTCACAGAACAGTTGGACTTTTATGCATGAGCAGAAATGGGATAAGCAGTATAGATGGACGAATGGACACACTGCCTCCAGTTATTTACTGTGAACCAAATTGTTTAGTTTTTATGAGAGGCATACAAAAAATTCCTTCATCCCTCCATCTTGGTAGTTGTCTGTGTTTTGACCAATGCCAGTACCAACCCCTTTAATATTGAACTCCCGTTCCCATTTCAATGTAACATTCAGTAAGTTTATCACATGTCGTTTTTGTAAACTACTGTACAGTTTAGAGGAGGTTTTTGTTTGTTGTTAACGGCTTTTCACAATAAAACGACTTGATAACTGCACAGAGTTTAGTCAAACGTCATTGTTTATGTGACGTCACGTCTGCAAAACATGAATACGTTTAAATGAGACGTAGAAAACAGCTGCACTTTATAACAGGGACATGCACATGCGCTAGTTGCATTTGAGGACGTGAGTTTTGTGTGCATGTCACAATAAAAGCCTGCACACAGGAATACATCGTTAGCTACAGGCTGAAGTGGAGATTTACTGAAGCGGCTCTTTCTTATTTGAAACCAGCGCCTCTTCAGCATCTAATGTTAAAATGTGACAGTTTCCTCTGCTGTTAAACATCAGCCACAGTGAACATGCGTCTTACCTCCTCTCAGTTAAATGCAGCTGCACCACTCACTTAAACACACAGGGCGCCGCCATGTTGATTTCGCCACGTGCTCCGTGACCTTTCAACTTTCTTAAAGTGGTAGTAGTCCCTTCCCGGGACTCGATCGTCATTTGTGTCATTGGGTTTTAGTCTCTTTGTCGTCTGTGAATCTCTGTTCAACAAAATTAAAGCTTCTCTTTCATTGTCTTAATGTGTCTTGAAACCAGGTGGAACACAAAAGACACACAAACGTGACAATCACATACATAAAACAACACACAACACAAATCAACAAGATTGTAATATATATATACACTACCGTTCAAAAGTTTGGGGTCACCCAGACAATTTTGTGTTTTCCATGAAAACTCACACTTTTATTTATCAAATGAGTTGCAAAATGAATAGAAAATATAGTCAAGACATTGACAAGGTTAGAAATAATGATTTTTATTTGAAATACTAATTTTGTTCTTCAAACTTTGCTTTTGTCAAAGAATGCTCCATTTGCAGCAATTACAGCATTGCAGACCTTTGGCATTCCTGAAGCCCACGCTTCCTGAAGCACCTCCCACAAGTTGGATTGGCTTGATGGGCACTTCTTGCGTACCATACGGTCAAGCTGCTCCCACAACAGCTCAATGGGGTTGAGATCTGGTGACTGCACTGGCCACTCCATTCCAGACAGCATACCAGCTGCCTGCTTCTTCCCTAAATAGTTCTTGCATAATTTGGAGGTGTGCTTTGGGTCATTGTCCTGTTGTAGGAGGAAATTGGCTCCAATCAAGCGCTGTCCACAGGGTATGGCATGGCGTTGCAAAATGGAGTGATAGCCTTCCTTATTTAAAATCCCTTTACCTTGTACAAATCTCCCACTTTACCAGCACCAAAGCAGCCCCAGACCATCACATTACCTCCACCATGCTTGACAGATGGCTTCAGGCACTCTTCCAGCATCTTTTCACCTGTTCTGCGTCTCACAGATGTTCTTCTGTGTGATCCAAACACCTCAAACTTTGACTCGTCTGTCCATAACACTTTTTTCCAATCTTCCTCTGTCCAATGTCTTTGTTCTTTTGCCCATATCAATCTTTTCTTTTTATTGGCCAGTCACAGATATGGCTTTTTCTTTGCCACTCTGCCTAGAAGGCCAGCATCCCGGAGTCGCCTCTTCACTGTAGACGTTGACACTGGCGTTTTGCGGGTACCATTTAAAGAAGCTGCCAGTTGAGGACCTGTGAGGCGTCTATTTCTCAAACTAGAGACTCTAATATACTTGTCTTCTTGCTGAGTTGTGCACCGGGGCCTCCCACTTCTCTTTCTACTCTGGTTAGAGCCCGTTTGTGCTGTCCTCTGAAGGGAGTAGTACACACCGTTGTAGGAAATTTTCAGTTTCTTCGCAATTTCTCGCATGGAATAGCCTTCATTTCTAAGAACAAGAATAGACTGGCGAGTTTCACATGAAAGTTCTCTTTTTCTGTGTTGTGTTGTGAATAAATACCATTCTACATTTATGGAAGTGAAATTTCCCACAGAGAATCATCAGGTTTATAATGAAATCAGTGTTAACTCTCATCTTTAAAATGTGTAATGGTATTTTAACAGTCAAATGTAACGCTAGCAAACTAAATTGACATCTGCCTTAATTGTAGGTATTTTAAAGTATATATATTGTTTAGTCTGTGACGCAGTCCCAGTCGGCAGAGAGAGGCGGCGCGCGCTCGTCACACTGTGGGCGCGGGCTTACGTAGGGAAATCGGCGCGCGAAAGCTGCAGCAGGAAGTGAGAGTATCTGAGGGGAAGCGGCGGACAGTTTGGGATTTGAATCGACCTAAACTACTTCCACAATCTACAAACATCTACATTAATATGGCGGACCCGAAGGTGAGCGCTCGCATGTTGGGTCATCGGATGCGCGGTGTTCGCTGTAAACTCTGCATTTTGTGGGAAACGTCGTATTTACATCGTTAAAATTGGTCCAAGTTTGCTGTGGGTAGAACTGGCGAAAATGCTGCGATGTCGTGACGCTAGAGAAGCTAGTGTGCGTGTGTCCAGTTGTGTGAGGTGCAAAGTGTCCGGGTCCTGTGCACCGGCAGCTGCAGGGTTTTATACTCTGTAGATCATTTAGTTCAGGAGTTTAACCCGGGGACCTGCTCAGCCGTAGTGCAGCCAGTCAGCATGTTAGCATTAGCTCCCTGTCGTAAACTGAAGAAGGTAAGTGACACAACACCAAGATGATTAGTCTGAACTCCCGTGGTGTTTTAAACAGAGCAGGTCACAGTGTTCGTGATGCCGACAGGCCGAAGACAACGAGGTTAGCTAGCCCCTCTGCCTTTGTCTGCCAAGCACAACAGTTGCTAAAAGGAGTTGGCTAATGCTAGGTGTGTTAGCAGGGCGCCGGAGACAGTGACTCTGTATCCTGGCAGCTAACCGCTACAAGGCTAACACTGAATGAAGTGCCACACGCTCCAAATATCATGTCGCAGAATGTCACGCTGAAATAAAATGGTTTTACTCCGCGACACGCACCGTGGAGCTAGACGCCTCATCACTGGCTCGCTGTTAGCCCGCTAACGAGAGGCCTCGCTCACGAGCTAGGCAACTTCACAATGAGTTTTCCCAGGAAACACCAAGTTGAATAACTATTTGTTAACTTTACTGAAGTCAAATGTAACAGAGCCAAGACTTCACTTTTCATTTATTTTTTTTACTCTTTCAAGTCGGAGATCTTAATAAATCCACCATAGAGCGAGAGCGTTGTCTTTAAATGTAGCTAACATCTGATGGCTGAGCTGCAGAAACGTTAGCGGTACTTCCTTTAAGCTAGTTACCGCTAACGTGCTAGAACTAAGTTTGAAGAACAGGAAAATCCCCCGCAGTGTGTTATGTTAATTAGTTTATTTCCGTTCACACCTTATGCTTTGTCACAAGTCCTGAAGCCGCCTTCTCCTCTCTAACGGTAGCTGTCTGTATCTGTCACCATTTTATGAAGAATACATGTTCTCGCCATGTGAATGTAAATGAAGTGTTACAGATACACGTGAGAACACCAAACAGCATTAAAGATGCTTGGCTCAGCAGCTGTGATCAACAAAGGGTTCCCCCTTTACAAAAGCTATACTTCACCAATGAGCTCTTAAATCCCTGTATTGAAGCATGTGTGCTCAGTCACTTTGTTCCAGAGCTTTTAAAGAATCACTCTGACCTCGTGCCATGCAACACGTCTAATCGTTTTAACCACAGATGCATGGATTTCATTTTTCTGGGGTTGACTCATTCCCTGCTTTTTCTTCTAGGACAAGGAGGAGCCCGAGACCACTGCAGAAAGCACAGAGGACACTAATCATGACCCCCAATTTGAGCCCATCGTTTCCCTTCCCGAGCAGGATGTGAAAACATTAGAAGAGGACGAGGAGGAACTCTTCAAAATGTATGCTGCTTCAATAGTCTTCCTTTTATTTCTTTGCATGTAATTTGTCACATTTTGCTGGCCAGCACCTGACTGCTATACTGGTGTCTTCACTTGAAGTATCACACGGATAACTATGCTGTTTGTTTTTACTCAGGCGGGCCAAGCTTTATCGTTTTGCCTCAGAGAACGACCCTCCAGAGTGGAAGGAGAGAGGAACTGGTGACGTCAAGCTGCTGAAACACAAAGAGAAGGGCACAATCCGCCTCCTGATGAGGAGAGACCGAACCTTGAAGATTTGTGCCAATCATCAGAGTGAGTCGAGTCTCCAAATATATAATATTATTCTTTAATTCCATCATACAGAATAGTATTTTAAAGGAAGAAAACAAACTAACACCTATAATAACATGAATTTATAAAAAAAACTGCACTAAAGTGTGGCATAGAAGGGCATTTAAATCCTACGTGTATTCTAGGCTTCCTTCCATAGCAAAGCCTCACGTTTTCTGAAGCACATGTATATATTTGTACTTTACACACTCAAATTATGTTGGTTATGCTAATGACTTTGAACCATTTACAATTCCACTTTGTTCACAAATTCACCAACATTTTTATATTTCTCACATGAGTGCAATAAAAAATGATTATTTTATCTGGTAAGAAATGTGTAGATATAACAATTTTCAAAAACTGAAATGGCTATGTAAAACTATAGTATATGACTATATATATATTAACAATGTTCTCCTTGTGAACTGCAGTCATACCTGTGATGGAACTGAAGCCCAACGCTGGCAGTGACAGGGCATGGGTGTGGAACACACCAGCAGATTATGCTGACGAATGCCCTAAACCTGAACTCCTGGCAATACGCTTTTTAAATGCAGAAAGTAAGTACTATACATGTAATCCAATGTAACAGTCAGGAGGTTTCCCAAATTGTGTATAATTTAGATTCTCTTGATCACACTACAGAGACAGACATGGTAACTTTGGGAAACAGTATTACTGCTTATTAATACCATTAATTAACTCTGATCTCTTTCCAGATGCTCAAAAGTTCAGAGTGAAGTTTGATGAGTGCAAGGATGAGGTCAGAAAAAATCTAGAGGAATCAGGTAAGTCAAACACAAATGTTAGGAATTTAGAAAAAAAATTCAATAAATGGAAGAATGAATTAATGCAGATGCTTCCACGCATGCAATGTACAGTTCAAAAGTAATTAACATTCAGTCACATAAAGCAGACCTGGTTAATTCTGATTTGGCAAGAGAAGATGTAAGTGACTTTGAAAGAGGCTTGTGACCCAGATGACAGGCGCTTAACTGGCCCCTGTTTCCATAGAAACAGATCTAAGACATCTGCATTTAAATGGAAAAGACGTCAGTAAATGTGATCGTAAATTGCGGTTGATAGCGTCCTTTTGATGACCATGGTGCTTGTGGAAAACAGAATTGCAGCTCTTCCTCTGAGTGTAAGAACGTCAATGCAGGACGTGATCACGTTTTCTCTTATCCCCTAAGAGGGAAGGTTCACAACTGATCAATACAAAGATCTTCAGAGTTGCGATCTTTAGTAAAACTTTTCTATCCTGACGGGAGTGGTCTCCTCCAGGATGAAGGGTCTGTATATGAAAATGAAGTGATCATATGCAATGGCCTTTGCACCTCAGATCTCAGCAATTCTGGATCTTTGTATTAGATTGCGTTCTCCTCCGCATCATCAAAACACCAAAGGTTTTAAGACTGGTGTTCATCCCTCCTGTAAAGTTCCACAGACATGAAGATGCAATACAAACTGTACTGGCAGCTTGTGGTCGCCCAACTCTTAATGTTGTCACTCGTCTGTTGGCCTCTTAAGTAACGAGGGTGAGATTTCACTGCCTTCTCAATAATTAGTATTTAAAAAATCTACGCCACTGGGTGTTGTAACATGCCACAATTTTTTTCCCGGCCCTGCAGTTCACAGCTGTGCTCATGATTGAGTAATGTCTATAGTGGCCTGTTTTAAATTGAATTTAAACATTTCATCTTGCATGACACTTTCATGACTAGCCTATGCAGACTCACTCTGTTCTTGGCTGCTTCCTCCAGCCTGGAACTTTTGCTGACTGCTACATGAACATGCAGAATCTAACACTTCACTGGTTTTTTATAAGGCTGGTGTATGTTTGTTCTGCTACATTACAATTCAGATTTTCACAGTTGAATACAATGTTCTAATCTGACCGCAGATGTGAAATTTTCTTAAGACAATGAGTTGAAATGCAAAATGTCAGGCGGGCTGAAGATGTGCAACTGACCTGTGTTCAAACGTTCTAGCTCTTCACTCATTTCACTGTTTTACCACAGGCAACTCCGATAGCCCAAACAAGGTGGCAGAGAAGCTGGAGGAGCTCTCGGTAAAGGAGAAGGCACCAGAAGACAAGAAGAAAGGAGACAAAAAGGAGACTGAGAAGAAAGAAGATGAGAAAAAGGAGGTGAAGGCTGAGGAGAAGAATTGAGAACCAAGAACTTGCTTTGCTGATCTTCAACTTATCAGTTTTTCCTCTTTTTCTACAATAGACTCTAAATGAACTGAATTTGGACACTTGCATATTATTAGTATTTTTTTTTATTCTGTTTTGCCTCAAGATCACAAGTCCTTGATGCCACTGGGGAGGAAAAAATACAAGAGAATTTATGAAAAAAAGACGCCCTTTCCCCCCCATCTCTTCCCCTCTTTGCACCGTGGAGTGCCACACTTTCCATTCTTGTCATCTACAGTTCAATGTTACAATTGACAAACTGTGAAAAGAGGCTTGTGATAGTGATAATTCCCACATTGGGGTATTTTTTGTTTTGTTATTCTGAAGCAGTTTGTTTTAAGGAGGGAGGCGATAATGTAGCCTGCTTGTAAGCAGCACAGGGTCAGGGACCAGGCATTATGGAGGTGCGTTATAAATCTAAAAATCCCATTATTCATCTCAGTGGGCACTTCTTACCCACTGTCCATGCTTCCACTGTTAGCAACAGCAAGTAAGATGAAGACTTCTCAGCGAATGTCTTGTAGAAAATAGCTCTCTCAGTTCCTCCCTGCATCAGTCCTGTCGGGAACTGACTAGAGGAGGAATCCCCTCCACACAGTTGAAGGGCATCAGATGCGTGCTGCACATCAGTGTCCACTGATAGCTGACTGACTCATAGATCAGATGCACTTAGCTAAGCTTTTTATTTCTTTCCCTTTTTTGTTTTAAACCATTAAGTCTAAAGTGAACGATTCACCAGAGTTTGGCGCAGCTATGCTCCAACTTGAGTTCCACACCAGGAAATGGTGTGTATCATTTAGATCATAACATTCCCAAAGTTTAAAGCATGTAGAGTATATGTAACAGAGTGTGCCCTCTCAGATCTGTGTGCTCACCACCCTCTCCTTTTCTTTCCACTAATTAAGTTCTTAACCTTGCCTCTTAAAGTGCATCCAAGTGCCAGTGCATCTGTAAATACATGTATATGGATGAAATGTTGCTTTTCATTTGCACTCAAATGATTTGAAATGTTTCCTCCACCTTCGAATAAAAGCTGTCAAACACCACGTTCACATGCATTCATAAAAACAAATACTTGTTTCCTGGTGTAGCTAAAATCAAATAATTTTAATTCACAAGGATGTTATTCACTCAGAGATGAAAACTTTATTTACTTTGCTCAGGTCATTGGGAAATATTTCCTCTTCACAAAAATAGGAACGCATGTACATTTATAGTATATTCTATATTTTTTTAATACATCTTTAACTTCTATTTGAGTTTCAGAAAACATCAGCTTGTGGCTGATGGAACAGATTCATTGCAGACTGTCAGGAATGGTCCCTGACCTGCAGTGATGTCCATCCCTAAAACAAGAACATTGGACTAATGGCAGTCATCTTAAAGAGGAATGACATCGACAGTGTTTTGATATGTGGTCAAACTGGGGGGGGAATCGGGGTAAGGGGGTCTGTTCAGGCAACGCAGCAGCTAACGGTCCATTCAGGTATTTCAAGATGCTGCTGTTAGCTGTTCCATTTGAAGCTCATCAGATTTGTCACATGTTATAGCCCTGTGTACCACAGCCTTAGAACAGAAACCACTTTCTAACACTTGAACAGTGTCATGTGTCATCTCACATTACTGTATTTGTGTTAAGGCAGCTGGGTGAGACCGCACAGGTCAGATGGTTGTAACTAGCGAGTTTTCATTAACATCCAACCTCGTCAGGAAGCAAGACACCTCACCGTTCTTTACGCTGATCTCTGCAGAAACTCAACCTAACATAAGAAATGGGAAGAAGAATCATTTTATATCTAAAGAGGAATTCTGTTTTCTTTTTTTCCCCCTCAATCTTGGCCCTGTTTAGAAAGTGGGTGTGTAAATTAATGGTACTTGTAAAAACCTTTGGAATGGGTCCAGTAGATCATCACCCTACTGGCAGTCGTGACTACAATGTAATGGGCCAACTGGGACAGTCCAGGACATCCACTTTTTCCCCAAATTGGGAAACAAAGGGCCCAAGTTGGAAAATACTGGACTTCTCCTAAAACCTAGATCACGAATCCCTTTGTACATTAGCTGTTCTTCCAGAACTTTCTCACATCAAATGTACTCAGTCTGAGTTGTCACTTCTGCCATTTGTTGTCTCAAGTACAAAACTAATAATTCATTGTCCTTTCGTGTACAATAGTGTCAACCACTTACATTTCATGATGTATGAAACAGCTTTTCCTCTCAAAAGGCAACAATGGTTTATTCTTAATGCAAACATAGCTGGACTAAATAATCTACCGCTCTACGTGTTGATATATTCTGTTGATGCAAAACATAAATAAAAACCTGCCACTTATCAGTTCATTTTAATGGTCAAAAGTAAATCATGTTATGAGACTGAATAACAGCAGGAAGCCAAAAAAGAGCAAGTTCCATTTGAACTCTGAGTGGATTGAAGCTGTACCAGACAGCTGCTGCACAAAGTTGTGATGTCGCCTGTTTGCCGTCTTTGAGAAGTTGAGGTGGTTCATTGCCACTTTTGGCACTGATGTCTCAATCTGCCCTTACTCAGAGCCCAATCCTCGACTTGTCCACAACACATACGAGTCAAAGATTGTTTACACCTCAACGTCACATAGCTTATTACATTTCATCATATATATTTTTTACACTGCAAGTTATAACAAGCTATAGTTTTATTTCATGGATTTCTACCCATTATTCATGATCTCATTTATTTACTGTATATATATATAATTTATCAACACGAAACTCCACTCAAAATAAAACATCCATTCCAGGCTTAAGTATCTGTATAAAAAGATGTATCAAACAGTTTTTTTCAAGGTTGGGTATATAAAAAGGAAACAAACCAATTTAAAAAAACTAAAAAATAATGAATGGGCGACCAGTTATCTTTAGTTTACCACACGGGACAATGGCTTGTTTTTCTTCACCCTTCCAAATCCTATGGTTATAATAACACAAACATTTATACTAAACTTTTTTCTTTTCTTTTTTTACACAAAACATGTAATAGCGGAAATGTGGTTTTGTTGGTGCAAGGCTGGAGTCACTCTGAACTAGATGAAGAAAACATACATCTGCGTCCAAACGTCTGACACAGCTTTGGGGAAGTGGTCTCAGACGTTTGGACGTCACTGAACATCTTCCTGGCTCTAGTGTCACGTTGAACTCACCTAACTGAGCCTCACTGAAACTAATAGAAGCCCACCATGATGTACTGCACCTAAAGAGGGATCAATATCTGCACTGGACTGAGACAAAGAAAAAGACATTCATGATTCATGAACGTAACATCATATTCCACCCTCTCCGCTGCGCTTGCATTCATTCCTGAGAGAATTATGTTGCACAAAGGTGGGAGTTGCAGTTGAAGGAAACCGTTCTCAGTGAATTTGGAACGTAGCCACCAGACATGATCTAAAAATACTTTCTCACAATCTCTCGTTAATCTAACTCATCCGTCCTCAAAGCTGCACAGCGCCACCCCTTGAGCTGAAGACGACTTGAACAGTACAGGTTAACGTGAAGCACCTTGGCTTCTTGAGGTGAGTTGACATTAAGTCTCCTCTCACAGCGGGCCGTGGTGAGGTGGTCAGTGTTTTATTGATTTGTTTGTTGCACGTATGCTTCATCTGAGAGACAACGGTTATAACATTGACAATCTCATTGGACGGTCCACTCTTACAACAAAGGTGACAAGCCACAAAAATGTAATGACAACACTCCTTGGACATACAGCACAGACTGCAGCAGTATCCACTGACGACCCATCCCTCGGGTACTCACACACACACACACACACACACACACACACACACACACACACACACACACACACACACACACACACACACACACACACACACACACACACACACACACACACACACACACACAGGCATTTTGGCCAGACAGACCTACACAAGAGCAGACAGGTCCTCTGATTGGACAATATCTCCAAAATCACAGAGCGCTGTGTGCCCCTGACTGGCTGTTATCAAGACACAAAAGTAACAGAGAAGAAGTATCTCTTTGTGACAGAGTGGCTGTTTGTTGTGGTCGGAGGTGGATGTGGCGTCCATGCTCACACTGATATCTCATACGTGGTGCCCCCTACGCCTGTCACCTTTTTGACGTTACTATGGCGACTGGGGCTGAGGTTGGCACCCTGGGTACCGGGGTGGCAGTCCATCTGCCCGTTAACTTTCATGGCCTCTCTGAATGGAAATAGAAGAAGAGAGAAAATTACCAATGGCACAAAGAGCCGTGGACATTTAACACCAACCAAAGAATGAAGGTGACAACATGCAGATTAAATGTCAGGAGTTATAAACAACAGAATGACAGTATGAAGGATTACTTGAGATTTGACTTGATAGTGAAGCAAGGCGTGCAAATGTTAGACCGGCGGGTGAAAGCATGCAAAAGAAAAAGAAATGAGAGGAGTGACACAACTTTATTCATCTGACATTTGTGAAATATTACAAAAATGATACTTATATAAGACTGAACTCATAAATAAATAAAATGTTGTACATACACCATAACAAATGCTACACAATGCCTCAGTTAGGATTAGTCCACTAGTGCCCATGAGTAGCTGGCTGTATCCAGCAGGGGGAGCTGGTTTGCCAGTGGGAATACATTTAGTGCCCACAAGTCACTATTGGCTCAGTACACTGCATGCAGTCGTTAGGATTCATACCTTGGGCCCCCCAGACGAGGTGAGTCCATCCTCTCATGGGCACCGATGAAGGAGTATTTCTGATGAGCGTAGGAGGGAGATCGGGGCATAGCAGGGGAGTGGGGCTGGTGGGCCGGGGAGCGATAGAGGCCCTCAGAGCCAGTGGCCCTGCTCTGGCTGCTGTTGGTGCTACTGTGATCATTGTGCAGGGAGGTGGAGGAAGTCCTAGGGGCGCGGCCCAGCGTGGAGCCAGCATGGCGCAGCACAGGGGTTCGCTGGCCATAGCTCAACAGCCCGACCCCCATCAGGTTGTCCCTGGAGCCTCCATAGGCTGGGGGTGTTGGGCCCCTGGAACTGGGGCCACGAGGACCATCTGGATAGCAAGCGTTGTGGGATTGAACATAGCCCCCATCAAACACACCAGAGTCCTGCGCATAGATGTGAGTCTGGGATCGCCCATGCAGCATCTGCCGCTTCTCCCTCTCCTCTGTCTCCTTTCGCTCCTGGATGGAGGCCATGATGGTCTGGGAGAGGTTATCATAGCGCACAGGGGATGGGTCCCTGTCCCTGTCCCTTGGGTGAGGTGATTGCCTGCCCACCCTTCTGGGTGCCATTACTGGACTGTAGGCAGGGGCAACCTGCTGCCTCTGCATTTCAGGTTCCCGGATGTGGCACATTTTGGTGGGCAGGTAGGGCGAGTGGAACCCCATGGAGGGCATACCACGATGGGCCATGCATTCACTGGCAGCGGCTGGGGAGATGCTGGGGTTGAGCAGGCTGTCGTAGGACAGACTGCCGTTACGGTTGGAGAGTGTGTTGGGTGAGAAGACACTCTTGTAGGGGGTGGATGTGACTGTATGCGGCTGCAGGGCCGGGAGCTGGCCCTTCTGCGGCCGGGGGTGACCTTGCTTCAGGCTGAGCGAGTGGGAGTTGATGGGGTCGGAGTCCAGCTGGAGGGGAGAGGACTGGAAGGTGCGGTGGAGGGGAGTGTTGGTGTACTCAGGCAGGTCGAGGTTTGGCTCGGATCGGTAGTCGTGACCACGGACACCCTCTTCCAAGATGGCTGATGTCTTCTGATCATCTGGCATGACAATCTGAGGAGCAAACAGAATGTACATTAAGTCAGTGTCTATAACAGCTGCCAGTAAACCTTTTGCACCACAACCTCTGGCTGAAGCAGAAGCTACTTATCACAGTATCATATGTCTTACCTTCTCTCCAGCAGCGTGGTAGTGGACTTTCGGCATGGTGCCGAAAGACGGCCTGAATCTGTACATGGCTGGAGTGGACGGGTGGGTTTTACCAGAAAGAGAACTCTCTACAAAACACACAGAGAAGGAAAACCAGAGTTAACGCTGTAATAAAGATAACAGAAATGGCACTATAGAGGTTTAGAGCTGAATTCCATCAAAAGAGTAAAGAGGCTGGAGGGACAGATCTTAAAACCCACATCATCACTGTTCCTCAAAATGGAAATGAATTGGAGTTGCTGGGCAGCAAGACAGTAAGAGTCCATTCTGTAATTGATCTATAGCACGTTCAAGTCCAGAAACTGCCAACTGTCCATCCCTGAACTATCTGAGCAAAGCCCAAAAGCCCAAAGGCACTTCTGAGCTTCTAGTTGCTCAGTGTCTCTAAGGGAGACGCAACAAACTCTTACATCCACAAGCAGTGAGTCATCTAAACCGCTTTTATATAGACAGCCAATCCATTTACACCAACTGCAGTACTTAAACGTTCCACCAGGCTGCACTACTGCTCTATAAACGAGCAGGGAGTGTTCACTCCCTGACATAATGCACCATGACACAGGAGGTCCTCTGGAGGAAACCTTGCAATATATATTACTGACACTTCATACTGTTGAATGCAACAACATAAAGACAATGTTACAACTGTAAAACTACCCCCATCTGTAAAACTACCCCCATAACCAGACCCATCGCTGTTTCTATTTTACACAGATTCATTCCCACTGGTTCTAGACCATCTTCCTCTCCCACTCCTCCGTTTGGCAGAGCTCCAATGCTGCACACCACCACAGAAAAAAAGAGGCGGTGATTCATGTTGCAATGATCCAGTCTGAAATGTCTCCATCATCACACAAATCTGATGCTGATTCAGTAAATGGGATTTTCCTGCTCGCTGCAAATCACGCCTGCTCTGTGGCCTGGCATAAAAAAAAGGCCATGGACCTGCCACTGGGACGAACATTAATCAGGCTAAACTAGCTCCAAGTGGCACATTGGGTACTGGTGATCTACAGGGGGGAGTTTGGGGATTTGTCATTTGCTGCAGGAAAGAGAAATGAGATTGATAATGAACACAGGGAGGCTGTTTTCCTTCAGTTTCGTACCTTCACCGGAGATGATCTGGCCTTTCAGCTGGTTGTACCTGTCAGCTTTGGGCGGCAGCGGTGGCTGGGTTTCTTTTTCATCCAGGCCGTCCAGGCTGCTTTTGGACTACAGGGGGAGGGGCAGGGTGTTAAAAGCATCCAGAACAGCAGCAGATGAAATGGAGAAGAGAATGTGTTGGTGTTAGTGATGCACCAACACAACTCTCACAGGAGGTTGTGTTGGTGTTAGTGATGCACCAACACAACTCTCACAGGAGGTTGTACGGTAGCAAAGCTTCATTAGGCAGCTGCTTGAGCTTAAATTGATAATTGTTTATGTTAATAGAGTGGGAATGGTGACAGAATAGGGACAACAATTATTTTTCTATTTTTCTATCTTAAAGGAGCAGTCCACTGACTTTTAACTTCCAGAACTCAGACAGACTCCAGTTAGACACAAAAGAAAATCAGTGGAGCAGAACAACAGAGTTTGTGTCTGAAATCACTCACTCATTCACTCACTGAGGACTACACAGTGAGCTCATCAGGAAATTGAGAAAAATACTTTCAGACACAAGGGATTTTCTAAGTGCCGGTTGGTAAGTCACTGTTGTCGTACAATTAAAACATGCCATATCTATGTCAGTCCATTCATATTACTTTAGGTGTAAGAGTTTATTTTCCTTCATGAATAAAAATAAAATATTTAGTTTCTGCGGCAGGTTTCAGTTCTTTTTAATTCAGGCTTTTCCTTTTCTTTTCTGATTTCTATTGAGATTCTTTATTAATTTATTTTTATCCAGACATGACTCAATTTAGTTTTTTACATCATACAGTCCTCTCTCCTCTCGTCTCTCGGCCGATTCTCTTTAATTCAGCAGGAGCGCAATGCATGATGGTATAAACTGATTGACCATCAGTTGTACACTACTTTTCACAATACATTGTGGGATACAAAGAGTCCACTGTATAGGGTATAAAAAAACACACTAGACATTTGGACAACACTGCATAATTGCAAACTAAGTATATAGTGACTATATAGTGAATGATGAGTGATTTCAGACAAAACCGTTTTCACTTATTTTTCTTCCTTCTGAAAACCAAGAGTCTACATTACCCACAATGCAACTAGACCTCTGCCAGAGAGATTTGAGTGTGTTATGCTGACCATTAGCCTCATGTAGAGACAGTAAGCAGACGACAGAGGTCTCACTCCGTTCTATCTCTAAAGCCCTAGATGTTTTTCATTTGGAAACTTGCAGAAGCAGTTTATCAGACTTCTGCCACACAGCTCCTTCTGGGGGGTTTTATACATATTTACATTTTTCCTGTAAACAGACTTTGATGTATGAAATCAGTGGAGTCTCCCCTTTAGGTTACAGGGAATTTTAAGTTGAGTTTTGCTAAATTTTCACTTGATCTCTCTCGCAGTTTACAGAACAATTTCCCCTGAACAAACTTTCACACCAGAAAATAATTTGACCTGTAGGGTTACACTCTTGAAAGGGAAGGGGACGCTTTGCTTAACTGCAGCCCCACTTTGTGCTTCAGGCTGATAAGTTGAGTGTGGTGGAACATTTACTCCCAACATCGAAAATTGATTTTTAACACTAAATGGCACAAATTGAAACGTATTGAAAAGTTCAAAAATCCTTCTTAAACATAAGGCATACTAGAAAATGGTTATTAATGTACATTTGCCAAAAACAACTCTCAAATCCTTTTTAACACAGTTTTTAGAGACTTTAGATTCACACATAGAAACATGGTGTATGAAATCGATATCTCACCTACTGTGAGTCACTTGGTTTGAAGTCAGGTATCTATTAATATTCTACTCTCCATATATCTGACTTCATTTAGCTACTACATCCTCTCATTCTGCTGCACTGAGAGAAACTGGTAAAAGACTGAGGATACACCATGTTACACATGTGTGACATGACACACATGAGGGGGAAGCGTGAGGAAATGGTTAACATCAGCTGAGATACAGTACTGTATGGGAGCTGGATGATAGGATAACAGGGAAAGAACTCACCTTGGAGCTGACGATGGTGCTGCGGACGCCGTTGTCACTGACCACAATGGTTACCTGTCGGTCTGAGAAATCTGGTCTGATGAACGGGGGCTGGATTTTGATGGGGGGCTTTTTTCTGGGGTCCAGCGTGTACCTGTGTATGGACAACACACTTTAACAAGATTCTTTCTCGTCGTGTCAGGCCACGTCGGCAGGGTTCAGTTTTCAGCATAGTCTGCCAGCATCGCCATTAGATATTAGGTGATAATCCACATCGGTAGAAGCCAGGATGAGAAGTTTGCATCTCAGTCACACGGACAAACCAGAACTCATTGTACTTCACATCAAAGTTTCCAGCACAGATCCAAAGGGGGACACCAGCATTGTCTGCCTGACTTAAGTATAACCATTGCTGCAAACTAAATTTAGTTTCTGTAAAAGGGCTTTGTAAATAATGTAACATCATCAATATCATACACTGTGTGTCAAGATGGACATGACTGCTCTCTGATAGTGAGGCCAAAGTGTCTTGATTGCCCCCCTGTAGGTCACAAACCCCACTTCCTGGTTAGTGGATAGGACATGAACCGAACTAAAAAGTCAAAATACATTGGGGCAAGATGGCAGCATTGGCATCCAGGGTATTTTGGGTGGCAGGAAACTTAGACGCGTCATCCATCCTTATATACAGTGTATGATCATTTCATTTTCATTTTCAACATTGTGAGATTACAAGAGTCATTCTCACAAATAAAAACATAAGACTGCACATTATATAACCTAATATATGAAACTATTTATGTGCTACTTAGTCATTTAAATCCATAAAGAAAACATGGTTATTCACATAGAAACAGCAACCTGTTATTTCACTACTGTCTTATTTCATATACTGAACTCTGTACTGCATTATCAACACATGATGGCCTTTAGAGTACACTGATTATACGCTATGAATTGTATATCTGCATCCTCCCCTCTGGTTTGTTCAAAACAAGTATTTCTTACAACTTCAGAAATCTGTATTTAAGTGGGTCCTCCAGGGTTCCTCCATAATTTAACGAGTTCTTTTAATGTTTAATGGTTAGCGTGGGAACTTGGGGAGTGAAGTAATCAACCTCCTACATTTTAAAAATCCATGTTACTAAATGAATGTGAGTGGTTTGGTGTCAGATTTTAAAGATCGTTCAGTATCAGTCATGTCATTGGTCCAGTAAATGTAACACCCTCCATCGGGGACAGGGAAACAATGTAAAGGCAGAAGCTGGTAACACAGCGTTTCCCCCCCACCTGCTGTTGTCTCTCTGCAGTCACACTGTTGATTTTGATGGGAGGGGACTTGTCCCAATAGGATATAAAACTGGTGTTCTGGCAGATAGCGATGCTGCATGTGTGTGTGTGTAAAAAGCACATTGACCAGCTCTGCGCTCGGTTTCCCATTAACTCTACACTCTGAATCAATTCTCTTAGCCATCTGCATTTCCCCAGGGTTCCTGCTTGCTTTCAGGCAGAACTGGATACAAACCTCCACAAGCACCTCAGAGTATGTGAATAGACTCATACACACACAGGATGGATCGACATTTCACTGCATGATGCTGCACTAGAGCTATGCATGGATGTCACGGGTCCTGATAAGCATTGACTTGCAGCGACATGTGCAAAAACACACACACATTCAAACATACACAGTCTCTCAATGTATGTAGATAACAAAGCAGAAAGACAAAACCATTTATTCATCAATCATCACTGAAAAGCATCTTCTGTACACACACACACACACACACACACACACACACACACACACACACACACACACACACACACACACACACACACACACACACACACACACACACACACACACACACACACACACACACACACACACACACACACACACACATAGTAGAGCAGCTCACCTCGGTGCCAGAGGACTACATAAGACATACTCCACATTGCCACAGCAACCCCTGGTGAAGGGATTCACTCCTCCACGAAACTTTCCAGTCACCTGAGGAGAGGAGTAAAACGTGCACACACACACACACACACACACATATTCAGACTCAGGGGTCCAGTGCTTGAATATAAAGCAGGTGACTCATAATAAGTGTGTGTGGGAATATTTGTGCTGTTCATTAGCATTTGTGTTATTCATTTTAATGCATCTGTGTTTACTGTCCTTAACAAGGCCCATTTATTTCTCCCACACAGGACAATTGAACTGCATTATTCCACAGCATGTGCAGCTGGAAACAGTGAAATGAGGTTTACACTGATTCTCAAGATTCTCAAGATATTTCAAAGGTGCCCTAAAGCAAGAAAATATGTCTTGAGGCAGCTCCAGGTGTAAAAGTTGGGATCTGTGTGAATGTGAAGAAGCTCTGTTCACATTCCTAGATTACAATCGGATAAATGTTACTTTGTGTGTGTTTGTGTGTGTGTGTGTCTCAGAACAAGCGTAGCAGCAGCTCCCGTGCCATTGTCGCCTCACCTGTTCATTGGTTGTTCGACCTCGAGCCACGAGCACCATATGGAAGCCTGTGAGCCCCATAACTGGAATGAAGAAAAGCCCCGCTATACACATCACCACCATACTGGACACAAAGGTCAAGGGCAGCAACAACAGTTCTGGTCTCAAGGACATGAATAGATGTGCTGTAAGAATAACCCATAGCATCTGGCATCAGCTTTATTGTTCTAACATTATTCTGAAAAATTAAGGGAAACATATTATGCTTATATTCAGGTCCATAATTTTAATTTGGGTTATTACTCGAAAAGGTTTACATGTTCTAATATTCAGAAAACGCATCACTTTCCTCATATTGTCAATTACTGCAGCTCCTCTGTCTGAAACACTTTGTTTTAGCTCCTGTCTCTTGAAGGACCCGCCTTCTGATGAAGTCTAGGCTGCTCTGATTGGCCAGCTGTCCCACTCTGTTGTGATTGGTCAACTGCTTCCACTGCGTGTAGGAGAAATCAGGCCCCTGGCTTTGTTCAGGGGCGGGCCAGACTAGCTGCTCGGCAGTATGCAAATGTGGGGCATTGTGATGTCACATGAATGCGAACTATAGAGGAAAATAAAACTGAAAAAGCATCATATGTCTCCTTTAAATACCAACCGAGCAGATTGTCCCTTTATGAAAAGATGTGGGTGTTATCAGTGAAAGGATACGTGACGGTGGTGTGCAGCGTTCCCAGCCTCTCTCTGTGGTGAAGGACAAAGATGAGGCCGAAGGAAAAAACTCCAACCATGTGGATGGTCAGAGAGAGCAGGAAGAGGAAGAAGTAGCGGTAGTTCCTCCGTCCAATGCAGTTGTTCACCCAGGGACAGTGGTGGTCAAAGTCCTGAGGAGGGAGAGAGAGAGTTACACTTCTAGTATATACAACTGAACTTTTAGATTTGACCTACGCATAATCTCTTATACACTGGTAAAATCTCTCAACTGATGTCAACAAAGTGTTCTTGGTTGAATTGGTTTATATGATTATAAGAAATGGATAAAAGGTTCAATGAAATATCCTACCTACATCTCCAATAATAACTGCCTGCAGAATAAGAGCGACATCTTGATGGGTAATTCAGAACTTTAACAGAGTTTTGTGTTTTATTCTCCACCAGGGAAATTGTGTTTCCATGCATCTGTTTGTTAGTCAGCGAGATTTAGCCAAACCTACCTGATGGATAACCACTAAACTTGGTCAAAGGATGTGGTATGTGTCAAGGAGTACAAATTTTGAAGTGGATGCAGCATTTTATTTTTTCACTTTCTTTAACGTCGCGTTTTTCAATGTTTTTCCAGAGATGGATCTGGATGAGAAAAATCTGGCCTATTTAGGGGACTGATATTTATGAGTGTGTAAAACTTTAGTGCAGCTTGATTGAATTCTGTCTGTTGGTCCTTGGCGGAGGTATCCGCTCTACTGAGTTCCACTGTAGTTAGTTATGTGACCTACAATTTGACTTTGGTCTTTAAATTTGATTGTAAATGTTTAATACATTTTGACCTATGCATAATCTCCTATCACTGATAAGACACTAGTTACATTTCTTGATTGAAGTTGACAAATTGTTCTTGGCTGATTATGAGGAGAAAAGTTTCAATGAAATAATTGATCCATAATAAACCTGTGACTCCACAAAGTATTAATAATAATAATAATAACTTACATTTATATAGCGCCTTTCAAGGGACAAAGCAACCTGTATATTTCTACATCATAACATATGTGAAGTGTTAAGACCTAAAAGAGGATTTAAAAGCCAGTCCTAAAAATAGTATTTTACGATTAAAACTGAAAGTAATTATGATCTTTAATAATTAAAGATTTCTTGCCAAAAAAACATATTTGAAAAAATTTATAAATATATATACTGTATGTATATTCAGTGTTAGTCTCAGTTTTAATTCTTGGCAGGATAGAAAAGCCTCTAAGTAAATTCAAGTGGCAAAATAAAAATACATCCAACCTTCACTGTGCTAAAGGGACAACATCAGATTACTGATAAAAATGCTAAAACTGTATCAGTCTAACCTTATACATATTTAGATGTTGCTGCCTGCATAATCTCTGAATATACACCTTTCTCTGTTTGTACATTAAGTATTCACACACCTCCACACAGTTGTCACAGACGCTGCAGTGCGAGCACCGAGGCGGCCTGTAGAAGTGACAGGTGGCGCACCACTTCATCCGGACCTGGATGCCCTTGATCTCCACGTTCTTGTAGAGCGGTGCCCTGAAGTCATCATCCTTGTCCTCGTCCTCGTCGGCTGTGGAGAAGAGAATAGATTTACCCTCAGAGCGCGCACATTAACATTAGAGAACAGATGCATATGGTGGCGTGTGTCATAGTACACACACACACACACACACACACACACACACACACACACACACACACACACACACACACACACACACACACACACACACACACACACACACACACACACACACACACACTAAAAATAAATGGTTTTGATTCAGCTTGACAGAGGCAACTGGGGAGCTGTACTGTAAGCTGTGTG
This sequence comes from Hippoglossus stenolepis, assembly GCF_022539355.2. Lineage (NCBI taxonomy): Eukaryota > Metazoa > Chordata > Actinopteri > Pleuronectiformes > Pleuronectidae > Hippoglossus > Hippoglossus stenolepis. The sequence goes on from NC_061491.1 coordinate 6,845,269, forward strand.
CAGAGGCAGCAAACACAGAGAGATTTGTATAGATATGAACTATTCATTCTGCTTTTAACATTAAGGCAGATTAACGAGAACACTGTGACTGGTGTGCACCATAAGCTGTTTGCTTTTCTTTCATAGATATTCACACGTCTATCTAATAATACCAGAAATCTCTTGTGAGGGGCCCAGGGAAGTGCAGTGTCAGATTTGGTGCGATTTGGACACATATCAATAATCTTAGAATAAACTGGCAGTCGTTGGGGCGCTGCCGTGTGCACACACTCTGCAGTCTGTGGACCAAGTTGAACATGTCTTCTTCTACGTCCTCAGATAACCTACAGGGACAGGTGTTTTCACTTCCTGTGGAGTAACGATAACGATCAGATAACCTACAGGGACACCGCCACTCTGCCATTGAAAATCATACTGTGTATATTTAAGATACAAATTTATACCACCGGTATATTGCAGAAATCTGTCTGTAGTCGGCATGTGTATTTTTAAGGGTCCAAGGAAGAAGCGCAGTGGTGAATTTGGTGATGATACATTCAATATGAATAAACTTTGAATAAGCAGGTGACCAGCGCTCTGTAGCAGAAGCGGCTGGGACTCATCAACGCAAGTGATCGTGTCAATCCCGACAACGGCGCTTTCACGACAACAGGTGTGTTCGCGACAACGGCAGCAACAGTTGATAGGGGGGTTAGGGGTGGAGCTTCACTGAACTTTGAATAAACAGATGAACAGCTCTTTGTGCAGCAGCGGTGGTGCAGCTTCATTGTTCTTCAGCAGGTTACTTGCAGTGGCTCGATAGATGCAAACAGCATTACAATGGGCCAAGCAAAGTGGCAGTTTAAAAACAGGCACTGCACTAGTTAAAATAATGAAGTGCTTTACTTTTATGGGAATTGAACCTCTAACCCCGACAGAGTTCATGCCTTGCTTTATCGGACCTAAACCTGTAAGTGATCCCCTCACATCCAAACTGCAGCTTGACTGTACAAGTGGTGTTTCTGTCGTCCTTGGTGCGTCTCTGCACTCAATCAAAGTGTTTACGTGAAGCTTTGCAGTCTGTGCCTCTGAGAGCTTTTTGGTTTGGGGCTGCTGTGGAAAAATAAAACATGTCTTCTGCTGATCAAAGGGCACATTCTCCGACCTGAGAAGAAAAATCATTTCACGGAGCCATAATAACTGCAGGGAGATCCAGGTAGCTGAGCACACAGAGAGAATTCAAGAGAGAGCGAGGAAAAAGAGAAGGCGAGAGAGAGAGAGAGAGAGAGAGAGAAAACAAAAGGTAGAGCGCAGAAATAAACAGTTCCACAGCGGGAGATTGCTCTGTCATTATGGCCCTCGAGCATCTTCAAATAGATTCTTAAGGTAAAGCGCCTGCCAAACCAGAAGAAACAAACAGCAGCTCTGCTTGCATCTCCTCTCACAACGTCTTTTCTACACACGCTCGTAGCTAGAAGTGTTGAGCCGACAAGGCACAGGCCTATTTATTTACACTATGACAAGTTCAGTTAAGTTACAGTCAGATTTTACCTGAAATACGTTCAACAAATTCACAATATAAACGTACATTTTTTCACCCCTCGCCGTTGTTGATTTGCATAAACAGCTTATTTTGTTCATGATGTCTATTTTTAGCACTGCGAGGCACTTTCACCTCATTTTAAATCAGGCCTATATGTGTGTAGTGTTGGAATCTTTATCGAAACATATCTCAGGCTTAATCCTGTTATTAGCATTCATGTTAAATGTCAGTAATCCTCAAATTAAAAGAATTTCAGCTGCTGCCACCTTCCCTGGTGTAATAACAGCTCCTGTGAAGGTCAGGTGTCATTTTAGTGAGATTATGGTTTATAATTAATTTAGTTTAGAGAAATAAGTCATTATTTAAAAAAAAAAAAGTACATGCATTCTTTAGCCAGAGAAGAATCCTGAGGACATCACATATCTGCAGGATTTTACTTCATTTATTTTCCACTACAGCATCAGCATGTACAAGTGTTGACATGTGTATCATTCTTCATGACAGGGTGAGCTGTGTGTCGACATGAGGGAGACGACCCGCACTGTGAGTGAGGATGCGATAGCGCTTTGCTTTGCTCATTGATACTTGGGCAGGTTGCTGTTTTGTTTTGTTTTTTCTTTTGCTAAAAATAGCTGCCTGCTAAAGCTGGAAAATGAGGTTGATGAGAGCAGTGAGACTGAAGAAAATCAGTAAGTAAAGCTGCCGGCTGTAAAACCGATGAAACACAGCAAACTGCTCTGTAGAGCGGAGCGGCAGAGTTGGGGGAGAATTCTCTGTGGGTTCATCACTGCGAGCGACTACGTTACATTGCATGTAGTCACTTTAGCCTTTTGGTGGGACAAATTTATTTTGTCACCACTGCACCTGGCGTATAACGGAATTTTTGAAGATCTGTTGCACAAAAAATAGAAACACAGAGGAAAAACCCAATGGCAGAAGAGAAACCCAGGTAATCTGCCCAAGCACAGTGCAAGTGCACAGTTTGAGCACAAGCAGGGGATATTTTGATATCGAATTATCTTAGTGTTACCTATTGTTGAAATAAAAAAATATTGGAACGCGCAGAAATGAATAAATACAACATTTTCTAACATCATCTGAGATCAATATCAGGATGTTTGTGTCACACATCAACACCAAACAATTATATAAAACTTTAAAACATTGTCACCACACTAGGTTACAATTGTAGTGCTGGTCTACACTGACGGAAACAAACAAGCCACAGTCACACAGCACTTTTGATGTTTACTCCGCAAACGCCATAACACACCGTCTCCCTGGTGCCACAGTGCCTGACATTGTAGGCAAACTCCTGCCCTCAATCCAAGACTCCATCAAGAGAATAGTGCTGTATTTGAGTCTGAACTCACCAAAAAGGATTTCAATCTCCTTTTTAATGTTTCTAAGAACTCTGGAAAGGCTGTTTTTATATCTGGACCAATTCCCACAGTTGGATCGTGGAGTTGAACGTTTTAGCCGCATCTCTAGCCTGCACACCTGGCTCCAGTCCACATGCACAACACACAACATGGATCTTATTGATCATATTCACCTGTTCTGGGATCGGGCTTCATTCTTTAAAGGTGAACATAAATGAAAGTTAACAGTAGTTTATGTTAACGTTAGCAGTCTACATGATTTCTACCGCCTATGATCTTTTCCAGCATAAACACTGACCTTGTCAGGACCAGTAGACCTCATGGGGACCAAAGTCTGGTCCAACTGAGGCAAAGCCTAATTTCTGAGAGCCTGGTTAGTGGTAATTTGTGAGTGGTGGTTAGGTGAATGTTTAACATGAATCTCATGGTTAAAGTTTTGGTTAGGCTGTCCACAATAATTGGAAGTCAATGCAAAGTCTAATAATAATAGCTGCGCAAACCTGTGTGTGTGTGTTTTGGTGGAACTGGTTTCTTCCCAGTATTGAATCTTTTAGTAATATGGAAGACTGGACAGTACTTCACTCTTGTGTAACAGGGAAACCTTTCTTACCGAAAATGTCACTGAATTTTCTTATACTCTAACTTGAAGCTGTGTAGCTCTATTAGCCAGTCATCTGTCTCATCTGCCTGTCAAGGTTCATTTTGCAGTTTCCCCAAAGCACAAAATAGCCACAAGTCAGTAAACTGAATGGATACAAATCTTAGCACACACAAAACCATTCATTTTCACTTTTTTAATGAATGATCCTCTGAGCAGATGTCATTTAATGGCCACGTCAGTTCTTCATTTTTAATCATAACTTCACTGGCAGCTCTGTTGCCTCTGAGATACAACATGAAGAGCTTGGAAAACAGCTCATCCTCAGTAGTCTATAAGAGGCGTCAGGGCAGCGGCAGCAGAAGGCCACCGTCACCTTAGGGGAGGCTGATAACCTGAGCGTTTCCACAACCTAATGATTATTACCCATTTATGAGCAGAGAAAGCTCTTCCTAAAGACAGGTGCTTATCATTTACAAGCACATTACACACATCCCTGGGGATGAGTTCAATCATCATTACTTAACCCAGGCAGCGCTGAAGATGAGGAGTCTGCATTGGGAGCACACAGTCAACGCCGCTTGCTTAACGGCTGAGAGACATTCAATACACCTCACAATAAGAAGGTTGTATAACATCACCTCCACCATTGTCCTGCATGTGGAGCACGTGGACTATACAGGCTGTTACAGGGAGATAATGGGGGAGTGGAACACTGGGGAGGGGGGGGTGCTCTGATAAATGTGATGCCATTAAAGCTGTATTCTCTACATGAGGATTCAACAGGGAGGGCATTTGTAGATGGTGTTTAAATATTACAATAGGTATTTTTAGTCTATAGTGACTAAAACCATCTCTGGGAAAATTGTATTCATCATATACTTTGACTTTTTAGTTTGGTCCATCTCCCAGCCATTGACATGGAGGAGGCTATATTGCAGCCAGCCACCAGGTGTAGTCGCAACACTTTGGCTTCAATTTGGGGAGCCAATATGTCGTCCAGCTTTATATAGAGCCCATGTTTGACACAATAGACTCTATAAAAAGCGGTGTTTGTATCCAGGGTATTTTAGCTTTATTTATGGATAGTGGGAGAAAGTGGAGATGCGCCGTCCATCTTTGTACACAGTCTATGGTTGACACATGTCTAGACAGTGAAAACCATTTTCACACACATGCATATACAAACCTCTGGGGTAAACACCAGGGTCCATGAAGGTCGCCATACTGAAGTTGGCCAAAACGAAGAGGAAGACCACGCCATTGTAGAGAGGCACAGCGGAAGAGATCACCTTAGTCAACCAGGGGCAACTAGAGACACAAAGGAGGAGACAGGTTTAGGATTTGATTATTTTCGTCGCTATGAATCACATACATTTACATTGACATACATTTACATCACATCTGGATCATAGGTGCGTTTCTGCTGCAACAATATTAATAGTTACCACATCATTCCCTGATCATGACATATGTGTGCACTGTTTGTTAGAATGTGTGCTCTGTTCGTTTGACACTTGTGAATTTTGGTTCTTCAAGGGGATATGAATATTCATAATGCAAAACAAGATAACACTATGTTAATTACAGCAGGGTTGACCCTGGATGCCACAACTGGTGACCTAACGAAAAGAAACAAGATTCCCTATCTCACCCCCTTCATTGAATCAGCTACAAAACATAATGGGTTCTTCTTTGGCCCATATACCCCCCTTCCACCACGTTTCAAGAAAATCCTGCTATCAGCAGTGTAACCATACCAAACCCACTATAGCCTATCTGTCCATGTAGCCTGAGCTGAAGCGATGCTGATGCAATAGAAGATTTAGTTCACTGTTAAACTGTATTTTGCATCAACTGGTTTATTGGACAACTGCACCACATGATACTGTAACACAAGTGAATGAGACTTTGGCAGTTTTGATAAAGAACAGTAGTAAATTCAAGATCCCCAGAGTCTGTTGAATTTATTCTCTGTGGACCACACATGGCAATTCATCATAACGTTGTAAAGATATTTCAGTCTGAACCAACCAGGCCTCTAGCATGGCTATTAATAAAGCTTACCAAACCCAGATGAGCTTTCAGGTCGGGTCAGTCTTCATTGTATAAACACCTCCTAACTCTGCATCTCACCCCAACCCTTAGCACTCTGCTCTGCAGGTAACTGAGGCCGACCACCTCAATTCAGATTAGTCAGTGGGAAACATTTTGTGTCCAGACTGACCTTCTCCACTGCCTGCAAGTCATAACTCAGTCAGTCAGCGCTGTGAAATATTCAACTGTGGGGACACCTGAAACACACCCACACGCCCTGCTCAGTCACCTGGACTCAAATGTCAAGACACCGTGTGCTTCCGAGGGCGCCATCATTCAAGTCAACTGTTTGTGAGGCCTCCCTGGAGATGAGACGCCATCAGAATGAGGATAACGGCGAAAGGTGGACATACTCCGAGAGAATTTATCAATTAAGAGCCATCTCACAGGAGAGAGGAGAAGGTGTTTGACTGACATGACTATCACGGCCACCCATTCTCGCATAATAAAAAAAAAAAACACACACACTTTCACATTCAAGTACACTTCTCAAAAAATCGATTTCCTGGTACCCATGCCCCCAGATCATCTTCAGTCCACATCTCTTCTTCTGCGTCACCAGTCCCTCTTTTGCTTTGTTGAATTATTCAGAGCTGTGGCTGCACAGAGCCACTAACAGAGAATAGAGGGGCGCTAACGGAGATGAGATGGCCTCTCGCACAACCAGTCTGGACTTGTCCTCAGCTCCGTGAGGGCAAGACATTCTTCCAAGATTGGAAATAACATTGTGGCATATTATAATTGTATTTAACTTTATTAACCTCAAATGTAGCTCAAACTGTAATATTCTTCAATTATGTATATTGAGCATATTACAAACTCCATTATATTATTATGAAGGCATTTTGTTAGTTGATAGAATCTAGAGCCGATAATAACCTTTTGTTTTGTAAAGACAGTTTAAAAGCAACACTGAGACTGAGGAATTGTAACGTACAGTCGATTCACCAATTTGGTCCAAAGTGGAATATTTGAACAACTATTGTCCAAATAATTAAACTTCTTGAGTGAAGAGTGACATGTCTCAATGTCTATTTAAACATTCGCCTCGCATATCTCTGCCTCTACTTGGAATAACCATATACGTCACACAACCATATATTTCACACTAGTTTGGTTATTTAGGTTTTGGTGCTGCTGATTCTGTGAACAGAGTATTAGTGGCGTATTTATGGCACATATTAACTTTTGCAAGGTAACAACGCTAGTACGTTTCAGTGGAACTGCTGTTTACTCAGCAGTCTGCAGTGAGTAGCACCCTGCTGTGTCATCACAGCTTTGGCAACAAGTCGACTAGGTACAAACGCTGCAAATTTGATAAAAGAAAAGAAACAGCATGCACCTCCATGGTCTTACAAATTCTCAATTTACTCCCCCGTCAAAGGATCATGTATTTTAGCTCACAATGTGGAAGATAAGGAAAGAATTTGAGTGCAGCTGACAGAGAGGCTGGGAGTAGACAGCGTAGGAGGAAGATGTGACTGAGAGAAGCCTGATTAAGGCCATAGACGCTGGTTACCACAGACCGCTTATCAACGCTGTGTACAAGCCACTTTTACTGCTTGTGTAACCATGAGACTTTGACGAGGATAGAAAAGCCTCCAGTTCGTCAAATAGTTTGGACCAAATTTATAAAGCTGACGGGGCGTTTGCTGCCAAAAGGGCAGTAATGTAATGAGATTGGTTTTATCTAAGTTTAAGTCCGGAGGCCGGCCAAAGTGGAAGAAAGACGTTTGATTCTCTACGGTAAATAACATGCCTGCAAACAGGGGGTGGTAAGTTGATAACATTCATGCTGATGAATAAAATAAGTGAAAATCCCAAAGCATCTCCTGTCTTAGATGAGGATGAAAGAGGGACAGTCTACAGCTTGCTCCTCAGAGCGACAGAGCAGCACAGCATCTGCTTACTAACCTTGATCAGATCGATATGAGGCAGACTGCAAGCAAAGGGGACACTTTCTACAAAGCTAAAGCTTTCTCTTTGACTTCATAAATTTGTGTTGTTAATGTGGGAATGAGTCTAGAGTCTATTTCCACAGCTTTCAATATGACACATGTTTTGGTGGATGGTGATCGGTTGTGCTCATGATCTAATACAAGGTTCACAATTCATGTTCACAAAAATTAGAGAATATCACTCACATCCAAGCGGCAACCTGCCGTAAAACCAGAAGTAACCATATTTGGAGGAGTAGGGGTTGAGCCTGACGGAGTGACGAGGACACTGCATGTCCTGCAACCTTCACCCATTGGACGGTACTAGCTGTCAATCACGTGGTGTTCATGTCCCAATGTATACAGTGCTTTATGGTCTATTCTGCTCTAAATGGAACCATAATTTACAAAATGAACATCATGACACCAGACACTTAATTCATATAATACACATGTCCAGCGTCAGCTCAGGGACTGAGGGATAGAATCTTAGTGTTGGGTATCTGTCCCTGAGTATTAGGATTAAGGAAACCCCCCTGCTTCCTGGTGATGATAACCCAATTGTCTGAGCTGATTGCAGGCCCCCTTTAAAAAACACAGGCACACTCTGATCCCACTGCTGTGGAAAAGGTATGGAGGGAAGAAAAAAAAAATCACTGCGCTCTTTGTAAAGTAATCAGCTGTTTGATGAAGAACTTAAGCTTTTTAAAAGGTGGCAGGATTGATCTGCTGGCACGGTTACAGCTCTAAATAGGCCTGTGATAATCCATCACATGTACCATTAAAAGCCATCTACATGGCCACTACACACTGCACATCCCCAACAATTTGAATGCTCAAATCTTCTGGTTCATTATTTGCCTGCTTTAGGATCAGAGCAGAAAAAGCCAGCCTCTCTTTGAAGTTGCTTTTATCTGTTCTTTTCCTAGCTCTGGGGATTGGTGGGGATCAAAGAGAACGGAGTCAATCCAGAGAGCAGACTCTGATGGGTAACGCTTTCCTTCGTCCAACATGAAGTATATTATTTAATTAATAAGTATTCTGCAAAAATCCTCTATGGTTTTCTTGGTATTCACAGTGTTTAATGTTAAAGAAGTTGTCTATAGGAACAATATATCGCCTATTATCAGGATCAGAAATTACACATGATCCGACTGCAATGCTGGTGAGCATGAGTGACACCTGCAACATGAGATGATGCTGTCAGTCCACTGGGAGCACTAACAGTAACGTAGTCGGCACACGGGAAGAACGCCATCCCATTAATTAGTTCATTAAGGCTGTACTCAGTGGGACACACATGGAAGGCCTGCTCCCCTGCTGAGATCCAGCGATCCACAATATGTTGTAAGACTGGTGTCGTTTTAACCTCGCAGGCAAAGGAATTTTCATCCTGATTAGAAAACGGGAATCGTCTTCTACAAGGGAATGAGAGTGAGGGCTCAGTTAGAGGATTTCAGCAAACTTATTGTACTCTTTGTAGGATTCATGAACAGTATCACAAACTCCCTATGCTCCCCCGGGACCTGCCGATCTCTAACACCAACACATCCCAGAGGCTCTGCATTCACACACGACATTTAGTATTCCGCACACAAACACACACAGCAGCAGGCCCGTTGTCAGTGGAGACAGCAGTGGTGTTTGCTGGAGGCGTGGAGCGCTGCAGTTCAAGGCAGGTCAGGCGAGAAGCAGAGCCGCACAGATTGATTGAGTATCATGAAATTCACTCCGTCCGGCCCTTAAGTTATCTCTCAGGGACGGCAGGCTGCACAGCTATGGGGATTTTTTTTAGGTTGAGTTGTAAAGTCACATTGAAAGTATGTATGTGATTTAAATCTTCAGCCTTCAGTCTAGAAAATATCAGAAAGTAGGCAATTGATCACAAGTTCCCAGAGCCCAAAGTGACATGGCTTGTTTTGTCTGAACCATTAGCTCAGATATCTAAAAGGGAAAAGCACCTAATTCCGATGATTTATTAAGTTGGAACCACAAAATGTTTGGAAATGTTGCCTGAAAACGATGATCGAAATAGCTGCCAATGTAATAGTACAGTATATATTGTTGGAATCAATATTTAAGTATGTTTCATAAACTCTCTAAAAACTTAATTTGTTAAATAACTCGTCAAATATGTAGAGGAGTAAAAAAAAAGAACATTTCAATCTAAGATGTAGTGGAATAGAAACACACACACACACACACACACACACACACACACACACACACACACACACACACACACACACACACACACACACACACACACACACACACACACACACACACACACACACACACACACACACAGTAGGGAAGCACTACAATCCCATTACAAGTGTAAGATGCTTACATGCCCATGACTGGCTTACAAACTAGTTGTGTCACAAAATCTTGCCTGTGCGTACATGTCTTAAACTCAAATTTAAGAGTTATATTATTTTTAGAGTATAGTAAACATGGTAGCAATAATACTTCCTGACACCAAAATGTGTAGGTATACACAGATTTTTTTTTTTTTTTTTAAAAAGGTGGCTAAACCTGCTAATAAGGTGATTGACTCCTCTCCCAAGGAGCTTGCCTTTTTTTTTTTTCTCAGTGCGTCATGTTTGACATCACAAACAAACCGAAATTTCACCTCGCTGTCTTGCCAAGTTCACCCAGGTGCCATGTTTCCATCACTGCCGATCGGAGCTGGAGTCGATACAAACCCGTGTCTAGTACGGGAGTGAATGCTGATTGTATCCATTCCCATTTTAGACAAAGCCAGTGGAAAAGAGGCTTAAGTAAAACATATTGATTAGAGGGGTTTTTAAGTTTTTTAATTGTTTATTAGAAGTAGATTAAGTCCTGAAGGAATGGTCGATTTTACTCTAGACAACAGAGCAGGACTGTGCAGCTGCGCATTAGCCTATGTACCAGCTGTAGTTCATCTCAGAGCACAGTGTAGTTTGCATTTTCATAATACATAAGAGGCCAATTTGATAATAAATGAAATGCTTTGCCCCCACATGTCACCCTTATTATATATTCATAACCCCCTTTTTTATAATCTGTCGAGGAAAGCAGAAAAGCTGTTCCGCGAAGAAACCATTTTTATTCCCTCAGCCACAAATGCAGTTTCACCAGCTTACCACAGTAAATTACATCACACTATAAATAAGCACCATGAGCAGTGATACTATTACAAACACTGCCTGCCTCTGAGGCTCATGTTTAAAAGACAGTTTCAATTCAAATCTATATTTACAGCTGAAATGCACCTTATCTGCCAGTGAGATGAAGAAATTCAATAAACATCTCAAATTGGATTTCATAAATGCACAATGCACACTCATCCACATGAAAGTCACAGTTTGAAGATTCAAGGTGGTTACACTGATGTCCATTATCAGGAGAAAATAATCTTATTCAGGTTAGCAAGATTTCTGTCAACCTCCCTTCAGAGTTTATACGCGTTTTGCAGGAGATATCACATTTTGGATCTCACTGTGTGATCAAACAAATACTTCCATATGGGAGAGGAATGAGGTCATGCATGCGCTTGCAAGTGGGAGTGTGTCAAGAGGAGAGTAGGTTAGCATCACCTTTCTCTCACCACCCTTCTTCTCTTCATCCTCCTACTCACAGTCTGTGTAGTTTAGCATTTAGCGTAATAAACACATGCTTTGTTAATCACTCCCTTTATCCCCCGCACTACAAAACGTGTCCTCACAGCCTCGAAACAAATCAACACTGTGTGCTCCTATAATCAGAACAAACAAATGTTGACCACTTTTCTTGATGAAAAGCAGTTTGCATTTGCATGTGTCACTAAATCGGAAGAACACACAACCATGTGCATGAAGTCACAACCACAGTGTGTTTTGCACGTGCTGGTGTGTAGTCCAATCTCCCCAAGGGGTGATGACACATGTGCTGTCTGTCTGTCAGGCTCCCCGCGGGAAACTGGAAACTGGTACAGTGCCATAGGTCAGATGGAATAAGTGAGGCTTACAGGGCCAAAGACGCAGGCTTAAAACGAGTGTCTGTGGGTATTTAGAACCACAGTAGCAAGGACAGTCACCTCTGTCGACGAGACTTTAGTGTGTGTGCACATACTAAGCTCTGCCAGTTTGAAATATGCATCTCTATAGAACCCAATCTGGATATTGGCTTTTGTGGGGGGGATGAGTGGGTGGATTTAGCTAACATGGATGTGCCTGCATTTAACAACCACTGGGAGTGCTCACTTCAGTTGCCTTGCTGGTATGTAGCAGCATGGCAATGCCACGAGAAGGTGGCTCGACCTGTGTCACATTCCTAGTCACTCTTATTCTAAGCCCTGAGCACTGCGGCCTGCATGTGGGGCCACTGTCAAGAAGTTCAAGATGTATGACTCGATGAGGCGGCGAGCCGAGTCGGTTTCTGTCTGGTGCTGAACACAAGGGTTGTACAGTTAATACAAATATAAAAAGGCCCCTGTGACACTGACATGAAAAATGTGACGCCACTTTCTTTTTACTTTTTAAGATTATTTGTTAATGTTAATATTGAAAGAGTCCACCTGTAACAGTTGCAGTAAATGCCTGCTAACACAGAAAGTGACACAATGAAATGTGTCTTCACGAATTCTGGGAGTTTGGCAATTTCGCTGATTAGCTTTGCCAATCATCACTATAGTGGGCATATAGTGACGTAGGCTAGTAGGCAAATAAGTTCACACAAATTGGTAAAGAAAAAAAAACATGCCGCAATTTATACTACGCCAGAGAAAATTAGGCAATGTTAAAGTGGATGATACCACACAGCTAATAAGCTGATAGCTTCCTAATTAAACCCTTTTTTTTGGACTCTCTGCTCCTTGTTTGCTAGTTTATTGGTCTGAGCGAGTCGCCCACGTTTAAATCAAAATGACAGAAAATGTTGCTATTTGAAATGCTATGGGCTTTTATGTTATCTTTAGGTAAGTCACAAAAATACGAATTAATAAAATATAATTTTAGGGGTTATATAAGGGTCCCACCTTATAAAAGATATTTCAAAATCAAACGTGACTCTGAATTAGTTACCAAACAGCAGTGAACAAACCCCATGACATTTGGGCAAATCCATACACTGATAAAGAGGGTGACAATCCAGGGGGAAAGCTAGTAAGATGCCTTGAGTAGTGATTATTTTTGATGAAGTAATGTTCCCAAGGACAAGATGAACTCTATCCCGAGTTAAATTCTTGACAATTTTACATTACTGCAAGTAAAAAAACTCCAGTTTCCAGTTTTATGTTCCTTCTCCTCATTCAACACACTTGTGTTGTTCAGTGCACTTTTGTAAATGTAGACTTAATCTCAGCCAAAGCAGAGGGTGATGATGCCAAATCCCATTCACCAGCATTAGGCTGGTCCAGACTCAGCAGTTCTAGGAAGAGGAGGGGAGGAGGAAATGAGAGGAGCTGATCTGAAACCTGAGGAGGTACTCCAGAAATACAGCAGATGGTAGACAAACACACACACACCACACACACAACCACCAAGGCAGAATTTAAAAGTCAGATAGACATAAAACCCTGACCAGAGTCTTAGAAAGCAAGATATTTGGCTGTCCTTAATGTCCACGCTGTAATACTGCCGCACAATGTCCACTCACCATGTACACCCCCAACTCTATTATGTATCTGTATCTTTATCTGCAAGCGCCATCTGCAACCCGCTCCGTCCACACCAGTGAGGTCAGTCCAATTCTCTTCTCACTTCCTGCAGGAAGCCAAGTTGGAATGGGCAAGCGCGCACACACACACACACAAACATACACAAACATAAACACACACACACACACGCTGGTTCTACAGAAAACATAGCAGTCCTCTCAGTGTACAGCACACACCATGTGGAGATGTTGGAGAGTTTAATCAGGGATACAGTTATATATATATATACTTTAAACACACACATACACAGGCACAAGCCTGTCCTACTGGGAAAAACAACCCTATAGGTCGTCTGTGCTGGCAGCGTTTTAGAACCCGTAGTTACATTTTACAGTTAAGTGACCTCTAGTGGCCACAGTAATTATGATTTAAGCAAAGGCGAAAGTAAAAGGATGTTGTATAAAAAGCAACAGAATGTGTGTTGTCGACCAAACACAGGACTTTCACATGAGAGATCACTGTTTTTCTTTATACAACCAATGAGTGTGTGTTGAACTGTGGATGAATAGCCTCGTGATACAGGTTTAAGAGCTGATGATAACTGATCACACACACACACACACACACACACACACACACACACACACACACACACACACACACACACACACACACACACACACACACACACACACACACACACACACACACACACACACACACACACACACACACCGTCGGTGATCCATGACGACATTCGTTTCGATCTGGTAAACGCACACACACACACACACACACACACACACACACACACACACACACACACACACACACACACACACACACACACACACACACACACACACACACACACACACACACACACACACACACACGGAAATACCCCGCTCACCTCTAACAGATTTGACATAATGGTAAAAAGTCATTATTGTACTTTCTCTAAGGACAATGTCATTGGATATTCAGAGCAGCCAGGGTTGGAATATGAAATTGTTAATCCTAAACGATTGTCCATATGCAGCTTATAATGCTGGACTTTCCAATTCAATACAGATGCTGACAGATGTGGAAAGAGATTGAATCCACACTCAGACTAAATATATATTTAGCACATAATAGCATGGTGCACTGTGGGAGAGGCTGGTGCAGACCTGCTGCAGGGTACTGACAAAACTATTTCTCAGAATAATACGAACATTTCATATTAAAATTGACACAAAGAGACATCTTTTCCATATTTTTTGTTTGCACTTAGAAATGCTCTGAACTTCATACAGAGACTTGCTGTTCAGCACAATAAGCCTTTGTTCAGGAGAGTGGATGAAAACCTGCTGTCTCACAGGCTTTTAGAAATGTAGCTGATGATTTTTTTTCATTTAGAGTATGGTGCATGTGTCTCATGTGTAGTTCATGGCTTTGAACTCTGATGGGAGTGTTCTGTGGTGTTGTGTTGGGCTCCTTAACAGCCCACATGCCTGTATGTATTATGAAAGACCAGGCCTTGGACCAGACCCTCCTCTCCCACCACTGATGTCCAGATGTGCTTCCCCAGTCTATGGTCTTGATCTGGGGCCGACCATTAGAGGTGGAAAATAGCTGGTTAGCGTAGGAGTGCATGTGTGTATTTCATTGTAAAGGTGCTAATTATGGCCTTCAATATATTTTGTTAAATCCCTTGTGAGCTCTTTGGAAAAAACAAAAATTAAAAATGTTTGAAGCTTCAATTTCTTCATGTGTTTCTAAAAGTTTAAAGGTACAAAATACATGTCACCATTCCTGGCAGTTGGATGAGACGATCAGTGACAGTATCTGTTCAGTAAATATGAAGCTAAGCCAGGAAAGCATTAGCTCGGCTTAGCCTAAAGACTAAAAATAGGGTGAAACCGCGAGCTCACAGACTGGATAGAAAGGTGGCCAACATGTCTCCCGTTCCCACTATCCAGAAATTAAGCCAAAATGTCTCTAATACGAATGCCGTCATCTTGTCAGCTCAGTAGAGATCGGGAGATGGAGCCATGGTGGTGAGGTCCCATCAACACACGCACTCGACCAATTGTGAGTCAGTCTCAGCTGCCGATCATGGTGTTTCACCACGTTTTAATGGCATCAAAAAAAAAAAAACTTATTAGAAACATGAACACTTGAACAACCGTCAGTGGTGTGATAGGAACTCCCTAAAATGACAGAAAGCATCTCTGAGAAAAATATATTTAATGTGTTGTCTACTCAGACTTTTTAGTTTGGTGCATGTCCCATCTGCCAACAGATGCTAGGTTAAGCTATCTAACCATCTCCTGGCAACAGCCTTTTAATAAACAAAAGTGAGTTTCCCAAAATTTCAATATCACTCTATTAAAACCCCATTTCAGTTTTGTACCATTAACGAACATTCGAGCTATATAACAAATTTTCCCAGAATGCTGCAGCCAGCTGGCACGCCATCTAAAACCCACTTAAGTCTCAGAAGAAGCTGCCATTCAGCTTGATTCTATGCAGTGAGTAGTCTACGTCTCAAAAAAATGAAAGTGGTAACGATTTATTGACGTGGAAATACAAGCAGCAACTTTAAAGTCTCGCCACTGAAAATGTAAATTGAGTCATAACAGAGTTACAGAAGTTTGAACAGAATTAAATTAGAGCATCTTTGAATTGTGAAGCTTTTCAGGGCGAAAACACTAAATCCATCTTGGGACCTTTCAAAAGAACCTCCTTCCTGAATTGCATGTTTTTTTTAACATGAATTAACTCTGTCTCAGTGTCTTTCTGTCTGCACTGTACTGATGTGTGTGAACAAGCCGATGAAGAATTTGCGAGAGGACAAAATGTCCTTCACTTCAAGCTCAAAGCACCCCCCCCACTCCCGCCTCCGTCTTCCCTTTCTCAGTTGTTCCTCTTCATCCATCACGAGACCCAGAGCTGAGGCAGGTGCTTTCACTAAACATCCCTGAAGAGCTCTCCCCCGCCATCACCTCCTCTCTTTCCTCCTTCCAACCTCCTCATTCTCCTCCTGCCTTTCTCTTTCCACCCCCTCCTCCAAACATCTCTTCTCTCTCCTGCTGAAGGAACTCATCAGTGGCCCCTTCACATCTGCAGGAATCTTAATTGTATATTGTCAAACTGGGATTTTTTTTTTATCAACAAGGGAGGTGATCTAGATCAGCTGGAGGACTGTAGGGGGACCAAGCATGCACACACACACACACAACCACACACACACACGCACGCACGCACGCACGCACGCACGCACGCACCTCTACAAATGCGCGGAAATCTCATTCACTGTGGCTTGGTGAGAGAAAAGCAGAACGGGAGGCCTCTGGAGAGGCAGCTCTCATATGGCAGCTCTGTGATAACACAGATCCCTGTTTCAGTAGCTGCAGGGACTGGAAAGAAATGTGACTGTCTGCTGTTCCTCTTGCAACCTTTCTAAGTAAACACACAAATATAATCATCAGAAATCTGTGCTCAGCAGGCCGCTATCACGTTACGTCAGCACGGGCCAGAGCTCCACATCTTGCACGGTGGAGAGGGAACAAAGACTCCCATTGATTAACCGCGCTGCAACAAGACAAGACAATGATTCCCTTCAGCAACAGAGGCTGGCAGCATTGGGCAGAATCCCACCAGTGTTCTGTGGGAACTTGGAAACAAAGACAGGGGCAGACAGAGAGTGGGAGGGTCAGTAAACTGGGTTGACCCGTCTTCAATGCAAGCTCTGTAGCTGCAGCATACAGCCAGGCACAGCCCAGGAAAACACGATGGCACATACATGACTGGGCACATTCACACCAACACTGAACCGTTGCATAATTGATGTTACATCAGTGTTAGCCTTTAACGAGACCATCAATATGTTCTTACACATCAAGTGCCAGTTCTCATGCCACTGTCACTTGATGTGTAAGAACATATTGATGGTCTCATTTGATGTTACTTCAGTGTTAGCGTTTGACGAGACCACCAATATGTTCTTACACATCAAGTGCCAGTTCTCATGCCACTTTCCAATGAGCATTGCTCAGTTGGCAAACCTGTTGCCAGTGGACAGATGTAAATATAGGGCAATGATGTAAAACGCTCACAGGGACAGTTACAGTGTCCAGGCTCCAACAACCAAAGAAGGGCTCCTCCTGTGACACTGTCTCAATTGAGCATCCATTCTTTCCAAGGGAGAATTTATAAACCTGCTGACTGAAATACAAGAGGGATGGATACGATTTAGGAGAGCTCAGGCTAAAAATGTGTCCTGTGACAATGTGAAGTGGCACAGAGGTGGCATTCCACAGGTACAGGGAAAGCTATGGATTATTCCATGTAATAATTGACATTCACTTAAGTAAATTTATCCAATCATAGCATGCAGCACTAAACATAACTATGAAAGGCAGACCTGAACAACATCGGATTTCTCAAGGAATATGCATCTTTAAAAAACCTCAAACATACAAGCTTAAGTGTCTGCTCTAAAATAAGCCTGCAAATGTTGCCATACTATCTTACTTCTTGCAACACAAGTCAAACTTGTCATCTGGATTATATTCAATTGAACCTGTTGGTTATTCCACAGTGGAAAAGTATTTTAGTCCTGTGACATGAAAAGAAAATTTTTTACTTAAAATGGTAAATGTAATGGATACACATCTAACTTCTGTAGTGCCTGTCCAATAGCTATGTATGTAAGCATGTAAGATAACCACACTAGTCTGATTACATTTTGCCTGATCCTGCAAACTATAGCTCTACTCTGCAATAAAAAAAACATTTTTTAATTCCATATCCTGCACACAGGTCATTTGCTGGTGAGAATGGTGACCTTTTACCTGGGGCAAAGCCTTAGTCAATTTATAATACCATGTATGTAGCCAATTACTTTTCTTTTCTTTTACATGGCTCTCAAATAAAATCTATAACAAATATCAATGCAATATACCTGTAAATACAATATGCACCATGCTAGGGGGGCAGCCATGGCTGTAACTAACGGTGGCTCCAGTCAATAGGAAATATTCTTATGAACACATGTTTAGTCACAGCAGGACGGAATTTTTACAGTAAACATAAGGATACCCAAAGGCAATTTTAAATGTGCAATGAGTAAGAAAATTGTTAGATATTACATGCAAATTCCAGGATGTAACATAATAACAGCTGAGGGAGATTTACAGCAATTTGACCAGGGAAAATGAAAATAATTGCCCTTTGGCTCTCTGCAAAGCCAAATCAAGATTTACAGTTTAATTTGATTACGACACACCAAACAACCCTGTGAACATCATATGAAATGACAGGGGGTTTTCCATTGAAGTGCATGCTGCTGGCCTACTTCCTTTATTAAGGGGATTCCTCTGGATGCCTCTCCCCTGACACTAGGGTTGCACCATCTGCTTCTCCTGCACCAGGGGAGTTTATTATGGAGCTGACAGCACTGCGAATTATGACTCTTAATGAAATTGTGGAGCAATATGGAAGGTCTGATCCGCTTAGAGGGCTGTTGAAGTCTTATTCCCTGCAGCCACATTAGGAAAAGGGCTGGAGAATCAGAGCAGCGGGAGCCTGGCTGCAGACATATGCGGGGATAAACACTGATGTCAGGTCACAACTGATTCAATGAGGGGGCAGCTCTGCTGGGCTTTTACAATAACAACATATTCACAGTAATGTGTGGGATTTCATGACTGAATTGTTTGGTGATTCCTGGGCATATCTTAGGCTGAAAGGCTGGAATGAAGACTGATGGCTTTTATTACGATAAATGTATTTTGCTCTTTCACTGTATTAACTCCTGTTACTATGAGAGTGCAGCTCTGGGGAAGATGAGAGGGATACAGACTTATTTTCTAGTCTACTTCTCTGAAGAGCAAGACTCCTTTTGTTCCGCTTCATTACACAAGCTCCGGCATTAGTGTTTTATTCTGGGTGATGCTCTAACTGCTCCTTTCACAGGACGCTAATGAGAAAAAACTGATAATAGCTGGTGTTTACTTAGAGCACAATTCAGTCCATTTAGCGCTACTAGCTGCTGTTTTGTATTTAATGCCTTTGGAAAAGACGGATTCCATCTATAAATACACATGCTAACCCAATTATAGGTGGAGTACAGTCATCTGTGATTTAGTCTGTTTGAAGCCAGCCAAAAATAAAAAAAACCTTGAGTAGGCTGGGTGGGGCTCACCAGTACTCTGAGAACAATTACAGCTGGATGCACTCAAAAGAAAGAATCAGAAATCTATGTTATAGGAGATTTTTATTCAGGAATTATTTTAATTTCACGTTGTTCATTTTGTTGCAATACCAGTTTCATGTTCCAGTCTCAAGTGGACGGCACATGTATGTGTCCGTGTACTATATGTGCTACCTCATCACATGTGCATCGCTTTACCAGGTCTCTGAGGAAGGTTTTCTAAAGCCTGGATATGGGGTTATTACAATACATAAGCAGACAGGAATTTCATTTTGTCGTAAGATGTCAACTCACAGCGCTGGGTTTAGGTTAGTTAACGATTGTGGTTTGATTTATTTCAGTAAACAATCTGTGACTACAGGCACAATGTGTTAATTTGATTTTAACAAAAACCCTTATCTTTCATTAAACTTAACCAAAGTCCTTTTGTTACCTAAACCTAACCACCGACAGGACTCTGGGTTTGAGCCCCGGTCACTGTGACAGATGAAAGCATGTGGCACTTGATTCATTCACAAGAAGTGTCTCCAATTGAAATACATTAGTTTGAAAGTTGTGCTGAATGTGTCCATGTACACAAATCAAAACAAGGTCAAACAATCCAACACATCTGTCTTACTCTTCCATCCATCCATCCATCCATCCATCCATCTATCCATCTATCCATCCAACCAACAATCCATCTATCCATCTATCCATCCAACCAACAATCCATCCATCCATCCATCCATCCATCCATCCATCCATCCATCCATCAATCCATCCATCCATCCATCCATCTATCCATCCATCCATCCAACCAACAATCCATCCAACATCCATCTATCCATCCATCCAACAATCCATACCACAGGGGGGAGCTGGAGCCAATCCCGGATGACATTGAGCTAGAGATGGGGTACACCCTTGACAAGACACCAGTGCATCACAGGGCTAAGGAGACAGACAACCGTTCACACTCACATTCACACTGATGGTCACTTTAGAGTCTCCAGTCAACCTAACCCCAAAAATGATGTAGTCTGATACTCTGCACCCAATTGTACAGAGTCATAGATCTCAACACCACTAATGTAAGCTAACCTGGCGGCTGGTTGTACTGTAGTTTAATATTTACTGTAGTCGAGAGATAGAGTGATATTCTCATCTAACTCTCAGCAAGACGCCTTTCTTCCACCCAATCAAAGGTGACTTCAGGCCCAACTGTGCTCATTCTACTGTTAACACAGCGTTTGACCTCATTGTCACCTGTTGAGAATATTGATCTGCACTAACCAACAGCTGCCCGGCCCTTCAGCCTCCCTCCTTCCCTGCAGGAGCAGCCTCTGTGAGGCGGATCACATCCCTTAATTTAACCTGCGCTCATCCCATTATACACGCTTCTTCAGCTCGAGTAATTACGTTATGTAAACGACCAGTAGATCTGCTGTGAGTGATCAGCCAGTGTTTTTGTTCACTGGCATCTTACTGGCATTTGCTGAGGAGAGGAAGAGCTTCCCCCAGTTGGTCCGGGCATCTGCACCAGCAATGTCCTGGTTTTGAGCCAACCAGCAGGAACTCACACGCCACAACCCCAAATTAAATCACCAGGATTCTGGTTCACACCCAGGCAGCCATTAGGACCCAGGGCGTGATGGGCAAACATCGCCACAAATAGAGCTCTGCTTCCTTCTAATCCCAGATGAACAGGTGCTTCTATTTAAAAGGACCAAATCCTTTCCAATCCACCCCCCTGGAATCTGAGCCCTCTCTCTCCTCTCCCACTGTATGAGGATTTTTCCTCTGCCGTTCTGCCTTCGCTGGATTATGGGTAGAGAAACAAAAGCATTGAGTCATGAATGAGATCTGGAAATCTGCACGAGGAAAACCGTTAACGACTTTCTCCACACTTCCGCCTGAGAGATTGTCACAGTGTTGTGACTATCTTCCAATATAATGCTAAATTGGCTCTTGGTAGTCACTTTATTATATTTCTTTATTTTGTCGGTTATAAAACCTAAACATGATGGCTGACATTAACTACACTGTATATTTTGTTGATGTGCTTTGTTATTCCTCACTTGTGGCGCTCTCTGAGGTTTAAAAGGTTTTTTGCACCCCTGCTCTTACTGTATGAATGCTAAAGTCATTAGCAATACAGACAGCAAAGAGTGGAAATTTCTTGATCCCAGACTAAGGAAACACCTTAAAAAGAGTTTGGAGGCAACATGGACGACAGAGAGGGGTTAGGCAGGAGGAAAGGATGATGGAGGGGGGTAGATGAGGAGGGAGTGAGAAGAGGTCCAAGGTTTACTTTACTTTGACCCAAAGACCTTTGTAAAAACCGAGAGGCCCATCAGGCAGCGTAACACCTGGCGGGGACTGAGTGACTGGACAATATGGTGCGAGTCTGGCTTTGACAGCGGCCACAAGACAGATTGATTGCACTCACTGAGTGCAGGATCGTCATGGCGAAAGAACACTATGGCAAACCAAAGCTCTCATCAAAGCGGCCGAGTTTGAGCTCTGCTAATTATAATTTTCCCCCCCGGGCCAGAAACCAATTTGTCTTGTTTTCAATACGACCAAGTTTCCTCTATCACGCTGACAGCGCAGCTCAGGCACTGTGGCTGTAATGAAAACAATTTCTTTTAAAAAGCAGTGGGGTCTGGATTTGGCCTTGAAAAATGCAAAAAGAGAAATCCTTCCACTCTTATTGCTGTAAGTGGGTGGGAAGGCCAGGGAGCAAGCAGACATAAATTCTATTGTCGGAGTCCAAATGTGTTATGTTGTTAAAGGAGGAATAAGGTTGACAGGTCCCTGGGGCGAGTATGGAGAGCCAGCTATTCACACAAGCACAATCACAACCTTTCTAAATATGAATTTCATACGGCCCGTGCAGTCTTGGCTTTTGTTGCGGACACAATGTGTCATGCATGGTCTGCACCGGCTCAGCAACATTACAAAGAAAAGGAAAAGGCTGGGGGTATCTGAGTGAGGGACAAGTGTTCCTGGCTTTCTTAAAAGCCCTGCTTTTCTTCTGTGGCCTGACCTAATGAGTTCACCGACAGAGCGCTGCCCAGAAGACTGGGATTGAACTGGTCTGGGAGTTTGAAGATGAACACATCTGGTTTTGTGCTGAAGCTCATGATGTCAGATATTATGTGTTAATACTTGATATTGAGGCTTGAATGTCTTCTTGCAAGAAGGAAAAGTCTTCATTGTCTCCCACAGATGGAAAACCCCTCTGAAAACTTCTCTATTCTCATTGTCATTCTCCAGTTTCAGAAACATAAATAAAACTACAGCTTTTGTGTTGCTTAAGGTAGTGGAGACATGTTAAATATGATCCAGGTTAGTTCAGTTTGTGTAAGAAAGACGTGCATCTGAAAGCTTCCCAGATGTCAAAACACTGCACAATGCTTTACAAAGCCATGAGAAACACATTTTACAACTTCAAACAACAGTAAAATGATCTTTCATTGTGATGGTTGCAGAGTAAACTGTAGATATACTGTATTCACTCTACATCGCCCTCTGTCCAGAACGTTCACTTAGCCACTGTGATTTTTGAGTATGCATCTTTTGCGCCGGGGGCACCCAGCTGTCTAGGTGGACTGGTGTACATCACTGCACAAGTTGAAAAGACAGGGGATCACCAGATTTATTACAATCCTCTGAAGACCATGAGTGTCTACACCAACTATCACTGAAATCCATCAAATAGCCTTTGAGATAATCAAGAGCGATGGAGAGACTTAAGAAATGAATAAAAACATGTTAGAATCATGGTTAACTCGTGATACACACCTGATATTCAATAAAGAACAAATGGGAGCAAACACACCCGGTAATTCTATTGAAAAATATGACAACAACACAGTGAGCTAAGCTGTGCCGAGGCTGTAAGTACTCATGACATGATTGTATGAAGCGCAGGTTAAATCATCCTTTAAACTGCGTGTCAGACTGTTGAGGCGGCCATCTGGAGGGGAACATTTGGGACCCATTAAAATCAAAACCCATCCCCACGTCCCAAGAGTGTGGCGCTGTTCACTTCATGACTTGGCAGAGAATCACTTACACACTCTCCCAGTGCTGAACTTCAGTGACACAGAGGCCCTGCAAACGTCCACAGAGAGGCAGACAACCAGGCAAAGAGGAAACAGACATGGCAGTTATCTCAGTGGCGTGACGCTTCAGGTGGGATATGAAAGATTGACCCACTGATAACAACCATACGTCTCTAGTCTGGCAACATGATTTAATTAGTATTCAAAATGATCCAACATAAAGGGCCTCTATTGCAGAAGTCAAAAACCCACAGGCCTGAATAGTAAAAAAGAGACATAATCACACTTGCATTTAAAATGTTCCAATAAAATGAGTCAACCATGTCAATCATTCACATTTAGTTCAACTTAGAATTTTTGCAGGCAAATCTACGCTGTTGACCAATGGTAAACGTCAGAAAATCTGACCGAAATGCAGGAAGCCATCCCAGCTGGTAATCTGTGTCCCTTTTAGTAAATCAAAGCTAAAAATATACAAAATACCAAACTGAAGTCTAATGAAAAACGCAAAATATGAACCCCATTCCCCCACTGACATAACAGGCTCTCAGTACAGCCTAATCGGACACTTCCTGTAGGACCACTCCATCGTGGGCTCTATCAACATTTTAACACAAATCTGTACTTTCTACTCTTTAAATTTTCTAAACAGGCTGGTTACTCTTGTTTTAATGCGTTTGAGGGTAATTATTCATTATCTCTCTTTGCATCATCGAGCGCTGCCTTATTATATTGAGTCATATACATTGAAATTGTGAACTCATGACACAATTTCATCTAGGATTAGCCATGCAAATCAAAATTTAATATGTTATTGTTGTGATTTTTCCATAAGGCTTGCTGCTGGAAGCTGAAAAATATACATATACAGTAAAGATAAGCAGAATTATGACAGTAAATATAAATTAAGATGAATACTGATGAAGCATTGTTTATGTAGCACTCTGCACACAAGGTATAAGTTTACCTTTGCATAATGATCTCCTGTCTCTTTCTCTCTCTCTCTGTATTTGCAAATGATTCAGTGAATGAAGCAGACTGTCAAGTGAGAATTAAATCCAAGCGCATTAGTTTGCTGAGTCAACATTCTGTGATAATCTAATAACAGTAGAACGAAGCCATAAAAGTCTAAATGAGCTGCAGTTAATCTGGGACACATTAGCCATTTTTCTGAAACTCGGTCGTAACCATGAATTCCACAGTAACTTTCTGCAGACATCTGAGACCCAGCTGATGGGCCTGCATGGACAACACTTTACTCTGCTTCAGTTTGACCACCATGAAACCCAAGCGATGAATTATACAGTGAGTCAGATCCATGCAAATCTGCTCCAAACAGGCCCCGGACTGAACAGCGCATTCATTGTGACCATGACATCAGGCCTGATACCCTCGGTCCCATGACACTCCATCAGACGGCTGAATCTCTGAAGCAGTCACCTGAGGAGGAACCTGTGGGAAATGTGAGTGAGTTCTATTACTTGGAGGCGAAGCATACATTAGAAATCAAAGAGTGCACTCTCTGTACTCCGCTACGTCTACACCTTCACCAGCTCTCTCTGCCCTGCAGCATCACAGCCACGACACCACCTATCTTGTTTTTCCCCCACACTCCATATAGAGCAGAGAGCATCTCAATAGCTGTGTCTCAATTAAGGGGCCGTATCCTTTGGAAGCTGCATTTGAAGATCGAATGCATCACAGCAGCGCAACTATAGGCTGTCCCATTTCAAAGGCGGCCAAATCCATTCTAACATCCCAGCGAAACAAAGGCTCCAAAGGTTAGATCCTTCTCGGGCCCACCTATTCCAGGATTCACTGCGCTTCAGCAAGCGACTAGACGTCCGATGCTGGAATATCACGCTTCAACTTAAATGATCAGCTAACGGTACGCTCGTTAAAAAAAACAAGGGGCATTACAACTTTCCCTTCGTGTCCAACTGCAGCTCTGTTGCTAGGCGACAGCAGTAAGGGCGGATGACGCCGATCTGGATCCAGCGATCCTCTGGAGACCAGCCTGTCACATTTTGGTTCAGCCTTCATTGTGTGCAGCACAAAAAGGAAGCCGCCCCTGAATTGAGACACAGCTAATATCATGGCTCTTGAAACTTCTCACACTTTATGAAACCATCTATCACTCGACATCACATCCTTCCTTTGCACCTCCTTCTGATATTTGTACCTGTTAAGTTCTTGCTTTCTTGACGTAGCATTTGCTGAAACAACGCTGTCATTGCCTCTTGGTAAGACTCTCAGCTCATTACATTAAACAGTTTATCTAACTCCAGCCACCTCCTGGCACAATGGGCCATAATTTACATCGTTTTTCCGGCAGATTTAAGCAGATTGAATCAGCAAAGGGTTGTACCTTGAAGTGAAATACTGCTTACTGGAGTGAGGCGGCAGCTCTTGGCTTCATATCAGATGTGGATGGTTAATCACAAGAGCTGCGAACGCTTGGAATACCGATGGGAATGTTAAAATTACCCTTAAGCATTGCAAAAATTAGTAAATATGTAAAAACTTTCAGTGGGTTTAAAAATGTTTTGATTTCATTAAATTTGTGATGGTGGCAGACATCCAAGTGGAGGAGAGACTTCACAATGTGTCTCTTGGTTATGAGAGTTAGTGGTGGTCTGTGTGTGTGTGTGTGTGTGTGTGTGTGTGTGTGTGTGTGTGTGTGTGTGTGGCCCCTCACAAGTCGCTCTCTGTGAAGGAGAGAGAAATGTCACGTTTCCGAGCCTTTGAAACTAAAATATTCTTGATGTGTTCCCACTACCTGGACTGCCAGACTATAAATAGAGCGCTGTTAAAATAACTTAATGTTCCACTTTCCAGCCCCAAAAAAAGATTTAATTAGATGATTATTTCCCTTGTTTACCGGCCCTGTGTTGTTGCATTGAGCAGTTTTGTGACAGTCACTAAAAGGGGTCTGCGTGCTTATAGTGGGGCGGGGGCTCAGGCTCGTTCTGTCTGCAGAGCGGGGTATTAATTGTTCCACTGTCAGCCACAGGCACTCATCTCATCCCACAACCATTAATCATAACGTGAGAGGCAGGCAAAGGGTGCAGGGCCAAAATCACATATGCATGAAACCAATTTGCAACACCAGGAATCTGAAAAGCTCATTTTAATTCCCATGGTGTGCATATTGTGTAAGATTATATATATTTTCGTGTCTCGTAGATCCTCAGCAGCCTTGCTCATCAGTCCATTTCAGTCTAACTAGCTGGACGGGTTTATAGTAAACAAACGTGAACGAAGGATCTCATTAAAAACAACCACAGACAGAGAGGGGTCTGTCTCTCTCCACGTAACAATGCGGCCTCTCTGTTTCATTCCACATAACCTCCCTGGAGTCTGGATTATGACCAGCGCCGCGTCTCTCCTGAGCCACGAATAAAACGAACAGTTCATGAGTCAAAACCTTTTACATCCACACCTATTCATGAGGAGAAGCGAGAAGCAGCCGTTACAGGGCGCAGCCTCCACCTCCCTCCCTCATGTCCATGAATGAATGGAGGCTCTATTGAGGCTGGACGCTCTGTTGCTTCAACCTACAGTGGAAACTATGACGATTAAGCAGCAGGTAGGAGAAGGAGGCTCCTGGGATGGCACGGCCGAGAGGTCCCACCACTAATGCTGCCATATTACACACAGCCATTTGTGTGTTTCTAAGGGACAGTTATAACCAGGGTGGCTTCACGGCTCAAGGTTAATCAGGGTTCAGCTTTGTCTCAAGATTGAGGGATTGCTGTTCTAGCTCAGGCAACAGAGCACATGTGGAAATTAAGCCCTACATTTTTCAAGAACCAAGAGACATCACCCTGCTCATACCAGAGGGACCTGGTTCTGTTATTTTTCTCTTACCACAGATCAGGAGCTTTCGGGGATCTTTTTGTATTTTATAAAGGTAGGTTTTTTTTAGACTGCTACAGGTATAAACACAGCAGTAGTGAGAGTGAACGGAAACAGTAAAGTTGTGGTCCAGACTGATAAACACTGAGCCGAAGCTTTCGACAAAGCTCTACAAAGCCTAAAGGGAAGCTCAGACTATTCTCTGCAGCAGGTACACATCTCTTTTTCAACTGTCAAACTGTTTTTACAATGTGATATGGTACATTTTGATGAATACTAATCAGATCCACTGTTAAATGAACAAAGATTAAGGCCACATCCCTACAACTACATTTATAAACTAAAATGATCTCTGTCCTAATGAGTGCTTTGGCTTCCTATTAGTTTTAATCCATGTTGATGCTAACACAACTGAAAACATATATCACCTCACCACTAACGTACACTGGGCATGCGTGTACATGGTTTGCTCGAATAACAGCTCGTCATCAACACTTGCCATTGTTTATCCATGGGGCTCTACACTGGCAGTCGATGCTAATGCTGGTTGTTTTGTTCCTGAAGCGGGTCATAGGAGTCTGATTAATCAAACAATGGCTACGTCATGACCGAAAAGACCCAATCAGCAAGCGGTCTGGCCCGTCCAGAGTAAAACACAGCCCTGGAGTGTTTCCAAACTTCTCTGTTTTACCGACTCTAAAGCAAAAAATAAAGTAGTGTGGACGACAGGCGTATCCTCAGCAGAAAACAAAAGTAGTTTGGATGTATCCTGAGTATAAGCTGTGAGTAGCAGCAGTGGCTGATGCACAAAAGGTGTTGAGGCAGATGCAGAGTTCATGAAAAGCCAATGAAATGATCCCATGTTACAGGTTTGCTGATCTACAATGTAAAAATTATACCAGAATAATTATCCCAGAACTGGTTAATATGTCTGTTGTCTGTATACAATCTTACACACCACGAACATCATTAGACGTCTTGCTGAGTCAAGAGTTACTCTGCATCAACATACATCCCTGAAATCCCCAGACAACATCAACAGTGCTTCTTCTGGCTGTGTGGTTGTAATAATTTGCCCTTTACCTCTTTCTGGGTCATTTCATGGAATTACCCCACAACAGTGAAATCAACCCCCACTAGACGACAGGAGAAGCTTTCAGAGGCCTGCTTACAAAAGGTCGACGCAACCTCCTTCTCCTGCTCCTCCCACCCTTTGACCTGAGCGGGGACATACTTGATATTTCTGTTCATGGTGATACAGTGACACTAGTTGAATGACCCTTACTGTTACTCTGGCCAGAGGCTAGAAATGATCTCCATTACTGTGAGGTGAAATACAGTGTCGAGTAGGTGCCTGGCTAAAGGTTATGGCTGCAGCACGGAGACCAATATTCTCTAAACTATAGAGCCTGCTCATAGAGAGAGAAAAATATGTATAGAAGATAAATGTATAAATACAGAGCCAGTACAACAGACCAGCCTTACCCAGAGCGAGCTGAGCTCACTTTCCAAAGACAAGGGCTGCAGAATGAAAGTCCTCGAGAGGCTATGAAATGTTCATTATACCCTGGCACCTCACATACAATACAATTCATCCATCTGCAGCAGACACGGCGAAGTTAATGAGAGGATCAGGAGCGTTTCAAAGAACTTTCGGGGCCCTGGGCAAAAAGGACCTGGGAGGCCCTACATCAACCCAAACCGAACACACACCCCTACAGCACAAAATACACATGATACCAAACCACATCGTTCTAATCTTCAAATGACTTTTTAGTTTCAAAACTATAAACGAAGTGGGTAATGTGCATACACATAACTGAAAGTAAAATAGTAGGCTAAAGTCTAAGTTCAAACATTCACCACCATCCCTGGCACATCATACACACACATTTAGATATTAGAGTCTTCTAGCAAACCAGCTAAAATCAAAAATCGAGATCATGGTAAAAACAGCCTGTCCTTCCCTTCAGACCATCTATAAGAGTTCTGTGGTCAGACTAGCACACAGGATCCTTAATGACCCGTCACACATTCTGTTCTCTGAATTGGACCGGTTACCATCAGGCAACCATCCCTAAGTCCATCACATTACTCAATAAGGAAGCATGTTGATTCTGCCATGTATCTCAATAACCTTCACACTTTGTCTGGCACATTTTACACTTTTTAGGTTTTAATGCCATTTCCCCCATCTTTTTATGTGTTACATTCATTTAGTGTCTTATCTTTAAGTGTTTTTGGGGCAGGGGTAATATTCAACTCACTTTTACCCTGCATTATTATTCTGGGTCTTACATGATATGTCCTTGTGTACAGTTTTGTTGTTGTTACACAATATACTGTTCTGCAGCTGCTGCAGCACTTTGGCCCAAGAAAAATGTCCCCATTGGGACAATAAAGTATAATTGATTTGATTCGGTCCAAAGGAAATGATTGGTTGTGTTTATTACCGTCCTGCAAGGGCCACAGACTCCAGCTTTTTTTTCTTTTTCTTTTCAGATGACTTTATTTATTGATGGCTATCAGGACGTGAAGAGGGTTACAAGACTAAAAGCGATTCTGTATTAACTGACCAACCCCAATTACATGTATACACATGGACATGTGATGTGGTAAGATACCTGCTGTCCTGTACAACTTACCTTTTGGGTGATCAGTTATTCTTCTGAGCGGCAAAAGCACTTTGCTGAAAATACTGAAAGCTTGAGTGCAATATGTAGCTCGACAGTGAATAAGATGGCGTATGCCTCCTCAAGCTATATCAAAACCTCAGCCCACATTTCAACATAATCCCATCATAAATCTTTTCCATGTCTTTACCATACATTCAGCTGTATGCCAAAGTTTTGATGTGTTCTAAACTGCTCTGAGACAAACCATCTTTCCAAATACCTACCAGCAACAATCCAAAAAGAAAGTGAAAAATAAGTTATTTTTCTTTAATGCTGGGTCTTCTTGATATTTTTGTCTGTTGAGGGTCAAAATAGGTGATTTATTTATTCCTGTCGTGTCATGGCCGAGAGACCCGACAGACTACACCTTCTTCCCCAAACAATCACTGTTTGCTGGGGACAGCATTTCACAGTGAAAAAGTGGCCTTTGATGTATATATTTTTTCAGTCTATGCTCACTCCAGGTCTCTAAAGTATCCCAGTAATGACTAAACAAAGACGTGTCGTGTTAACAGCCAGAGAGGAGGGGGAGATTTTTCTCTCTTACTATATTGTAAATGCAGTGAAAGAATCAATATAAGACATTAACATGGTGCTCATGACAACAGTTGCTGGTAATGAGCAGCTACAGTGCGGAGCTGTGGTGAGGGAGGGAGCTGTGATATTGACAGTTTCTCCATCCTCCCTCTGCTCACTTTCCACCCACCTGCACACTCAAGACATTTATGCCAAGGGGTGAGTGAACAATTGCGCGGCTTTTAATAGAAGGAGGACATCACCTCAAACGTCTCTCTCTCCTCCTCAGTGAAACAGCTCCTCGTTCAGACAGCATGGTGACACTGACTTGAGGAGCGCGGCTATAAGCTGATACATTTTCTACAAAGAGAACAACCCCGCGAGTCCAAACTCTGCGTCTGTGAAAACCAGCCGCATCATATCTGAGTGTGTGATTTACGTCATTTAATGGGCGGCATCTTCCACAGCTATCCATCTTCACCACTAACAGTTACCCATCCATTCTTTCCAAACCGAGCAAAACAAATTACTTTTCAGACCTGGTGGAGGACACGACAGGCTCCTGATGCACCACCCTCTGTCTTTCTTCAGCCTGAAACCATAAACTGTCCTGTTTTTAAAATAGACATACAAAATTCAAAGCCCCTCATCACTGCCATTGCTCCATCTAACGGAGAGACTGGTCTTGTTTCAACCGTGCAGACCAAAAAGACGAGTTTTCCGCTGAAGGCAGTAAAATATTTATAGCTGCAAAATGTAAGAGGAACTGGCCAAGTTAGACTGCTAACGTGCCATTTAGCAATATGTAACCTACACACATTACCACAGTGCCTGTGTACTGTGACCCTCACACACTACACTATAGCAGTATTAATACCTCTTTTACGCCCCAAATCAGTGAGTATATGCAGTTTTTTTTAAACGCGAGTAAAATCAATATTAAAAATTGCGATTGACTTTCCCATTGCCACTACAGGAGTTTGCCATTCTGTTTTTTTTTTTTTGTTCACGTTGGGTCATATTCGATGTCACGAACGTTTGGCTTGAGAGGCTTTGAAAGTGTTTAATTACACAGTGTAACAGCGCTTTGGTTCACGGATGATGGTATCAGCCCATGTGCATGATATCACTTTCAACCACCGACAACGCTTTCAGATAAAAATTGATTGATGTTGTTGGTGTGACTCGCAGAGCAGGTCAATAATGGTCAAATTAATTAAACACTGATGACACTGTGCAGCCTGTGTTGTCTCATATAGAGTGACACACTGTTACAGCCCCTATATTTGGACCCTGCAGAAATACTGTATGATAATGATAAAAAGTCAAGCAAACAATATGAGGGAAAACTGTAGGATTATACAACTTAAATATCCGAATTGGACAGTTCAATTGAAGGAATCCTTTAAGCTCTGGTTACCTCCAGGTGTCTCTGACTGCTACATCACCCTCATTTTAAATAGCAGCAGTTCCTTGAGTGTCCCATTATGAGCTACGACACAACCTTCACAACAGTGTTGGGAGCCAGGCAATATCAAATTTATATAACTACAAATCTTTTGTATTTGATTTATGTAGTCATCCATGGAGCAGTTTGTATTGTATAGTTAGTACATAGTTACATATCATTCTGAATTTATGATATATTATTTTGTTAAATGTAATTTACAATAATCCCGCTGTTTATCTTTATGTTAACATATTATTAACAGCGGATGGATCAAGTGTCGACCACATTCCACTATATATCTCACAGTCATAGTAGATCAAGTAGCAAACTAGTTTTGTCAGTTGGTTTAGTGAGATATGTAAGTTACACCTGGTAATTAGAAGTTGTAAACATTAAAATGAACTCCACATTTGAACTGGTATCTGTGCTGCTACGTCTTTTCATTTGGTGACGCATAATATCCACTTAGTAAATGCTCACACAGGTAAAACTAGCCTCAGGACCTGAGATGCTGTAAACCAACTCTGAACGTGTTTATCTTATCATAAAGTTTCCATTATTCCTGAAGCCACCATACTAAAGAAGTGTGCTCTCTAATGAAGGCACTCTGGATAAAAGCACTGAGAGGGTGCCTACATATTGTGCTTTGGATAAAAGCATCCATTAAATAGCAGATAATAGTGTTAGTGTATAAAGCAGAACGTGCTGATACAACGGGCAGGGAGAGGAGCGTAATCGGTGTGCTGTGATTGTGTAGAGACAGGCAGGGATTAGTCAGGGAAAACTGGGGCTTGCATGCACTCTCACCTTGCTATGACTTCACACCTTTCTTTAGCGATGACAGGCCACAGGTCTCTCTCTCTCACACACACACACACGCACAAACACACTCACAGCTGCATCAGCCAAAAAACTCACAACAAGCCCAAGCCTGAGTTGAGTACCTTGCCCTCCGCTTACCCCGGCATTGTGTAGAAACAGCTTGTTGTTTAAACTCCTGTGTGTGTTTGTTCTGTCTATTCACGCCTTTAGGTTTCGCAGTAGAAGAAATGTCAGTGCGTCTTTGTGTTAAAATGCCTATATTTGGAGTTTAGCACAAAGCGGATACTACGCTGCATGTCTCCTTAACGCTGACTCTGCTCCTCTATACCTGCCTCACAGCTCACCTCTGCCCTGTGGGGTCAGTCTAATAAAACATTCACAACCCCCCGTCAACATCACTATACAAAGGGGGGGTGTTGCTGTTTTAAGCTTGCTGATTCTCACCCCCTGAAGACAAATCATTTGCACTTTGTCATTTGTTGTTTCATGTTTCACCATTGTTTCTGCTGTTATTCTACCATCATAGCTGAGGTGACGTAACCGTGACGTGGTCCACTCCAAACTGGTCTGTATGAGCCTCATGGGAACATGGCACCAAAGAGTTTGGCAGTTGTGTTGGCGCTCTGAAATGCAGCAGGTGTCAAGAGGAGCCTTATGAGGAAGTCTGCAATTTTCAGACTGATTCTAGATCATGTTTTTTTTCCCATCTGTATTCCAGAGCGTGGTCTTTCAGTTTGAGATTAGGACTTGATCCTTGATTTTACCACAGCATGTTGACCAGAGAACTGCTGCACCCCTGCTCCATGAAGTTGTTGTAATTTTTCTTCAAGCACACCGACTTGAAGCCTATGTAAGCTGTGAAGGGCATGAACCCAGGTTAAAGTAACCCCCCGTACGGGACCATGAAAGACATAAACCTAACACACCCACAACGAGGCCGGGACACGATTTTACTTGTCAAGACTACACCTGACATTCTATTCCTTGGGGATTTTTGACCTATTGACCAAAAACAATCTAAGCGCAGATGCAAAAATCCAAGAGCAGAGGAATCAGACACTTTACACATGCAAAGAAGCAGCATGAGGAAGCTGGAGCACAGGAAATAAGGCACAAGCAGATTGTATTTGAGTGTGAGCACAGGGTTTTGAGTGAGAGCATTAAAAAATCTAAAGTGAAATGATTACGTCCTGCTGTTAAAGTGAAAGATCACAGTCTTGAATAAAGATAGGAAACCAACCACACTGTATGTACCACGTCAGAGCTTCTTAACACAACACAGGTCTTTTATTTTAAAAACATCCCAGAATAATCCCCAGCATCCCAGAATCGATAATATACTGTTACTTCAGACCAATCCACCATCACTCAGGAAAGATGAGGTTTATAGCAAACCGGTGACAAAAGTGTTGAGAGGGTTTCAGAGTTGACTCTAACGTCCGCATTAGTCTGTTAGAAAAGAATGCAGTGTCTATCTTTTAAGCCCTGTCACATGGATTTACGGCCTCTATATACTGTGTGTATCTCTCACTATATAGTCTCCGACACCCTTATAAATCAGAGAGTGGATCATAAATGAGCCACACACTTGCGCTGGATGACGGGCTCCCTCATTCTAATTGCCAAAACATTGTCCTGGTGCCACTGTCAGTCACTCGAGCGCCACAAAGTGTGTACTCAGCTGCAGCTCAAATTAGTCCCCGGCAGACACACTCTTTAGTCCTGTTTGAGTGAAGCTTTTCAAATTGAAAGCTCAGCAGTAGAAGGAAATTACTGAAACTTCAATGAATGAAACTATACATCTGTGGCCTGTTATGAAAGATTTCCATCATCGGCAGGAAGCGTCGGCCTCGGGACAAAGTGTCTTTCTATAGGAGCCTTATATTTTACAGTAGATTTAACATCGTGAAAAGAGAGCAAAGGCATGTAAAACAGATAACTAAATTGCTGTGCTAATATTCTGCCACTGACCTTGCTAAAAATAGAAAGATAATAAATATGCACAGAAGACATATATCTCTTAAATTCTCTGACTTCTGTTCGGAGCAAAACACTTGCAGCCTTAATGCAGTCGCATCAACTAATTATGCCCATCTGGCCGAGACTGATCCGACCCCAGCTTACATTATGAGATCAGTGTGTGTGTGTGTGTGTGTGTGTGTGTGTGTGTGTGTGTGTGTGTGTGTGTGTGTGTGTGTGTGTGTGTGTCTCCAGGAGCACGACAACGCACAGGTGTCATCAGCACAGTCACTTCCCCACTTAAGCCTCAGACCCATCTGTTCCATTCATGCCCAGTGGAGGCAGGTCACAGTCACAGCCAGGCATTACGAGTAGACTGACGATCTCCAGGTGCTCAGACCTTATGCAAGGAAGACGTCTGTGAATATCAAACGTAGCAGCTTGGGATATCTGCGTCAAGGTGCCCAACAGACCCGAGATTTTTTCATGTTTGCACTTTGCTACCAACAGTCAAATACCTGACGATGTATTTGGATGAAACGTTAAAGTGGAAGGAGATTTTGAAAAGTGTTTGTACACATGGATGCGTGATAAAAATGTCCTCTGGATATGGTTTGAAGATGAGGGCTGGCAGGCGACCAGCTCCGTGAGCGCAGGGAATGTCTCAGTCTCTCACACAAGTTAAACTCCTAATTGCTCCCAGCAGCCACATTTATATTAAAGAGCAGATTCCAGAACTGTCATGCTATTATTTTCAATATATATGTATTCTGGACATAATAGGAAAAAGGAAATGGGCATTGGACATAATCTTCAAGTACCCACCCATGGTCTTGGATTGACAGCTACCTGCCGGTTAGCCCTGTTACCCGTTTTGATGAGGGAGCACTGTGCTCCAGTTACAGGGGCGAGTTAAAAATAGACCTCACTCAGTCACCACTTAGCCTGACAACGTGGAGAGCAGATTGTAAATGAGCACAGTGAAGTGCTTGAATGGCAGCCCCTGTCGCCGGCTCCCTGGGCTCCGACACACACACTGAATGTAAAGCAGCGGCGCACACCGCTAACGATTGAGCAGTAAACACACTTATCATGTATTAAGGGCCCGTGCGCGCGGCACATGAGGACAACGGCACCTCTGTTGCTCTGGAAGCTTCTGAGGAGAAATGGTGCTAAGTTGTACGGTGAGGCCACTACACTGGTTACCTCGGCCAAGGAGGTCATGTTTTCATTAATGTTTGTCTGACCTTTAGCAGGATTACGAAAAAACGAATGGACTGAGTTTAATGAAACTTGGTGGAAAGGTGCGGTAAAGGCCAAGGAAGAACACATTACCTGTAGAAGTGGATTCAATCCAGGATCTTTTTTTAATTTAAAATTGAGAGATTTTTATGGGAAAAAACATACATATGTAGAGTGCTACCCTTTATGAAGAGGTAACACATTTTGCATATTAGGATAATAATCTGGATTTTGTGAATCAAAATAAGTGTTATTAGGGGAGTGATCTTTATTCAGTGACTGTATGGCAGCAAATATTCCTTTCAACTATATTTTACCTGCCTTTAATGAGAGCAGTTTGCAGAAAAATTCTAAATACGTTACATGTATGTGATCTCAACACATGCATATGCAATATGGTGATTAAGTGGCCAATCAGCCTTCTAGATTTTGAATACATTGATGTTACATCCTGTATCTAAAAAATCTTTGTTGCATTTTCATCCTGAAACTCAAAATTAGCTCTTCTCTTGGAGATAAGCAGCTATGGACACGTCTCAGTGTTTGACTGATGTTGTGCGTTCAAACGTGAACAAAACCTGGTTACAGATTGACCAGCGTGTGGCTTTGCCTGGCACAGGGGCGAGAGTGTTACTGCAAGTTTCTGCAGCTCAGCTTGTCCCTTATTATTATCTATAAAAAATACAAATTGAATGGCAGATTATATTCTACAGCAGTGACACATTCCACTGCAATCTCAGTATGTTTGCAAAGCCATTCACAGAGCTGGTCAATGCTGCGTCTTATCAACTTCAAACCTGCATTAATGGATTTTTTGGGCCACTTTGGCAAAGCGTCAAGCTGTAAACAAATACTGGATCAAGTAGATATGACTAATGGGTTAGCACAAAGTGGTTTATTTACACATCCAGCAGATGCGGCACAACATTACTATTGACTCTGTGTCAGGTTCCATTCAATCAATGAAACAAGGCAAGTATTTACTCTCAGTTTTGCACTGGTTTGGGTCTCACTGCCTCTGAGGGAAATGGCTAACTTGATAAATGTGGGTCTGACACTATGAGTGACACCTTTCACATCATACGTACTCAATTAATCCACTAGAATAAAGCTTTAATAGCTACCTCCATCAAGGAGGTTATATTTTCATCTGCACTTGTCTATTTGTTATCTTGATGAAAGATTTCTCTCATGTTTATGAGTTTGTGTAATCTGGTGCAGATCCAAATAATAATCTGGATCAAGTGAATTTAAAAGTGTTTTTATAAGGGAACTGTTGAGCCCTGGCGGAGGTATCTTCTCGACTGACAGCCCTTATTGTTTATATGTGTGATCTGTTGTCTGCTCTTTCACAGTTTACCTCCAAGGCCTTTAACATTTAAATCAGAGAATGTACATTTATGTCCCTCTTTGTGTTTTCTCCTGATGTGAAAGCTCATCACATTCATGCCACTATGCCTTCACGAACCTCACCCATTGCAGCGTCTTTATATCAGAAAATAATTACCCCCTGCTTTATGCGTATGGCCCATTAGAGGCAAGATCAATACCCTCACTCGTTCAGCCTGTGCTTCATTAAGTGCACCACGAGGCATCACTGTGACAGGGCTTGAAAAATGTGTTGGCAGCACCGGCGGCCTGAACAGCGCTCTCTGGGGCAGAGCTACACGTCCGCAGACAGAAGCACACAGGAGCGAGTCTTAACTGCTCTCGCTAACCCACAGGCTCAGTCACACTAGAGTCTGACCCCACGAGCTATGGAGACGTGATTATACAGCGATTATACTAATGAAATGGATAGAAGCGTGGCAGGTCACACTCAGTATATCGCACTTTCCCTGCAGTCGGGCTTAATGTCCCTGCTGCTGCTATAGTTGTTCTATAAAAACACTCGGAAAGTTCACAGGCTGTGTAAACCTTTTAAAAAGTCGGATTATGTTTTTCATGTCTGAATCAAAAAAAGTCTGTGTATGTGGGTTTTCTGTCATTGTAAATGTGTGTGTATACGAAGGTGTAAGGTCATCCCAGGCAAGGGGGCTGATGGGAGGACCCCTCCAGTCGCCTGATTCACGTGGTAGGCTGCAGGCTGAGCTGATGTTCCTCTGCTGTATACATACTGATATCGCTACTCTATTACAACCTTTTCCACCAGTCAGCCACATCTGATAAGACTGACATGATTTCATATACTGCACCGTTTATCAGTTCTACACGGGCTGACTGAGGGAAGCTCTCAGTCCGAGATGACTCTACCGTGCTGTTCACAAATGTGTGTAACTATGCTGCCAACCTTGTCCTGTCATTTTAACAGAGCATGGGTGTAGTGTGCATTCCAGAGGCTTTTACCTCCGCACCAAGAATTTAATTATGTGACAGCACTTAGTGGTTTGCTGTAATTAAAACAATTTGTTACATTGGTTATGGTAAATTCAGAATCCTGTCAAAACTGAAGATATCAGGAGGTACAGATTTGCCCTACGAGGACAGAGGGATCATTTTAGGAGGCATTTGGCAACCTTTTTTTTGTTGCAACTATTGTGTATTTTCAACATTTGCTTAGTCCATTCCTTCCTTTCACTGCTGTTTTACTACAAGCTGGTTTCTTCCAGATTCAGTACCTACATGTTTCACAGAGCTTCAGTAAAACATTAGATTATTTCTTAAGTTTATCTGCTATATTTATGTATTGTTTGTCATTTTTTGTGTGTTTTCAAACACCGCTTAAATAGCACGTTTCCTGTCTTTCCCACGTGAAAAGCTTCTTTCTGCGTGTTACCATAACAAATTAAATTGTCTGAGACTGTACACACTGCCGTCAGTGGCGACTGGCGAATTTGTTAACGTCAACATGACTACATCATGACAGGCCCCTGAAATCGCGAGACAGATGCTCTGATTTATATCAGCGCTGGTCTAAAAATACTTTGTGGGAATCTACAGTACGAGCGAGAGGCTGATGCAGGGACGAGTGTTTGTTCCTTTCTGTTTTCTCCTCTTTACCTCAGCTCTGCGTATGTGTGCTAGCGCTCTCCTGTCCCACCTGCCACCACACCTCAAGCCATGCCACATGAAAGCAGGCTCCAGGGGGCAGCTGTTGTCACATTCCCTGTCACCCCCCCTGCTAAGATGCAGGCCTTTTTTCGGCCGCTCCAGACAAAACAACGTCAACCCCCCTCGCCGGTCACTGCCAGAGCTGAGCTGACATTTTTTTACAGTTCAGGCTGAAAACTGACATGTGAGCTACGCTTGCGTACGAGCTCCCTCAGGTCTTTACTTAGCTCAGGGAGTGAGACAGCTGTACTGCTGCTACTTTGCACCATCCTGAACAATTGTTTATGTGGCTGGTGCCTCCCAGGACCAGGTGTAGTGTGTGACAGCTCTGCAGTTTCTTTCTGATTCCTGCTCCTCCTCCTGCAGGAAACCACTAATTTGGACTTTCAATCCAATCAGCCTCCCAACACAGGGCAGCATGGTAACCTGTTTGCACACAGCACCGGTGCTACTGAGGTTGATAAGGTTGTAGCATGAGTAATCATATGTTATGACCTCGAAAAACAATTACAGGCAGTGCAGTTCAAAGGTAATGCAGGTATGACAATGACTTGTTTCATACAGGCACAATAATTTGAAAGATTAACAAGGACTAAACATCGTCTTTATTGCAGGGACATTACAACTGTATAACAATTTTAATATAGTCAAATGAACTGTTGAACTCTCATATCATAAATACACATATGTGCTTATATATGATTAAGGGAAAGCAACCAACGGACTCGGGAGCTGATAAACTTAGCTGTTGCAGCACATTCACAGACACTGTGCATCACATGACATACAGCTAGAGCCTTCACTGGGAGTGATGCAAGTTTGTAACACTAGTGCAGTGCACCTTCTCAACTTGCCTGTTTGCTTGGCCTGTGGTGCTACTGGTTGCGGCTTCCTTTCTGAAACTGTAAACTGAATTTACTCTATTACTGTTTACGTGTGTAGTTTGTACATAAGTTAGAAGATTTACTGAACTGTTATTTTTTTCATACATTGCATGTCGGCTATTTCAGAGGTTAAATCGAGACAATCTTCAGACCCAGGTTCACATCTCTTCAAAATAAAAGCTCTGTAACTCTGCTCGGTTCGAAGCATTGCAGCAACAAAACGAACAATGTGCTTTTACCTGAGAAATTGCTCGAGAAGTGAGCAATAATCAAATATAATTACATGTAGGGTATATGTGCTTACATCTGCTTGAGACAGATATTATTGCTGCACTTCCTCAGGCCATTAACAATACACATGCCAAGTGTGAAGATGATAAGATGAACGGTTGTCCAGATATACACATACATTCAGACAGACTGACATTTGTGGAATTAGTAGGTAGACGACGCGTCGCCCAATCATGGATCTGTCAAACTCTGACATCAGCTGGACACTGAACATCAAATATTTTCGGACAATTTGACCAATTTTTTCAGGAAACTGTGAAAACATAATTGGAATAAAAAATGCGGGTAAGTAGGTGTCGGTGTATTCTGGTGATCAGTCCACTGTCTCTGTGAGCAGGGTGGCCCTGCTGTCAACAGGGAGCAGCATTACAACAATTGCAGGGATCAGCTGGGTTTGGCTGGGCGGCTAATAGTTCCACAGCGGTTTAATCAGGACTTTAGCAATTATTCACACTGCAGAGAGAGCACATGGTGGCAGTAGTAACAGAGGGGGGGTGTGGGGTGCAGGGGCTAACAGACTTCCAGAGCAACACAGTCTGCTCTTCATGTCAGCTCTGATCAAATGCTTTTCGGCCGCTGAACTAACTGGGTGCAACCAGGTCAGTGAAGTAGATCACAGCCGTGTGCACACTGGATTACGACCTAACTGGCCAACTAATTAGCAGCTAAGATCCTAATTTGGAGTAACGTGGCACTGTTGAGGGGCGGTGAAACTGCCGTGCTTCCAGCAGTAACCTCTCATTTGGCTTCAGGTCTGTTGGTGTTCTACAAATTAGACACAGCACAAGTGTAGATAGTTAATGTGTGAGGTCTCAGCTTGCAGTTTAAACTGCTTAAAACAGTTTAAAGCTCTGGGTTTGGTCTGATTTCTCAAGATGGACATTTTTACTCAAGAGAAGCAGAAAAACAACCAGAAAGCATCCGCAGCCAGAGAGGGAGGCAGGATAAAGCTTCTCTCCTGGGCCTTCAAGATATGGAGGATGCAAAGCGCTTAAGTTCCACCCACTAAGTTACTGTTGCCTCCCGATAAAGCTTTCGGTCCTGGCACAGCACATATGGAGCGACGCCGGCGAGCTAGTTCAGGCAGCCAACTCGAGCTGCGCTGCGCCAATCATGTGACATACATCATGTGACATACCTCACTCTCCACAACCATCTATAATACACACCCACCTCATCAGGTGGTCTATTTAAGCAGAGAGAAATTTCCCATCATCCCCTTTGCTCGCACTGCTGCTGCAGTATTGCTACCAGTAGCTTCAGCCCCTCCACCACCCCAGCATCCACCTGTACAGCTGTACAAGTATTTGCTCATCACGCTCATCACTCCCATCAT
Source organism: Hippoglossus stenolepis (assembly GCF_022539355.2). NCBI lineage: Eukaryota > Metazoa > Chordata > Actinopteri > Pleuronectiformes > Pleuronectidae > Hippoglossus > Hippoglossus stenolepis. Next base: position 6,886,769 of record NC_061491.1, read on the forward strand.
TCCTGTGTAATCATATGGGGGAGTGATTAAGTTGGAGCCTAGACGCCAAACACTAAACCTGTTCTAATGCTGCAATAAATGTTTGAATGTGAGTTGTCTGACTGAAATGCAATTTACAGTGATAACAGCAGCATCTCTACCACTTAAAATACATCGTTTATATTTTTCAACTGTTCTTAAATTATGCTCCTGTAGAAGCCCCAACAAGCCTGTTCGATATGAACTATGGTTTTAAAGGAGAAGTACTACACTACCCACAATTATCAGGTTTAATAGCATCATCTCTGATTGGTGGAGCTCGCTGTTACCATGGAAATCACGTCTTGATAGACGCCAGAGTGGTGATTGCAGTCGGGAGTAAAGAACTTTACCATTCTAAATGTTTTAAGTCATGATTCATCTCGTACATAAAACTCAATGGAAACGTCAATGGAGAAAAAAAAGGGCAAATTTCCTTCCAGAACCAGAACCATTCTAAAAGTGGAGCTCTATAATAGAAAGGGCTTTTTACTATGTGGACTAACTAATTGTTGTTTTGCAATCTCAGTAACACTGGCAGGCAACATTTCCAAAATCTGAAATAGAGGTGACATTACCCTAAACTTTATATGCCACTGGAGCAGGATGAGTTTTTTTTTTTACATACCCTGCAACCATAACAACTAAATGTAACCTTGTTAGTCAGCGCTCTGCTCCTGTTAGTGTTGTACAGCTGAATGCAAATGTTTGGGCGTCTCTGGGCAAATTCCATATTTAGTTGATTTCTACAGTGAAAAGAAGTAAACAACCCCTAAGGTAACGGTAAACACACATTAAGAAGGAAGCTTTCGTCAAATGTTAACGAACTGTTACTTTTTGTTTCATTAACTTAAAAAAGTAATGATGCATGGGCAAATTATCTCTCTCGGTTTCCTGAATGTCTGCAGGACATTATCATCCAGACTTTGCTGATGTTTAGATGAACTCATTCTTTCCTCGATCCAAGTTTCCTGTGCCACGGGCTGCAACACAATCCTAAAGCAGAATATTTCCACCACCATGTTAAAACAGTAGGAAGGTGTTCTTTTCTCCAAAGAGCTCGATGTGAACTTCATCTGTTCCCAGCACTGGCTTCCAAGAAAACCCACTCTGGTTCATCCAGATGTTTCTTTGCAGGTAAGGTTTCCCTCTGATGTCTCTTCCATGTAGACCCAGTTTGTGCATTAATGAAACGGTGGAAAGATGCATCACCACTCGTGCATTACTTAAACCTTCCTGCAGCTCTAAAGTACTGTACTGTAAAGCACTTTGAGTAGTCATCAAGACTAGTAAAGCGCTATATAAATACAGACCATTTACCATTAACCAGGCTTTGTGCTGTTTTCTTGGCCGTCCAGATACAGTCCTGACTTCCACACTTCTACTTAACTGCCATTTCTTAGTGACATTTTGGACAGAGGAATTTCAGGCTAAACAAGCGATTTGATACCTTTTTGTAGCCTCCCCTGCTTTATAGTCATCTCTTAGCATCAGAGAATTTACCAGTTCTTGAGTTATCGTCGACTAACCTCTCCCTATGACAGTTTTGAACCTGCTTTACAAGTCCTAACGAGTCAATTGAGCCTTAATGAGATAATGAAGTGCTGAGTGTTTTACAAGCAGGGAGGCGCTCAGACTTTAGCACATGCCACACAGCTTACTTACTTTTATAAGCTGCTGAAATAAAAAGTAATTTTAGGTTTGAAGAAGAGTTTGTTTTATCTCTGCAGGGGTCGTCACTTCTTGTCACTTTCACTTCAGACATACTGATGATAATCTTGACAAACACACTGTTGACTCCATTCCTTACACTTGCTTTTGTGTTTCTGGTTTTAGAAAGTTATTAAATAAATAAAGTCCACCCTCCTTTAAATGCAAGTATCGCCCTCACTACAGCCCCGTAGACACAGCTTCATTTTAGGGAGAGTTTTGAGAGTTGACAGGACTGCTGTGCTTACTTGTGCTCTGATTTTGCAACCGCTGATCAGGAGACAGGTTGAGCAAACTCGAGACGAGAGGCAAAATAAACCAAAAACAGCCTCACCCTGGAAGAGATAAAGCAGCACGAAGCCAAAGCACACTGGAAGGTCTAAGGCGTCCTGAGAGCCGCTGAAGCACACTTCCTAACACTAACATTCAGATAACACTGTTAGAGTGCTCTGCTGACCCACATCACATCATCATGTGAAAAACTGGACATTTGTTCGGGTGAGCAGGGGTGTTGAAGATGTTTCTAAGACGCGATCAACACAAAACTGGAAGAATACAAATATCTCTTATAAGTAGAAGACGCTGCCTAAGATGTCAACTTGTAAAGACAATGAGATTTGAGAGGTTTTGGTGATAAGGGCCAACACTGGTGTTTATGTGCTGTAAACAAAAATGTGATTTCCGCTGCAGAATTTATACATCATGTCCTGCCTCCTGCATGCTCTACCCCGGTGCCATCCCTCGCCTGAGATTTTGCTGTTGTTGTGAACGCGTCTGACTCACACAATCTCCTGCCGAGTTCTACATTCTTTTAAGGCAAACTCAGGAAAATGTCCGAACCCAATTTTCCAAACATTTTCTGGAGTTCATGCCCAAAAAACAGCTCAATAGAACCAGGGAACAATGTTGTTATCGTTTCTATGATGTGATATTCTGTATGTGTGTCACTGACGATCATGTATCTGAAGAAGTGCGAGTGACAAGTAAAGAATTGTCCACTCACGGATCAAACGTCAAACTTCCTGACCTTGTTTTTCAGTCGTGAACTCGTGATAGAGCAACTACGACTTCATCAGCTGTACATGGATAACACATGCCGGCTTTTCTGCAGAATTTGACACGACGCGGTGCCAAACAAAGCAGCGCCGCAGAGGAAATCCACAGCTCTCTGCCGGGTTGGCTGCTCTTCAGCACAAGGTTCAGAGTCCCTTCTCTGTCACAGATGTGGTCAACAACTTCCTTCCGCCAAAATGAGAGTATTAATTTTAACACATTTTTCATCGTCTGTCAAACTGTGTCATAGTGGGTCTTTTACTGGTTTGAAAAAAAGCAACAACTGATAAATAAAACAATTATTGGGACTAAAATCAAAGTCAACTCAAGCACTAAAACACAAGATCCAATTGAATCCAGATGAAAACTGTGCTAGATTCAAGCTCCAGACTCACAGAGTGATTTGTGTGGCAGGCAAGTCATTATATTCAGAGCAAGTGGACCTGGATCCACACAGTGTAGTGAAAGCCTGAGGCTTGATATATTTGTCCACTGTGGATTAAACCTCATTTAAAAATATCCCTGTTGTCAATGATACCATCATTTTAAATAGACACATGACACGAAGATAACTCAGTGAGTGATTGGAGCACAAAGGTCCACCTAGTACTACTGCTTTACTTTATGTGTATTCTAGCTGTAGTTTAAAATACAAGCAGGGATTTAAAAGCTGTTTTCAAACCTGTTTAGTCCAGAATAAATAAAGCATACATTACAGGGCTGCTGTTCATATTTGTATTATGAAGTATTTGAAGAGGGGGTGAAAACTACAAAGGTGGAAGGCAAACAGACACAATGAACCATTAAATGTATATGTGCATGCCTTTGGGTATATATATATAAAAAGCACAATCCCCTGGATGTCAGAACAAAATACCAAAGTGTTTTATAATAGGGGCTGGTGCTGAGGCTGCTGAAAGAACATTTCTATGTATGGGAACATGGGTTAGGTCGAGCTGTAATAAATATTAATATAAAACTGATGTCTATTCATAAACCCTCTAGAAAGGTGTGACAGGATAGCATGTGACAGACGTGATGGGATAAGGTCACCTCCACAGTGAAGTATAAAGGGAATGGGCAAAAGTCTCACAGAAACAAGCCTGGCTGGAGACCCCTGTATTTATAGACATGCTAACACACACACACACACACACACACACACACACACACACACACACACACACACACACACACACACACACACACACACACACACACACACACACACACACACACACACACACACACACACACACACACACACACACACACACACACACACACACACACACACTTTTTTTGGGGGCTAAAACCTGCATCAACTGAATTTTTGGGCCACTAGGGATCAGTAAAAATGAGCTAAAAAACATAACCCTTTAGGCTCGATACATGTTCACAGATTTGTTACTTATTTACACAGAGAAAATACCAAACCTGAGTAAACATAATTATTTGATGTTACTATAAAAAATGAAAATTCTGACTGTAGCAGCCCCAGTGGTAGAATAGAGAACACATAAAAATCACATCTATTTTTCTAATGTATTTCAATTTCACATGTTCTTACCAAATTTAAATCAGAATTACTTGAAAAGTACTATAGTCACAATGAAAATGTTCACATACACAATGTTGATATCTGCACTGGTTTCAGAATCTCTGTGGTTACTACTACTGTGGTACTGCACAGGCGAATCAGCAGTGGCTTTGTATCTCCAGCCTTCAATTCACTTCTTCAGAGATGCGGAAGACCTGCCCTCATAATCACAGAGTCTATCTGCCCGTCTTCCTCGGTGACCCAGAGATGGACACAGCTACACTCTCGTAAACACTGGAGGCCTCTGCCTGCTGCAGACTCTCTTGATCTCTCAGAAAGCCACACCAGCCGACGGTGTTAAGACCAAGAGCTCTGTTTCTACTTATGACCAGTCATGGTCTCCTTCTGACAAAACAACACGAGGGGAAACAGGGTGGAGTCACCCACGGAGGGAGAGGCTGGAGGTCTAAATTAATCCCACATGTTCCCCCCAAGAGGAGACTCTCCAGGCGGCCTCAGCTCATTCAACTGGTAGGAGGGTGGTGGAGTACAGCAAACTCCAGAGAGCACCTCGCTGCACTTTTCCCGCACTTTTCGCCCACACACTGCTGTGCACTCAATCCACATGGATCCATTTAGCCCAACTATGGCATCACAAGGCACAATTTACTTTTTTGGCAAGCAGCAAAGCTCCACAAATTCACTGTTTCAGAGAAACCAGAAAGGTATTTAAATAGACACGGAGAAAGGAGCGCAGTCACGAGTCGCAGTAGAAAAACGACTCTAAACGTTTCTCCAGGTCCAAAGATGTGGAGGACAAATGACACATTCAGAGTTTGGTAGAACGAGAACAGGCTTCTGTTATAAAGCACTGTATTCTGTTAAAGCTCAATATTTACTGGGAAATCATGCGAGAACATGATGCGCCATAATGAATCTTAATCACCTGATGTTGCAGATTAGGGTGTTTGTGATTTTATCAATTTATAATAAGTCACCTGATAAAGAAGTGATATAATGCAAACGGAGGATGCACTTGGGAAAACGAACACTGACATTTACTTGATGCCAGAACAAACGGTTGCTCTTACGTAGAGTCAGGTAGGCGTATTACCGACCAGATATGGGGACTAAAATGATAGAGTTACCAAACGAGGACAACGTGCCTCAACATGTAGCTTAATGACACTTTATTTTGGCACCAGTTTGTGTTTTTGTGGAATGTAGTGTAGTCGCTTCCCCTGCCCAGCAATGTATAGTTCAGTTCCAGAGAGGATCTGTCAGCATTATCTTAACCTGGCTGGGATGGAAAGAGATTAGACGACCTGGTCTTTATCTCTGCGTCTCTTTTACTCATCCATACTGATAGAGGACTGCTTTGACTGTATGGACGCTCAACCAGCAGCCTGCTGCTCATTTGAAACCCTGAAGGATGGAAGACAAGCTCAGGATTACTTGTCTCTAGTGTTTTAAATTTGTCTTCATGAGCCACTAATTATACCACAGGCTGACACAAGCAGGAGAGGTGATATTTCACACCAGACGTAATTCTATTAGTGAGATAACAATAACGGACAAATGAAATGAACCACTTTATTTTTCTGCAGCTCCCATTGGCATCATTCAGAGATATTTAATGGACTCCTGGCCTGATGAGAAACACTACTCCACCACAGCTTTACTCTGAGAAGGCACAACAGCTGGACATACCATGCCTCGACAGACAAACTGATATATGGTAGTTCCCTGCTATGGTTTGTGTTTGTGTGTGTGTGTGTGTGTGTGTGTGTGTGTGTGTGTGTGTGTGTGTGTGTGTGTGTGTGTGTGTGTGTGTGTGTGTTCATATTTAGATATATTATCTGTTTGGCATTGGTTAGCCCAAAAAAAGGCCCATTCAGGTCTCTTCAGAACCACACTCTGTTGGTTCGTGATTAGATCAAGACATTTGTCAGGAGCTCACATTTGATCCCATTACTGTCAAACTGTGACTAAAAATATATACACGAGTGATAGAGTCTAGATTCAGCCCCTTGAGTTCCCGCTGGAACAACACCATAAGTTCACCTCCTTTCTTCACCGTTTCCTCCTGCAGGCTCCACCCAGGCACCACCCCTCACCTCAACCAAACAGAGCAGGTCCAGAACTGGATAGATTTAAATTTAGACCAGATAAAGCTGCTAGAAGAAAAGCTGCAGGATCCAGTCATCAAAATCCTATCAATTCATCTTGATGAGGACAGAAACGTTGCACTAATTCACCAAAGTCACTGCTATTGATCCTTTGGGGACCATTAATGTCTGTATGTAAGTTTCATAGCAATCCATCCAAATATTTCTGTATAATTCAGAGTGACGGATTCACCAAATATTTGACAAACCAATCCAAAGAGCCAGGCCACTAGCACAGTCATTAACCAAGCTTTGTGTTGTGGGTATACTGTTCAAACAGATATACATCAAGTCAAAAAAGCTGACGTGATCAAAATCGTTTTCGAGGACAAACATATTGGAAGATGTTGATTTTAGTTTTGCCCGTGAGTGCAACCTTTGATTACAACACGGTACTCTAACTGGGATGAGTGCAAAGTAATTCATCTGCACCGACCTTCCCATTTAGGTACTGAGCTGAAGTTATCTGAAGGACTGCTAAGTCCTCAGAGCACTAGAGTGTTACTAGAACGCTATTTTCTGTTAGAACCGAGCTGAGCCTGAAAGAAAATTAGCCGAGCCCGACACAAACTGACAGGCAATCTGTTTTTGTGTCCGACCCGAGTCTGCCGTTTTCCCCAACGAAGTGTAAACAATTTGTAGATAGCCTAGCCAATGTGACCGAATCCAACCTGAACCTGAAATCGTTTCAAAATGTTTGTCTTAACCCGGCCTGTCTTGTTGAGTCCCTACAGGTTCAGGTTGGGTATCCACATTCTACACAGCACCACTCCGGAACCGCTAGATCTACCAGTGGCATATGGGTAATTGCAACTGTTTAGTGTCTGAGTTCTTTATATAACCCATTTAAAACACCAATCAGCAACAACTTTAAAACCCAATACCTGTTTTAATGCTGTGGCTGATCGGTGTAAAGGAAAACCACAGAACGCTTTTGGATTTAAATAGAAAGACCTGAGATTGAAGCTGTGTGATGGTATCAAAGACAGAGAGAATTAAAAAGGTCTGTATTGATGAAACTGGGGGATGGGACACAAGGACAGGACTATTTGAAACTTCACCGTTAATAGAGTCAGTCGCTCCGAGTTAACCACCACTACACAGTGTGGCTGCTCTGTCAGCTTAGACACTGTGAAGCAGCAGAGTGTTGGTCAATGAGTAATAATACCACAGGTTGGAACCAAGCCCTGTGGTAAACCATAACATATAATAAGAAAGAACATTAACCATAAACCACCAAACAGGCTAAAAATATTCTGGCATAAAGCAATAAGACACTTAAGCAAAAAAAGCTAAGGGTCAATTTATAATTCCTGCCTTATCTTCTGAATTAGCCCAAACTGAAATAAGGTTCCTGCTTTCATTATTTCCTGCCCTCTTGAGTACTTTCTGAGAGCAGAAGTGACACAACCCTGAACTGTGATTGTCAGTCGCCAGACCCTCACTCCACGGTGCTGATGGATGACCAAGGCCCAAAGAGGGAATTACATCATTATCTAATCTGACAAAGCGAGGAACGCCGCACCTATAGCTGCTGCTGGTTTTATCCTAAGTGAGAAAAAAAAGGAGATATCTCTACAAACCAGCTGACTGCACCACATGGATGCAGGCCAAGGGGGATGTTTTAGCTCTGATGAGCTTGTACATCTATCGACTACTTTTGGCCTCTTCAAAATGATCAAAGTTTTATCCTGTGTGACATGAGGACAGGATAGCTCCTTATCCACCTCAGCGGAGGAGCTGAAACCTAAAGCTGTGACAGCGTGGACACAGAATATTTCTGTGAATGCTTCTGATGGCAAAATGGGTCGGACATGTTGAAGACAATCTTTTTGTAAAGCTTACTTGGAGATTAAAGTTGTGCAAGCACGTCCATGAGTCCTGTTCACTAAATTCACATCAAAAGGGCAAGATTCTCTGGTTTCTAGATTTGAAAGATGCTTTTTCACGAGTGCAAACAATTAATGAGCTGTTCGGGTAAATCAATGACATATGAGTTAGTAATTCCCCCCTCCTGAGAAATCCTCTGCCATTGCATCATCATCTCAAACTTGAACACACATTTAAATAAACAAACTAAAACCAAATCAGTCCCAGTGCCATATGAGCAATATTTAAAACAGGCAGCAAAGACGGCCTGGCCCCCGCACTGAGCATAAACAGGACAAGTTAAACCAACAATTCATTGAAGTATAGTCAAACACAGGACGCCGCGAAGCCACTAACGTCACACAGGAGGAAGGAAAACTGGCTCTAATGGACACTAATACCAAGCAGTGAGGCATAAATGATTACAGGCTTGTTAACCGAACCCCTTGACAAAAAGACGACAGCAGCTCAGCATACATAATCATACGCAGGACGCGGATTAGGATCAATGAACCAACATTCAATTAAAGTTTTAGACCTTCAATTAAATAGAAAGGGGAAACCGTGATGTTACAGCAAAGAGAAGCGGGAGTAAGAAGATTGTACGCTCAGTGGGAGATCTAAGAACGTGTTTACCCACACAACCGGACATGGCCACATTATTATTGAATGTAAAATAAGTTACATACAGTATGAAAAAAAAAAAGGGATGTGAACTAATCCTGGTCCACATCATAAGCACATAAATCGTCTTTCCTCTTAGAATTAGCTTACAAACAGGTTAGTTAAACCCAGCGTTATTTCACCAAACCAAAAAATGTTTGCTGCTACAAGGTTCAACATTAGAATCTCACAGAAAATAGAAGAAAACTGACATATTTGACGTTACGGCAGCAATGTTGTAACTATAGGAAGTGTACGGTAACCAAGTTTGCTAGCACTGTCTTTTATTCAGACATTTCTCTTGCACTTTAACCATCTACGTTTCTTTAGCATGTACATGTCAACCTAAGAAACAAAATGTGCATTAACTGTGTTATCCTCTATGAACAAAGTAGGGGGCTCACCCAGCAGAATAAGTATAAGTGGAAGTATGCCTTCTCTTCATTTTTATAAAATATTTTATTTCAAGAAAGCAGCTTGGCTAATGTTAGCTAATGTTAGCTAACATTAGCCAACGAAACAGGCAGTATCCCTCATTTTACTATTACTACTCAAAATGAGATGTATACAGCTGATGCCATTGTGGAACTCATGATATGATATAAATACTATAAATGTTGACTTAAATAAGGAGGGTGAAGAACCTTTCTGTTGTGTTTCAGTTTTAGTCTAAGTGCACCATGTCTCTCTCTGTATCTTATCTTCGATTACCAGAAGAAGGCTACACTTCTACTTTACTTCTAGGATGTACTTGGTAGTATACTCCTATACTGGTACTGGGATTAGAGGTATAGAGACATTACAGGGGAGGCCTGGATGAGCAAGGGGGAAATAGAGAGTGAAATCAGGTTGAATGAATAGGATTTTGCTGGGGAAATAAACAAAGGTTTGCTGGTGCTATTGAGCAACTTTATTAAAATTCCACTTGGATCATTTGTTATTAGATGTTCCCCCAAACATTGTTAATGATAGATGAACATTTTGAGGTGGAGAGATGTTGGGTGTTTAGTTTTTTTAAATTCCTGAAGTGGGGCATGTCTGAACCACTGTCATACTGTAAACATTTTGTTCCAGGTTCCCCCAAACATTTTACAATAAAACAGCTGCTCTGTGATGAATCATGTAAAATGGCTCCGTATGAAACCATTTACCATATGTGTACCACCATATAGAACCCAATGATTAGGAACATTTTTAACAGTGTATCGTGATTGACTATCAACCTCTTCCCATCTTTTCACAGCTTGTCACTCTCTCCACTAACACGCTGGAAATTCTGAATGGAGCACAAATACAAAACAAAGCATGCTTTAGGATATGAATGAAGACTGATTCCATGGATCTGAAGTGAAAAGGAGGAAACAGATGTGGAAGCTGGAGATTAGATTCCTGTCAGGCTCTTTCTGCTGCACAGCTCTGCTCTCAGTCTGGTCAAATGCCACCGTGCACTCTGATTATTTAGCCGCCACAAACACAAAACTGCTGAGCACGTAGGTCTTGTCCAGATGATCGGTGGATCGATCCATACATCTAGCCATGCGCACCCTGAAGTGTGGACTATTAAACTTGGCATCAAATGAGAACGGCCAGCCTGGCTGTTCTGCTTCCAGAGCAGGTTATTCATTTGGCATATGGTCAAGGGCAGTGATTAAGCCATTCTGAGCACCGCCGCACTAAAAGGTGGAATAAAGCTTCTTTAATGCAGCCATATGGAACAGGGACAGATTTATATATAGTCAGTGCTCCAAGTTATTGATCCAGATATGACTGGGATTATATTGTGATCGCTAAACCAGGACTAGAAACTTATCTTCAGTATTTCTTTATGATGAGTGATGAGTGGTCATGCTGTGTGTACATAAATAATTCTGTACTAATGTGACCTAATTCAATCTCTGTGGGGAAACACAAACTGTCAGACATCCGCAAGCCAAACCCAACGCTGTGTGTGTGTGTGTGTGTGTGTGTGTGTGTGTGTGTGTGTGTGTGTGTGTGTGTGTGTGTGTGTGTGTGTGTGTGAGTGTGTGTAGTGCTGACCCCAGGTCTCATCCTCCGTTGCCCACATGACACCAAGTGGCCTGTTGACAGCAGTGAGACCTTTAACACACTGCAGCCTGGGAATAAAAAAAGATTTGTGTCCCTGGCGCTCTGCTGTACATGAGTGCACATGAGGTAGTGATATAGCTCTTTAGTTTTACTCCTGCATGTCTGCATCCAAACCACACTGGCAATATGAATATTAAAATTTCTGCTACTGTTGCACTCAGTGCATGTTATTCTGATTAAGAGACGTACATGTAACACAAAAGGTCTATAACTGTTCTGCGGCTAGTAGTGCTTATGTGTAGCCCTGCAGCAGCAGCCTCAGACTGGGTCCAAGATAATGGATGGAATGGATGTGCGTTTGATAATGAGGAGGGATGTCCTAGTTTGGACGTGCACTGCTCCCCGGGGGGTTCCATTATACACAGCTCAATCCTCTGGGCCATTTTTTTAAGAGGAAATGGAAGAGGAACAGACTACAGTCTTAATCCTCACCCTCACACCATCTGCTGAGGGGGTGAGCCTTAAAGTGTAGAGTGAACTGAAACTAATAATTCAATAGATATTTATCAGCAACCTTTCTGACTGAATCTCTGATCCCAAATTAATACATTCATAGATTCACAGATCAGGATTTGATGAAGCAAAGCCCTGGACAGTACACTAAGAAAGGCTGGGATTTTTAAAGATACATCCTACTGGCACATCCCACAAACACCATATGTCTCGCTCGGTCACTGACCTGAGAGTGAGAGTGCAAAACCACTCATAGTGCAGCCAAAGCATTTCTCTATGTCTTCATGCATTTGTCCATGTGGGCCAGATTTTGCAATGAATACATCTTGCTTACATTTTACAATTGAGAGAAAAAAATGTAATGCAGATGTGAAAAAAAGCAATAAATGATTTACAGCCAGAAAATTCACACACACAACATTAGATCATCAAGAGCTCATAACATACGACATGTAAAGAAGAAAATGCCTTAGAAACTAGATGGATTTCTTATGGTGCCATTTTGGTGAATCATCACTGCGTCCAACATGTCTCCCATTGGTCACTGTGACATATGGTCTTTAAAGCACTGTCAAACATCCAATCATCAGAGAGCGAGGAATCACTGCTGCAGTTTGATCCCTCTGCAGACAGTGACTCTATATAGGAGGAATAGTGAGTGATCTATGCTTCTTACAGTAGTTAGTCTAGATCAGACGTCATTCATAGAGATTTTCCGTCCCCCTCATGTGTCCTTGTCATGACGTAGATTACACTGATAATCTGCTCACCTGGGCGGGTCAGCTCTGGAGGAGCATGTACGTGAGGATGATGATTCACTCTCTGCTGTCATCTACAGCGTCACCTCTGCATTCATGTCACATTATTATCTCCCTCTATTATCAGGTGGAGTGAGTGGGGGTCCTTGGCAGTGATTGAGACCCTAGCCGATAAAGCTGTGTGACTGTGTAATCATCAGCTGCTGAGGATGGAGCACTATCACCAGCTCATCTCCACACTTGAGCTGAACGGAAATCTGCTTAGGGAGAGAGGGAGGACCTGTTGTTCTCGGGTCAGCAGACCACACATATACACACGGTAGGTGGGGCACGGTGGGGGATTATCTGAGTCATAGCTTTGGGACCCCTGCAGGACCCCACTCTCCCAACAACCCCTCACCTAGAATAACTAACGCCTCTTGTACGAGTGGTGTGACACTGTAACGATCCCAAATGAGTGGGAATCAAACACAGCCGCCTACACGCACACACAAACACACAGCCGCCTGCTGGCCCAATGCAACCATTTTAATTGTACCAACAACTGCCGGCGGCGTCTCTTGAATGGAAAGTGAGCATCTACAGGCCCATGAGCTGTGCTCCTCTCCTGCACGGCCGTGGCTTCTTTCTAAACTTACACACTGGAAGTTTGCCCTGCAGATATAAATCCCTGAATGATGTGCGTGGGGCTGCAGAGGAGAGGCTGCATCTGAGGCTGCTCTCTGCAAAACCCAATTCCCAACTGGATCAGACACACTCCTCCGAAAACAACACTTACTCCAGTTTAGTGAGTGAATCCACCCATGCAAACTTCAGATCCACTCCTGTGTGTGTGTGTGTGTGTGTGTAATCTGGAGACACAACCCTGTGCATGCACATGATAAGGGGAGAAGAGGAGGCGTAAAAAACTTACGTGAAAACGAAAAATAAAGTGGTGGACCCCACGAGCAGTGTGGCAGCAGTGGACACCGGGATGTATTTGGTGGGTTTAAATCTCTTTCCAGCGCTGGTGGGCATTCTGTAATTTCCACATTCCTCTATTAATTATTCCGATTGGAGGCGCATGTAGGAAGAAAATAAAGGAGGTCCAGGTCCGGTGGGGAAGGCCTTTTCTGCGGGTGTGAAAGGTACAAGCAGTCCGTGTGTGCTACCGATGAAGCCGCATAGATCCTCAGAGAGAGAGAGAGAGAGGCAGGAACACACGGGGCTGGAGCTCGCTCTCTCTCTCTCGCTCTCTTTCTCTCTCTCTCTCTGGAAGCCTGGAGATCCCACCCTCACGGTCCAACCCACTGCTGAGGTCACTGAACCGCTCGAAAAGGTGGAGCCTCGATTCCCTGGAAACCCTGCAGGCGTCTCCGAAGGAAAACTGCCCATGTCGGCTGCTGGTTATTCTGCATTTCATCGGGAGGCATGGATCGCTCTTCAGTCATTTTACCCGCGAGATTCCACGATCATCTAAATTTTGTCAGTTTCCCCTTCATATACACACGCAACTATTAAAACCAGTGTTTATTGAATCTACAACGTGTTTTAAAGTTGAGGTTAAATCTGTGTTTCTGTCGCCGCAGCCACCGGCACCAAACTCCATTCAGGTTATGCCAGTTTTACGTTGCTTCGCTCACCCACAAGTGCACACACGTGATCGGTGCAGATATAATATATTTCACATTATATCTTCTTCAACTCTTCATTCCGGCTTGGTCATTGCACATCAGTCAGCGCGTTTTCAAATGGAAATCCGGTTATTAAAATGAACTTCTCGCTCCTCTCACCGCCTCCTTTAAAGTTTGAAAATGATAGTAAATCATGTGATGATTTGTGAGACTTAAACTGTGAGCCAGTGTTTTCAAAAGGTCACACACCTCACAACTACCTCGAGTGCTTTGATATTACTTATGTTTCTTCAATCCTTTCTTTTGTTACTACTTAAATATGATATAATTTTTCATCTGCTGTCTTTGATTTGAGATTTTTTATTATGTGACTTGCTATCTTTCATTTATCATTATCATTATTATTATTATTACATGTGTGGGTTTACAGTGCCTCTTGCAGTTATCACTCCAGATTTAGGGCTCAGAGCGCCCTCTTGTGGCACAATTAAATGTATGTGAAGAGCGAAGTCGAGGCTTTTTTTTTGTCTCCGCGGGCCCCCGTACTGTTTGTAGGACACTAGATTAGCTTGCTATCTGTTGGGCCGACTGTATTTTTAGTTTGTAGCTTAGCGCCGCCACCCCGCAGACGTCTGTGCCGCAGCTTTCACTTTCACTTGCTCCCGTCGGACAATCGGACGCCATTCGTCCAAACAAAGCCGCGGAACACTGAGGACAGGCGGCGTTGCGTCTCGTTAGCGACCCGTCGGAGCTCAGCTAATTAGCTAGCGGCAGTGTGCTAACCCCGCGGCGGCTCGCAGGACGATGTCGTACAGGAAAACTTTCCAGCTCATCTGCGGGGTCGCCGGAGGCTCCGCCGTGCTGGTGTTCGCGGCCGCGGCTGCCGACTCCCGCGGGTACTTCGGGGGGCAGCGCGGGGAGGCGCCGGGCAGCCGGTGGTCCAGACTGACGGTGCTCCGAGCTGCGCAGCCGGCGTGGACCCCTGCCAGCCACACACCGGCCCCGAGCGGACACGCCTGGGACGTCAACTGGGACAAGTGAGTCGATCTACCCGCGTTGTGTCCGATCGTTTCCGCGTAGCTAGTTGTGGTGCACCGGCTCCATTGTTAGCTCAGTTATATCCGTTCAGTAGCCGCCTGTCCGCGATGGTCAAATGAGGTTGGCTTCAGTATAAGAAGATGTTGTGCTACTATGGTCTGGCTCGGAAAACTGAATCTAAAACATTTATCTCTATATATGTTTAATCAATGTGAATGTAACTAAAGGCCAAACGCCTATAAATATATGTAATGCAAATACAATTTAGGAGATACGACACATAAATGATCTACCTCAGATTGTCGTTTTGTTTAATAACAGTAATAATCATAATATTTATCTAAACACAGTTGCAAGATACTACACAAGATAAATGTAAAATATTAAAGGCAAACAACAGGTAACAAAGCAATTTGAGGACTACACAGCATTGGAGCACGAATAGAAAAATATAAAATGTCACGATAAGAAAAGTGTAAAAACAAGGGAAAACAAAACATTGGAAAATGATTGAAATAGTTAGTAAGATCGGAACCAGAAAACCGAAACCTTTTAAAAATGTGTCTTTAAGAGAGATTAACAAGAGGACAAGGATTCTGCCAGCGGAGATTGTTTTAAAGAGTTCGAACCCTGACAGATAAGGCCCGGTCACCTTTGGTCCTCAGCTGGTTAAACCACAACCTTCTCTCAGGAGCAAAAGTTCTGTCTTGAAACGTAACACAAACATCAATGCAACATTTATTGTGAAAATGATTGATATCCGCTGATATCTTGATAACATGATTGGCCTGTTAAACTTAAACTAAACATGTTGCTAAATGTAATAGTTTTAGATGCATGCCGATTCTAAGGAAGGATCAAGAGGATTTGTGAGATTCATGATCCTTATTCCTCGAACTACACTAACTACTGACAAACCACACATCTATAAATAGAACATTTTCAAAATAAAGCTTGGCGTTGAGAATCTTCAAAACTAAGTTTATGGAAGTTCCTCAGAGTTTCATGCTGATCATCATCATAAATCATAGTTGTGTTAACCCAGATCTCCATGCTTCAACGTAACCACTAAACCAACCGGACAAAGCCTAATCTGAAAATCACTGCGTCTTAACTGTGTTCAGGAGAGACCCAGCTTTACTGTCCAATGGGAAGAAGAAAGAGAGTGTAACCGAGGACCCCAGCTCCGAGCAGGACAACGGCAAACCCAAAGCTACACGCAACATCCTCCTCATCAGACACTCCCAGTACAACCTGAGTGGAAACAGCGACAAGGAGAGGATCCTCACTCCACTAGGTCTAGTTGTTTTTCCTACATGAGTGGGGAACCACACAGCGGTCTGGGGAGTAGTTTCAGTCAAAGAGGTTAATGTCTATGTTTGGGACCAGCCCCATTGTGCGGGAGACAATACCTCTTCTCTTGCCTGTTGTTCCAACCAAAGTTTACCGGCCATCTTGGTGTCACATCTGACAAACAAGTCCTTTGTTATAATGGCTGTGTCTCTACTCCCAGGTCGTGAACAGGCTGAGCTGACGGGCCAGAGGTTGGCAGCGCTGGGACTGAAGTACGATGTCCTGATTCACTCCAGCATGGCCAGGGCCACAGAGACGGCAAACATCATCAGCAAACACCTCTCAGGTAGTGGAAAGACCCGACGTTCACTCAGCCTTATAGCTTCGATCATTTGTAAGGTTTTTGAAAAGTCAAGTGTTTCGCTATTACTCTTTTAAGATTACAAACTTTACATTTCCATACTGTAACTATTATATTCATTTGACATATTCTGTTGTTGAAATTGTCTGTTGTCTCTGAATACACGACCCTGTTGGGGGGAAAAAAAGCATACACTATAGTTGGTGCAGAAACGCTGAACATCTTAAATGTATACTTACATTTTGTCCTTGTGCTGAATGTCTTACGGGTCTAGGAGTGGAGCTGGTGAGGTGTGACCTGCTGAGGGAGGGCGCACCGATTGAGCCGGTTCCACCCGTCACTCACTGGAAACCTGATGCTGTGGTGAGAGAGGCTGCATCCACTCTGCCGCTGGAGTGGGCTGTCGGCCGGATTTTCTGTATTTGCTTTACCTTGTTCAAGTAACTTTGTGCCTCTCACGTGTCTGTGCAGGCGTTCTGTCAAGTGACTGTTCAGGCTTACAGCTGCAAAATTAGCCAATGCATTCAGTGCAATGCCACAGGAATGGAAATAAGAAGAGTTCATTTCCAAAATGCCAACGTTACAGGGAGTCACTTTCATTATCTTCTACCATTGTTAGATCAACAAATGCTAATAAATATTTAGTCGGTACATGTTCTTTATAAGTCATTTTTATGCAGATAGATATTAAAAAAATTCCTAGATAAAAAAATAATATTTCATAATAATATTTCCCAAAACACTGCCCTGAGAACGCTGGATAAACCCATTACCTTCAGATATTGAACTTTATTTTCCCTTGGGAAATCTAGTTTTCACTGCCAGTTCAGTACAGATCAACGCAAATAGGCACTTCAAAAGACACATTGAGTTTGAGTTTTTAATCCTGGAAAACTTC
Organism: Hippoglossus stenolepis; assembly: GCF_022539355.2. Classification (NCBI taxonomy): domain Eukaryota; kingdom Metazoa; phylum Chordata; class Actinopteri; order Pleuronectiformes; family Pleuronectidae; genus Hippoglossus; species Hippoglossus stenolepis. Next base: position 6,904,310 of record NC_061491.1, read on the forward strand.
CAACTAAAATCTTCAAACATGGTATCACCATGACAGAAAGCCACAAGTCAATTACACTTACTTTTACAGGATTGTACATGAAACATTTCTTGTTAACATGTTATTCAGTAAGGCCTCTCCTGAAATTTGTTGGACATAATTTGATCCAGAACAATCCAGTTGTCTGCAGGACAAATCAACAGTGACTTAAAAAGGAGCATTTCTATCTGGTTGGTCATTTTGGAAAGAAGCTCTTTCTCCATTCCTCACAGTGTACAGCAGCATCATGTACTGACTGACGGGTTCTGACGGAACCTTTTTCACGTGACAAAGCTGGCTCTCAACCTCTCTACCGTCCTCCAGCAGTACCATGAAGACGGGGCTCGCATTGAGGCAGCCTTCCGCCGCTACATCCACCGGGCTGACCCCAAGCAGAAGGAGGACAGCTATGAGATCATCGTGTGTCATGCCAATGTCATCCGTTATTTTGTCTGCAGGTTTGTGTCGTCATCGGGCAACGTGGCCGCGGTTCAGGCCGCGGCCAGAGTGTGGGCTCCTGCTTTGCTAACTGTTGTGTTAATTCTGCCTCATAAGATCCTTAGATTGAATTTGTGCTTTAGTTGTGTCACGCTCCTAAAGGGAAAACCCTGTTTAATGTAAACATGCTAACTGCTACACACAGACGTGTGTATTTCTGGGTGACTGCTCGTCCCCTGCTTCTGGTCGATGGGATATTTAGTGAAGCTCGACCGTACAGATTTTTCGATGATGATGCTGATACAATTATTAGGGAGTAAAAAAAATCAGATTTTGATATTTTGGCAGATGTCAAATATTGTTTAAATGGCAGTGATTCCTAAGATGACGTAATCAAAGCCATATGACAAAGAAAGATAATTATCTTTCTTTATAAGAATAATAAAATAAAGGAGTCTGACAGGAATAGAGTGTCACACCTCTGCTTGTCGTGGAGGTGTACTCAGCTCTGTTGTGATCCGGATTTTCTTGATGATCACCCAGTTTACAGTTTAAACATAAACCAAAACATAATAAAAAAGAACAAAAAAGAAAACACAAATTTTTATTTTAACCTAAAATGTAAACAAGTGCACATCCTTTCTGCATTGTTTATTCAGTAAAACGAAAGATTTCTTATCAGCAGCATAACATAAACCGCTGATACAGATAAGTCAGTGAAAGGCTCATATTGTACGATATGATCAATAAAATATTGGTCAGGCTCTTACAATTACTACACCTAATTACTTAGAGGAGTTTGATGTCCTCCAAATGATTATTAATCTGACAAAACCACACACAAATAAATAAGTGCCCTGTAAATATATAATTTTCTCATTACTCAAATGTTCCTATCTTTCTTCTGGTCTCTCAGGGCCCTGCAGTTTCCTCCTGAGGGCTGGTTACGCATGGGTTTGAACAACGGCAGCATCACATGGCTCACCATCCGACCAAGTGGCAGGGTGGCCCTCAGAACTCTGGGAGATGCCGGATTCATGCCCCCAGACAAACTAACGCGGACCTGATGACTCCCCCACACACACTCGCCGCAAAGTTTCTGGGACTCAGATCGGCCGCAGGGTCATTTTCTCCTTAAGTGTCTTGAAACATACTTTTGATGTTATTATTTTGTATTTGAACGACCATCATATAAGGAGAGACTGGTGGTGGTGTTGTGGTTACTTCAGTGCCATAGGATACCAGAAGTGGTTAACAGCTGCATAGCAACTCCTCCTGAATGTAACTGAAGATTTTTACACGAGTGATTGATTTTTAAAACCAAAAAAGAAAATGAAAGTTGTATTTGTATAGCTGTTGTAAACGCAAGTTGTGCTGTTAGCTTTACTTGTCATTACAGTTTACTGAAGTGAGGATTGTGTTGTAAGGTGCAGCTGAAGTAAATAAAAATATAAATTGAAGTCTTGTTTTTTTCACAAGTCCTTTCTCGCCGATGCCACAGAAGTAAAAAGAAAAGCACGTGGAATCGCGGCAGTAAAGTAGGAGTGATGTTTTTATTGGTTAGTTGAAAGCAAAGTAGATCTAGACGTACAGAAAGAGAATTCACAAATTAGTCTTTAAGAAAGTACAGAATGCTAAAAGCACAAGAAGCATGATTTAAGTCGATTAGGTGCATTTTTGCAAAGTTCCACATTCAGAAACATTCAGAGACCAGAGTTTGATCCGACGTCACCTGAGAGCACGAGGATGACGATACAATCAGCTCCGTGAAGGAGGTTGTGCTCTCAGATAAAGGATTAGTTCACACAAAAATGTTTACATTCAGAACACTTGTTTCTCTCAACCTAGTCGCAATCTGAATATTGATGATTGGCTTCTTTGTTCTTAATGTAGCTGATTACTGGTACAGCAGTGAATTTATTCCTAAGTTAGAAGATACTGTAGTTTTGATACGGCAGGTTTTGAACTATTCGTTAAACATGTTAACATGGGGAACTGGAGGGACCTGCCATGAGTTTACCACTCGCCAACTTGAGATCCATGACATTGTTCTGGATGTTAAAGCTCTATTAAGCAGCAATTTTCTCCTGGGCTTGGTTGTAACATTAGAAATTAACACTGAATCAAATAACTATTTGTGAAGTGAAATGGGTCGTGAGAACTGCCGATCTCACTGGGCATCAAAACTCCAGCTCTGTGCAGCTGTCAGCTTATCAGGTGTGTTGTCTGACAGCTTTAAGGCAGTTTTGTTAACACAGCCACAGTCAACTGTGATATACAGTTTATCTGCGTTTTGTTGCTGTTGAGTTGTCTTTCTGCCCCCTAGTGGTTTAAATGGCTTAATACAGCTTTAAGGTTTTCTAAGACTGAGCTTAATTAGCTCAGGTAAAAAAAAAGTATGAAAACATACTTTAGAGATGGGCGTGTGTTGTCACTCATACCAACACAGAGTTGCATGTGATTTGAAAAAAAACTGCACAGTCTAAGGCCGCTGTTAGTGGCTGAAAGGAAAAGTCAAGACATGTCCAGGAACCACTGAGAAAAGATAGAAACTGTATGCATTTATTGAAGAACAAAAATAAAAACATGGAAGATCTCAGTCTTTTTCCCATGTTTGCCGTAATCATCTGTGACTGACACAAACTGTCACTTCAGAAAATTAAGGCAATTCCTGAACTGAGAAAAAACATAGGAAATGGCAGTCGGTTTTAATACCTTTGATAAAAACATTAAAATTTTGTGCTACTGACCAACATACAAAAAATAATTTTTAAAATATTTGACATTTAACTTTTTTTTTTTCTTTTTAAGAACATCTTCAGTGACAGAATCCTGGTTAAGGAGTCCACACTAAGGTTTTATAGACCAACTAACTTTGGGGAGTGCGGCCTGACTTTGTGATATTCAAAAAGGTCGACTACAGGTGCTTCACTCTTGCCACAAATAACTTTACTGTCAACGCAACATGGTCACACCCATACAGTACATAAATGATCAAGGTTTAACTTTTTCCTTTTTAAAGTCTTGAGTGTACATCACAACCCAACGTGATGAGAATTCCTGTATTACATAGTAGTAGTACCGTACATCATTAATACAAATTTTCCAGACACTTGTGCATATTTCTGTTAGGTATGTGGTTTCTGAGCTGTGGAGTAGCCACCTTGGTGCAGCTGGGTTTGTGGTGGGGAGGTTAGGTGGGGGGAGGGGTTATGGCCGTAGTGGTAGGAGGTGGAGGGAGAGACAGGGTGGGCAGTTAAATCGATGGCTCGTTTAAGTGCTTGAGGCGGATGCGCTGGATGTAGCTAGCATTGACAGGGCTGTAGCGGCTGGGACTGAAGTCCGGGGAGGCTGCATGCCGGGCGGGACTGAAGCGACCGCTGGGAGACATCAGGTCGCTGACTGGGGAGCCAGGAGTCTGATGATGCATCCTGAGTCGTGGTTTTACCACCGCAGGGCTGGGCCAGCTGGAGGACACACAACAACACACATCAGCTACTCCACTTACAACACGGATGCTTTGCTACTAAAACTGAACAGGTGGATTAGAACAGATCAAGGCCCCGTTCAGACCTGGTACAGACATCCATCCTGAGGGCTCTGACCACAAGTGGACAGCTCTCAGTTCATCTGTTCACACCTGGTGTGTCCTGAATGTGTCTCATGTGAATACATGGTTGGATCTCACTCCCCACTCCATTTGCAAATAAACATGCACGTCACTTCGGTTAGTGACCAAGTTATATTGTTTTTACCCAGTCTGAGTTTACAAAAGAGTCTGCTGTCAATGTGTTTGTGTGCCGGCACGAGTGAAACTGAAATCATTGTGTTGGTCAGTGATGATATCAACATATGGACACTGAGAAGTGTCAAAATCTGAGGACCTCAGCTGAGTAGGTAATCCTTCATATGTGGCCCAGGACATATTTGCTTTCACACAGTGAAAGGAATGTGGCTACTTGCATCCTAGACCACCTCTGAACGCAGTTTGAGTGTTCCCATCTCAAGACCCATTGAGGGCACATTTGGTTGCCTTCACACATGTACTTAGTTGACCATTTGTGTAGACTTTAGTGACATCTAGTGGTGAAGTTGTATGTTGCCGCTGAATACCCCTCACCTCAGCATCCCCTTCCCAACATGAAAGAGAACCTGTCGTAGCCTTCAGTTGTCATAAAAACTTGAAAGGTGTTTAGTTTGTCCAGGTTTAACTACTGTAAAAAACATGGTGGCCTGCATAGAGAGGACCCGCTCCTGATGTAAATGTGAAGTATTTAAATATAAAGGGCTCATTCTAGGGTAAAGAAAACAACAATTTGTACAATTTAGATGAAAGACACTAGTGAGAACATCACATCAAGCCAGTATCAGACTGTACAGATGTTACTGTACGTGTGTTTACATCAATGAAATCACAGACCTGCAACAGAGATCCTGCATTTCTCAGACCAAATGTTCTCTGAAACTAAAATGTTTCACAATACAGATTAATCACAGTATTTCAGCTTGTGATTTACTCACCACTGCCTGTCTGATGCAGAGTATGACGTCATTGTGCTCTTCCACTTATGAATGCTGGGATACTTCTGAGGATCGACGTCTATGCTGTCTATTGCTGACAAGACCTCTCGGTCTAGCTTGGTTGGTGAATCCCTGTGAAGAAATGGAACCCTCATCACACGTGCAGGTTTATACTTATCGTCAGAGTAACATCATGAAGCTGTTTTGTAACTGGCTGACTGACATTAACTGAGTTAGCTGGTCTTTCAGTGTATGTGCCTCAACTAGAAGAAAATAACAAACAGACGGCGTTGATTGTTGAAGTTGATTATCGACAATTACAATATCAGATACTTGATATAAGATAGATAGACATTTGATATTAACACATCATCTGGGGAAATGTTACAGGACACATTTGCTGAAATTGGTCTAAGAATAATCTTCAATCTCATATCTATAATAAATCAGCTAGACTCACCCATCAATGAAAAGTCCCCTTCTAATGGGAGGTGGAGTCCTGGGTAGGAACTCATGGGAGTTATCCAAGGACTTATAGGAGGACCCAGAAGACCCAGAGCTGCTCAGGTCTCTCCCCCCATGGTCCCATGACTTGGACCTAGCACAGAAGTTGCGTCCCCCAGTTACTGACCCCCTAGTCCTGCCCAGTACCTCCAAACTCTCCTCTGCTTCAAAGTACTCCTCTGAGCTGCCGCTGCTGCGCCTCTCCTCCGTCCCCACTCCCTCTGTTCTCCAGCTTGGGCCTTCCAAGGCCTCGCTGTCCTGAATGCTGTGACTAAGAGACAGGCGGTTCAGCCCAGAATTCATGTCTATGGCTGAGGAGGAGCTGAAGGCGTCCCGGGTGTCCCTGTGCCGGCTGCCGCCACTGCTCCTCCTCTCCCTGCTGCTGGTGAGGCTGTCCAGTGGCTCTTGCTGTGACATGCGCTCAAACTCCACCGTGAGGTTGGAGATGGGCGACAGCCGGCTGGAGGAAGGAGAGGTGCGGGGAGACACCTTGTCTCCATTGTGAGTCTGGTCTCTGGAGGAGGAGGAGCACACCCCATTTTTGCAGACGACACCGGGCGACAGTAGTGCGTCGTCGCAGCAGCACAGCAGGTCCTGCTCGGCCGCGGTTTCGATCAGATCAGCCCCGCGGTGGTGCAGCGGAATGGGCAGAATGTGGAACTCATGGCCGCCCACGGCTCCCTTCAGGCCGTCCTTGGATGCAGAGGAGGTGATGCTGGTGAGTGCTGCATTCTGCCGGTTCTTAATCTCCTCCAGGCTGATGTCCTCACCCTCGTCCAGGAAGGCACCGACAGAGACGGAGTTGCAGAACTTTTGGGGTTTACCTGCAACCAGGGACGATTAATAACCAAAACACACGGGAAACTCCTCACTATTATTAGAGTGCAATATTATCATATAACTCGTCAAAGCAGAAAATGATGTAGTTCTGCAAAATGCATTTTTTATTTTATATCTCACAAGAGGCTGTACCTGATAACAAACCCTGCAATGCCAAGTACCACATAGGGTTGGGTACCGAAATCCAGTGCCTGTTAGTCCATGGCCGGTCTACCAGACCGAATCACACAGATCTTGGCGTCAATTCGGTGTCTGAGCTTTGTACTGAAATAGTTGTCCTGTTAACAGGCAACATAAACATCACAGCACGTGTCTGGTTAACATTACACTTAACTCTGATGGCACAACACTCTCTTCATGGTTCTGGCAGCACGTAACGTTAGCCTACAGTTAGCTAGTAGCTTCCTCAAACTTCAGTCGACATGACAACATATTGCCTCATGCTAACTGGTCAAAAGTGTGGCTGTATTTCACGCGAAAGGACTCCGACTCCGACACCGGGACTTGCAGCAAATATTTGTAAAGGAAGGAACCCGAAAAACTTAATGAAGCACCTGTGGAAGCACAGATACATTTGAAGGGTTGTTCCGTGTTTTACTGGCTGCGTGACCTCATGCCAAACACATCAGCCGGCTGTGTGGGCGTCTGTGGCCCCGGCGGTGAGGAGACAATTGATGAAGAGTTTGGAGTTTGGAGATGAAGTGTTTTTACCCTTTATTAAGCACTGAAACTGTTCTTTAGTGTTAAATTATTGCAGGTTTTATTTCTAATGTGATTTTGTTAAAAATTTTTTTTATTTATTTCAACTTTCAAAAGATAAAATAGCCATTATCTTTGAATGTTGTTCGGTGCTTTTGTTTTCATTGGTTCTGGCACTGTTATTAAAGAATTGATTTTGCACTGGTCTTGGTAAAAACCCAAATGATACCCAACCCTAAAAACACATTAAGTCAGGGAGTATGATCTGCAATGTTCACACAACATTTCTTATTTCAGCAGTTTATACCATTATATTTTTCTTATATAAGTATATATAATATTTTTTGTTTCAGGACTCCTGAGGGTGAGCATACCTGGAGAGGGGCTTTTGAACCTGTTGCTGGTCTCATTCTCTCCAGCTTCGTCATGACCTCGTGGGCTGAAATCCTTCTTGCCCAGAAACTCTTCCAGCTTTTGGAGCCCCTCTGTCGATGACAGATCCACAAAACTGTCCAGGAAGTCCCAGTACTCAGCCCATGGGTGACCCATCTCATGAGCCAAGTCTCTGCAGAGAGGGGACCACTGCTCTGTTAGAGTATTACACATGAAAATGCACCATGTCTCTGTTTGTGTTAATCAGAATTACTGGTTTTCTCAGTTACTGGAGCATGAACTTTACTTTAACAACTCAAAGATATGCATAAGACTGAATTAACCTGCAATTTGACCGATTGGTTTGTGTCTGACAATAACACAGTGTCAGTGACCCATTTGTCAGATTTTTTATGTAATGTCAAATATTTGCTTATACTACAAACACTATTTAACACTGTTAATAATGAAGACACACAAGAACCACAAATTTAGGTGTCATTTCCAGTATACATTTTATTAATATTGTTTTATTTTGAATGTAAACTCTTATTTGTTGTCCAGGATTAAATTGGCCGGTTGCACATGGTGAAGATTGAAGGAAATACTGAAAAAGTGGAGATGACCTGGAACAAAGATTGAACCAGATTGAACCCAGTGTGTGTTACACATGGCTCAACTTGTTCACAATCCCCCAAAAACAGGTTTATCCTGCTGGTGCAAAAAAGGTTTCCTCCAGTGAATTCTTGAACCACAATCATCAGCAATTAGCCAAGAACTGTCACCAGTCAAGAGTATTATGATATCATTGCAATGTTTAATGTTTTTCATTTAACTCTCACTGATGGAGAGCCAGGCAGGGTTTTACAAATCAGATACATGTAGTGAGATTACTGTGTTGGATTTACCTGCCCACTCTCTCTGCCCCACGGTCAGGATCAGACTTGAGGATGTTGTGGAAAAGGTTGGCTCGGTCTCGGGGCGGCGTCTTCCAGGAGCGGCGAAAGTCATCTGCCTGCAAAAGGATATTTTTTTTTAGGTTAGAAATTTCAAATGATGTTAACCTGTATTGATCTTTAAATATCACAATTTAATGATGTGATCTGCTAAAACACACAGAATGAGACAGTGATAGGTTAAAAATAAATAAATAAAAATTAAAAGAAACTTGCTTTAGACGGACTCAGTGGGCCAGCAAAGGCTGTGACAGTCATCGGTGTATCCTTCGGGCTTCTTGTGTACCTCTGGATCAGCGAGAGATTTTCTGACGACTCAGGTGACCACGAAGCCCCGATGATGGGCTGAGAGGTGTTGTCAGTTGCCCTTAACAAAGGGATGTAGCAGCGATCTGTGACACAACAGACAATTTTAAGTTTAGATGACGCAGTTGGATGGCCATGACTTTTATTCACAGCTCCACACCAGTGGGAATTAAACCTCAATCTAGCTTCAAAACTAAATCTAATCTTGTCTTTTGTTAATGTCTGTTGCATGTGGTGTTGTCAGGCTGTGCACAGGCCAGTGATTAGAGACAGCATGCAGAACCTCACACACCAAATTCAGCAGAGTACCAGTCTTACACTCTACAGCTGCTTTCAGAACTGAAAGTTTCTCCGCAGGAGTGAGTGCCTCTGAGCGTTCTGCAGACTTTCGCCATCAGATTTATCCATCTTGTTTTTTTTCACACCCCAGAAAGAATCAGAGGGCTTAACAAAATCTCCCAACCACTCTGCTAAAAAAGACTTATCAGTAGTTCATTATGCATTAAGCACAGTCTGCCACACTAACCCCACAACACCAACCCCAAGCTGTTTTTATTCATCCATGGGGCTCTGAGTGTAGGTTCACTAAATAGCACTTGTTTGTGTCATCTTTAAGACAACAGGAGATAAGTGACAAAAACATTTAATGTTTTGATAAATGTCCTTACCCTCCAAAAAGTCACTTATCTTCTGCTTCACTTCTTGGGTTTTATTCTTTCTGCTACAAATAAGCTGCGGAGAGGAAAAATAAACAGTTTAAGATATGTGTACAGTCTTATAGCTGTTGCTGAATCAACAGAGGAAAGAATTTGCTCATCTAACTTTAGCTTACAATGTGCACTGAGCGACTGTTGCCAAAAGATTTGAAATGCAAGCTGAAAGGTCACAGCTCTAAAACCTGAGTGAGCATAACTGTATCTCCCTCAGCAACTACTGGCAGGAAGTCATTGTTCAGAAGCACTGTGTAAACCTGAGTCGCTCCCAGACAGAGCTTATGTGTATGTGCACACATTCATCAATACTTTCTGTGTATTAGTCCCCATCAGCTACAACCCAGGCTATGCTAAATGTTACTCAGTGTGAACGCTAGGGCTGCCATGATGGTGTTACCAGTGTTAATCGGTGGTCAGGTACATACCGATTATATAACTTGCCCACTGGCCCCATCGTCAGTTTCATTTTTTAATAGACATAAAACTTGTTTGGTTCAAAAGTTAAAGTGTCTAAGAGTAGAGCGTGACTCAGGCCACATTCAACTATCTGATCCGACCCAAGCCCAACCGAGTATAGTGGTCGGGACAGCCATTTTGATTGATCTATCTGAAACTGGCCCAACCCGCCACAAAAAAAGTGCAACAGTGCACATTAAACCATCACAGTCTGGGTAATTAGACACTGTTAACAACTTCACGTGCAGCAGAGGAGGGAAGCTGCTCACAGTGAAATCTAACATTGCAGATCTCACTCAGTAAATGTAGTACAGACACTGAACCACGTCTTTTCTTGTTAAATGTCCAGTGCAAACAGTAACACCTGGGTTGTCAGGGGTTTATTAAAGAGTGTGAAAATGTCCACACTGTGGAATCCCTAGAGAATGAAAGGTTAAATTAGGGTTAAAAATAAAGCTGCTTACATCACAAGGCCTCTGGCCTTCCTTGTTCTTACAGTTCTTTTCGATGTCAGGATGGGAACACAGAACATTGACCACATCTGGGCACCCAAACTTACAGGCAAAGTGAAGTGGTGTTTCAAACCCCTGGAACACACACAGAGTAAAATACAATGTAAACACAGCTAACTCACAACATTTGGCAATAATCTAATCTAACCTGGCTGAGCTGGTATGTTAAATTAACTTACAGCCTTATCTGGAGTGTTGAGGTAAAGATCTACAATGTAGCGGACACGTTTCTGCAGCATGACTTCCTGGTCGTCTGGGTACATGAGGCGCATGAACTCTGGGTTCTCCAAGGTGTCCAGCAGCAACTGGGCGATTCCCGCCTGGTTCTCCTTGGCCGCCACGTGCATGACGTTGTACCGACAGCCCTCCTAAACAAACAAAACAGGGGGAACAACTTCATGGATCAGGACATAATCCTCTTTAATCTCATGCTAATGGGAGAGGACCCAAATACGCAACACCTAGTTAAGATATGAATTAATCATGCACTTGTATTTCACTTTTTGAGGTACAAGGGGTTGGTATTTATGACACAGAATATCTGAATATTGCAATGACTGATATAATGCATGAATTGCCATTTATTTCCAGATGAATGGAGTTAACGATAAACTATAAATTAACAAGATAGGAAAACAAACACCAAGAAAACAACCCTTTTAAAATTCATGATTCATCAACCAGCATTGCAATCTACCAAACTTCTACACTACGTGCATCTCCATCACATGCTGCACATTCAATATTTTTTTATTATTTGGCTCCAAAGAGCTACAGTTTTTTTTTTTTACATTCCTGAAAAGTCTTGGCACTTAGAGACACTAATTTAAATGAATTTATTACACTTGGCCAACTGTAAGCAGGACATAAGCCTCAGCGAACAGGTTGGCACTGATGTGGAAAGGACCTTTATATATATCAACAAATGACAACATTCAAGACAGGCTATACTACATCTATTAATAGCAAAGACTTTCAGCAGAGATTGGGATTCCACAATAGTGCTACTTCAATCCTATTTGTATAGCCCATATTCACAAATCACAATTTGTCTCATAGGGCTTAACAAAGTGCCACATCATCTGACCTTAACCCTCAACCAGAGTAAGGAAGATAGAGATTCACTTAATGTCCTCACCTGCACAATAGTGGGATTATCCCCTGAGCCAATGAGATAGCGCGGGTTGCTCCATACCAGCTCGCCGAAGGCGACCTCGTCACCTTTCTCTACCGCTTTCCTCAGTTTGGCATTCAAGTCCTGGGTGCGCGGGCTCTTAAAACTGTTGGCCCGCTCCCGGTTGATGGTATCAACCTCCATGTTTTCTAGTAAGGAGAGGGAGAAGAGAGAGAAGGATGGGCACTGCTGTTAAAAACTCAGTTCAAGGCTGATGTGCTCCATGGTCAAACTGTCTGACTTTGAAAAAAATGTAGAGAAATTATACATCAAATATTTGCATCATTACAATAATTAGCTCACAGATGGCATTCAAATCAGAGGCAACAAAATAAAAATTTAAAGAAAGAAGAAAAAGAACTGCTCAGAATAAAACCTTGATCAAACATATGCTGAATGTCTGATTAAATACATCACAGAGGATATTATTGCATCCATTTACATAATAAAAGGTCTCAGACATCTCGTTACCTCTACTAAGAACCAGGCCTGGTTTGACAGGAGACACACAGGGTGCAGATTTGCTGGGAGAGGGGAAATAGTCGCAGATCCCCTCGGCGAACTTCTCAGCATCCCCTCGGATGGGAAAGGCTTTGAATCGTGCTCCTTTCATCAACTTTACAGCTTGAAGAGTGTCTTTCTTATCAGTGTATACATGTGGTCCCTCTTCAAAAGAAAAGACACAGAATTAGCTACTATCTTTCATTTTTTTCCCACAGGACAACAAATTTTTCTTGTTTTGTACAGTGAAGTGAGTTAATGTGGCAGTCAAATGGAGCTACAGATTTCATAAAGAACTGTAAAGTCATATTTTGACGAGGCTCTACAAAATGCAGTTGCTATAAAAGTTCTCCCTGACATATTAACATTTACGGAATTGATTTTTGTAGTAGCTCAAGATTATTTTAGATCAATATTCTATTCCAGAGAGGTTAGGCAGTCCAGATGCCCTGCTGCTCACAACCACACAAGCAGCAACAAATGCTTTCATCCACTTAACAGACAGATGTAGATGTCAGACTACAACAGCACGTTCTCCTAAACAAAAACTGAAACTAGACAACACAGACTATATCAGGGATAAACAAGCAACAGGAGGATCTGTTGAGGGGAGACTCAGCTCTCAGCTCAGCATAAAAGCCAAAATACACAGGAGTTGCATGTTTTTTCATACTGGGAGACAGTAAGATGCTTGAGGAAACAATCATTTTGAAAATGTTTTCATTATTCATATTTGAACGAAAACTATATTTATATTTTCATATGTGCTGAAAATATACTGTTGTAGTAGCTGCATTGCAGAATTTAACATTATCAATAAATATGTCAAAGCAGAAAAAACTAACTAATTGAGAAAAAGAACATTCAAAACTGTTGTTTGAAGAACCACTGATATGTCTTACTGACTGGCGTCGAATGTTAAAAGATTCAGACCCTGTGAAAAGAGTTTTGACTTTAGAAAGTAATTTTTTCCAAATTACAGAAACTTTTCCTGCTGTGACTTTTATTAACTCTCAATATGGAACAATGGTATCTGTATGACACTGGACCAACAAGCGTCGTTCTTACCATTTCTCGACAAAACATCCTCCCAGAGTGGACATACTCCATAATAAAAGGTTGGGGACACTTGTGCGAGCTTTGAAAGGGTTTCTGTTTTGGATTGAGAGTTACTGCCTTCAGCAGAGCTGTTGGCCGTGGTCTTTACTGAGATCTCCTCTTCCTCTGGAGGGTTGAGACCCACACCATAACCAAAGTCCATCTCTTCGCTGGCAGCATTAGAGGAGCTGCTGCTTGTTGCAGCAGTGGTAGATGCAACTGCAGCAGTGACACGGGCCACAGGGTTGACATGATCTGCAACAGAGGCTGCACAACCCGAAATGCCTGCTGAAGAGCCATTGTCTAATTCAGTGACACTGCTCTCTGGCCCGGCCAGGACTCGGGCTAACTTCCTCTCGAAGGTGGCTCGGGTGGTGGCTGTGATGGGGCCGCACTTCACGCCAGCTCGGGCAAACTCCTCACGCAGTTCATCGGCACTTAGCCCCCTCAGCCTGCTCATAACCGCCTCCATGCTTCAGCTCCCTGCAAAACACAACAAAATACACTTCAGCAATCATTACCAGCCACTGTTAATAAACTGGACAACCACCTTGTACTACCTACTGCTTGTCTTTTATAGTGTTCCAGATTTTCTGGTTACAAAATATCAAGAATAATAAAATACAATGTATTTGTTACCACTACACCACAGTTACAGGTGTTACATTCAGTCACATTTCATATAGTCATATCTAGTTTCAAGTAAAGTATAATTTTGACAAGATTACATGATTTCACATGGCTAAATTGAATTCGTGTTTTATGAAAATCAGACGGTCCCCAGGTTTTGCCTTTGCTTACAGCTATTATCATTACTATTTAACAATCACAATACAGCATTTATTTATACACTTTATTTTGAAGCAGTCTGAAAAAAAGTTTATTTAGTTTGGTAACATTTATTGTACACTACAATTTGGACAATACTCATAATACTAAAATCTTTGTATTAACCAACAAGTGGAACTCTAAATTAAATGCAGTGAGTTTAGTTGTTTTTTACCTTCCTCTATACTTCTGATAATAAGCAATCGACAGCCTCTAATTGTGTTGCGCATATGTTAATATTATACCGTAACAAGCAATCAGCCGTTGAATAAAATAGAGATTTTACCAACAAATCCCTTTTTAAATATTTCCATGTAGGCTCCACAGATCTGTTACACAGGTCATGTGCATGCTCATAAAATACGCGATTTTTTAAACATACAAGTCCATGCAATGCGATATAGCAGGTGCCTCTCAAGATCAATACTCCCACATTATTAATCCAATATCAAATGTATTTGAACGGAACCAGCCACACCAATGTGAGACTAGCATCTGCTAGCTAGCCTGCTAACCAACAAGTCCGCTTTAGCAGGCGGGGAATGTCCCTGGCGAAGCTAGCATGTGGGAAACAGATCCGATGAAAACCTACACTGGCGGAGTAAAGTTGGACCAGGGACATTTTGGCCTGGAGTCATGACGGTCAGAATTATACATTAAACTGGATCAATCAAAACAACACTGGTCGGTTCACTCGCACGCTGTCACGCCCAAGTACTTCAGTCGCGGCGGGTTTCGGGCTGTAACGTAACAAATTTGATATGTCTTCGCGGTGATGATGCCGATAAGCATCAAAGTGTGCGTGATGACATCCGGTAACGAACGCGTGCCTGTACTTACCGAGTGACATCGTCATTGAAACGGCGCAGATCTGTGGGAACCCGCGGTTAGTTTACACAGGTGAAGTGTTGGACAGACACAAAGCTGGAGACGGTCTGGAATAGTCTCATTGTTTACAACATGTTCTGCGCATGCTCCGTTGCATTTCAGAGCAGTGGGAAAATTCAACACTGGGCGACGCGAAGGTGACAGGCGAGTGGTATAGTGACAACTGTCGCTTTACCCCTAAAACACTAAATAATGATCGAACCACATGATCTGAAACCTGGATGTGGCACTACACTGAAAAAGGTCACCGCTACGCTACATCATTTTTGTGTCATGGCCATTTATTGTCGGGATTTAACATTCTTATAAAAACATCACTAGAAATAATTTACTCGTCCGTGCTCTGTGATTTAAAGATCATTTTGCTGAAATTGTATTTAGGCTGTCTCTGTTATTTGCGTACACCACGCTCTCCAGTAGCTGACGTGACTAATCCAAGGAAACTGTAACCTCGTGTCCTGACTTTCCTTGACACCAGCACGTTCACACGTTTACATATTTACCAAAAGAACGAATTTGTGCAAATCTAGTGTCACGTTCGTATAAACCACCAGGCTTAAGAATATTCCTATTGGCAAAAATCCCATGTAGACGAGCCAACCTGCTAATAAGGCATTTGTCAGGTCAGTCACAGGCAAAATATGACGATTCAAAAGACAATTACACAAGAAGCGAGTCAAGCAGATACTTGGAGAGATCAAAGCCTTTTAAATGTGGACATATAGAAAGTGAATGACGTTAACTCCACGATCCACTCAACGACATGGACTTTAGCAAGCATGCTAATTCCCATTAGCTAGTTAGCATGGCAGGGAACCGCCGGTTAGCAGTAGCATGCGTTAATACTAACAGGTGTTGTAAAAACCAATAAGCTCCCGTATTCTCCCTGTCAACATGTAGCCCAGTAATATGCAGTAGTTTACAGTATTCTTATTATAATTTAAGCTTTCCCACCTCCTCCGCTCTCCCCGGCTGCTGTTGCTAGGTGTCTTCTCACCGCGACGGTTTCAAAATGCAGAGCGCGAGGACCCCGGTCTGTCCTACACAGTGCCTGAGCAGAATAACCGCTTAAACACAGGGACACGACACAACGTGGAACACAAACTGAGCACAAGCAGTGATGACAGATGAATAGTGCAATTTTATGATCGTTACAACCACATCTCCCAGCACAAATGATAAAACAGGAATGAATGGATTCCAATCTTTGAAAAGAAGAAAAAACATACAGCAGGTTTATGCATACAGCGCAAGTGCCTCAGCAAATGTTATTGTTACATACTGATTAGTTACAGTGAAAGTTCAAGTTGAGTACAGTCCATTCTTCAATGTTTTTGTTGTTATTAACACCAACAAGTATTTTCAAAATATGTATTGTCCCTTTGGAAATTTGGTGTTTCAAAAACAGTTTTCTTTAGCGTGGGAATGAGCACAGCAGCTGCAGCACAATTGCATGCAGAAATCTAAACCATCCAATGACCTCTCTACAAAATTACTATCGGCTTCAATTCATGGTTTGCATTTGATATCTTGTCTTTCATCTTCTTTACACTATTAAACAGTTACAATCATACAAAAAAGGAAGTGTATTTATATATTAACCTCTGGAAACAATTAACTTATCCCATTACCCATGAAACAGCCATAACACAAGAATAACATCTGATTCAAGGGTTATTTTTTGTTAATACAGTATGTACCAAATGTAACAACAGAAAATGAACACATCTGATTGCACCTGCTGATAAAAGTAACTTTTCTGCATCGTCTTATGTCTTTCTCTCTCAGTCAGTTTAGGTTTGATCACCTACTGTGCAATGTCAGTTGATGTGACCCACTTGCTATACAATAAACCATTCTTTGCGCACACAAACAATACAACACATTACATCTTGCACACACCCTCAGCAGAAATACGTTCATCCAAACTGACTTAGTCCTTTACAGCATATTAAAGATTGCTTAAGGCTTTTTTGCGTGCGAATTACTGCAGTCCATGCTAGACAAAACACCTTCATACATAACTGAGATTAATGTTTATAGAGTTGTAGGAACCCAAGGTGATATGGTAACATCCAACATAAGAAACACTGCATTTTAACAAGAGGCCATACCAAAAAAGACAGATGACAGCTGTATATGACTTTGAACTTCCTGAAAAAGAGGTGATGATGTTTCATCACAAGCTTTTTTAGAAACAACATGGAAGCGTAAGCATGTCAGTTAAATCATAGTTAGGCAACTTCACTCATACACAGGCACAACGAAATGGAAGAACAGTTCATTGCCAGTCTGGTGGCAGACTCAACCGCTGTTTCTGTCACCAAAAACACTTAAAAATAATGTCAGCCATTATTAAGCAGCATCAAAGCCACCAATTTATTTTTATAAGGGGGACAATGACTAAATACCTTTTAGTGAGTAAAACTGCTGAACTAAGGGGAAATCGAAGAGGGATCCTTTTAGTGGCTGTCAAAGGAAAAGTTGTAATTCTTAAACTCTAAATAAATAAATGTGAATTTAGCAAAACAAAAATATAAACAACCATCAAAAAAGGAAAGAATAAAGCTATGATATATATAGTATTACTCTGCAAAAGCACTTCTGTGCCAATGGGAGAACGCCAAATGTTGGCAGCAATTGTTAAGAGAAAGATTATGACTAAAAGGTGCCTTTGTGGATAAAACTCCACTCTCCCTCTATTGGCCTGAGAAAAGTTCTTCTGTTATGATTGCTGCTGTTCTTCTTCATTGTTGTTGTTTACCACCATGTTGGTTTGCGGTGTTGATGATTTGGAGATGTTGTTCTGAAGTCCCAGTTCTGTGTCTGTCCATGAGCTCACTGACTCATGTACTGTCACTGTGTGTTCTTCCATCTGCTTCTGGAGGCTGTCCATCTCCTCCCTGAGGAAAAAAAACACATCATATGTATTCTGGCTTTTGGGGAACAACACAAAATGCTTCATGAAGGTACGTTGATAATGTTCAGTCATGCAGTCACAACAATAGGCTTACTTGAGCTGCCGGAGACAGTTGTGCAGGTTGTTGAGGGGCTCCTTGTTGACAGAAGCTGATGGTTTCAGTAACTCATCCAGGAGGGAGGCAGGCACTGGGCAGTCTGGGATCTTCACTGGTGTCACAGAGTTGGATGGGTTCCCCTCACTCTTTAGCTCCATCCGCTGCTGCAGCAACAACATCATTACAGGGGTGGATTTAGTCATCTTTCTTTAGCGGGCGTTTCTTATTTGGCAGTGTACTTACAACACTGGCCTTTTAATCTTTGGCTTTGTGAGCATTACTCATGCTGTAGAAATTTAGGGGTACACCCACTTGGGTAACTACATAGCAGCAAGTGGCTGTCGGCTGAAATGCTGAAAATACTAACATACTTTAGTTATAAAGTTCTTTAACTGTGTCTGATGACAGCTGACGATTTTTTGCTCATATTTGAAAACCATCATGGCAAGACGATTAAAGAGCAACTTAACGATAGAGAGTTTCAAATGATGTTAAGTTACAAAAGCTGTTTTCAGACATGAACTCCATGCAATATGTGTGGAGATTTTTGGAGTTTGCCTTTCACATTTGAAGAATGCAGCAGGAGATAGTGAGTCAGAGAGGTTCACAACATCAGGATAATTTCTGCAACATGATGGAGGCAGGACATAACGTATTAATCCTGCAGCAGAAAACGCATTGTTTTTACTCTAATCAACAAAAGCTCTCGAATCTCGTTGTCTTTCCAAGTTGTCTTCTTCGTCAGCATCTTCTGACATCTCTTTGTCATTCTGTGATATTGGTATTCTTCCAATTTCGCATCCGTCACGTATTCAAAACATCATCTACATGCCCCCTCACTCGCTGTGAATTTTCTGGAAATTTTCCTTCTGTACTCTCACATGGGCTCACTCTTAAATTTTCCAGACATTTTACATTGCTGCTGGGAAAAAATGTCCAAGGCAACAGATTCTGACCTTTGTGTTTTCACATAGAGCCCTCCACAAAATTCCATGAACTTCAGTACATATCTGAAAGCAGCTTTAGAAGCTTATTAGTCAAGTAGAAATGTTCAAAGGTTTGCACAGTCTGTAGTCTGCAGACCTTTTGAGAAAACAAACTAATAAACTTGGGAAAACTTTTCAAAGAGAAGAAACAGTGTGTTACCTTCC
Source organism: Hippoglossus stenolepis (assembly GCF_022539355.2). NCBI lineage: Eukaryota > Metazoa > Chordata > Actinopteri > Pleuronectiformes > Pleuronectidae > Hippoglossus > Hippoglossus stenolepis. The sequence goes on from NC_061491.1 coordinate 6,923,302, forward strand.
TCAGGCGGCTCTGTTTGAGGTCCTGTTTGAATTGCTGGTTCTGCAACAGGACTGTCTTCATGCTGTTCCTCAGTTCACCCACTTTGGCCTGCAGCATAAACTTGTCCTTCCTGGTGCCGCTCAGCTCCTCCTGCACTGACTCCAGCTCCACCTTGATGTTCTGAGCCCGACAGATCATTTTGTTCATTATAAACCATTTTCAAAACAGGCTAGATGGTGGTAATCCTAAATTCAGTACAGAAGTGATTACAGTGCTCACTTCATCCTGTGTTTCCCTCTCGGCTCCAATTATACTTTAGTAAATATAATTGTATGTATTTGCAAATACAACAATAATTATTTGTTATGCACTTGACAGCTTTGTGTCCATATCTTAAAATGTAGTGAGAACTTGCCCCCAGAGCTGTCTGTAGGTTGTCCAGCTCCCTGTGATGACACTGCTCCATCATCTCCACCTGCTGGCGCTGAGCTTCAATCTCCCTCTGCCTCTGCTCCACCTCCCACTTCAGGTCTTCAACCTGAACAAACAGTCAACGTTAGTCATCAGTTAATCACCAATAACAAGTGATGGGTCAAACTGAAGTGAAACAGATTTCTAGAACAGTGGGACCCTAAACCTCTCGATAAAATAGTGCATGAATAAAATGTCCTATTAAGATTAAATTCCGACAAATACAAAATTATATAAAAATACAAACTGCATCATGTCAATTATATCAGAAGTAGACGACCATGGCTTCTAATAGACACATTAAATATCAGCCTGACTGCTTCAGAATCTGTACCTCTTGGTGAGTGAGCGGCTGCTTGGCCAGTTCCTCGCCCAATTGTTTCTGGAGGATCTGGAGCTGTGAATGAGCCTCACTCAGCTCCTCCTGGAACCTAGAAACCTCCTGAGCATGCTGTTCATCCTGAGCCCTGCAGAGTACAACATATTCACTGATAAATGACTGGTAACACATACAACTACGGCAGCTTTTACAACATAAAATTAGATTTAAAGTCATTGAATTTTTTTAGAGACAGATGTTCGTACTGTAGTTTGAGTGATTCCCTCTGCAGAGCTTTGACCAGGTCCTCTTTGGCCTGCAGGTCCTTCTTGATCTCTGACAGCTCCAGCATGGCCGCCCTGTAGTGCCGTCTATTGTGGGCTGCCTCAGCCTTTGCTGCTGCCACCTAAAGGACACAACATATTATTACAACCTAAAAGACTCCAGGAAATCCAAATATTCAGGACCCTAACCCTAAAACAACGGATAAAAGCAATTGACTTCTTATAGAAGAATGTAAAAATTCAGCTTTCTAATATTTATGGTTTCTTTAGATGCTCCTTCAGATTAAAATATATTTAAATTATAGATTCCATTAAATTATTTGACTAGCAAATGATGTTGAGTTTGAATTTCAACTCAATGAGGAGAAAATCCTGCATCTTATTAGAGCTCCTACCTGTTCCTTCAGGTCCTTGACTTTGGTTTTCTCTTTTTCCAAGGAAAGCTGCAGAGAATGTACTGCCTGCTTCATTTGCTGGTCCTCCTCTTCTTTACGCTTCAGAACAGCTTGGACCTAGAACAATGAACAAAAATAAATCAACATTCTCATAATACATTTGGGGTATATTTCTTTATTTTTTTAATTAAAGATATATAACAACATTATAAAATACAATAAAAAATGTTTTACCTGTAAGTTGAGTTGGACAAGATCTGCTTCCCTCTTAGCGAGGGCAGACTCCAAAATGTTGGAATGCTCCCGCAGAGTATTGTGGGACTGTGCCAATCCAACCAATTTCCCTTTTTCATGCTCTAGCTCAAGTGCTAGCTTCTTGTTGGCATCTTCTAACTTCCTGATCCGCTTCTTGAAGCACCGTGACTCTTGAAGCTGTGAAATGGCAAAAATACAACACAACCTAAATTAATGCATTGATTTAAGAACATAGAGCTCACACGTACATGGTAATTTTCAAAAGAGGAAATGATACTTTCCCAATAAACCAGAGAGAGCAGTTCCAAATATATGAACTGATTAACATAAACGGATACAATTATTTTACAGTAGTTCACCTCATCCTCGAGCTCCATCACTTTCTCCTGGTAATCCTCCAGCTCTGTGGAGGTGAGGGTGATCACTTCCTGCAGCTCCTTTTCGAGCATAGTCTTGCTGTTGGACACAACCTGCAGCTCCTCTTGCAGAGCCTTTATCTTATCCTGGATGAAAAATACAACCCTCTTAAACTGCATAGCATACCACAAAATACGATATAGTGCATTTACACATTCAGTGAAAGCTGTATCAAACACAATAACCAATTATTTTCCACAAGCGTCAATCAGTTATCAAGTGTGCGTAAGATGTGCTCTTCAGTGTGCGTAGATTCTGTTCTTACATATGAAGAAATCCCAGATAAGAAAACATCGGTGAATGTCAGAATCTATAAGTTGGTTTTAAGAACGGTTGGCCTCATTGACCAACCGTTGTTGTCGCCCATTGTCTTTCCAGGCTTCTTCTACATTTATGGCTCCACTTTTTCATGAGATATTTGCATTAATTTAGTTTGTTTCAGTTTTGAGTCTGTTACGCGTAGCGAATTCTCCAGACATTGCTATTCTGAATTTTTCAAGGAACTGTGAAAGTCTGGCAGGCTTGAACAGTACCTGTAAGACCTGGCTGTTTCCCCCATCAGACACCTGGGCCTTGAGTTTGACCACTTCTGCCTCGGCCGCCTCCTTGTCAGTCAGGGCCTCTTGGAGCCTCCTGCTCAGGATGCCCACGGCGTTCTCGTAGGCCTTATGTTTGGCCTTCATCTCCTTCTGAGCACTGGTCAAATCCGTGCCCAGCCGCTTAACACGCACCTTCTGCTCTGAGATGGCCCTATTTGATGCATATAAGCAAATAAGTTCAAATTGTACTATGTTCACAGCCCACAGCAGACCACACATACACATGGACACAAGATGTAGGTGTGATGACTGTACAATCTAAATCATATTTTACTTACAAATAAAGATGATACAGAAAACACACATGTACTGACTCATGGATTGTGTAATCAATATCCCATATTTGTGCGTATAAATAGCACATGACTACAGAGATATTCATCATTACTGTGGGAATCATTCAGGCTCCACAACACAATGACTCACTTTTTGGCTACACCCTCCAGTTCTTCCACCTGTTTCCTGAGGCCCTCGTTCTCTTGTGTCACTGCTGCTAGCTGACTCTGGTCAAACTGTAGAGACTAAAATGAGAGGAAAACAGAAAACCTAACATTACAACACAAAAAATTGACTTCTTTTTTAACTTGAATTTTAAAATAGTTTGTAAAGTAAATTCAGTGGGAAACATTAAATATCTCTACCTGGACCTGCATTTCTAGTTGACCCCTTTCATCCTGAATGGTTTGCAGATGAGCCTCCATGTTACACATCTGCTCCTGGACTCTCACCACCTCCTTCTGCAGCCGGACCTGTTCTAACTCTGCCTTCTGCTTCTCCCCCTCGACGCCCAGCAGCTCCTGCTTCAGGTCCTTCACCTCCGCCAACAGACGCTTTTTGGTGGACTTGAGCTCACTGATCAGCTGGTCTTTGGAGCTGGTGTCCCGGCGGTATGCTTCCACCATCACCTGTGAAGTCAATGACATTGTGTGTCTCATGAGGGGTTTACATAAAACAGAAACCAAATGAAGTGAGTATTTTCTCCTTTCAAAGAGAGTGAGTAGGCTCGCGCATGTTTGTCTCAACTGAGGCAATTTCCCAGCCAACTGTAGGAGAGAGAGCTGCGACAGGATTGGAATCACACACACACACTGCATCATCTGGAGGCTTGAGTGAGATACGTTTTACTGAAGAAAGTCTATACAGTGGCGAGAACGTGAAGCATTAGGAATTACATGCATTCAGACATATGTGTATGGTCAGTTCTTGATCTAAGTTATAATAATGAATGACACACAACAATCTATTTGAATTGATAACACAATCTATATCCAGGTAGATTTCATCATTCAGTGTAGGCTGAAAAATATGAAATAAATAAAAATAAAAACTGCATCAGGTTAATTATGATTCAACCAAAGCTAACGGGAGTCAGGATGAGTTAATTTGTTGTTCATGAGAAACACATGCTGATGTGAACAATGCTTCATAAAAAAAGACTTTTCCACAGTGAGACAAACAGTCGATAAATGGAGGCGATACAGCTCTGTGGCTGCTCTCACTAGATGTGGACGCCCACTGCATTCTCCAAAAAGCAGAAAGCAGAATGTTAAATGAGGCAAAAAAAAAATAGAACAAACAGGGTAACAACTAAAGATTTTAAGGAACTGTTGGAGCTGATTAAAATCTGTGGCCATGACCATATGCAGATCTACCATATGCAAATCATGGTACATAATTGCATGGAGCACTTTGCCCATACCAAGGACAGCACAGACAAAGCTTCCGCTCTATCACTTTGCACTGGAACTTCACTAAAGAGCACTTTGAAACAACACAAGACTAATGACAAAATGTTTTGTGGACTGATGAGACTAAAGTTGACTTGGTTGTGAGGAACATGCAGCTCTATGTGTGATGTGAAGAGGGCACTGTATATGAACATGACATCATCATCCCAGCGGGGAAACAGGGTGGAGGGAGTGTCATAATTTGGGGCTGTTCTTATGATCCTGGGCCTGAACAGCTTAACATCATCGAAAAGGAAATGATTATGAACACATCATAAAAATAAAAATGTCAGGGTGGCTGTCTGCCAGCTGAAGTTCAGTAGAAATTGGGTGAGGCAGCAGGACATAACCCTGTTCATCAAAATCTACTATACAATGTACTGAAACAAATAAAATCTGTTTTTGGAGTGTCCCAGCCAGATAAGAATGAGCTGTTCGATCCAGACATCCTGAGAATATATAGGAACAATAGTAGTAATAGTCTGATCCACGAGCACATGCATGTTTTAAATTATTTGTGTCAAAAGAGGTTTCTGTCAGGTAATGAATCCATGAATGTATGAACAGCTGCATAAGTGTACCACAGACAATATAATGAAATCTGATTATATCAAACATGATTAGAAAAAAAGGACTGAATCTTTCAATTCAGAAAAAAAGAGTCCTGCTGCAGAGTCTGCCACTTCACTCCTCATTTATGTCAATATTTTAGATGCAATGTAGAGAAAATTGTTTGCTGATAATGCAGAAAGTTTAGTACCAGAGTTGCAGCAATTAGCTTTTCATGGATTCCAGTCTGAATTGAATCAAAGTTGAATGTTCATCCATGATATTTAAGATGGTCTCCAAAAACTCGGACCTTATATGACAAGAATGACATTTCTGTCATTCTGTCAATTAACTTCACCCACTTTATGACAGCCTGTCAATGCAAAATGAGCAGCATCCTCCATTGCTCAATTCACCCTGTCAACCAGTACTTTGGGCATTGTTCAGAAATGACAGCCATCTGGTTCTACAATACATCCTCCCACGATCGCTCAAGACTTAGCTGGCTGAGAGATTTCTGACAAGTGTTTTATAAATGTATGTTTAGTCTAAACTTCTTTCTGGCTTCTGCAAATGATACATAGTATGAGAGAGATGGACATGATCTCAAGTAGGAGCCATGGAGATGTCTTACCTTCTGCTGTTGGAACTGCTCCTTAAATTTCTGAGCTTGTTTTTTCAGGACACTATTTTCTTGTTGGAGAGTTTCAATCTGAAACAAAGCAAAAACTTTATTCACTACATGATGGTGGAGAGGTAATCCATAAGGAAAAATAATCATATACAATACTGTTTGAATTAGAATGACTAAATTACTGAATTCCAGTCAAAACTGATGTGGATAATACAAGCATTCTACCATGTGTACATACACAATTGCTGGTCACCATGGTATCTAACCATATCTAACTCAAGGTGTCAACAGTTGTAGATTGGAATATGATGATGACCAAGCCCACAGGGTTATGTCCATATTTGTTGTACAGGTACTGGTAATGCATGTGCTGATTTCTCCATGCATGAGTATTTAGTTTTAATTATTTTACCTCACATTCTCATACCTGATTGGTTTTGACCTGGACGTCCTGTCTGAGCTGATCTAAGACATCTGATGCCACCAGAACATCCTCTCCGAGTCGCTCAGCGCCCTCGTCAAGCTGACTCTTGTCGGCCCGTGCTGCTTGAAGCGCTACCTCCAGGACAATCTTCTCGTTCTGGAGGAACTGGATGTTGTCGTCCTTGACGTTGCCCTCTGCCTGCAGCTCAGCCAGCTGGGCCTCCAGTTCCAGGTAGCGGGCCTCTAGCTGGTTGATGGACTGCTCTTTGGTGTGCAGGTTCTCCTGAGTGGTTGTCAGCTGGCGCATCAGCTCCAGATGTTCTTTCTGCAGTGACTGCAGCTGCAAGTCCTTCTGGGAAAGGCTCAACTTCACCTTAGAAAGAAAGAGCCAGACAATTTAGAACAGAATTCACAAAGAATTTATCCAACAACTCAAGGATGAAAACAAGTTATTGTTACATTTGGCATGACTACCTGCTCAAGTTCCCTTTCCAGGGTGCTGGCTGTGTTGGCCAGTTTTAATAAGCGCTCTTGCTCGTCCTCAAACTCCTCCAGTTTGTGCTGCAGGTCGTCTTCCACCATGGTCTTTGCATCCTGGATTTGCTTGAAAGATGCTTCCTGGGTCAGCATGTCAGCCTACATCAAAAAGGTTTTAAATCATGTGCTCAATTCAATAAAAAACATTTCTCTACTTGAATCCATTCTTGTAAATTTACAAAAACTTGGTTATTTAAAAATAAAGTGTCTGGCTGAATGATAACTTTTATATGGGTTGTTTTGGAAACAGACTTAACAAAAATAATAATGGTATAAGGTCAGACAGGGATGTTGGGAGAATATACCTCAATGCTCTGCAGCTGAACAGCGATACGCTCTTTTTCTTTGATGGAGCGATGTTGCGTCTCAGTGAGCTGGTGAGACAGTGTCACATTCTCCAGCTTCAGATGTTCCAGAGTACCAATCTGATTCATCTGTCCAGCCTAGGGGAAAAAAGAGGAAATATAGGATGTCTCATCTTTGACATGTCATGACATGACTGTCTAATGTGTGGCATGATGAAAAAACCCCAAAAGGCATCGGCTTAGAGCCCTCACCTGCATGTTGGCCATTTCACCTTGCAGTCGTACTCTAGCCTCCTGGGCCAGTGCCAGCTGCTGCTGGTACCACTGTCTGACCTGCTGGAGCGAGTCGATCTCAGCCTGTGAGGTTTTCAGTCTGCTCTGCAGGGTGCTGCGCTCCAGCTGAACCTGCTGCAGCTGGTTCTGAAGACCACCCATCTGCTGACGCAACTCCTGAACTGCATAAGTATGACACCAAAACACCTACTTTAACAACAGGGGTGATGGTGACAACATCTTTTTAAACTCTGCTCTCCAGGTCTCCATCAATCACCTGTATTATCTCTTATGACCACAGTGTTTTGCATCTCCTCCACCTTCCCCATCAGCCTGTTGTATTGATCCTCAGCCACCTTCAGGTCATTGCTTAATGACGCTAGACTGGCATTCTTGCTTTCCAGACTTCCCTGAAGTTCCACCATGGCTTTCTCTAGCTGGCTACAGTTCTGCCTCAGCGTGCCAACCTGTGAAGTGAGGGCGCTCCGTCTGTCCTGGCTCACCTGAGCCTCCTCATTCTTCACCTGCAGCTGAGCATTGACTGTAGCCAGCTGGGCCTGAAGCTCTGTCTTTTCTTTGAGAGCCTGAAGGACAGATAACTTTGGTCAGAACTTAGACAAACTCATTCTCAGTGATTCTAGTATAGTGTCATTAGCTTGGCAGCATACCCAGGTAAGTAAACAGCCAGTAAGCTCAATGTAATCTTTTTTTCAATGCTGTGACACATTGGTATTTATTAGTAGTACTTATTATGGTGTTACATTGTTGTTATAATTGAATGCAAGTTGTGTTTATGCAAACACAGACAGTCCTATTAGTGCACTAAAGTGGGGAAATTTATGTGCATGAAAAAACTGTTTAAAAGTTTAAAAGAGTAAACAGCCCTGCCACCGGTACTGAGAAGCTATACTTACGCACAAGAGCACCCTGAGCACTTTCTAACATGCACACAATTAATAATGCTGTATATACTTTGTCCAGAGGCAGTGGAAAATACGATTATAGAAATCAATTTGTTATTTAACCTGATTGGCCTCCGATGACAAGGACTCCAGCTGGCCCGCGAGTCTCATTTTCTCTTTGAGCACTTGGAGCATTTCATCATGGCCCATCACTGAACTCTCCAAAGAGACACTGAAACAAATTTAAATGGAAATAAACGTCAATAGAGACTAACAATTTGTATTATCACAATAATTACTTTAAGTGGACATTTAAAGTTTTGTTTTGTTATTCATCAACCAAATTATTACAGAATTTGGCTAAAGTAATGTGATCCCTATCTGATGTTAACAAATACCTGCTGGAGAAACTGTCCCTGCGACTCCGAGGCTCTGCTGTCCCTTCTCTCCGCTGCTCCAGATCCAGCAGGTGTTGCTCTTCACTGGCCGCCTGCAGCACCTCCTGCAGGGAAGGGAACTGACCCATGGCCTCAGCAGCGATCTCCCTCCCCTCCACTGTGTAGGGCCCCTGCTGTCTTTCCACTGCTGCAGAGAGCATAGCGTACGTCCCCCTGGTAGACACACTGCTGTAGGACGAGCTGTCGCTGTCGTTGCCATCGTTCCCTGGCCTCGTTCCTGACTCGCTGCCGTCAATTTCTGAGACATTGTCCCCGATTTGGAATGGAACGCCAGGCTGTGTATCCTTCTCACAGGTGCTACCCTCTGACATCACACTAACCTCAGACAGTGTGGACACAGAGCTAATTGTGGACTGGAGGGAGCTCATTGAGTTGTCTGTTGTCCTTACTCCACCTCCTCCACCTCCACCTCCTCCTCCTCCACCACCATCATCATTCTCAGGAGACTTGTAGTCCGCCAAGGAGTGAATCTTGCTGGGACGGGGTGACTTGGACTTCCTCTCCTTGGAGGGTGGAATTCCCAAGCTACCCACTTTGGGACCACGTGGGACACTGGTCCTCAGGAAGGAATACTCCGTCGTCATGGCAAGAGTGCTGGCGCGGGGCAGACTCTCAGGATGCAGCATGAGCTCTGGATCCAGTGTGCTGAAGGGCCTGTTCTTGGTGGTGGTGCGGTGAGACTAGAAAACAGATGGAAGGAAAGAATCAAATTATGTCATGGCAACAAAATAGAGCTATATATATATATATATATATATATATAAAAAGGAAATGATTTTTGGATTGCAATTACCAACAGACTTCACTTGAGTTCCTACTAAAACAAAAATCTTCACTAATGGCAGAACCTCCCACCCAACAAATGAATAAATTGGGTCATAAACTACAATATCTAAGATAGATAGATTTCTTCCAAATCTGTTTATTGCTAAACATTTTGCTAAAAAACAAATAGATGGGTGAAAAATTGGAAGGCAACAATGCTGGAAGGTAGACATGGGTGGCTGAGGAAACATGAGAATTTTGAAATTGAATCAATTGAAGGTTGACCTGGTTATATTTAAAGTTGTGATAAAAATTTAGCGCGGTCTTTAACCCAACAGCAACTCGAGGTACTCACCCTCTCCTTATGTCTTTGCACTCTGTACTGTTTGAGCTGCTCTTCCAGGCGCCGGCGAGCATCCAGGCGAATCTTCTCCTCATTCTCCATCTCCAGTGATGGCTTCTGGTTGGCTATAGCTAAAAAAAATGAATGATCATCAAATCATCACATACTGCGAAGTTCACCACAGCAAATGATTTACGCATGATTGATTTTCTATGACTGTAAAAGGGAACTCCTGACATTGAGCCTTATGTTGCATCATTAGTCAGGCACTTTGTAAAATGCTTGTATGAGGCTTTGCTGTATATTGTGAAGAGTGAAGCTGCTTGTAACATTCAATGAAGACTTCTATAAATGCACTGAATAAATGTGAATTGCATCAGCTATGTTCATGTGCCATCAAAAAGATACTATATGATTCATGTGATGCTGTATAGTTTATATAGTAATTATATGTTATGAAGCCAGAAATATCACCTTAAGGCTAAACTTAGTTATGCTATATAAGTATTGTGAATGTAGCAGCAATGCTTTAAAATAGCACCTAAAAGAGAACATAACAGAGGAATTTGTTCCAAAATACAGCCATTAGTCCACATTCTATTCCAACTGAAGCACCCACATCAAATTCTAATCAGGCTATTAAATGCCTGTGGGAGTTGCAGAAAGAAGATGGACTCAAACAACTAAAAGACATTCCCACTGAATCCATCTGTTCAGATAATACACACAAGGGAGTTAAAAATAATGTTTGCACGATCCGAAAAACCAAAACATCCTACAGAAAAGTGCAGGGAGGTTTTAAAAGGGGGGATTCACTCCACATACGTTTATGCTTACACAATTCAGTCTCCTGCATAGGCATACTGAGTCTGAGGGACTGCAATGTATCACCCTTGTGAACCGTGACCACAGCACTAGCCCCCTCAGACTTCTCTAGCATCATGGGTTGATAAGCAGCCACACCTTGGGAGTCCTCTTGGGTCTGGGAGTTGACAGGGGAGCTGGTGCTCTGCGGTGGTGCTGTCGGATGCAGGGACCCGTTCATACGGGTGTGCTCTGCAGCACCAAACCCATCAGCCAGTCCATCACCATTTGACATCACCCCTGAACTAACAGGACCTGCAAGAGGAATGTGAGAATTGTGACAAAAGTCACAATACGGTCTCCAGAACTAGACTAAAGTGGATGTGATTAGCTTGGCAAACTGGCTGGACAACTTTGTCAAGCTTCAATTGCATTAGTGAAAGATAGGCAGCTATAAAGGTGGCTACTAAAGCATCTCTTACGCTGCACCTACTCCAGGCTCACCTTGCAAGGCAAACTGCTTTAAGGGCTTTGAAAACCTGTTTGTTATTAAGTAATACATATTTAATATTGTAAAAAAAATAGTTAAGATTAGAATCCAGGCTTAAAGTACAAATTCAAACATTGCTGTTACAATAGTCTCTAAGAATAAAAAAAAGAGTTCTCATGCTCCCTAAAGGGGAACAACAGATTCAACATACTAAACATGGCGCGCACTGTTTAAACCCTGTGAAAACCCTTCCATGTGCTTGTGGTTCTATTTGTGGCTTTGTCAAGTTTGTGCAGAAACCTGTCTGATTTCACCTGTCAGGATATAACCATCTGTAATTTTGGCAATTTTTATTCTACCCGTCTTTTGTGTGTCACCCAAACTAGCTGAAATATTCATACATTTCCAGTTTGTTTGTTTTATCTTAAAGCGTAAACGCTATAAGATTAGTTACCCTCTGATGATGATTATTTAGACTTCAGTTCAGCTATTTAATGCATTAGTGAAAAGAGCCGTGTAACATTGAGCAGTAGAAGGCCTCAGGGTTTGTAGTAGACAGTAAAACAGGTCATGCATGTTGTTGGATAAAGGAGAGCCTAGTAATATGGCCTAAAGGGGAAAACTTTGCAGATTGGTGTACAGAGTCCAAAACAAGTATAACAAAGCATGAAGACAAACTTCTTTGTTATATTCTTGTAAGAATGTAATAAATATATTATATATATATATATATATATATATATATATATATATATATATATATATATATATATATATATATATATATATATATATATATATATATATGTCTAACCCACAACAGTTAGCATCTTTCATAAGTTCACACAGAAAAAAGAAAAAAAATATTGTAAACACTCTTTCCATTAACACATGCAGTCGGCAGACTCAGCACACATCACTGTGTACGAGAGACTTATTTGTATCCCATCAAGACAAAATCATGACTCACCATTACAAATATTCCCTTTTGTGTTTTGTGTGTTATCCTGTCCTTGTTGGTCCAATTGTGTTACCCCTTCTATAGCGTGGGCTTCAGTGTCTTTGGATTTTATAACTTGGTCTTCTTGATAAACACTGGCCTCCATTTGTACTGCTTCTGACTGGTTGGTTTTAATATCCATTAGGAAGCTGAACAGTCAGAGCACTGCTGGTGCACCTCTGGAAAGAACGATTCACAAAACCATCTTTGGAGGCCGGCCAGCTGGGAGCACGTCCAACGCTTCTGATCACAGGCAGCACTGAAGACCGAAAACATCCAGTTAGACAATTGACAGGAGAATATGACGCAAGAAGAAGATAAATATACATCACAGAGGAATGTGTGGCTCTTCACAAGTGGCAGTAATAATGTTATGTAAGAACGGCAACGGGCTTCAATTTAAACATAAGCTTGAGTCAAGGGCTAACAAGCTGGCTTGGTAGTTAAGTAGATTGAGCAGTTAAATATAGATTAACTAGCAAGCAACACTAAAATCACACAGAGAAAGAATAATACAAACTGTGATAACAAATGCAACAGATCGAAACTCATCTAAAGCTCAATCAGAACATATTTAATATAATCTCTGTAGGAATCTGCTGATAAGTAGAGACCAATGTTCTGTGTCCAGCTCTGAGGGCGACTCGTGTGGATGTAAATCGGGTTGTAGCCTGTTGTCTACCTTACTGCGGCGGGAAAGAGGCGGTGTTGGTGTTTTAACAACGTTTCGCTTATGACATATTGATCCGGGAAGTTCGAATCTGTGAATATGTTTCCAACTTTACCAAACTGTCAGACACAGACTCACACAAGCGATTCACTGTCAGGCTTTCTAATGTCGATTTAAGATTGTGGAGAATATCGGTTTGACAGCTTTTGATAAGATGATGAAATACTTCCAGACAATTCAGTAAAATATAAGCCCCACATACAAATGTGCATCTGTCAACAAGCGATGCAGGATTAGCACTTCTGGTTTTCAGACTCTGACACTGGGGGCGTGCAGATGGACATTCAAGTCATACTATTATCTTAAACTATTGGTCTTTAGCTTTCAAAGATAACTTGACTCGGCGGCTGTGTTGCTAAATTCGCGATTGATAATTACGATCGGCTCCGTGTAACATCGTATTGCTGGACAAACCGCTTCAGAGGACAAAAAGAATGCGACAGCCATCAATAAACGTAAAGCCTAAGGCTGTTACGTTGCACTTATGCGTTGACTGGTTTCAGTTCATCTCTACCAGCTAACGACAAGGATGCCCACACTGAACGGTCGGTGAATATAAATGAAGCTCGCGATGCTAGCGAGACAGCTAGCTAGGTGTGTTTACGACGGGAGCTGTCAAGCTAAATGAGCTAACATGCTAACTGGAAACGCCAGCGCCGGTGCGGGAGCGATTTCACAAATATTCCAAGTAATTCAACGAGTTACCCACTGTGGCGTGAACCTGTTACAAAGCCCGCGTGTAAATGACCAAATGACAGTTTCGGGAAATGTGATGAAAGACATTAAATGCTCACCTTTTTGCGAGCTTCGCCTTTTACTACGTGGCTGTTTGGTTTCCGTCCCCTTAAACGTCCGACTAGAAACAGAGGGCGCGGACAATTTAGCATCTGAGAGAACAAGTGAAGCCTGTGAGAGAGCGGAGTGTTTACGGTGAACGCGCGAGCTGTCAATTTAAATACAAACCCTACTGTGTTCTTTCTATGAGATAGTGATGGTGCACATTTATGGCAACGACCATAACATTGCACGAACTATAATAATGAACGGACATTACCTCTGCGGGGGCACAAGGATCTGACACCGCGTCAAGAGTTGAGAATAAGACACATTTTAATAACTAATTGTACATGACACTTTTTAATTGACCGATAATATTTTATTTTAAATTTGAAGCTATTAGTTTTTTCTTCAGCTCATTTGTGTCTCTCTGTATGTTAATGTACACGAGTTTTCAAAAATAAAATCTGCAATTAATAAAATGATGATGATAATGATGATATTATTATTATTATTATTATTATTATTATTATTATTATTATTATTATTATTATTATTATTATTATCTACCCATACTTAAAGATTAACTACGACTTGTTGCTTTCGTTCGGGGTTATTACATTACACTACATTACATTTCATTTACCTGGCGCTTTCCTCCAAAGCAACTTACAATAAAGGTATTCAACCATGCAGGTTATGGTAAATCAAAAAAGCCAACTACAAGTAGCGTATGGGTCTTTGCTCACTCTGGGTGGGAAATTATAATCAGAAATAGATAATAAAAATAAAATAACACATCACTATCCTGATGGCTTGATAGATTGATTGAGACCACCAGAACATATGAACAAGTCCCAATTCCTATTATTACATCAATAAAATCAGTAAGTATGTTTTTGATGATGCTGTGGTATGTTTGTTGCCCCCTACACTGATGTCCTCACACATACAAAAAAAGAAAGGAACAAATATTGATGAGTATTGAAACAGAGAATATTCACGTTATGGTCCTCTAAATTACCATGATGCAACTGATTTTACATATTTCATATATAGTCGATAAAGTTTGGCCTAAATATTTATTCTCTAAGATTATAATTGAACTGGTCAGAGGTCTATAGACCCCTGCCATATTCACATTTTCATACCCAGCCACCAGTATCCAATACATGACAATTGCATGCCAACCACTCTAAACCATCTAGAGGTTTGACCCACAGTTCAGCTCACTCTGACACCTACATAGGGAGCAGGGATCCATGTTTAAGGTGTTAAGTGTCAAGAATCAAATCCAAGACTCTATCAAAGCAGTGAGACCCACAGATAAACTTTATAATGCAAATACAAGTATAAGGTCAAGGGTTAAACGATCATTTTAATGCAAAGGTTAAATAAAAACAAGAACTGTCAAAAGGCAAAGTGAAGGATTTCAATTTGTTTTACTCTGGCGCCATTTAGTGGTAGTATTAAGAATGACATAGTGATGGAGTGGACAGAATAAAGGGGCTGAAAACATCCAATGAACTGGCCACTTTTTTATCTTAATTGTATTGTTGTTTTTCTAGAAATCAATCTTAAACCGTCAGAATTGAATGAAAGACATGTAGCCTGAAGCCTTTTGAGATGAATGTCTCCTAAACTACTAATACCCTCTCCTTTTCCTTGTATCTTCTTCCCCTGTGAGATTTGAATCACTTTGAACTATGTTGATCTACACCAAAATGACCTTATTTGACATTGTTAAGTTCTGGTCAAATCATATTTAGCAGATTTGGTGCCGACATGATTGCTCTTACTGTGTATCAGAGGAATATGCAGACCTATCGTATATAATGCTTTAAAATGCAGCCTCTAAAGAAGAGGAGTTGGTGCCACATTCAACTGACATTTTAGTGTTTCTTCGGTCTGAAGACATTCTTCCTGTGACAGGCAGCAGTGCAATTTAGAAGTGAGTGTTTTTCCCCCATCAAAGCACCATCACTATCACGTCTATGCTTTGTACATCTACTGTCCTGAAGGAAATATATGCAAGTGTTCTGATCCCAGAAGGTCTCACTAGAATGAAATAGCTCAGACAATCAAGTTAATGATTTGGAATCGGAACTATCAAATAAATATTTTTTAAAATCGAATCAATCAGGTACAGGATGTTTCACAACTATGGCAGCCCCCCACACAAAACCTTGGGCCATACACTTTTCATACACACAAACAAAAAACAGGCACATTTCTTATGAAGCTCTGAACAAAATATAAATGTATGTGCAATAAAACTTGTTTACATTGTAAACCTCTTGAGCCAGACTAAAGTAGAATTCTGAAAGAAAGACTATCAATTCATGCACTTACTCACTAAATCATTTAGAATTTAGATTTAGAATTCATTAAACTATAGGTAGGTCTACAATTACCTTAGAAGGAGGAAAATGTAGCATTAATGAAAATATACAGGAATATCATAGCTACACCTACTGAAATACGTTCAGTCGACTGGTTGAAACCACATTTGTGTTCATATATTAAATTGTTTTGAACAAGATGAAATATAATTTTTCATTGTACTCAAGAACTTTATTAATAATCACCAGTGTCAAGTTTACATTTACTGTTACGGCAATAATCCAACCACTGTGAAATGTTGTGCTATTTTTCATTCTTTAGGCGTATACGTATATTTTTTGTCTGTCTTTGCTATCTATTATGTCTTGTTGTGTTAAAGGTTCAGTGTGTATAATTTAGTGACATCTAGTGGTGAGGTTGCATATTGCAGCTGAACAACCCTCACCTCACACTCCCCTTCCAAACATGACAGAGAACCTGTGGTCGCCTTCATTTGTCATAAAAACTCAAAAGGTTTGTCCAGTTTGGACTAATGTAAAAAAAAACATGGTGGCCTCTGTAGAGAGGAACTGCTCCCGATGTAAATATAAAGTATTTAAATATAAAGGGTCCATTCTAGAGTAAAGAAAACAATAATTTATACAATTTAGATGAAACACACAAGTGAAAACATTACTAGGATTATTTTATATATTCAATTTCTGCCAATAGATCCTTTTCATCTAAATCTTACACACTGGACCTTTAAGTGTACTTGCCTTGTTCTGTTTGCACATGGAGCTTGTAAGGTCTGAATCCCAGTAAAGTTCACTTTGACACTTTGAAGAGAAGCATGTATAGGTCGGGGGTGAGCTGGAGAACAGCAGAGTTTGGAGCTCGGGTCTGATCCTGAGCTCCAGTTCGCCCATGACCCGATGGAAGCGCGCTCCCGACACTTCAGGTGAATGAGAGGGAAGCGGGGCCGCGGGTGTGGACAGTGTGCGGGACGACCGGAGGAAGATGACTTGTGTCACGTCGCTCGGGCCGCATGTCTTCATCACCACGTATCTACTCTTCGTCATGGGCAGCGTTGCACAGAAAGTAAGTGAGCATTTACCAAGTTTTTACCTCCAGCCCAGTGTGTGTGCGTGTGTGTGGGAGCCGTGCTCACTTTACTGGAGAGAACCGAGCCCCGGACTCCGCTCGGAAATCCTGTCATTTAACTATTGTTTGCTCCTCGGCAAACATTATGACCCCAATGGACACGTAGCAAGTTATTTTAAGAAAAATGATCTACCAACGTTTACTTCGGCATACATTTTCAACAACAACATAAGACTCGTATCTACTACTTTTGAATTTAAATCTAGTTCGCCTGTTCTGTCCACGTTGTCGTGCTGCCAAAAGCACCGTAGTAGACTGTAGTGGGAAGCGTTTCGTAGTGTGAGACAATTTCTAAAAGTTGAGTTTTAAATCCTTGAAATGCGTTTTGTTTGGTCAAATGTACGCCGACCTTACTGGAATACCATTGCTTTTCTAAAATCCTCTCATGTCTTGTATTTCAACTGAGAGAAATGTGGTAGTTGGCGATGATCTTAAAATGTACACTTTTTTACATTGGGTTTTGCGTACACTTTTGTCGATAACATGATGGGACGTAGCGCATCATTCCCCAAAGCGCGAGCGGCTGCTGCCACTGAATTTGTTAAAGTTGCGTAGGAAACAAACTACATTCAATGACTAGGTTGTTGAAATTGTCATGCAGTCGGTGTGTGTACATAACATTCAGCCGACACATCCGCCTCATATAACCTGCAGACTGCTGTAGATTCAGATGCTGTTTCAAACTTACTCTCGATTTTTATTAGAATATTCCACGTGTTTTTTGTCATCCAAAAACTTTCAAAACATGAAAAACAAAACCCTGCAACGTGAGCCACTGCCAGACTTTTTTTCTGCTTTACGTCTTACCGACGGACTTTCGTGCACCTCTGCCATTCACAACAAAACCCTGAAAGTCTTGGGCAGTATTTCAAAACGGACTAACTTGGAATGTGGCACATTTTATCCTCTGGGGCCTTCAGATGGATGTTTTGATGGCACAGGCATGTTTTGGTGTTGTGCACTTCACAGAGTTGGAGAATGGCATGCAGAGTCCGAACTGCAGAAATGAGAACCACATTGAGAGCGTGTTAACCTTATGTTGCTCTTCTCATACTCACTGAGGCAGATTCCCAAGCTCTGACTCTTGGCGTTGCAAGGTGTTCACGAGCAAGAGTTTATGTCTCTAATGGACGTGACACAAAACAGTCAGGGGTTGTGTTTTCCTTTCAGTTATAGGCTGTCACTCACGCTTGACATGTTTTGGCTTCTACTAAAGCTCCTGCCAGCCCAAAGAGTCTCTGGTTGAAGCCTGTAGGTTGTTCTGATGTCATAACTTGAGGTGTCATTCTGTAGTTTGGTTTATGTGGCTACCTGCACCAGAAAAATACACTGCATGTGACTGAGGATGACAGGACTTGTTGATGCACATTGCCAGTAGCCTGGAACAGTCATGTTTACACAGACAGGGGCAGGGGTGGGCCTTGACACTTGCTCTTGAAGAAAAGGAACCCTGATCTCTCACTGCTCAGAAAATATACACTTTACTCTATATACAATCTTTAATCTAATGGACTTGTTAAAATGACAGGGATGGATGCTTCATATTTTATTTGCCCTCCTGCCAAATGTGTCAGTCATTGTAGAAAAAGTACCCAGATTATAAATTGTGTCACCCTCTCAGTGATCCCATATTTTGTGTGACGCGACATCATTTTCCCATGTGTAACAGTGGCTGCTGTCATAACATAAAATGATTACCCCTGGCAATGGGACATGCACACAAACGTTGACAGCCAGGAGAATCTCTGTGGCTTCCACCTGTCAAGAGCTGTCCTCTTCCGCTGGCGGACAACAACAGTTCAGCACAGTTCTTAGAACTAGACAACAAAAGCCCTTGGTATATTGAATTGTCAGCCTCCCCAGCTTTAGTTCCTGTGTGCATAGGGTGCTCACTATCTTTGCAATTATCTGCCTGAGGGGGCACGGTAAATGATGGCTTTGTCCTCTGCTCCCCGTTTGTATTAAGTTGATTTTTGGAACAGCATAAACAAGCTTGGAATTTATTCTATCCCCCTCAGAAAAAAATGGGAGGCATCCAAGTCTGTTGGTCCACAATTCAGCGCTGTGGACAAGTGCATTTGATCCCTGCTTTGTTGCTCGGCTCCGTCTTTCGCAAGGTTTTTATTTGGGATGGAAAGAGGGGACATTCATCTCTAATTGAACCGAGGGGTCGGACCCCATGGAACTGTGAATTCCCTTATTCCTCCCATGAGTTATATCACAACAGATGCACAGAGCCTGTCAACAGATAAACATATCACAGTGTCTGTGAGCTGCGATGGGACGGCAGAGTGTTCCTGTGCTGCACATACAGTTGATTGTTCAGTATAAAACAAATACATTTTTTAATACTTTTTCAAAAAGCTAAAGGCTCAATAGCTGCAATAACTGCATTTGTTTTACTTTCCTCTTAGAAATGTTGTTACAGCACCGTAATGTTCAGACCAATACAAAAAGTACATTATATAAAGCACCTGCTATATTAGATGATGATGATTTGCTAAGCTAGTCACAATTTACGAGCTAGGATCTAAAATCCTTTTTTTCTGTCAATGTTTTAGTCATCGCTGGTTGGTGCCTGTCTGGCATTAACATTACATTACACTACCACGCTTCTAATTTTCAAAGACTGTTAATGGATTTGTGTAAAACCATGAAAGGTTTAAAATATATTTCCAGAATCCTTCCCTTTCAGCAAATATTTTCAAGCAACTGTTTTCTAACCCAAACAAAAGTTCATGCTTGAACTGAGCACTGTGAATTAGCATTTTACTATCACTTATGTTTGTCTATATTTCTTTGTATTTGTGTCTTCCTGGGTTGGAAACAAATACAGAAATTGAAAAATAGAATAAAATCTGTTTAATTGCATATAGTTGACAGAATAGTACAGTCTATGCAGATATATCAGTATATTAAGATTATTTGAAGTAATTGTGTTTTTAAAGATCTATTTATACACAATTCTAATAAACTAATGAAAACTTCACATGAACAACCTGACATCTGAAGAAAAGAGCGAAGTCACTACATTTCAGGGTTTACCGTACAGTAGGGATTTTATTACTTTGACAACAATTGTCACAACCTACTGTTGTACAGAGGTCATCAGTGCTGCTTGAGTTTATATTAAAAAAAGATTAGCTTATCTGGCAGTTTTGATTCTGTGGTTCACTTGGAAATGTTATTGTATCCATTCAGACCATTTAGATTGATTGCAGTTATTCAGTACAGTGCATCCGAGTCTACACGATAGGGCTTCTCATTGAGGTGCTGCCCAAAGACTAATTATCATGGATGCGTTCACTGGACCACATTCCAAAATCTGGAAATGATTTCACCAAACTGGTTGAAACCACCCTGAAGATAAGGTCATTCCACAGGCCTGCTTTAGCAGCTACCACAGCAACAGCAACTCTTTTTTAGAGGAAATATGTTAATAGGTTTTACACCACAAACATGAAAGCGAGAGCAGTTTGCCCACCCACTAACATATCGGTGTGAGTGTGAGGACCGAAGTGGTAATAATTTCCAGTGTTGCGTGTTTTCATGTAGGGCAACTCCGAGGTTCCCATGATGGCTCTGTACATAAAATGTTGATCAAACATGCTTGGGCTCAAAGAGGCCTTTCATAAGTCACTCATGATGCACGATGGCGGAAACATGCTGAGCCAGCCCCACAGTGGCCAACAAGTGAGACCCTAGAAATGCCTGGGCTTAATCAGGCTGCCACGCCAGTTGTTTGTAAACTCACTCGGGCTCGAACGTGCAGCCAGTGACATGAGCCCACCAGGAGAGGTGTTGATATCACAGGGGGAGATAACGTGATAGAGCCTGGAATCGAGTATCAGTGGCTTTTCCCAGCTGCGGAGAGTGACCTTAAGGAGCTTCTGTGCATTTGGAGGGAGCTGTAGATAAACTAAAAACTCATGTTGCAATGATCTTGCACAGAGTGAGTTCCAGTCTGTTGCTTTTTTACCTGAAAATCAGTCTTTGTGATTGATATATACAGGAAATCTGTGTATGTTAACCAGATTTAACATCGGGCTGGGTGATATGGCCAAAAATTATATCAAGTGGAAAATTTTAAATCAGTCTATCAATAACTGTCACAATAACTGTCACAATATATCATTATTCTAAGTTTAAAGACCTATTTACTCTTCTTTATGGGCAGAGAATGAAAAACACCTGATTTTACGAGTCTGAGGTAGATCAATTATGTGTTATACCTTTTCACTGGGCTTGACAATGCACAAGCAATACATCAATAAATGTTGGATTTTTGTTATATTGCTATTTATGAAAATGATATTGCAATAATTATTGATATTGTTTTATTGCCCAGTCCTAACGGATCAGTATAGCTCATGGGGAGGTCACTAATCTTTGCTGCACTCTGTTTACCCTGCAAGCCCGGTCCTTTTGTACAGTGTGTGAGGTCTTGTGTGTGAGCAGCTCCGTGTTAACTGCATTACTTTGTTAGATGTTTGTGTCTCTCAGGGAAATTCCTCTATGTTTGTTGCACTTTGAGAAAAAAAAAAACTTGTATATTCTAACTGAATTAGTAACACTTCTAATCTAGTTAAACTCAAATAGCTCCAGCTTTTATTGGATTTGTGGTGAATTTTGCCTCATGCCAGTGATTTCAGCATTCACTTTTTAACATGAAGCTGTAGGGACGAATGTCTAGCCGCATGATTTTCTCCATTTAATTTTTCTAAATGTTGTTTGGTCTTTGGGTTTGTGTCACGGAAACCTGAAATCAAACCAAACTACTTGATTTAAAAAAAAAAAAAATTGTGAAATTAAACTCAGGCTACATTCTACTACCACAAAGCCTTCTGACTATATGTTGATATTGGTCCTGACCTGAACAATTTGAGTGCAATTGTAATGCAGTGGACTGCCGCTGCCCGGGCGCTAGCCTGTGAAGCAGTGTCACTTTTCTCCTCCAGTAAACAGGGCTGGTGAGGATTCCTGCCCCCTTTTTAGGGGCCCGCCTGCCTGTTTATGAGCCAGTCCGGAGCTGTTTGTGCATGAGAGGCAGAGTGTGTGTGCGTGCATGCGTGCGTGCATGTGTGTATGTGTGTGTGGTACTTCAGCAGAAGCCTGCTCGTGTTGTTTTCACAGTGGTGTCGTCAGCTGGGGCGGTTTTAAAATGTCCATGTTACAGTGAAACTTTACGTCAGACTGCACACTTTAGTTTTGTCAAATAAAAGGTGTTTCCAGAGCTTTAATTCCATGCTCAAATAAACAGAAAAGTGACATTTTTCTATTTGTTTATTTCTCATCTTTTTTGGACCATATCCCAGAATACGTGGAATGCAGTTCAAATAATTTCTGTAAAATATTATTTGTAACAATAAATTGTTCTGACAAACAATATTCTTATATAATGGCACATATAATATTATGGTGATGTATAAACATCTCAGCTCCACAACATCCGTCAGCGGACTTAAAGTTGCCTCTGTGCTAATTAGACAGACATATGAGTCTCATCGTGGAATGTGATTGAAACACATTTTTTAAAGGATGTACTAATGCAAAGTGAAAACAAAAGAACAATACCATTTGTCAGGGGCCTCTTAGTAATGACAGGAGCTGGTCTGATGTTTCACTGAACAAGTCATTTCAGACAATTATGTGCTCAGTCGATCTACTTCTGTCCAGGGGAGCCCCTGTCACTGGCACAACTGGGGCACAATAACCAGCCGGCTCTTATGTAAACTTTCAACTTGCTTTGTACTTATTAGCATCACTTCATTAAAATATTATCTGCCTTCCCCCTTTTGTGAAGTGGCTCACCAATATGGCGCTGAGGCCCAATTGTTTCGCCATGAGAAAAGGCATCCTTAAATAATTAGCGGCCTGCCAGTGGAGCGGCCTGTGATGTAACAGAACTGAGATGTTTGGCATTATAAGAATGTCCCATTTCCATTCGACACTGTGGCACTTTGGGGCCCTTTAATGTGTAGTCTAGCATGCACATCCCACAGGGGACCTCCCGGCTGCCTCATCTCGGTGGGAGAGATGACACAGTCTCTGTCCGTGACACAGTTCTCTTTCATCAAATGCAGGATTCACATCGCACAGGAGATCACTATTCATTTATAGATAAGCATTATATGCTACATTTATTTTTTTTTCATTTTCAAAGTTTAATAGATTTATTTATTTTAGGGTGAAAAGGATAAAATATATGAGGAAAGACCAGCACCAGGATGAATAAATATACATCTATTCATCGCTGGTTATTTTTGTCCTAAAAAAGGGGGACACACTGTCCTTCCCTTCCCCCTGTTATGCCCCCATATTGTGAAGTGGTTCCCCTCATTGCGTAACCCCACCGCAAACACTGCAAACCCCAAATCAGCTTATTCGCTCTAACCTCTCCTGAACAGGAATGGCATTTGGCCCGTTCAAATGTCACCCACGTAATTCTTTGCTGGAGCACATTAATTTCTAGTAAGTGTGTGGGCAGTGCAAGTGTAGCATGTAATGCACGCCCTGAATAAAAGCTACACAGAGAGGGCAGGTGGAAAGACAGACAGGGAGAGTAAAAACATTACAGATTTCTTTCTCTTGGTTCTCCTGACTGAGGCTGACTATTACAGACTTTAAGACAGAGAGAGAGCACAAGTATGCGGCTGAATGAATCACACAGCTCAAAAATGTAATACAATTTTACGGATTTGAAAGAGTAATGAAATAGAAGAACAAAATGTGGTGGTTAATGTTGATTTTGTGGCAGGACATCAGTGCATGGAAAACACTGGGTACTGAAAATTAGCCACATCTGTCACCTCAGCTCTCTGCATGTTACTCTGTGATTTGTCCATGTGAAGTGGTGTTTGGTCAATTTTTCAGCAGCTTGTTGTACCATCAAACCTATTCTCAGAATGCTGTCTGCACAGAAACATGAAATGTTTACCTGGGATTTAACCAACATTTAAACCCAGTGTTTCGTTGCCCTGGCTGCTTGCACTACTGGAGAAGCAGACTTTTTCTAGCGTGATAGAAGTACATATATGGATATATATGGAATAGACTGTAGAAGTATTGCATGTAAACACTGGACATCATTAAAATAAAATTTGAAGATGCAACCAGCTGCTTGATAACAGTCCAAAAATAACATTTTGACTTTCTTCCTAAGTTTTGCACGAGGAATGCCATCTTCCCGAATCACAGCGTAACATTGGGACTGTTGAGGTTATAGATGAGATGTTAAACTCGGCAAAACATTTACTTGAATTGGTCATCATGTTATTATCTTCTCATATAACATTTTGAGGTTAGTTGAGGTTGGTTAATTTGAATGATCTTTGATCTTATGAGATCAAAATAACTCATGTGATGACACACACGCGTGTAACACCCAACGACATACACATTGACACACATTACTTCTTTAGTTACACAGGTCCTGCTGCCCCTCTTCCCCTCCCATGTGTCTGTAATGTGCTGAAGCCTGGCTGTGACATTGTCAGCTGTATCAACTATGGAGGGGACTTTTGGTTTGATTGTGATGACCTGAGGTCAGAGCGAGTGCTCCTCACTCCCAGTCATGGTTGTAAATTCTATGTAGATTTTGCTACTTAAATTATACTGACTGGCTTTTGATGAATGTATTCATATGGGGGTAGATGGTCCACGGAGCAATCAGAGGGCCTGTCTGGCTCCACAGACTTTAGCTTTCCTTGTACCCCCCCACCCATCAAAATTGCATTCTCAAAGTGATCTCCTATGCTTTTAGCCCAGTCCAGACAACAAGTGTTGCCTGTGGGTGTTGGTGTGTTACCTGTTTGGCATGGGGGTCTGCCAGTCTGAGTCATTCCCACAGTCCAGAACTGAGGCCAACAGGAAAGCTCATAAACACGCAGGCCCCCTACAAAGGTCTGGTCCTCAGCTCCCTGACCCAGCCACACATCTGCCGCTGCTTAGGGCCTAAGTCCCCCTAACATCCCTGCACACCTGGGAAAAATTATTGCCAGCATGTTTGAAGAAATACCCTCCTTAGGGTTACCCAAGCAGGCAATAGAGGCAAAACACAGGCTTTGGTATAAAGGCAGAACAGCAGGGTTGAACAGTTCAGTTGCAAGCCGGTTTATGTCGAGTTGGGTTTGCTGATATTTGCTGATAGTTACCATGGTTGTTGTTACTTTTGTCATAGAAAATTATTGACGTAGTGGCCATTATCTGACTCGTCTCTGAATTTAGGCAGAGTGCAATATGATACCAACAGAACACTATTAAACATAATGCCAAAGAATACCATGAATGCTAGATTGGGTGGCACCGATGAGAATCAAAAGCCCTCACCTTGGCAGTGCTTCCTGTGCTCAACCTGTTGAGCTGTGTGAGTCATGTTAATTGTCACTCTGAGAAAGGGTGTCATTAAACGACCGATATAAAAATGTACGATTCTTAGTTGAAATTATGTGTCTTAAAAGCAGCTTTAGATTTGTGACACAACTGACTTATTATAATTCACTTTGCAGGTGTACTTTGACTGTGGTGCCAAGGTGGATGTGGTGGACGTCCAAGGCCTCATTCTGTCTCCTGGCTTCCCCTACAACTACTCCTCTGGGACACACTGTGTGTGGCTGTTCATTGTACCTGTTGATTACCAGCTTATCCTGGAGATATTTGACTTTGATGTGTTTGAGAGCCATGACTCTGCAGCACAATACTCAGCCATCTCTAATTTTGAAGAGGAAGAGGCAGATGAAGAGGCGACTGTCACCCCT
This sequence comes from Hippoglossus stenolepis, assembly GCF_022539355.2. Lineage (NCBI taxonomy): Eukaryota > Metazoa > Chordata > Actinopteri > Pleuronectiformes > Pleuronectidae > Hippoglossus > Hippoglossus stenolepis. The sequence goes on from NC_061491.1 coordinate 6,948,981, forward strand.
GGCAGCTTTGCGGTAGATGAAACTTCATCGCCAGCTAAAGATCCTTTGCTTCAGAGTGAAGGGGATGTCACAAAGACTCAACAGTCCTCCCAAGATAGTGAGGTCAAGCAAGTAGTGGTCCAGGAACAGTCTACAAAGATGGAAATTACCAAAGTCTCCAATTCTGCCAAAAGATCTGCAGATGCCTCCTCTGGCTTATCTTTAGCACCTCCTTCCTCTCTCCTCTTACCTGGGGCTGTGCCTTCAAGAGACAAGATCGTTAACTCTGCCTCCTTGTCTCACCTTAGGGGAGACCCCAACCCAAGTTCTAACCCAAGCACAGTTGTGGAGGAGACCACCCTTGCCTCACCACACACCACTGACACTCCAGCTGTGAGTCCCGAAACGCAGCAGTCAGTGCTTGACGCCTGCCCTCATGATGTCCTCTACATCTCAGACCTCATCACCTTTTCGTCCAGGTTCTGTGGGTCCAACCGCCCTCCCAGCAGCCAGCTGGTTTTCGGCTCCAACCAGGAGATGGTGGAGGTCATCATGGAACTTATCACTACAACACACTGGGGCCGTGGCTTTGCTCTGCTCTTTCACTACCACAACCTGACTGAGCCAGGAGGGGACCTCCGTGCCTCTGCTCCTACAGCCAGCAAGGTAGACTCTCTGCTGGCTGCTGTGAGCGGAGCTGCCTTCTTCGCTCTGATACTTACAAGTGCCCTCTGCATCATTTTCAGGTAACAGAAGTCCATTAACTTTATTAGGAAAGCAAAGAATTTACAAAAATAACACAGTGAGACTGTATCAAAGACAATAAGTGCGACCATCAGATAGCCGGTTCAATTCAATAGTTTTTGATTGACTTCTATTAGCCCTTAATGAATAGCAACAACACTATGACGTCTCTGGAATTGTGCTGCCTGGGTGGTATTTTCTCCAGAAAATAGTACAAACTTGAAAGTAATTTTAAAGCCAGAAATGAGCCACCATGTGTCGACTCCTGAATATCAACCCCCGGACATACTATATGTTATGCTCATTTATGAGCATTTAAACAAAACTCAATGGAGTAAATTTTTTTACAAACAAATCCTAGTGACTTAGATTGTTGTCTGACTTTTCCTCTATTGCCACCAGCAAGTTGATGCTGTTGCCTTTGTGTGTTTGTAAAACTCTCAGATGATGGAGATAAAAACTGGTAGAAGTATTCAAAGATTCCAGCATACGAGCCCTAATGATTATTTACTGATCTTTCACATATTCCCACCAGCAGGTTATTTTCTCATTCTCCTGGGAACATTTTCAGCATCTACTTGATGGCCATTACTTTAAGAAATTCCTGTTCACTGGAAGATATTTCCTGATTAGTTTTGTGAACTGTATTTTAAAAATAATTAGCATCATATGAATTCTTGAAGTATGGCCAGAAACATGTCTTGTGAGCTCAGAGTGACTGCGACATTTGGCCACCAAATTCTAACATGATCATCCATGATTCCAAATGAATGTTTTTGCCAGATATATATGTAGTTACTGATATATTGTGTTCATAAGAATGAAACAGACATGAGGTCACACTTAGGCCACTAAAATATAATCCATTCATCCTTGAGTCCAAATATTAGAGAAATTCCCTAAAAATATTCCTGAGATATCACATTCTCGAGGGAAAGGGAAAGACATTAGGTCACAGTGATAGTGACTTTTGACCACCAGAATGTAATGAGTACATCTTTGAGTCCAACTGAATGTTTGTGCCAAATTTGAAGAAATCAGCCTTAGTTACCTGTGTTGCTTATCAGCAAATGATCATGCTAATAATCTTAGCACACTAATATGCTAAACTAAGATGGTCAACATGATGAATATCTTTGTTTTTTTGAGATAGGCAAAGACTGTGTCTGATTGGCTTACCCTGATATTCTTACCCTAACCAGTCATCAGTTTTAATGCCGAAATTTGATCTACACAACCAATGCCTGTATATAAAGATGGCTGATGCCTCTCCACTTCCTCCCACTGTGCAATAATGAAGCCAAAATATCCCAGAAACAGGGTTTGCAGGAGTGCTTCAATTTGCAAGTTGCAAATATCAAGTCAATATCAGCTGTTAATCATGACATCTCACCCCATTTTTATCTATTATCTAAATAAAACTTAAAAATTAACACTTGAACATGTGTCCGTGTGGTATGAACTCTCTTATTATTAAAATTCAATCAACAGCAGGAAAAAATAACAATAACAGATTATTCCTTCAGTAATTCACCGGTCTATTGGGGCTCCTCAGGGAAAAAAACGTCCTTGCAGGTGAGAGACCATCATCATCGGTCAGCCCATTGTCTTCTCCACATGTTTGGTGAAATGGCTGCAGACCACAGGAAAGAAACTTTTCTGTGGTTTTTGGCTCATCTCTGTCAGAGAGAGCTAACTGATAATATGCTAGTTAGCTAACCAGTTTAAACCGACAGGGACAGACTGTGTTTACCATTAACTCCTGTCTGACACCTGCAGACCATATGCTACATTGTTTTAGTTCAGTCACTAAATGCATATCTCCCACAGAGAATTTAAATGTCTGTCCCAGACTGTCCTACATTATCAATCAGATTTGATAAAGTGGGACAACTAAAAAATGTTACAAAAAATTGTATATGTGTATTATTTTGCTTGAATACATCACAAACATAATTTGATAACAATTAGGAACATTGTTTTATTTATATCCTTAACATTAATGTTACATTTGCCCGGTCCCTTTCTGTGGCATCACCCCCATGAAGTCATGTGATTTCAGTCACATGATGTCCATGCTAACCTATAGTAAAAGTCCTGTTGACCAGAATTAGTTAGAACGGGAAATAAACCGAGTGAAGCTTAGGTGTCCCACATAACCCAATGTCCCAGATTACCCAAATTCACCCCTACAGTCATTGAACCCAAACAATGAAGGCAATGGGTACTAGCCAATCAGAGGCAGAGTAGGGGTGGGCTTTTCATCCACCTTGGGTGGGGAAAAAACCATGAGAATCACGACTGTGGCAATTAACAGCCTCACAGAGCTGCTGCAAACTCTTCGTCTTGTTAAAAATGTTCAGGATCTGGTTTTCTCAGATAAATCTGATATCCTAATTCACAGGTCTTATCTTTGACTTCTCCTGAATGAAAATGGGCTGGTGCGTCAGTAACCTCAATGCAAACACACATACACTCAGAACATACGCAGTCTGTCCTTTGTTATGTTGACTCAGCTGGAAGCCTTAGTCCCTGATGTGGTGACCCTCTGTGATTAGTTGGGTTTGGCTGCAACTGTGCGGCTTCCTTGATGTGGAGCCTTCTCACCGTATACAACGGGGCATTCAAGGTACAGCACCTGGCTTTAATACTAGCACACAAGAGGCATGCAAGAAAGTGAATGGGTGGAGAAATGGGGGGGGGGGAAGGGACAACAAGGAGAAATAAAACTCAATGTGCGTTTTGTACCGATAGCATTGTCATTCAATCAAAAGGTGTAATTTACAAGCTGTTCCCTCTTCCATCCCAGGGGACAATGAACAGAAACTGAGGGGTTAACTTTGGAGGTTTGTAATACTATCTGTTCTTACGAGCTTTACCCAACTGATTCATATGGTCCAGGATCCAGGAAGGTTTACATTTGCAGACAAAAATCTAAACCCTCCTAATCTAAATATTTAGCTTTCTGTGAGAAGCACTCGGCTTTAACACGAAACGTGTTCATTTCTGGTCAGTGTCTCTGTCATGACACCACAGGGTCTCACTATTAATGACGGGGAAATTGTAAACACGTGTTCAATAAAATGAAAGTGTAATTAGCAAGAACAACAACACAAGTCATTCGGAAGCCAGGAAATGCGCTACCATGAAATAAATGAGCAGCCTGAGAAGTTTTTCCCTATTAATTTAAACGAGTTCACAGAAATCATCGGAAAACGAGAGCCGTAGGCGAGATCTTGCAAGTTTAAAGCAGCAGTGAGATTAACTCCCGAGGTCCCCGCTGGTCAGAAAACGGCCAAAGGTGGACGAGAGTCACAGTGGGGGTCGCCGTCAGTTGAGCGGTGGCTGGTAATGAACTCATTCAGCTGTAACAGTAATTTTTAATAAGTGGGTACTTGCTCAAGTATTTCTGCATGGTTCACTGGTTCATATGGACTTAAGAACAGGACAGAAGGCATGGACACACAGATACAGTATTAGATTTTTAACCCTAACTCCCACCATGAAGGAGGTAAATTGGTTTTATCTCCTCAATTGTGAAATAATCTAATATCAATACCCCCCGAAGAAAAGTGAATGTATGTATCACTTTTTGTTCCTTTAGACACAGTGTTGTAAGTGAATTATGGTCCGAATTTGCTTTTATGGGCAAATAAATGACAGCGGTGCTTCCCCACAGGAAAAAACAATGCATAGCAATGACATCCCAGTAACAACCACTGTGTGAACTGCTGGAGTTGTGGCGTGTGTGTGAATGCATCTTGCTCCATCATTCAACACCACAATAGAGCAACTATTGAGGGGGGAAATAGCCACAGGTATGCTGGAGCTATTACAAACTGAGTGAGGTGGTTACTGTCAGAAAGGTCCCACTTCAGTACAGTTGTATTGGACAGTGTTCCATTTTACATTTCTGGTTAAACTGTCCAGCATGCTGCCAAAAGTGGGAGATACATTTTGAGGACATTCATAAAAGCTGACTTTCAGATATGTGTGTAATTATAAACTGAATTGCTGTGGTGCTTCATGTTTTCCAGGCCCAAACTGTGTCCAAAAAGAGCCAGCTCCTGCGCGTCCAGCAACTCCGAGGTACAGACGCTGCTGCCGTTCACCCTTTCCTCCCATCTCTCTCACTCTTTGTCATCTCTACATGTCACTCCCTCTCCTCCCCTACCTGTCCTCTTCGTATTTCTTTATTTGTCAGTCAGACATTCCTCTGAAAACAGAGCTTTAGCTGTGATCACTGGACATTTCTTTTTAATATAGTTTGCTGCTCAAGCCAACATTGTCCGCTGCTGTAGCACCGCCTCTTCACTCCCCACAGAGCCGCACCACCTCAGGTTCACTTCGGGTCACACAAGTGTAAAACAAAGGTCGCGCTAAGTGATGATGACACAGGGGGGGTGTCTTTCTTTGCATATTAGATACAAGGATTTCCGTCGTGAAATCGTGACTTTTAATTTACACATAAACATAACCTGCTGTTATTCAAATCCTTGACATTAACTTCGATGACGCTCTCAGAATGAGGAGAAATATTTTATAGATTTATATATTACATCTCAAGCCTGTATATTAATGATATTGATATTTATAATGTATTAATAGATTGATTCAACAAGAAAAACGTTTATTTTAAGGGGAATCTCAATAACTTTGCACACTTAGGTCTTTGGGAGTGATACTGTATATGTGAAATAAGTTGGACAAAGCCTTAATGGCTCCAGAGGAAGCTGTGTGAAGAGCCTCAAGTGATGTCACTTGGGACAGCATCAGGTTTGTTTGACGTAGTTTGAAATTGAAAAAATGATATATGCTTGTGTGGAAATATTTTGGTTTAAAACAAAAACAGCCTGATTTACAGCTATACTAGTATTTAATCATGCAAATATTTCTGTTTTTTATTGCAGGAGCAACTTTTAATATATTTAATCTATATTACAATCGTCAAATGCAAAAAAAACAACCTTTTGTGATCATGATTTATACAAAATGTTCACCCTATCAAAATGAAAATAGATTGGATTTTTTGTTGTTGTTAGGGGCGTTCTGTTAGCCTCCAACATGGCTATAAAGTTAATTCAACACCTGCCTGCATTAGTATAACTTCCAAGTGAACTTAAAAGACGATATGTGTGATTTGAAAGGTGGATAAGGTGAGTGGCACCGTGCTGTGTTGCAGGTGCCAGAGGGCGTCCACAACACAGGGGCCGAGGTCAGTGAGCTGCAACTGATGGCCGAGAATCAGACCAACCTGGGGACGACCACAGACCAGGGCAACAACAACGACAGCCCGCCACACACAGGTGAGGAGGACACACACACACACACACACACACACACACACACACACACACACACACACACACGCACAGGCACAGACAAATGTTATTCCGAAGCTGTCAATGTACATTTTTCTGTACAGTGTTAAAGTGCTAAATTATTCAAATCTATAGTCTGGTTATTTCTGTGCATGACAAGCATTCACTAAGAGGCAGTGCAGCAAGCACAAAGCCCCACAGCGCATTACTGTGGATGTCATTCATTTTGATTTATATTGACCCTTTCAGGAATGATAATAATACCTTCAGGAATATAAATCTGCCATTAATTAGTTTCATGGCGAGGCAAAGCTCTGTTAAGTTTTAGTGCACTCATTTAGAAATTGTTGCCTGGGGTTTGGGGGATGTTCCTCAATTCCTGTGCTGTTTTTGAGGAGATGACTTGTCAATCAAATAGAGTGGGATTGGTTTGTGTCTCTAGATGGTGCCCTTATTTTTATTCCAAGCAAATTACAACTAGATTTTCCCAAAATAAAAAAAACTGTCTTACAGGAGTTTTCCAAGTAAAGATTGATCCAACACAGAGCTTTACACAAACTGGTTTTAGGTGGAATCAATTTTCTGTCAAGTTTCAATGAAAAAGAAGCTTAGGGCTCAAGGTGGGTCCGTAGGGTTGTCAATGGAAAGGAAAAGTAGCACACGGCCTTGATCCTGGAACAATCCAAAGCCTCTCTCTCTCTCTCTCTCTCTCTCTCTCTCTCTCTCTCTCTCTCTCTCTCTCTCTCTCTCTCTCTCTCTCTCTCTCTCTCTCTCTCTCTCTCTCTCTCTCTCTCTCTCTTCCCCCCCCTCAGTGGGACTGAACTCAGGCTGAGAGATTTGTGGGTTGTGGCATTTAACCCACAAAGCAGCCTGGGAGTAGTTTGAACAACAGGGGAACACAGCCCCCCCCTCTCTGTGTGCCCGAGTCGCGGTGTCAGGAGTTTACACCAAAACATACAGTCCACAAAAAGGGAAGGAGCTGAGGAGTCCACTCTGCATGTTGTTTCACTGAACCACTTATAGTTGGCTCTACAAGATCCTCAGCTCTACTGCTTATTTCTGAGCAGCTTGCAGCCCTTACTCAAAGCAGTATGCCATATGAAATTAATAATCAAATCATCAGATTTTTACATTTCAATGGTGAAGGCTATGATAATGTACAAAATTAGAATTTACACATAATTACACTCTTACCGACTGCGGAAATGCAGCTTTTACTGAAAGCTCTGATCTCCAACTATTTAGCAATCAACAGCTTTGACAGGAATGTTTTCAATATACAGTATATCTTGTGTATACTTTTTCTGTTCTGTAGTCAGTGCTTCCATCGACATTTCCCAGAATGCAGAGGTGGACCTTTCCTGCAGCGGGTTGACTGAACTCGACCTTGGTGCCGATGAGGTTTTCATTGTATCTTCAGCCCCTAGCCCAAGCAGGCTACCCTTCTCACCTCACACGGTAAGAACCAGTTTCGTGCTAACGCAGTTGTCTACGATGTCACCTAGTTAGGACATTACAAGTTCCAAAGCCTTTCACTCAGTTGTCCTAAAAACCTGCCTGAAGGCAAACATTAATTGCATTTAGACAGTATTGGCTGTAGAACAGTAAGATCACACCCATCAACATTTGCGTCAGTACACAACAAAGAAAATTGGGTAAAACCCCCCTAAAGTGAAATTTTTTTAACAACTGCAGATGAATTATACTTCATGCACAGACCTGCATGGCTCTATGGGTGGCCATCTGTGTTGGCGGGTTGATTCAGACAGAAATATCTCAAAATGTATTGATTGGATTAATGCGAAATTTTGTACTTTCACAATTGTCTGTGGATGACACTTAATGACTGTAGCACCACCAGCAGGTCAACAATTTCACTTATTAATTTTTAAAAGATCTACTTCATTCATTAGGACAATATCAGGACCAGACATTCATGGTTCTCAGATTATGTATCCTAATGACTGGTAACCATAGACTGTATATAGACATTTGGCAACCCTTACATTTTTATATAGCACCACCTTGTGGTTTCCACTTGTTTCCTACTTTGGTTTCTGATGAAATACTTAAAAATACATAACTACTGACATTTTCGCATGTTGTAACAAATCTAAAATGGTGATCACACTAATGTAGCTGCTAAACAGCATGGTCACTGTGAGCATGGTAGCATGCAGATGTTGGCATTAAGCTCAAAGTGCTGTAGCTCCCAGAGCTGCGAGCATAACTGCAGCCTGCTAGTCTTAGTCTAGTCTCCTCACTCTCCAGGTCAGTTGGTAAAAAGCTTTTACACAACAGTATTCCTGACGCTTCACAGTGGACAGTGACATTGTCTGTTTCATCTCAAGTCCAAACTCTGTGGGTGATCCCCTCACCCTGGGGAAATGACCCCTGAACCAATGAACATCAGAGGTGACAGGGCATTCATTGCTTTGAACCGACGCAGTGTTCCTAATAAGACTGACACCATTTTTATTGCCGTATGCGTGGTACAGTGTAACGCTATGAAAACTATGAGGACATAAATGAGAAAAGAGGATAATTAAAAGATGGGAGGAACATTGAGGAAGAAGCAATGTTTTTTTTTTCTCTGCTCTCTTTTGTATTCTCTTGGAATAAGAGTTGGCATAAAACAGCTCTGGCAGCTTTTTGAAGGACTGGCAAGCTTTTCTGCAGCCTAGGCTAATGGAGTATTATCAACAGGGCCAGATTCCCAGCTCCGATTGTGTGTGTGTGTCGGTGTGTGTCATGCACGCTTTGGCACACAGTGTGTGGTCTGCCTGTGTGTGTCCTCAATGCAGACATCCACGTAAATAATGTTTTAGAAATGTTAAATGGGCTAAAAGTGGCAAAGGTCCCAGAAAATGGCCAAATGCATCTTCTCATTGTAATTGCCAGGTTATCTTTCTAGGTTAGCATGGTATATTCACATCACACATCCTCAAGTACTGTATTTATGTGCATTAAGCCCAATTGAATAGCACTTGGATTGAAAGGACCACTTGAACGAAAGAGAGAAGACTTAAGATGCTAAGATCAAGGGAACTCTACTTTCATGATGCCTGAAATTTATAGAGATTTAATTCATCTGTTAAATGTCGAGATTCTCCAGGGACCACAGATAGATTTGACACTCCATCTTTGGAGCCGCGGTTTGCAAGCGACCATGTTGGGTGGCTGATTTTTCACCTCATTTGTCAATCCTTAAAGTTGCCATTGTGTTTGTGGGGCTTTAGTGACCAAAAGAACATTTCATTTAAACCCCGAGCTAATTCTTGTCTAGACAAAGCTAGCTGCTAGTGACTCTGTGGGAAGGATTATCTGGACTCGCTCTGTGTCTGATGGGTGCAACCCCTAAAACCTTCCTCCTCCCCTGGTCAACAGCAGCTGACTGATCAGGAAGGATAAAGTGGCCGTCACTCATCTCACCTGTCAATCACAACTAACCTCCAGGTTTCACAAGCAAATATGAATCTCAGCACAGTCAAATGTCCTCTTACTTAATCATGTGTTGTACTCCTCATATGCTAAGTGTTGTGCATACGCAACATAAAAAATATGGCTGAAACGGTTCCAAAGCCGGGCCGCCTTTCCCTTGACAGCTTTAATATACTTAATAAATGACGCCTGAGATTTGTACGTGAGCCACACATGCTCGGCTGGCTGGCTGCTCGACTGAGCGCGCCAAGCTAATCAGCACAGTTCCTTCTTGTTAATCCATTAATGAAGAACACAACACAATCCGTAGGCAGGAATTCAGGTGCGAGGCGGCAGTGTAGCAGGTGCAGATTGGCAGCCTGTCAGTTCCCAATGTCCCCGCGCTGAAGACAGTGTTGTTGCTCTAAGGGGAGTTGGGACTCTAATCGACGGCAGCTTAATTTACATGTTAAGAAACAACCAATACTTTTCTTACTGTTTTTTACAGTTTGAGGTGTAATTATTTGTTGATATATATATATAATCAATTTCTGTCGTTTCTCAAAGCTTGTGTCTCTTGACTTGACAACTAAATTCACACAGTCTCATGTTGCCTGACAGAATCATCCATCTGTCTGTTTTCACAGTGAGATATTACAGTGGCATTGTTACCATCTGAGTCCAGCTTTTCCATCAATGCTCAGAACCAAAGACGGATGCGTGTTTGACCCAAACAAGCAGCCTCATTGACCCTTGTTGCTGCAGTAGAGTGCTTGTGCATTATTACATCTCTGTTATGTGCGCTACATATGTGTTGTTGTCTTAATTACCTTCACCAAGGAGGTTATGTTTTCACCCCTGTTGATTTTTTTGTGAACAAGATTACACTAAAACAACTTAACATATTTACACAAGACTTGGTGGACTGATGCGGCATGGGTCAGGGAAGAACTTATTAAATCTTGGTGCAGATCCAAGACAATTTTTTTCACTCATTTAACATTGCGAGTTATTTTGCCGTTTTCTCCGGGAATAATTTATGGATCTTTATAGAAAAAAATCAGGCACATGTAAGGAACTAATATCTATGAGTTTTTGAAATTTTTTCAAAAATGAAACCCGCAACAACAACCCTCTATTAGTGCTCACTCCATACAGGGTCTCATGCTCGTTCTAATTTTCATGTATTCTGTGTCTCTTAGCAGCGGGAGAGGTTTCTGCGACACAGTGACACTGGTCCCAGCCCTGCAAGTGATTGGCCCTCGCTAGACTCCACCACCTCACCCACTAGTGCCAGTTCTGCCAAGGACGGTGGCAGTGGCTGTGCCAGGCCGAGAGCCTGGAGCGTACGCACGTTCCAGGACTTCCTCCCTCCGATGCCACAGCTGCATAAGAAGTGGTGCAGCTGGAACTCCACCAGTCCCTTCACCAAGCTCGTGGACAGCGTCAGTACTAGAAGCTTTGCTGTTTTCATACCCAGAGACTTTAAGGACATGTGTGCTAGTGTGTCTTAAAGTCTACTTTGTGAACAAACTAGCAGTTGTTATGGGATAATTCAATTTATTTTCAATGTAGATGAACTTGTTAGAACTATTTGCTTGACCTAAGGATCTCATAATTGCAATATAGAGAGTTTAGGCTTTACATAATCGACAAACACTGGTATTATATATGTTGGCTTATGAGAAAATTCAATGCAAGGAAGCCTCAATTCCTCTTATTACACATGTGCTCTTCATTCTGTGACAATCAATATCAATTGTGAAAAACTGCAGCTGATAAACTTATCATTTCAGAATCCATCCAGTTTGACAGCTGACTGCAGGGGAGAAGACAGCAGGAAGGTCTTCTCCGACATTCACTTGGACGCCAAGGCAGACACGAGCACCATCTCTGACTCATCCATCAGCAACGCCTCCTACCCTATGACACAGCCTGCCCAGCGGCAGCGGCGTCTCAGCTCCACCAGCAACCTGCGGCGCTCGCGCTTCCCGGGCCCGTGCTTCGGCCTCCTCTCTGGTGCAGCAGACCCGGTGAAGGCCCCTGGGGCTCCTCAGTCCCAGGGATCACCCTCAGAGCCCAGCTCCGGCTCATCTCCCTCTACCCAGTGTCAGATGGAGGGCGGCCAGGCCATAAAGAGGCGTGATTTCCCAGGCGAGGGTGATCACGTCAGCGTGCCGGTGTTTGCCATCTCTGAGGAGGAGGACCGGCAGCCTCTGGTCTCAGCTGAGCACCTGGATCAGACGTCCGTCTCTACTGTGATGAATGGACTGTCGAGGGGAGCGTACGAGGGGAAGCAGGCTGCAGCCAGAAGCACCAGCCACAGCCCGCAGAACCAGAGGGCCAGGCCTGAGTGGAGGCCATGGGGGAGCCAGGTGTCAGGGGGGGTTGGTCCACTCCCTTCCAACACACCAGCCGCCATGATCGAGTCAAACACAGTCAGTGACCGCCCGCTGTGCCTCAGTCAGTCCACAGCGCTGTGCAGTGTGACCAACCAGATGTGACCAGACGGTGAAAGAGGAGGAACTCTGTTAGTGCCACTTTGAAATGTATAACCTACTTCTTTCATTTCTGAAATCATCGTTTACAAAATTACTACATATTCTTCTCACTGTAGGTACCTGTTTTTATAAAAGTTGTATTTGGACAAAGATGGAATACTATGCTGCTTACTATGCCAAGGTACTGACTGCTGAGGTGTTATGTGCCGAAAAAATATGAATGATTGCAAACGTGAACACGAGTACTCCATAACCCCGCCCCAACTCTTAGGAGCACTTTTAAACTAGATTTATTAACCAGTTTGATGCTATTCATTGACTTAATACTCCAACCGTTGCACTTTGATTTCAATAGCTCATTCATTGCCCTGTGTCTAATTTCCTTTTTTCTTTAATGTGCTTGTTCATGTGGTTCTTTAGTACAGGCTAATAAATGCTTATAGTTATTATCCAAGGTGTTCTGCAGAGCATAGGTCACACAATAATGTCAATGTTGCATCTGTGTATGCATACAGTATGTACTCCTATGACTGAAACTGGATTATAAAAGGGAAATCAAAATAATGTAAAAGTATATATATATAGCACTAATACACAATGTAGTATGAAGAGAGAAGTAGAAATCACAATAGTATTAAAATGAATTATGAAATGATGTTAAGTTTTAATAAAGGCTGTGTAATCTACATGTTTTATCCTTGATCTGATGGAAGATGTTAAACCATCAGTAGGAACCTCAGACGAGTTTTGGGATCTGCACGCCCCACTCCAACATTGTCTTCGCGAGTAGTGGAAATACAAACGAACTAGAACAGCACTCAATAGACCTGTAAACCTCTAAGACCCATCGTCCCCTAATGAAACCACATTTAAATTCACTAGATAGATTTTTGCACAAAATTGCGCACACTTATATCAGCCCCCTAAACATGCCTGATGATTTAATCAAGATCCATAAATTCTCTGGGAAATCAACAAAAATGCTGTGTCTCACATGTTTTCAAGAAAATGAAACATTTTCATGGATCCGCCCCAAAATGTAATTGGATTCCTGACTCATACTACGTCCTTCCACCAAGTGGTAATCCGTTCAGGGGTTTGGGAGTAATCCTACTAAATAAACAAACATAAGAGAATTGAGGAAAACTGGGATTTATTGCATTTATGTGAACACCACTTGCACTAGGTGACACTACAGAGACAAACCTTATTAAACTGGACCCTACTGAACCGGAGGTCGCATCTGTTAATGAAAGACCCCCAAAACAAAGAATATTCACAGAAAAATCTAAGAAGCTGTACAGTGTTCATTTCACGTTTAACTACTTCTCTTGGTGGGTTTGGATCACGATTGGCTTCTTCCTTTGTGATGTCACAAAATTCAGCTCACACCCACAACTCAGGTTTAAAAGGTGAGCACAGAGAAGCTTTTTCCATCCAACTGATGAATGTGGAAAAGTCTTTCTTGTGTCAAACATCCAATAGAAGTAAAATAAGCCAATCACATTTTTAAATTAAGTTTGAGGTACAGACAAAAACAAGTCCATTTCTACAGACAGCTATCTCTTTAATTTGTGATGGTAGACAAGCAGATCAGATCCATTTGCATTTCAAGGAAAAATGTTGCATTGCTGATACAACATACAGGCGGAAGAAACATTGATCAAACTCTGAAACAATTCTCAAACTGCATGTGCCTAGTGCTACTCTAGTGATTTAATTGGATTATAGTGGACTAATAGTTCACGTAGTGCATTGTTTACAAAGTTTACAGGCATCATCATCATCATGGCACTGTGAGATGCACGGCCGGCTTTGAACCGATGTGACACTGATGCCTGTTCAGTCTTCCACGTTCTTGGAAGCTGTGCTGAGGTAGAATGAAACCTGCCTCTTTCCGTTACTGCTGAGCAGCTTGGTCCAGACTTTTGCACACAAGGTGAGTAAATATTTGCCTCGACATACAACATAACCCCTCACGTCCGACCCCACGGAGAATGCAAAGCACGCCTCCAAAGCTGCTTTAATGCCAATCCCTGATTGGAGCGGCTTGAAACTGCTGTTGGCTTAGGGTGCCCAGATCTCCTGTTGGGAGTAATTAAAACCTAGCCACTCCGTCGGGGGGATCGACCAGGCTTGTGCTGAGGGCCTGAGCTGCTGAGGAATGCCAATATGGACCCACTGTGGCTGAGGGCGGCCAAGAAACAAAACAACAAAATACACCTGCACCGCCATGCTAACACCACAAATTAACTAAGGAGCTCAGGCAGAGGCCGGGAAAGTGCCCATTCACAAATCCATGTAAGATTTGCAATGAAAATAAAGAGCTACATTCCAAAACAACACATACTGTATACATATATGACTGATGTTACTAAGACTATAACAGAAATGCACATACTTTTCTAAAACTCTTACAATGTTATGGATATCTTTAAAAAAAGTATATTTTTCAAATGTGTATTTTTCTTTTTGGTGATGTATATCTGATTTTGGAATGAAACACTTCATGATTAAAAAGTTTGTGTTATTTGCAAGATTATTCACAACCCATACACCACAGACCCTTCCTCCAGGATGTTGGGTTCATATCTTAAACTTTAAAAAAGAAGCCTTTAAATGTGTGTGGGACAAATATGTGCAAATACCCTCATAGCTGTACAATATAGAAACATTAAGCAAAAGTAAACTAAGTCATTTAAAAAAAACAAGACCAACATTAATGTGTGAAACTATACATAATATACTAAAGCAAGCCAAGGCCTTATTTGAACATTTTCTCTTCCCTCTATTCTTCATATTCACCAGTATTTCTACACACTAACAGTGACCCTACCAACAAAAAAACAAACAAACAGGTGACCATCAAGACTCATATTTATCCTAGTATTTCAGTATATAAGGCCTCTTGAAGTGAAAACTGTAAGAAAAGGGAAAAACCCTGCAGGCTGATTTGTAGAATCTAAATCAATACTGATGCATGCATGTCAAGCTCTTAGACTTTTACATTGACACAGATCCTTGGACCATTAAACATGGTTAGCCTGCATTTAACACAACAAAACAGCAGCTCTGTGGACCTGAGGAACCAGAGAAAATGATTCTATTTAACTTAAATTTTAAATCAAACTAAACCCAACCCTCTGATCCACTAAAATCTCAAAAACTTCAACACAATCTGAATAAACCTCTATCAAAATGCTTGCAAGGTAAGTTACAACATATATAACTAGAACCCAAATGACAAAACACACTCTTGTGTTTGTATTGGCACTGTGTAACCTGCAACACGTTGCATATGAAAACAAGCACCATCAGATTCAGCCTCATTAACTGTTAGTGGTTGCTTAGAGTGCAGCCGATTTTCTTCCACTCCTGGGTCGACGTGGAGTAACTGCATTTCCTGGAGGCTTAGCCCTTACTACAAGGCTCTAAGAACACGTCCCTTCTACACAACTTTAATCACTTCGGAGATGATTATCCAGAGCAAAGCATACAAAGGAGGCCCCCGTGCCCTCTGACTGCATTACAACACATTGATCCCCTTCCCACAGACATGAAATCCTACACGAATATCACATGGGATTATAAATCTACCCTACTTTGTGTGAGGGGCTTTGACATGGCTTTTTGCTCTTGCAAAACAGGAACCGACCATCAGAGGTGAGACATGATCTTGTAAGAATCATATCTGCACAGAGTGGTGCCACAGTGCATTACTATAACTGTAATACTATTTTTCACTTCACTTTTACTGCAACAGATGTTTATGTTGACTTTCGATTTGGAGCCCCGCATCTCTTAAGCCTGTTAAAACACTGAAGTAAAATAGAAAATATGCATCAGATCCTTTAAGACTCTATAACTAAGGCTGAATAAAGATATAACATAAAACATGCATATCAACATTTGTATGTGTACATACAGCACATGGCCTTATTCCGTACAGATTGCCTCAATCGCTCTTTATCTGAGAGGAAAACATTTTTGTCACACAGGCTGGAGGCCTGACATACCAGGAAGTACAATTCACTATCACCTTTAACCACCCTAACAAATAAAATACTGTCAAAAAGTGGTTGTTACCGGGAAAATTAGACAAATGCATGAGCCACAGAGACATGATCCCAGTATAAATGGTGGCTGCTGTTAAATGCAAATACCCAGGTCTGAACATCTTGAAACTTAACTTTAGTTGTCAAAGTAGAATTTGTGCATAGCATTATTTCACACTTTTCACTATTGTAAATGTATACTGATTGTAATTTCTGCATTAATTTATTGCATAATGGCAGGAAGGCTACGATGGACATAACAAAAACCTAACAAGATCGTGTCTCATGTCCAATGTGTGAGATGATCGGTACATTTGACACTGAGGAGACAAACCACTCTTCTGCCTCAGTTCTTGAAACGTGTCTGCTCACAAATGTGGTTGAATTTCCTGAAATGAAAACAAAAGAGAAGGAACCATACAAATTAGGTCAAAGAATCAAATCAAAGAAATGCGATGACATGAATCACGTTGCACAGCTCTTTAAGATGCAGAATGAGAAAATACAAGACCATGTTTATACAAGGACTCCCTCTAGTGGTAAAATGAACAAACTACATGCATAGAGACGGCTGATAAATAAATAAAACAGTAAAGAGGAAATCCAAAGTGATTCAGTCATTCAGCCCAGGAAAAAACAAAACCCTGAAATATCTGAATATAATGCAAGATTTTAAACCCTTAAGGGAACAAGGACACAAAGTTGCAGTGGAGACACAAATCACTTATAAAGCTTCACTGTTACTAAACGTTTGCTCTATGCACCCACCAGAGGGCAGATTTGCTCTGAGTGCGTTTATGTGGTGTTTTGTATCTAATAAGACTCACATTGCATGATGAGCCTTCACCTGCGTACGACAGTTGCGCCCCCAGTAACAGTCGGGGCGAGATGCTACAGCAGCTGAGGAGAAATATCAGGAGAAGTTAATATATGGGTAAGACATGTTTCGGTGAAAATCTTTAAAATTAACAAAGGACAACCGTAAAAAAAAGTTTCCTAAAAAGCCTTCAAAAAGTAATCTTGGTGCGTCTGACCTGGCAGTTCAGAAAGAGTGATGTTCTGTCTGTACTTGTAGGCCAGCTCCTTGAACGCTCGCAGGCCGCAGCAGAAGCACGTGACGGTGTTTGCAGAGATGCGGCAATCTGAAAGTCAGAAAGTCATCACTGTCTCTTGTATATGACAATCGGGACCTACTTCAGCCACATTGTGCGTGCTCCGTGGCAGTGAATGAGACACAGATTGTAGATCTCCCAAATGTTTCTGTGTCAAAATCCACTACTTACTAATGAGCGTGTGTTGAGCTCACCTGTTAGACAGTAGTTTGCTTGCTGTAAACCCTGCAGAGCCTCCTGAAGAAGATCTCTCCATGACTTCCCTCGCGAGGACAGGTAGTTCTGGTGGAAGCAAGGAAACACACACAAAAGCATCTTAACACCACGTATGACAGTATGTGCAGACATGTACTTCAAGCATGTTACAGTCTTAGCGTGTAAGTGCACTCTGCAGGTTTTGGGAGAAGCTTTAGGTGGTAAACTTGGCATCTGGAGATTGTGTTTAGCTTACAGTAGCAAACGCATATTAGTGGCTACACATTCTTAAGCGAGCAATTTGAGATTTGGAGGATACATTAGGTGTGAATTTTTTCTATTTAGAATTTTACACAATTGGTCAATTTTGTGGCACAAATGTGATGTCGTGCCAGGGTGAGTGTGTGTGCAGGCACAGTTGAGCGCTCACAGAGTGGAGAGGTTGAGAGGGAGACAATGTGAGTGAGTTTGCAGCACAAGAGTTTTATTATTGCACATTTATATGGACAATGATAAGCGCACAGGTTTGTGCTTTCAAAATTTATTTTTCCATGCTCAAATCTCAAATTCCTTGCACAGGAATGAGGCACAAATATATAACCGTTTTATTTGCAGTTGAATCAACCATCAAGGATACAAATAGCATTAACAAATGACTTAAACAAGTAATATACAAATAAATCCAAAAATGGTGAATAACAAGAGCATATTTCTCATGAAGTCCATCTTACCTGGAGGATCTCCGACTCATAGTTGTTGTTGTTAAGCACTCCATCCAAACATTTGTCTGTCAAATTGAGCTCTGAAAAAAACCCACTGGATTTTTACTGCAGAACATTTAGCAAACTGCAACTCGTAAAATGTTCGATTAGTTTTACTAGCTGCTGAGGTTAAACATCTGTGGGACATTTTAATTTCATGACAATTGTCAACATGATAGATTAATGTAGTAGGACACAATCTGCACCTCAATTAAAAGTTATATTGGTAACAGCCAAAACAATCCCACACTGCTCCAAACCTACCAACCAGCAATAAGGGCAGAGTTTGAGATCCCCCTGGGGCTGTTTTGCTCAAACACATACATACCACTGAATCGAGCCAGACAGCCCTGACAGCCAATCCTCTGGCAGCCCCAGTACATGTGACAGAAGGGTCGCTGGCACAGCACACCTGCCAACACACAACACATCATGCATACAGGGTTACAGAATGGAGTTTGTGCAAAAAAGTTATACTTTTACCATCTCAGATTTTTGCATACCTCAAAGTATGTAAATTAAATACATCTTTATTCTGAATAGCGTGACACAATTTACAGTGTACCTGTGCTGCACGGACTGATTTCTAGTTTCCTACATAAACTCCTTCCTCTGTCACTGTATTTACATGTAGTTTTCTGACTGACAGTATATTTATATCTGTTAGATTTGTGCAGAGGGACTAACAAGTTCGGAAGGCACTCACAATGTTGAGCAGCGACCTGCTGGCTGTTCAGCTCTGCCAGTCTGTCTGGCATTGGCTGGAGGCAGCAGGTGCAGATGAAATGGCAGCCCTGAGGGGGGCAGCAGTACTCCTGAGGAGCTGCAGACAGGAAGGGGGCAGATAAAGGTTTTAGACAGAACCTGATGGAGGCCAGGAGGATATTTACAGTTGTGCTACAGTGGTTTCTTTGAATTTGCACACAGCAATTCTTGTTTTTGGTTTTAAAATTATAACAGCGTGGCATATCCTGCAAATGTGAGAAAACAGTTTAACTTTAGCTAGTAACCTTCCTATCTAATCTATGCTCACAATCACCAGAGGGGTCATCAGAGGATGTTGAGGGCTGCTCCCCTGTGGGCTTTGCAGAGCCTTCTTCATTTTCTGGTTTGGGTGGAGCGGGTACAGGTGGTGGAGCGGACAGACCAGCGAACCAGTAGTTTGAACCTGTAGCAAACAGCACCTGACTGACCTCCCTCCTGTAGCCGGGACACTGTCTGCACATCAATAGAGGCTGACTGGAGTCAAAAACACAAAATGAAAATAATCACACAGAGAAGTTAACAAAACATGAAAGAGAACTGGCTTCCACCATTGATGACTTATGATTACTTTCATGTCACAATGTTTTTATGACATTGATGGTTTTCATATTTAAGTGTTTTTTTAAGTAAACCTACTGCAGTTATTAAATAAATGTTTTACTTGTATAGCACCAAATCATAACATCATCATTATCTCAAAGGACTGTAAATAGCAAGTTCGAGTCCAACAGTTCCCATTTATGACCTCTGCTGTTTTTATTTCTGTTTTCATCTGATATATATATACATATTTTACTTACAATGTTTTCTATAGATTTTTAATCATGTCCTTTCTCAAAAAATTGTTAGAAATATACATATATAGGTTTCCAACAAATGCAAACAGCAAGACCTTTTACCTAAAGTCTGAAGAGTCACTGTCGTTGTCAGAGAGCTCAAAGAGGTAATCTGAGCCCTCCTCATCAGAGAAAGAGCGCTCAACTTTTGGCTGCAACATGTCCTGAGTTATCTTGTTACGGCTGTCCATGCTCTTCAGATCACTGCGACACTTCTCTTTGGGACAGAAAGGTGCACATCAACACAAACAAATCAATATCTGATCACATTTTTGGGAAATTAAATAAAATAAGTAGATCTTGCTTACACACAGTTAAGTGCTAATGTATCACGATTAAAATGTATATTGATCTGTTCTAACCTGGGTGCTGGATGAGGTAGGCCTCCACAAGGTTGTTGAGGATGTGGTTCTTACGAATCCTCTCCACAGGGCAGCGGCAGGTGGGGCAAAGGGAAGAACGCTCCATCCAGCCCGAGTAGCAGGCAGCACAGAAGACATGCATGCAAGGCTGCAAACTGAAGCAAAACAAGACTTTGAGTATTCAACTCAAACTCTTTTCACACTTGATGCACATGCATGAGTATCCAAAGTACCTTGCAAGACCACAAAGTGGGGATAAAATCCCTAAACTTGGGTATCACAGCCCTTGAGATCTTACCTGACACAGTCATGCAGCAGGTCCTGGCAAATAACACATGTCAGAGTCTCCTCCATCTTGTCAGTTTTAGCCCCTTCCACTGGTGGTTTGGGTAAAAGACGGCCATGACTTCCCTTAGATGCACCGATGACTTCCGCACTGGAGGTTTGTGGCGAACGTGAATCATAACCTTTATCTGTAAACACAAATAGTGTATATTACACCCTCCAGGCTCGGCTTAAGGCTGGTGAAAAGAATTGGGGCTGGAACACAAATCTCTGACGAAAGCTCTCATAATATGTAAAACTAATGTTAACTAGAAAGACACTCAGAGCGCATACGTCTGACAAGGTCACCTTAAACCCAATCAAATTGCACACACTCATAGATATACACTATATGGACGAAAGTATTGGTACAAATATCTTCATCATCGAATTCAGGGGTTTCATTCAGTCCCATTGGTTGGACTAGGCCCCTTGGTTCCAGTGAAGGGAAATCTTAATGCTTCAGATTACCACATTTTGGACAATTCTATGCTTACAACTTTGTGGGAACAGTTTGGATAAGGCCCTTTTCTGTTCCAGCATGACTCTGCCCCAGTGCACAAAGCAAGGTCGATAAAAGCATGGTTGGGTGAGTTTGGTGTGGAAGAACTTGACTGGCCCACACAGAGCCCTGATCTGGGGTTAACACCTTTGGGATGAACTAGAATGGAGATTGCGAGTCAGGTCCTCTTGTACAACATCAGCGTCTGACCTCACAAATGCTCCCAAAGACACGCTCCAAAATCTTGTAGAAAGCCTTCCCAGAAGAGGGGAAGCTGTTATTGCTGCAAAAGGGGGGGCTGCAATCTCGCAATGATAAAGAAAGGAAAGGAAAAATTCCGGTGCTGCCTCCTGATCTGGATCAGCACCAAAATTTAACGTGTTCTTTCTTGAGCCATTTTCCATCCTTCCATCAAGTTTCGTAGTGAACCGTAAACCTGCGTATTCTGGCTTACAAACAAATACAAAACATCTAATCAAAAAAGGGAAAGTGGTGACAAAGGGGTGAAAAGATAACGTTCTTGGCATAGGTATTAAATCAAGGAAAACCAAAAAAACTAACCATCATCTTTTTTACGCCTTTTGCTTTCTGGCTCCATATTGTCCATATCTTCTTTAGCAAGGCCTGATAAAAATAGAAACAACAGATCAGTTGAAACAGATCAGACTTGGAATGATTCATATAATGTTCATGACATTTGTGTGACATCAGGACATAAACGCAAGCAGTGCTTGACCAGTTAAAGCTGAAAGGCAGACATCAATTAGAACATCACTAAAGTGGAAGTGAGATCTCAGAACAGTAATCTGCACCATAGAGGAACGGATTTTGCCTGTTTGTATTCATTTTGTAATTTTCCTTACTCCTGTCAGCAGCACTGGTCTGCTCTGTCCAACACCTACAACCACCTTGCAATTAAAATAACACTACCATCAAGTTTAATATTTATTCATTTGAATCGTGTTACATGTATGTTGTGTATTTGCATTAAGATTATGTATAGCAGCAACACACTATGCTGACAGTGAATGGAAGTGCTAGTTCCACAAAAGAAGCTACTTATGTGCTTTGAAAGCAGTTTGATAACACAATGTTGAGAGAAAAAAAGCAGAGGCACTAAAACCCACAACAAAGGCCATTTACTCCATCGTCTAGTAACTATATTGACCACGAGGCCAGTCGAGTGCCAGGATCTGACTCTGCCAAATTCGATCTCATTGTACGTTCACTTTGTGGGCAATTAATCAGAGAAGCGGGTTTTTTTAAACTTTCTAAGTTTCTAAAAGTTGGGGAAGGTGGTGTAACTGGCTCAGTAAGTCACAATCAAAGTTGGGATTTGGTTGGAAAAAGTCAGTGTACGGAGCACATGAGCAGACTGCAGGATAAAAGCCATGCTGAAGATAGTGTAATAACACGCCAGCTAACCATGTTTTAGGCAATACAGCCTGCACTGAGTTAAAGCTTGTTCCAAAATCAGAATTCATCAGGTACAAACTATTATCAGCAGGTCTGCATCTCCATCAGTAACTGTAATCAGTAAGTTACTAAGAGCACAGACTGTTTATAAAAGACACCACATCTCTGTCTGCTCCTTTAACATCCAGCGAATTCATGGACATACATGGACACAAGAAATCGGACTATTGACAACATTACTCCAGGCTTACATGACTTATATATTCCAGTCATATCCATGTTATAATGAGCATAGAGCATAGTGTGATTATAGCTCAAATCAACATTACAGCCACTAGGTCATACGTCTGTCCCTTTGGAAAATATCACCATTGCGATGTTTTGCCAAAACACGCCTACCTAATGCAATGTTTGGAATACTCCACGTCTTGATTTGATTATTGCTTATTCTGAGTATGACCTCATTCAGGTTAAGGTAATCAGAAAGTACTGTTTCAGACTATTATCTTAATCTGGTTCATATTTGGATATTGTTGTCAATATAAACGTATCTAATCAGACCACACCGGATGACATTTTGTTCTTACAGTTAAAAATATTTATTCCAATTCTAGTTCAATACATTTGTTGTAATATCATGACATTATTTTAAGGTCTCATCAACCCACATTTAAATTCTGTGTTAGCAGAGAACCTACCAGAGGCAGGAGAGGCTGCGGTTGCCATGGGACCAGAAGTGAGGGGGCTCTCGATGCAGAAGTGGGAAGTTGAGGTGGAGGGTTGAGGTTCCTCCTGAGTCGGATCACAAGGAGCCTTTGTGAGCATCACAGGCTCCACGGAGAGCGACATGTCTGAAGCTGGGACAGGAGCAGGACTGTGGGCTGGTCTCTCCACGTCTTAAGTACAGAAACAGGGGGGTACTAGTGAGGCACAAGGTAGCTGAATAAAGGTGGTTGACCTGGACAA